>NC_134357.1:341202127-341802127 GCF_048569485.1 Anomaloglossus baeobatrachus | reverse complement strand
CAAACCCTCCTTTTAGAAAATGATAAAACTTGTACAAGGCCTTTGTACATGGCAGATGGCAATTACATCAAAGAGCCAACACTTTTGTGAGCACGTGCTGGCGTCCTCACATTGAGGAGCTCGATCCATGAGGTTGGAGAAGGAGGCATATGCTACTTGGCACTGACAACTTGCTTGTTTGAAAGTATTTGACAATAGCCACAAACTAACATATATTATCTATTAGGCTAAGTGATGGATGAAGTATGGCGGGGCCAAGATGGGCAACCCAAGTATCATACGGCAGTGCAAACTAGCCTGCACACAGACGTCCACCACATCAGTAGAAATAGCGTCAGCCTCAGGCAAGGTCTTCTCTAGAAGTAACATGGTGGCAGCTACTTGTAAGTTAAGAAAACGCAAATTAAATATATATATATATAAATAAATAAAAGTATTTTCTGAAAAAACTGAAAAACTATAACCCGGCATCATGTATAAAAAGGAAGGTTTCACACATCCACCTGTCATGGTCTGAATACACACCAGATCTGAATCCCGCAAGCAGCTTCATACACATGAGGCCAGCGACTTTGGGTCAGGAGAGCAGCGGCCTCTCAGGGCATGGCAACCCTTACCAAGTCGGACAAATCCTCTCATGACCTAGACCAAGCAGTCCTTATTGTAGGGTACAAAGTTGGTTTCTTGCTTTATAGTAGAATAGTCAAGACGGTGACAGTAGGGTGCCCCTCAGTGTGTCCCTGCATCACCACATCATCGCCATGTTCATATATGTTTGATATGCCTACAGTGTGTTCAATTTACACTGACACAGCATGAAAGTGCTCATTAACGCTATGTGCCCACAGGACAATGCACCCGCGCATTTTGCAGCGGAAAACCTGCGGATTTATCTAGATTTTCCAGATAAAGCCACAGGTTTTAGCATGTACAGACACTCCCCATGTTATCCTATGGGACATGGGGAGTGCTGTGTCCATGCTGCGGTATGTGCGCCTGCGGAATATGCTGCGGATGTCCCGCAGCTGCACGTAACTGCATGTCAATTATTCATGCAGAAATATCTGTGGAATTCCTGCTGCTATGGAGATAGAGGCCGGGACTTCCACAGATATTTCCGCACTTGTCCCGCAAGTTTACCGCAACTCCGCAAATATACCGCAGCAATGGATAGCTGTGGATTCCAGGGAGCTGCTGCGGGAAACCTGTGGACATACCTGCGGATAAAGCCGCGGATACATTGTCCCGTAGACACATAGCCTAAGGGTATGTGTACACGATCAGGACCTGCTGCGTCCTGGATGCAGCGGGTCCTGACCTGCGGGGCCACGAGTTTCCTCCGCAGACCACAGCTGCTCGTGCCCAAAACGCTGTGAACCCTGATCGTGGGCACGCACCCTTACGAGAAAGTGCCCCTCAGGTTAAGGCTGGGGCCACACGGGCACTACTGCGATCCACTTGCATGACACTCGGCTCGTGCTGGCAGTACAGCAGAGCCGAGTGTCATGCCTGTGTCCTTGCAACTGAGGTCCGTTCGTGCGAGCAGACCTCAGCTGCGGGGGGCGGGCCGGCACTCAGGAGGGGAGGGAGGGATTTCTCTCCCTCTCTCCTGCGTAGTCTGCTATTGTGATTCTCGCACTGCACTGGCAGTACACCGGTGTACCGCGAGTGCAGTGCGATTTTTCTCTCGCCCCATTCACTTGAATGGGTGCGAGAGAAAGAGACTCAGCTTACAGTCGCAGCATGCTGCGATTGTTTTCTCAGTCCGATTAGGGCTGAGAAAATAATTGCTCATGTGTGCTGACACACAGGCTAGAATTGGTCCGAGGGGAATGCGATGTTTTATCGCACTCCACTCGCACTGTTTTTCTCGCCGTGTGGCTTAGCCCTAAGGATTATAGTATAGTCTCCAACCAGAATTTGGCAGATGACAGTGTTTCTAGCGCTGGACTGGAAGGAAAGCATGAGAGTCCCTGCCTCCAGAGCGGCGGTGGCTGAGCCAACACTACCAGTGTGAAGTTCACCTGGACTCCATGATAACCTGCTGTTTGCTCTCTGGATTATCCTAATGATATAATGGTAGGATGATCTCTTTATTACACACCTTGGTGACTTAAGATGGTGTCACACACAGCGACAGCGACTGTGACAACGACGTCGCTGCTACGTCACCATTTTCTGTGACGTAGCTGTGATGTCCCGTCGCTGTGTGTGATATCCAGCAACGACCTGGCCCCTGCTGTGAGGTCGCCGGTCGTTGCTGAATGTCCTGCTTCATTTTTTGCTCGTTGCTCTCCCGCTGTGAAGCACAGATCGCTGTGTGTGACAGCAAGAGAGCGACGAACTAAAGCGAGCAGGAGCCGGCATCTGGCAGCCTGTGGTAAACTGTAACCAGCGTAAACATAAGGTAACCAAGAAGCCCTTTCCTTGGTTACCCGATATTTACATTAGTGACTAGCACTGCCGCTCTCACGCTGTCAGTGCCGGTTCCCTGCACACAGCCAGAGTACACATCGGTTAATTACCCGATGTATACTCCAGCTACTTGAGCAGGGAGCGTGAGAGCACACCGCTTAGCGCTGGCTCCCTGCACACATAGCCGGAGTACACATCGGGTAATTAACCCGATGTGTACCCTGGCTAGGAGAGCAGGGAGCCAGCGCTAAGCGTGTGCGCTGGTAACCAAGGTAAATATCGGGTAATGGTTACCCGATATTTACCTTAGTTACCAAGTGCAGCATGGCTTCCACAGCGACGCATGTCGTTATGATCGCTGCTGCATCTGCTGTGTTTGACAGCTAAGCAGCGATCATAACAGCGACTTACTAGGTCGCTGTTGCGTCACAGAAAATGGTGACGTAACAGCTACGTCGTTGTCGCTATATGTGAACCCAGCTTTACAGCAGTGACTCAAGCACTTTTCAGTATATGCTGAGTTTTTTGGAACAGAATGGCTTTAAAAAAAAAAAAAAAAAAAATAACCCCACTATTGGAAACACTTTCTATTCCTTTCTAAAGCTAGAGATTGTGTTTCCCGCAGTGCAAGCCCTGCAGAAGCAGCTTCAGGAAACCCTCGGCCCTGGCGCTTTCTAGGCCCTAGTGTTGCACTGAATTTTTATACCAGCATTTATATTTTTTCTAATGTCTTATTTTTAATTCATTGAGAAAAAAAAAAAAAAAAAAAAAACACGAAAAAACTAGCTTATAAAAAAGGTGAAACCACTTACAAAAAGCTCAAAAAGACGCCATCTTTTCAGCCTTCCCATTGACTTCTGTGGTAAAGCTTAGAGCAGCTCCTCAAGACTCGGCCTCTCACTTCTTTTTTAACACTTGCTGTTTATTTAACGCCTGAAGACGCCCAAAAGACTTTTTATCCAAAGAAATGACTAGGACGCGCTTTTTACGAGTGGAACGGCTTAAAATATGCCAGAAAAAGTTAGTGTGAACACAACTTAAGAAAGTGCATGGATATCTCCATGAGGTGTTTTCTTCCTGAAAATGGTCTTAAAAATTTGCTAATTGCTTTGGGTAAAAGAAAAAAAACAAAAACCTTCCAAAACTCCAGGAAAAGAACCAATCCCTCCGAGACCTCCATGCGGTCCGCACCGTCACCACAGGCGGTAATATCCCGGCGTTACGGACGGTCTCCTAGTTTTTCTAATTACTAAATATTCTCCACATTACCTAAAATATCAGAATATGGGCAGAGCGGGGTGCGCACTTAAACAGCTGCCATTACTGGGCCCACCCAGCTTTCCCAAGATCCTGAAGAAGACTTGTATCAAGTATTACCTAAAAAGTTTAAGAAGCTGCCATTCAGGAGCTTGGGAAAGCTGGGTGAGGCTGTGATGGCGCCTGAACACGAGTATTACGTTGCCTTAGACTTTTGTATGCATTTCTGCTGAGGACATGGTGGGGCTCACAGTTCCACAGCAGCCACGTTTCTCGTTAGTAAGGACAGGTAATTCCACAAATAACATGATAAATGGCTGCTGAAAGGGCCAATAATGGCGCATTCAGGGGACGTGGACAAGTTGTGCCGTGTTTTGTCAGAAGCAGCAGCCATGTCAGCCCCGCAGCCCAGGCCTCAGCCTCCCTCACAGACACAGGCAGAGAAAAAGAAAATGGCGCAGAGACTAAGTCCTCACCGACTGATTGCCGACTTTCACACCGGGAAAACACAGGGGAAACGAGGTCTCTGGCAGCCGGGGAGGCGGGAAACGGGGAGCTCGGGTCGGGCTGAAGCGGAATATAGCATTTAATGGCAGATCCGAGCCTGGATGGGCGAGATGTGAGGGGCTGGAGGTGAACAAAGGAGCCGGTGAGCGAGGAGACGGGACTTAGTCTCTGGACGCCATGTCTGCCCTTTCTAGAGGAGGAAGGAGAGTGAGGAGGAGGGGGAAGGGACAGACGGGAAAGCAGGGGCCCACACCCGACCAGCACACCCGTGTACCCCACACTGTACCCCACTACCACACCGGGACCCCAATTACTCACCGTTCGCCCGAAAATTCGAGTCAATCTACGGAGAGAGGGGAACAAGAAGAGTGATTAGGGGGGAGCTGGTAAAGGGAAGAACATGGTCAAAATGGGTCTGTAGACCCCCAGACGAGATCATCAGGGGGCACTGATCCCTCCAGGAGCAAGCGGGGTGCAGGGAATGAGGGGTCCAGGAGGGGCAGGGATCCCCCCAGTCACATTGTATAGCCAAAGCCACAGAAAGTACACGGAGCAGGAAATACATAGTACATAGTCACAGCTCCATCCTGGGGAAACTATGGGGGGCACCCACACTGGAGAGTGGGGAGGGGGCACTATGGGGCAGCCACGGGGGGCATGGGAAAGTCATACTGGGAGGGGGGCACTATGAAGCAATCATCGGTGGGTACACTATGGGGCAGCCATCCTGGAGTGACCCTAGGCCACCTGCAATGGTCATGTCTGGGGCACTGCCATGGAGGGGAGGGCACTTACCTGTGAGTCGTTCTGACTGTTATCCCCACTCATGGTGATGAGGTACAGGAGGGGGCACTGAATGAATGGGGTGCAGCAGCTGCTGGGGCTCTTGTGCTAGGCAGGGGCACACAGAGGACTGCTGGGCGGTGGATTGTGTGGCTGGGGGAAAGAGCCGGGCACAGCCTGGAGAAGCACAAGCAAAATGAGAGTGGGCAGAGACGCTCAGCGGATTGTGTAACAACTAAGTCCCGATTTGGCAGCACTGCGCAGGCGCAAATCATTTAAAAGGACAAGGAGGAGTATGGAGCGCAGGCCGCGCCTCTTCCGCGCCGCACAACGTCTACCGGCCGCAGCTGATGTCACCGGGGTTACTCCAGTGACCGCGTCCTCATGGCGCAGCCCGGGGTTACCCGGAGTATCCCGGCCCTGGCAGGCGGCTGTGCCCGGTCATCTATCCCCCGCAGGGCTGCTCCAGTGCCGGCCGCGCACCATGTGCTCCGTGTGATGGGCTGTGCTCTACATGCAGAGGTGCTGGGTACACGGCCGTACACCCGAGCCAATCTATCCCACAGACCGATGATCCACAGGAGAACAATATCGGTCTGGTCACAGGCAGGGGGCAATGACTGGCCCCAGCCTAATACACCAGCCCTTCACCATACTGTGGTTATGTGAAGCCAAGTACCACTCCGACTGAGCTATTGTGATGTCTGTTTTCACACCTACTGGAGAAATGGACACACAGACCCAGTAAAATCGATGGGCTTGGTGACAGATCTGCGTTTTCACCATGTGTCTGTGGAACGGTGACATCCGTTTTCTGCCGGCAGCACGGGTGTCCTATACCGGAGAAAACGTCTTTTTTTTTTTTTTTTTAATACCTGTCTCCGGTGCTGCTGTCTCTGCCTCTGCTGTCGCTTCCGGCCCGCTCATTATTACCCTGCACATTGACTGCACTCAGTGCAGACCCGGAAGTGACAGCAGTGCCGGAGACAGGTAAGTATACAAGTTCATGCTGTCCAGATGTCACAGGGACAGCACACGGAGAACTTACACATACGCACCTTCACCCTTGCTTGTGCAAAACAATTGTGTTTACATGGATGTGTGAAGGGGGCCTAAAGGGAATCTATTATAAGCTTCCTCCCCAGAGTCAGACAGACTGGTCCCCAGTGGCTTCCCACTGCCCTGGATTGATAGGTCTCTGCTTACATATTCCCATAGGGAGACATAGGGAGCTGTGTGTGACATCCAGCAACAACCCGGCCCCTGCTGTGAGGTCGCTGGTTGTTGCTGAATGTCCTGGGCCATTTTTTAGTTGTTGCTCTGTCGCTGTCACACACGGCGATGTGTGCTTCACAGCGGGAGAGCAACAACTAAATGTGCAGGCAGCAGGAGCCGGGTTTTGCGGACGTTGGTAACCATGGTAAACATCGGGTAACCAAGAAGCCCTTTCCTTGGTTACCCGATATTTACCTTCGTTACCAGCGTCCGCCGCTCTCACACTGCCAGTGCCGGCTCCCTGCTCCCTGCACACATAGCCAGACTACACATCGGGTAATTAACCCGATGTCTACTCTGGGTAGGAGTGCAGGGAGGCAGCGCTAAACGGTGTGCGCTGGTAACCAAGGTAAATATCGGGTTGGTTACCCGATATTTACCTTAGTTACCAAGCGCAGCATCGCTTCCACACGTCGCTGCTGGCTGGTCACTGGTTGCTGGTGGGATCGCTGGAGCGTCACTTAGGCTGCTTTCACACCTCCGGTTTTAGCAGAGCCGGCCAATCCGGCTCTAAAACCTATGCAACGGATGCGGTGACAATACCACATCCTTTGCATAAGTTTTTGACATGCGGCCCGTCCGGTTTTTGGCGCTGGCGGCACGCTACTGAGCATGCGCAGTGGAAAAAAACACATGCGGCTGCCGGATGCGGTGTTTGCATGCATTGCAAATCGCGCCGCATCGGCAGGATGCGGCGCGATGCGTTTTTTTTTTGCCGGACAAAAAGCGTGCCAGGCAACGTTCCATCCGGCCGCCGCATCGGCTAAATCTGCCGCATGCAGCAAAAAACGGACCGAACGCAAGCCCATGCGGCACAATCCGGCACTAATGAAAGTCTATGCATAAAAAACGCAACCGGCGGCACAAAAAAACGGTTGCGGTTTTTTCTGCAAAGCGCCGGATTGTGCCGCACAGGAAAAACCGGAGGTGTGAAAGCAGCGTAAGTGTGACGGTACCTTTTAGTGTAGTTTTGATAAAATCACTAATTAATCAGCAGTAGATTATCAACAGAGGACTACTTGGCCTGCTGCCAGGTAGTCCAGAATATTCATGAGCTCTGTATAACTGCTAGATCTGCAGCACAGAAAACATTGATTTTATCAAAATGACAGCAAACAGCTCAGTAAGTGACACCGCTGAAATCAGGATCTCTGGCTCTACATTACATTTGCATATGCATTTAAAGGGAACCTGACAGCCAATACATCCTGTGCAATCTGTGAATAGCATGTATCAGGCACTGGCTGTATTATCCAAGCCAGGTATGTTTGAATCTGAAACGTGTCGGAATTTAAGAGAAGGCATACTTTAAAGGGAATCTGTCACCAGGTTTTTGCTCCCCCATCTGAGAGCAGCATAATTGCTCTAGAAGTGTCAAAGCCTCCCTAGCTCTAATCACCACCCTCCTGTGATTGACTGGCAGGTCACTAGCTGCCAGTCACTGAGCTGTCAATCAAGCAGAGGAAAGTGGAGCTGGTCATTGATTAGGCCCAATGAGGTAGAGGACTGAGAAGTGCATTGGCACTACCAGAGCACTTAAAGAAACCTCCCATGAAGATTTCTTTTCTTTAAATCTGTGTATATGAGAATGTAATGTACTCCCTGTCGCCAGCTTCTGGATCCAGTGCCGTTCTGCTCCTCTTCTCAGTGACATCACCACTCTTCAGACTCTGGCCGCTTTATGCATTAGCTGAAAGTCTCTTTTACAATGTAAGTCTAAGGAGCCTTGTTCTGATCTTCGTTCTGATGCTCCAAAGACTTACATTGTAAAAGCCGTTTCCGCATTTCCGAGTCACGCAGAGCGCAGTGTGACCCAGAGAGTTTCAAGAGCAATTTTGTTGCTGTAAAGAGGCTTAGAACAGCGCTGGAAAGCGGGGAAGGCAATGGTAAGTGACTATATCAATAATGAAAAAAAAAAGAAAGTCCAGCTCACTCACCAACAGGTGCAGGGATCACACGGTCTGTGTGTAATGAGTGGAAAATGAAGAAACATCCAGCGCCCATAATCCAAATAAAATATATGGCTTTATTGGATAATCCACAAAAAGTCTGAACAAGACGCAGAGTATAAATGTCGGGCCGGGGATGTAACGGTCGAATAAAGCACACAAGTCCTGTGGTAAACCAAGGTGATGGTGGCCGGCTGCCGCAGACGGGTGTATTTGATCCCACACCCAGGTTTGGTAGTCAAAGTCTCTCTCCTCTGCACTGTTTTGTAGTTAGGACTTCCCGGTGTGAAACTCAGGAGTCCGCTCCCGGTCCTCTGGTTGGGAGCCGTGCCCGTCTGACGCTGACCCTTGGGATCTACGGGCCCTGGCGGTTGCCCTATCCCTCTCGGGTGGTTGTCTACTTTTCGGGACTTACATTGGGACAGGACCTATAATCCTGCCCTCAATTGGTTAATTAGCTAGGTCGTTGGTGCCGGTCCTGGCTTCAGGGTCCAAGTAGGCTCTGTGCACCCGGTTTCCGGGTCGGTTCTCTGGTGTCAGTACCGGCGGGCTCCAACCCTGCCCCGGTCCTCCTCGGATTCCGGCAGCCGTCTTCCCATCTCCTGCAGACCTTGGATACCGTCTGCCACCTAGCCAAGGTGTCAGGGCTCCGACCCTGGCACCAGTCCGTTTGGCACCTCCACTCCACTTGAATATTAACACAAAACTCACTGTTTTCCCGCCCCGGGCTCTCCAGACCCCTAGGTGGGCGTTCCCTATCCGCCTGGTCCCGCCCACTGGTGTGTCTGTCCTTCCCTGAGGGGGGTGACTAGGGTTTCAGGTCGGCTGCTGTAACCCTTTCTGGATTGGTGTTCTGCGGGGGCCTATATGGGCGCTACACTAACAATTTCTTTCTTGTTACAAACATATCGAACATTGATGGCAAAATAATTCAGTGAAATGCAGTGACTCCGGGCGTCCAGCAAAGGCAATGGGTGACAAGATAGGACATTCAGACACAGCGTTTTGTGAGGATCCTCACAAAGAATGAGCAGTCAGATGGTGTGCTGTTTTTCTAATCTGCTTTTGCTATTGAATTTATTATTTATGAGTTCAAAATCCTTTCAGGTGATGCATTTTTTTAAAAAGCTGATCTACTTTTGCAGCTGAGAAACGTACCCTCAAAAAACGCAGCAACAACGCTGTGTGTGAATGTAGCCTTAGATCAGGAATAGAACAGACATTTATAGGACATTTCATAACTTTCCCAAATTCCTATGGATAAATATTCAGCACATTCTGCATTGCACTAGTGGCCCCAATTTATTATATATTTTAGGAGTTGGTGCATTTTGTACCGACTCCGACTCCACCAAAATGAGCTCCGACTCCGACTCCACAGCCCTGGTTTTTTTAGTGCAGAAAAAAAAATGCAGCGTCTAAAAAGTAAATGGGATTTATAGAAATCTCCTGCTCACTGTGCCTTTTTTTATTCAGCGTAATCTGACCTGCGGTGCGTGCTTGAAATCTGCAACGTCAATTTTCTTGCGGTAAATATGCATTTTCTTTGTAGATTTGAATGAAGAGAACCTGTTGGGAAAAAACGCATATATGCATTCTTAAGGGGGCTTTACACGCTACGATATCGTTAATGTTTTATCGTCAGGGTCACGTCGTTAATGACGCCGGATGTGCGTCACTAACTATTTTGCAGTGTGTGACACTTTTGTGCGACCTAAAACGATCGCAAAAGCGGCCAAAATCGTTTGCCGTGGAGAGGTCGTCCTAAAACCAAAAATTGTTTAACGCTCATTAGTGATGTTGTTCCTCGTTCCTGCGGCACCACACATCGCTGTGTGTGACACCGCAGGAGCGAGGAACATCTCCTAAGGCTGCTTTCACACATCCAGTTTTTGCAGTGCGGCACAATACGGCGCTTTGCAGAAAAAACGCAACCGTTTTTTTGCCGCCAGTTGCATTTTTTCCGCATAGACTTGCATTAGCGCCGTATTGAGCCGCATGGCCTTGCGTTGTGTCCGTTTTTTGCCGGATGCGGCATATTTAGCCCATGCGGTGGCCGGATGGAACGTTGCCTGGCACGTTTTTTTGTGCGGCGAAAAAAACCGCGATGCGGCGCGATTTACAATGCAAGCCTATGGACACCAGATGCGGCGTCCAGCGTCAAAAACCGCATCTGTCCACTGGGTGCGTTTTTTTGCACTGCGCATGCTCAGTATCAAGCCGCATCCCTAAAAAAAACGGACGGGCCGCATGGAAAAACTTATGCAACGGATCCGTTTTTCTCGCCACATCCGTTGCATAGGTTTTTGAGCCGGATTGAGCCGCACTGCAAAAACTGGATGTGTGAAAGCAGCCTTACCTGCGTCCACTGGCTATGCGGAAGGAAGAAGGTGGGCGGGATGTTTACGTCCCGCTCATCTCCGCCCCTCCGCATTTATTGGACGCCTGCTGTGTGACGTCGCTGTGACGTCGCACGACCCGCCCCCTTAAAAAGGAGGCGGATCGCCGGCCAGAGCGACGTCGCAGGGCAGGTAAGTCTGTGTGACGGGGGTGCGCGATTTTGTGCGTGACGGGCAGCGATATGCCCGTGTCGCACAAAAGATGGGGGCAGGTACGCACCCTAGCGATATCGGCAATGATATCGTAGCGTGTAAAGCCCGCTTTAGTGTGTTTCTGCAGTGGAGAGGCACAAAAGATGCATTTAATCCTGACATGACTGTAGAGATAAAGTTTAACCAAAGCCAAATAGCAGGAGGTATAAAAAACAAACAGGAAATACCAGAGACAAAACGCAATAGAACGCATGTAACAAAGTACACTCAAAAATGAAAAGACGTGCAGTAAATCTGCGAGATCAAAAACCCACCAAATACTCACCAGGAGAACTTAGGCGACGAGCACATGTTGAGTATTTGGTGAGTTCTTTACCTCAGTATTTGTAAGCCAAAACCAGAGGAAAAGTAGAATAGAAACACTAGCACCACTTCTTTATCTGTCACCCACTCCTGGTTTTGGCTTACAAATACTTAGGTAAAAAAACCTCACCAAATACTCATCAGGACAACTTAGGCCCGAGCACATGTTGAGTATTTGGTGACTTTTTAACCTTAGTATTTGTAAGCCAAAACCAGAGGAAAAATATAATGTAAACACGTCACCACTTCTGCATTTTTTACCCACTCCTGGTTTTGGCTTACAAATACTGAGGTAAAAAGCTCACCAAATGCTCAATGTGTGCATGTGGCCTAAGGCTATGTGCGCGCGTAGTCTTTTTTCACGCAGATTTTGCAACAGAAACCAGGAACTCTCAGTCTACGTGCACACATAGAGTATTTGGTGACTTTTTTACCTCAGTATTTGTAACGAGGTGCCTATGTTTTTATAAGGCCAGGTCAGACGGCCATACAACGCGGACATCAATCACATCAAAATACCCGGACTGGCTAGTTACTCTCCTGACCCTAGCGTGAGAGCTGCAATGAAGTACGTGAGACTGTCACGCTCGGGTCTGGAGAGCTGTGGCCAGTGCGTGCACTGTGATATGATCCTCGTCCGAGTGAGTTATACAACAGTTTGACCCTGGCCTTATACTTTTTGTCTGTTCCACTCCTGGTTTTTACTCACAAATACTGAAGTAAAAACATCACCAAATACTCAATGTGTGCATATGGTAAGAATGACTATATGCAATTCTGTCTACAAACTACTAGCTGTGGCCATGTTCAGGCTTGAACATCTTTTAACCCCCTCAGATTTCTAAAAATGCCAAGCTGTTAAAAGTAGTAACTTGTCCCATCTTCTGCTGTTTTCCGCTTGAAAATTCTCTCTACTTTACATTACACATCAACGAGAAAGCTAATATCACAATCTGTCGGAAAAACCTACAAA
Source organism: Anomaloglossus baeobatrachus (assembly GCF_048569485.1). Classification (NCBI taxonomy): domain Eukaryota; kingdom Metazoa; phylum Chordata; class Amphibia; order Anura; family Aromobatidae; genus Anomaloglossus; species Anomaloglossus baeobatrachus. The sequence goes on along the minus strand of NC_134357.1, from coordinate 341,790,053 downwards.
ATGTCAGCAGCCAAAACCTTTGAAAAAATACTCTGCAATGACTGAAGAAAGAAAAACACAGACACTTAAGGAAAAAAACCCTTCTTTTTTTGAAGGAGTGTAATGTCCGAAACGCGTAGACAAAATCACTTCTTTTAACAAGATTTGGACTGGATTCCACTTTTGCGGCAGCACGGTGTTGGTTTAACCCTTTCTTTGTCCTGCCTTTTATAACACATGGCACCGACTTTGTCCACATTTCCCTTGCACTGTACGTCAGAGGCATGCATCAAGCCATATTACTTCCTACCACCTGACAATGTGACAAGAACACTCCTTTGGCAAACAGTACATTGCGTCTATGGGACTCTATGGATACATCAGAAAATAAGTGCTAATGTTTTCTGGCACATGTATTCACATTATCAACATGGGATCTTTTGGGCAACATACCATATGGCACTTATAAGTATGAACAGTTTGCTCTACTTATTTGGGCACTGTGCGTTGGTACATTGTATGAGCAATGGGGGGCACTAAAATGTACTAATACTAATACTCAGTATTAGTCCAGTCTTTTTGCCTCTTTGCCCAAACACGTTGTTTTGTCATAAAATGATCCACATATTGTTTCTCCAGAGAGAAGCAGTTAGAAATATCTAGTAGCCACTTATCTACCTCTCATTGACTCATCTCATAACTCTTGGCAAGTTTCTGGCAGTCATTAAATGGTTACAGACTGCAACAAACTACCAAAATCGTTCTGTAATCTAACATTCGGATCTACGCCCAGCGATATGCGTGAAAATTCCCATTCAATGAGTACAAGCAGAGATGCTGAAATCCAAGAAATCGATCCACAATGTATTAATAGCAAAACGTTTCATTACGCAATTTAGATATTTATTGGCTTAAATTGGAATAACCCTTTAAGAGGTTAGTATTTTATTGGAATGTTAAGTCTGAGGCTACACAACAACTTTAGCCATGATGCAAGACGAGTGGTCAAAGATGGCGCTATGGCAATATTACATCGCACCATAAGGCCTCATTCACACGAGCAGTATCATCAATGGTTTCCATCAGGGTGTCATCCGTGTGTCCGTTTTTACCATCAGTGTTTTTCACGGACATATTATTATTATTTATTTATAGAGCACCATTGATTCCATGGTGCTGTACATGAGAAGGGGTTACATTCAGAATACATATACAAGTTACAATAGACAGACTAGTACAGAGGGAAGAGGTCCCTGCCCTTGCAGGCTTACATTCTATAGGATTTTGGGGAGGAGACAGTAGGTGGGGTGTAGGTTGGGCGGCAGCTCCGCACGGTGGTGGGGCGGCAGCTCCGCACGGTGGTGGGGCAGCAGCTCCGCACGGTGGTGGGGCGGCAGCTGTGGTGGTGGTGGTGGTGGTGAAGCAGTGAGGTCATTGAAGGTTATAGGCATTTCTGAACAGATGAGTTTTCAAGTTCTGTTTGAAGTTTGCAAGTGTAGCAGATAGTCTGACATGTTGAGGCAGCAAGTTACAGGAGACTGGAGGATGGTCGGGAGAAGTCTTTGAGTCGGTTAAGAAATAAATTACAAAGCTTCTCCTATACTTTTCATGTTAAACAGTTACGCCACACGGATGGCACACTGATGCCATCTGTATGCTGTATGTGCTCTTCATAGGCTTGTATTGGCCCTTGTCATCCGTACTGCCAATATAAAAACGGACATGTCTCCATGTGTTTTGGACAGACACACGGTCAGTTGAAAAACACAGATATGTGAATAGCACCATAGATTTTAAATGGTATGTTTGGTAACCGTGAGAAAAGTGGGTACAACACCTACGTGCCACGTGGAGGAAGCCTAATGAAGAGTTAAGGCCCCGTCATACGCAGCGACATATCTAACGATATATCGCCGGGGTCATGGATTCCGTGACGCACATCCGGCATCGTTAGAGACGTCGTTGCGTGTGACAGCAAGGAACAACCATTAACGATGGAAAATACTCACCTTATCGTCCATCATTGACACATCGTTCCTTTTTAAAAAAATCGTTGATTGTTGAGCACGCAGGTTGTTCGTCGTTCCTGAGGCAGCACACATCGCTACGTGTGACACCTCGGGAACGACGAACTACAGCTTACCTGCGGCCGCCGGCAATAAGGAAGGAAGGAGGTGGGTGGGATGTTACGTCCCGCTCATCTCCGCCCCTATTGGGCATCCGCTTAGTGACGCCGCTGTGACGCCGCACGAACCGCCCCCTTAGAAAGGAGGCGGTTCGCCGGCAACAGCAATGTCGCTAGGCAGGTAAGTCCGTGTGACGGCTCCTAACGATATTGTGCGCCATAGGCAGCGATTTGCCCGTGACGCACAAACGACGGGGGCAGGTGCTTTCACCAGCGACATCGCTAGTGATATTGCTGCGTGTAACACCCGCTTAAATGTTGAGTTGCAAACAGCAAGATGCTGTGACCCCTGGTTGCAACGTGAACACATTAACATATTAATGGTACAACCTTGACTCTCACCCCCTCCAATTAACTCTTCAACTCCTTTGTGTCACAGCCAGTTTTTAGACAATCTTTTTTTTTCACTTTTTTATTGTGGCATTCCAGCAGCCATAATTTTTTTTCCTGTGACATAATCTTGTAAGGGCTTGTTTTTTGGGATGAGTTATATTTGTCAGTGGAATCATTTTGGGATACATATAACTTATTGATAAACCTATTAACTTCTTTATTGGGATTAATATAACAGGAATTCTGGATTTTTTTTTGCACTTTAAATTTTATACTGTTTGCTGTGCTGTACAAATAAAGTATTAACTTAATTCTGTAGGTCAATACAAATTTGGCATTGCCAAATGCCGCATTTTTTTGTTTTATAGGATGCACCGAATTATTAGACACACCCCAAATTTAGATCTAATAAATGGTGAAAAAAAAAAAATGGGGCCCGTTTTATAATCTGGTGATGTCTTACCGGGGAGGTGGGACGGCAGCGGGGGTCACAGGAGGCAGGGTGGGTATAAGAGTACCATGACGATGCTATCGGCGGTGTAGAGGGGGGCCCAGATAGTCACTGCGGGCGGCACGATGCTGGGGCAGACGGCACTGCACGTTGCTGGGGAAGCCGGCACTGCACTGTTCTGGGGTAGCTGGCGCTGCACGATCCTGGGGCAGCCGATGCAAGTGCTCACTGCAAGCGGTGAGGCACTACCATTTTGAAGATATCGGCAGTGAGAGCTTCAAAGAAATGGCTGCCGCAGTCAGCGCGTGCGCAGGTGAGAGCTTGAGCCATCTGCGCACGTGTCTACTCTGGGTACCATTATTTGAAAGCTCTTACCGCCAACATCTTCAGAATGGCTTGTGCCTCGCCGCCCATAGCCTCCCAGAGCAGGGACGTCAAGAGCCGCCGCACAGAGCCTCGCAGAGCAGACCAGGCTGCGTGCCACTGCACAGAGCCTTGCAGTGCAGGACCGCCAGCCGCCACACAGAGCCTCGCAGAGCAGGGCCGCCCGCCGCCGCACAAAGCCTCACAGAGCAGGGCCGCCTACTGACACACAAAGCCTCGCAGAGCAAGGCCGCCTGCTGACGCACAAAGCCTCACAGAGCAGAGCCGCCTGCTGACGCACAAAGCCTAACAGAGCAGGGCCGCCTGCTGACGCACAAAGCCTCGCAGAGCAGGGCCGCCTGCTGACGCACAAAGCCTCGCAGAGCAAGGCCGCCCGCCGCCGCACAGTACCTCGCAGAGCAGGGCCGCCCACCGCTGAACAGAGCCTCACAGAGTAGGGCTGCCCGCCGCCTACCCCTCTCCACGACTCCCATTCGGATTTTAAGATGCACCCTTCATTTTCCTCCAAAATTTTTGGGAGGAAAAGTGCATCTTCTAATCTAAAAAATACAGTATATATAGTTTTATTTAGATTTTACTTGTACAATAAATACAGATTTTGAAAAAAGAATAATTTGTTTTTGGGTCGCCATATTCTGGAAGCCTTAAGCTTCTCAATTTTCTGTCTAAGAGCTTATTTTTTGCATGACAAACTGTAATTTTCATTGGTACCTTTTTGTTTAGGATGAAACTTTTTGATCACTTTTTATTACACATCGCTAGAATCAGGGTCTCTGCCCCTACATTATGCTGCTCTTAGATTAGGTGGCAAAAACTTGGTGATATCTTCCATTTAAAACACCATTCACCGTTATGTATAATTGGATATATATATATATATATATAATAGTTGAATATGATCAGCACAATACCAGATTTAGATTTCTTTATGGTTTGCTACTTTTGCACAAAAGTGACTTTCTAAAAAAAATACCAATAATTATTTCATTAGTCACCATATTCTGATAGACACAACTAGTAATTGGCGAACCCGAACTGTAAAGATCAGGGGCCAACCCAGGTACCTAGTGTCCAGTAGCGTAACTAGAGTTTGATGGGCCCCGGTGCATAGTTCGGATCTGGGGCCCCCCCTCTACGTACACCGACACTTGCGGTACGGGACAATAACACTCGGGGTACAGGATAATGACACTGACACTTGGCTCTTTCCCTCAGCACCCAGCTTTCCTATGTTCTGATATTCATCTTGACCTCGGCACCCAGCTTCCCCATGCTCTGCTATACATCTTTCCCTCAGCACCTAGGTTTTCCATATCAGAGCATGGGAAAGCTGGGTGCTGAGGCAAAGAGCCTTTTTCCCTCAGCACAAAACGTTCCCATCCCATGCTGGTATCTTTGTCCCCCCTTGTATGTAGTTCTCCAAATACTATAATGGCCCCCACATAGCCTTCCATATAGTATAAAGGGTCCCACATAACTCTTCATATTAGAATGCAGCCCTATAGTCCTCCATGTATTATAATTCATTTACCATAATTCTCCATATATTATAATTCACCCCATAGTACTCCATATATTATAATGCGCCCCATAGTCCTCCATATATTATAAATCACTCTCAGCACAGCGGGCGCACAGGAGTGACGTCACTGTGCAGGCACAGAAGGAGAATGCTGGAGCGTGGAGCTGCACAGGCCGCTCCACGCTTCTTCATTGTTGCTGTGCTTTATGACGGGGAGGGAGACCCGTTGCTGCCGCTGACAACGGGCAGGGGGGCCCGGTGTTAGTGGCGGCAGCATCGGGTCATATAGCGGCTGCGTGGTCTGCGCCAGAACAGCACAGCTCCTCTCACAGAAAGGAGCTGCTTGCTGATCTGCAGAGCGGGCCCTTAAGCTGCCGGGCCCGATCGCAGTCGTGACTTCTGCGACGGCGGTAGTTACGCCTCTGCAAGTGTCCGTGCACGGACCCCAAACACAAAGCTCAATTTTCATACCCAGCCATGAGAAAGCCAACAACTGGGGGTTAGTATACTCAGGCTGGGGAAACCCATGATTATTGGGCCCCCCAGCCTATAAATAGTAGCTTGCAGCTGCCCAGAATTGTTGCATTCATTAGATGTGGCATTTACGGCACTTTACCCTGCTCAGATTGTCATGGTGTGGTAGCAATCAGGGTAATATAAGGGGTTAATGACAGCTCACAGCTGCCACAAAGCCCTAGATTAGTAATGGGAGGCATCTATGAGAGCCCCCCATTACTAATCCTGTAAGTGAAAACAAATAAACACAAACACCGAAAAAATCCAAAATAAAATTCAAAAAAATCACCCTCTTTCTCCAATTTACTATCATCGTGTCATCCACATGATGTCCCATGATGACCCTATTCTGCTTCAGCCTGAAGTCTCAGTGTGCAAGCACATTAGAAAACATGACCGCCCACTGCGGCTTCAGACAGAGACTGCCTGAGCTGCAGCTGTGAACGGTGTCATCACTGAGTAACTGCGGTCACAGGTGGAGGTTTCCACAGTACTCCACTTATGTCTGCAGGTAAACTGACCTCAGGTGAACTGATTGAAATCAGTGACCTCACCTCAGGGGAACTGAGTTAAATGAGATCTGCATCTCCTGGCAGAAAACCACAGGGGTTTTTTTGCCAAGAGATGTAGATTTGGTGCTGAAATTTGTACACCAAATTCCTACACCAATACTGCTTCTGCTGGCAAAAATTGCATCAAAATGGTGAAAATGTGTCTCAATAGCACCTTTAGAAATATATTTACTTAGAAAATTGGTGATTTGATCAATACTTATTTTACCCACTGTAGATCACCAGAGGTTGATTATCTAGTCCCAAGCGATTAGATACCAACATTGTAAGCTGCATCTAGGCATTCATTTTCTCCAGACTGCATGGATATATCAAGTTAGCCAATGTGGTAGCTGCTAATACAGAGCTGTCTAGTCTGGCCCATAGACCATAGAGGTGGTTTACACAATGTATGCCCAACACTATGTGCAGAATTACTAACCAATTTGATGATTAATTTCATTATTGAACAATTACAGTGCTGTTTTCAACAAAACTTTTAATTTTAATCCCACCCCGATATCTTCGCAATTTCAATAGTTCTGCACCCCGCTATAATTTTTGACTTTTCCTAGTCAGTTGAATCTCTTTTTTGGACCATTTTGCCTAAGGGAAACAAGCTGCCTAATACTCCTCCACACCTTGATGAAGGGTGTTATATGTTTAGAACACATGCTCATTATACAAATACACATCCCCTCATTGGCTTCATGTAATAAACATTCAATTTTATACAGCTTTGAGTTGTAAAATCTGCATAAAAATGATATTATTGTCAAAATACTGGCTTGCCGCTCGCATGGGGGCCTGGGTGTTACTCGTTCCCGGGCCGCAGATCAGTTTCTGGGATGCTGCGGTGGTGGAAAGGCCCAGTTCCGTGACATTGGCGGTGTCAGTTTAAGTAGGGATGATGATGGGGATGGTAGTTCGTGACGTCACCTCTGGTACTCAGCCAGAGATAGCCAACGCTGCAGAATGGGACCTCTGGGGCAGATGGTGACGCAGCTTGGTTGGTATAGCTCTCCACAGGTAGAGCTGAGCCCCACGGCAGATGAGGGTAGTAGTAGGTGATTGCGGGGGTGCAGGCGAATAACGGAGTGACACAGGGATGCAGTCTCAAGTTCTTTACTCACTGTTTGAGATGCTGCCTTTGGAGCACTGAGACCCACTATAATGGGACCCAAGCCAATCCCGGATAGTTCGGAGGCACAACTCGATACACTCTTCTGTGTTCCTTCCCTGGCTGCCTTCCTGCGCTGACTTCTCACTCTTCTGTCCTGCGCCCTCACACAAAGTGCCCTGAGCTGATGTCCATGGACCCTGTTGGGTGGCTTGAAGCTCTATCGCTTGGCCCTCTATGGTCACCTTCCAGCGGATTCGTGTGCGGATGTGGCCTCGGTGCTTTCAGTCACCTCAGCCTCCGGTTTGCTAGTTGAGCCTTGTAGTTCTCCACTAGTTGAGGGGCAGGTCCCCTTTGCGGCCAAGTCCCTCCACTCCTATATGCTATATGTGGAACGAAACCACGGGAGTTTGACTCACTTCCCGTGGGCTCTAGGACTCCTCTCCTTCTTGGTCCCAGGGGGAGCTCCTTCAGCTCAAGTCCCCTAGGACCTGTGTCCTGCATGTCCTACTCTATTCTCCTTTTGAGGTGTTCTCACTTGTACTGTGTTCCCACTCCTAAGACTCTACCCCCCCAGCCTGGCTTCAGGTATAATCACGCCCTTGCCATATTTGATGAGGTGTTTCTGAGCCTGGGTGTTGTGCTTTTGTGTGAAGCGGTGATGACCTCCTCCTTACCCAGGATGGAATACCACACCACTGGATGGGGTGCAGTACCTCTGTGGCGACTGAAGCCTCAGGGGCGCCACACATACGGCGTATAGTCAGGGGTTAACATCATTAGACAACTGCCTTACGTAGCACTGCAGCTCTCTCATTTCTTTAGCTGCTATATTTTCTTTTAGGAGATGGAGTTTGTTTAACATAACATTATGTTTTTACTATAGCACATTGGATTGTTCATAAGATTTATGGGAAATTTGTACTTTACATGTGTACGTGAACATTACAAAAGATTAACATATCAATGACACAAATAACAATGGGCTGATTGATACAAATAACTGGTTTTCCTTCCAGGTGCACAATGTCGAGTTTTCTTTACACTGAATTGGCAGATGTTTTACTAAAGAATTGTTATTGTTGTAGAGGGAAATGGATTATTATGTTGCCTGTGTTATGATATCTATGTCTTATAGAGAATAGAAAATAATAAAACTGAAATAAGATCTGAAGATTTGACCTCAGGACTCTCAGCTCATCCAATACAGAACATTATTGACAGACACAATACTCTTTGGACGCTTTAAGAGTCAGAAACAACATTTACTTAAAGTCAATTGCTTAAAGGGAATGTGTCAGAATACCATAACCTATTGTTTAAATTAGTTTTTTTATGTTAAATGCATTTTTTAAAAAAAATTTGATGACTTTTTCATTGGTTGTTGTTGTTACAGACAGGATTGTATTGAAAGGTAATGTAAGATCCAACAACGTTTCATATTGGGTCATGGTCACAGCTGATCCCCCTCTCCCATCCCAAAGACATTTGCCCAGATCGAAGTATGCCTAAAAACTTTCCTATACAAGTCAATGAATCAGTGTATTGCTGCCTATGTCCAAGTGACTACTGAGGAGAACAGAAAGTAGAAGTCTAGTATAGGGGTACACAAAACTGCACGATTTGGCAGGAAAAACAGCAGAAAAAAGGATTTTTTTTTTGCGTCTTCATGCTTTCTTTAAAGCGTTTTTCCATTCTTTTTTTTTTAGTCATGGCGATTATGGGGGTCCAGGCGCTCTACACCAGCGATCACCAGTTAATCTTACAGTTGGGACTTGGCTCTCACTGCCTGGAGTGGTGCCGACACCGCTCCCAGTAGTTTTACCTCCTGAATGCTGTGATCAATGCGCTCGCAGCATTTAGGAGGCAGGGAGAGGGATCGCTTATTTCAACTTGGTGGTGTAATGCGATCACAGGTACCCAATCGCTGGCATGACAACCCTGAGTCATCACCATGATGACCCCAGATTGCTGAGCTACGTAGACCCTCACACACCATGACGGATGCCTAGTGTGTGAGGCGTAGTGTCAATGCTGCGAGTGCAGCACTGACAGATACAGTGGAACGTTGCTTAACGAGTAACCCAGTTAGCGAGTATTCTGCTTTACAAGCAAAGCTTGCTGTGAATTTGTAACTCAGTTTATGAGCAAGCTTTGCCGTACGAGCAAAATACTCACCGCACACACTTCCGGTTCCATACATCCACCGCGCTCAAACCCGCTCTTGCAGTCCTCACAAACACACACAATCACGCACAAAGACGTACGCACACACACATATATTATGCTCACCTTGACCTTCCGTTCCATTGCCGGCCTCATGGTTCTTGTAGTTCGCCGCTACAGGGTGTGTATTGTTAACCATCGCGACGAGGGAGGAACTTCCGCTGTCAGCCGCTACTCAAAGGCAGCGCGCTGGCCAATCAGAGGCAAGCGACTCCTGCCTTTGATATCAGCGCGCTGGCAGTGGATGTTCCTCACTCATCACGATGGTTACCCGATACACATCCTGTACCGGCAAAATGCAAGATTCAGGAGACCGACGATACAACAGTAGGTAAGGTGAGCATAATATGTGTGTGTGCGTGCATGTTTGTATGTGTTTGTGCCTGTTTGTGCTTCTTTGTACGTGTGTGGAATGGCACAATAGGGGACCAGGATGGGACATTTAACAAGTTGTGGAACAAATTGTCTGCATTGCAATGATTTCCTATGGGAAATCTTGCTTTGCTGAACGAGTAACTTTCGTTAACAAGCACACTTCCAGAACGGATTGTTCTTGTTAACCAAGGTTCCACTGTAATCCATTGCAGTGATCGAGTTTGAGTACTGCAGTAGATTATATCTGCAGGAAAAAATGCAGAAAGAAATGACATGCTGCGTCTTTTTTCTGCAACAAAATCTGCAAGGAAAAAAAAGTAACGTGCACAGCAATTCAGGATTCTGCGGTATTGATTAAAATCTGCAAGAAAAAACACATGAAAAATGCTGCAAAAACGCAATGTGTGCACGTGGCCTTAATCCTTTTGGCAAGTGTGAACCATGGAAAGTGATTATGGTTAAATTAATTAAAAAAAAATCATCATTTTTTTGCTAAATACATTTAACATAAACAGATTTAAACAATAGGTAATTATCCTTTAGCCTGTCACCTCTGCTGACATGTCTATTTTCCTCACTAGTTTTATTCCCCTTCAAATAACATCACTAGATCATCTTTTCTAACAACTGGGTCAGGTGTTACTATTCTCTTTGTCATATAGATGTGTCCTTGTAAAGCCCTGATTACAAGGTGTCAGGATGTGTAGGGACAATCCCCCCATCTGGTAACACCAAGTTGTCGATTTATTTATAGGACATATAGAGAAACATAGAGAGATGGCACAATGCAGAGCTATTAAAATATACGTTCCAGATTTCTGTGGAATACAGTTAGTCAATGAAACAGGCATATTAAGAGCACTGACAGGTCCTATTGTAAAACAGATCTTGCCAAGTCATTAAAGCCCAACTGTCGTATTAATTTTTATTTCATAAATCAATAGTACATGTCATGAGCTAATGATATAAGAGGATCAGTCTATTAAAACATGGCTTTATCATAATTTGGAAATGATCTAACACTATTTTTGACCCCTGCTCAGTCTTCATTTATGAAGAACCCCCTGGTGTGGATAGGTAACTGAACTGGTATATCTGCTGGGAAACAGACATAATATCTGGGATCTGTGTAGACAGAGCTTGGGAAATGTCACTTCTGTCACCTGTGAAGTCAACTCTGCTGAATCTCAAAAGACAACAACAGACGGAATGGAACCATAGCACAGTTACGAATAATTGGGTTCTTATGGCAGGCATAATTTTGATCAATATATTTTCAACATTGTGATTCCAAGGGAAAGAACATACATGCAACCTCAGCATTAGCCTCAAATTAATATCGGATGCTGCTATCCATGCCATGTTTCATCTCTTTAAAAAGGTAAAATCGCGATAGGAAACATGACCATGATATGTTCCGCCTGGGAATCTCATAAAATATAAAATAAAAAACCTAGCCACATTGCATGACCGAGCTCATCTGAAGTCATCAAGGGGAGATGTGTGGGAGTGACTGTTCTTTAATAAATACAAAAGTTTGAGTTGACGCCTTGTTCAATGCAACGTCTGTGTAAAATTGTTCCATGTTTCACTGGAGTTCTTCCTTCCCTAGATCTGTGCAATTTCTGTGACATCAGGTCTAGTACTTTTCTTATGTTTATCCCTTTTATTTTATGTAATAGTATTTGCTGTATTGTTTTGTCCCCTTTATAACATTTTGTAGATTTTTATAAACACTGCCTACTTTTTGGATAAACTATATAGAACATAACAGTTTAGTATCTCTTGCTCTATAAACCGCATCCTTGAAACCATGCACTACCTGTAACAGGTGTCCAATTCGCCAGTATAAACGATTGGTGGGGGCAGCTAGTAGTTTTTCTTGGGTTATTGTGGAGCTTAGCAGTGACCATACTGAGGTGTTGCAATAGGTGTTGTATATTCTATACGTTCAGTATGAGTTTCACAATAATTGGCCTAGTAGCAAAAGCATCCGTTGCCTTGTCCGTCAATTGTCGTCAGTTGCGTATTGTCCTGACAATTGGAGGCAGCAGAGTGCTGTTTGTGACAAATGTTAAAAGAGGTGGGATATCTGTGTGATCTACCAGACTTTTCCTTGGAAAAAAAGAGAAAAAGGAGCCAGCACGATCTGAAATTGGCATGCATCATATAAAAAGTGCAAATTCACAGATTTATTCCAACTGTACTATAATAAAAAAAATGAGATTTTTAGCAAATAATTGATCAATTCTTTGAGCCACCCCTGCCAACGTCACGGCAAATCTCAATAGGGGGATCCTACACTATATTAGGTATTTCATGTGCCGACTTTTCCTTGACAAATTGGCGTCAACGGTGAGATATCTGCATGATCCCCCAGACTGTCTCCTTGACAGTAAACATGAAAATAAGCAATTTTGTAATATATCTTACAAATTTGCTTTTTTTCTCTGCCAGAATAGATCAGTTATTATCAAGATTTTCAATTTTGAAATTCAGTGAATACATACTTTCCCATTACTGAGATAGGAGATGGCAGTTGTTTCTGAAGACACTCTATGACTATAGAGGAGGGAGAAGCTACATGTAGAGGGCAGAGCCAGATGGCTAGACGTAAAAAATTTTTGACCTGCTGTTCATTTGTTCTTCCTCCCAAAAATCACAATAAGGCTCAGCTGTCAGTTATCTTGCGCTCTACACTGAGCGTTTACACTGGGGTTTACTTGTAAATATTTGAAAAAAGTGATTCAGACTGAACCCCTGATGAAAGGTTCCCTATAATGATGCAAATGGACTCAGCCCCTATGATGCGGCGATGTTCGTCTTTTCAGTGGTGCATAAAAGCGCAGTTGACCACAGTTCTGTGCACTTCTGAAAATGACAGCACTGACCATAGGCCTGACAGTCCAGAGTAACTCTGCTTCCTTATCTGACAGCAGCATAATGTAGGCAAAGAGACTCTGAATCCAGCAATGTATCACTTAGATTACAGACTGAAACCATTCTGACAATCAGAATTTTTAGATTTAGCCATGTAGCAGAGCTGAGAGAGCTGCCCCCACCAACCCATGTGTTAGTCAGAGGAGGGGGCGTGACAATGTAGTCCAAGCAATGATAAGTCCTGCTGCTTAAACAAACATTCCAGGAAAACAACAGCTCAGACCTTGACAAGACAGGCATCCCTGAATTCTAAGTTTTAACCCTTGCAACATGCTGTCTCCAGATTACATAGCGAAAGCCTGCTGACAGATTCTCTTTAATCTGGGTTGTTTGGGAGCTATGCTTTTGATGCTGCGGTTTTTGTCTCTTTTTGGTATGTCATATATGAAATAAAGCTGTTTTGTGTTGATAGTTCCTGGTATTTAGCTTTGAAAAAACTTTATTAATACATTTGTGCGTGGATCACATTAGTTAATGGGTCATTAGTCTAATGGGAACACATTAAAATACATGTGTTTTTATTATCTGCAGATTTTCTGATTCTGAGGCAGAAATGGGGAAAATCTGCACATAAAACTCAGTTACCCAAAAGAAAAATTGATATGTTGTGGATTTGAAGCACGCACCACAGGTCAGTTTATGCTGAGTAAAAAGAAAAATTACAATGGGCAGGAGATTTCCATAAATGTTATCCTCTTTCCTGAAACTTTCCTGATCTAAATAAGCAGCTTGCAACACTCAGGGGCATTGCAAACCTGGAGAGGAGTTTAGAGCTCACTGAGCTTTCTCTGGCTAGGGCCAGTGATATGGAGGAGGGTGGAGGTGGAGAAGATCAGGACCCAGAGGTAGGTAGCTAGGTAACAGTTAGAAGAAGAGATAGGGGGAAAAGTGTCAGGGAGCCTAGTCCTGACCTGGCACAACCTAGTAAATATGCCTGTTTGGCTGATCTTAGGAATGAAGGGCCAGGACTAGGGTCACTACAGCAGGACTTTGATCCTAGCAACCAGGAAAACAACTGCTGTAGGAAGGAGGGAAATAGGAGTGCAGCAAAGCCCAGACAGATGTTGGTGGTAGGGGACTCTATAATTAGGCGTACAGACAGGGTCATCTGTCGCCGAGACCGTGGATGCTGAACAGTGTGTTGTCTGCTGGGTGGTCGGGTTCGGCATATTGCGGATCGCATAGACAGATTGCTGGGTGGGGCTGGGGAAAACCCAGTGGTCATGGTGCACATTGGTACTAATGACAAAGTTAGAGGCAGGTGGAAGGTCCTTTAAAAATGATTACAGGGAACTAGGAGAGAAGCTGAAGTCCAGGACCTCCAAGGTGGTGTTTTCAGAAATACTACCAGTGCCACGAGCGTCACTAGAAAGACAGCGGGAGCTTAGGGAGATAAATACGTGGCTTAGAAATTCGTGCAGGAAGGAAGAGTTCGGATTCATGGAGAACTGGGCCGACTTCTCAGTTGGCTACAGGCTCTACGGTAGGGACGGACTGCACCTCAATGGGGAAGGTGCAGCTGTGCTGGGGGAGAAAATGGTCAGACGGATGGAGGAGCTTTTAAACTAGGATCTGGGGGGAGGGAGGGTAGTGGAGCAAATAAGAGGATAGATAGAGCAGATAGAGACAGTGAGATGGTGGGGGGTCAATGAAGGATTAGGGGGGGTGGGACATGCAAGGAACGTAGGGAGGCTAGGAGTAATAAAGGTGTTTAGTATTAAATGTCTACTGGCAAATGCAGGAAGTCTTGCAAACAAAATGAATGAATTGGAGACCCTTATATCAACCATGGATTATGATGTGGTGGGCATTACGGAAACTTGGCTGGATGAAAGCCATCACTGGGTGACAAACATACAGGGTTATAGTACATTTAGGAGGGACAGGAAAGACAAAAAAGGTGGTGGGGTGTGTAAATTTATCAAATCTAACCTAAAACCCGTGTTGAATGATGACATTGGGGGGAACTGCAACAATGTAGAATCAGTATGGGTAAATGTACATGGGGAGGGGAATAATGGAAAAATGCTAATTGGAGTTTGCTGAACAAATAGAGGGTGAAATCCTGGAACAAATTAAAAAGGCAGCTAATAATAATAATAATAATAATAATAATAATAATAATAATCGGGTTCTTATTATGGGGGATTTCAACTATCCAGACATTCAGTGGGACATGGAATCTTCTGGTTCTGCTAAAAGCTGTAAATTCTTATCTACTATTCAAGACCATTTCCTCTCTCAGATGGTAGATGAACCGACGAGGGGAGATAATTTGCTAGATCTGGTCCTGTCAAATAGATCGGATACAATTTCAGATCTACAGGTCTGGGAGCACTTGGGCACCAGCGATCATAATATGATAAGCTTCAACGTAATATTCAATAAAACATTTCAAAGGGGAAATGCTAAAACCTGGAATTTTAGGAAAGCTGATTTCAACAAATTAAGGGAAGAGCTTAAATGTGTAGATTGGGACAAAGTCATGGTAACTGGGGATACTGAACATAAATGGGGTAAGTTTAAGGATACAGTTAGGTCCATAAATATTTGGACAGTGACACAATTTTCACGAGTTGGGCTCTGCATGCCACCACATTTGATTTGAAATGAAACCTCTACAACAGAATTCAAGTGCAGATTGTAACGTTTAATTTGAAGGTTTGAACAAAAATATCTGATAGAAATTGTAGGAATTGTACACATTTCTTTACAAACACTCCACATTTTAGGAGGTCAAAAGTAATTGGACAAATAAACCAAACCCAAACAAAATATTTTTATTTTCAATATTTTGTTGCGAATCCTTTGGAGGCAATCACTGCCTTAAGTCTGGAACCCATGGACATCACCAAACACTGGGTTTCCTCCTTCTTAATGCTTTTCCAGGCCTTTACAGCCGCAGCCTTCAGGTCTTGCTTGTTTGTGGGTCTTTCTGTCTTAAGTCTGGATTTGAGCAAGTGAAATGCATGCTCAATTGGGTTAAGATCTGATGATTGACTTGGCCATTGCAGAATGTTCCACTTTTTTGCACTCATGAACTCCTGGGTAGCTTTGGCTGTATGCTTGGGGTCATTGTCCATCTGTACTATGAAGCGCCGTCCGATCAACTTTGCGGCATTTGGCTGAATCTGGGCTGAAAGTATATCCCGGTACACTTCAGAATTCATCCGGCTACTCTTGTCTGCTGTTATGTCATCAATAAACACAAGTGACCCAGTGCCATTGAAAGCCATGCATGCCCATGCCATCACGTTGCCTCCATCATGTTTTACAGAGGATGTGGTGTGCCTTGGATCATGTGCCGTTCCCTTTCTTCTCCAAACTTTTTTCTTCCCATCATTCTGGTACAGGTTGATCTTTGTCTCATCTGTCCATAGAATACTTTTCCAGAACTGAGCTGGCTTCATGAGGTGTTTTTCAGCAAATTCAGCCTGTCTATTTTTGGAATTGATGAATGGTTTGCATCTAGATGTGAACCCTTTGTATTTACTTTCATGAAGTCTTCTCTTTACTGTTGACTTAGAGACAGATACACCTACTTCACTGAGAGTGTTCTGGACTTCAGTTGATGTTGTGAACGGGTTCTTCTTCACCAAAGAAAGTATGCGGCGATCATCCACCACTGTTGTCATCCGTGGACGCCCAGGCCTTTTTGAGTTCCCAAGCTCACCAGTCAATTCCTTTTTTCTCAGAATGTACCCGACTGTTGATTTTGCTGCTCCAAGCATGTCTGCTATCTCTCTGATGGATTTTTTCTTTTTTTTCAGCCTCAGGATGTTCTGCTTCACCTCAATTGAGAGTTTCTTAGACCGCATGTTGTCTGGTCACAGCAACAGCTTCCAAATGCAAAACCACACACCTGTAATCAACCCCAGACCTTTTAACTACTTCATTGATTACAGGTTAACGAGGGAGACGCCTTCAGAGTTAATTGCAGCCCTTAGAGTCCCTTGTCCAATTACTTTTGGTCCCTTTAAAAAGAGGAGGCTATGCATTACAGAGCTATGATTCCTAAACCCTTTCTCCGATTTGGATGTGAAAACTCTCATATTGCAGCTGGGAGTGTGCACTTTCAGCCCATATTATATATATAATTGTATTTCTGAACATGTTTTTGTAAACAGCTAAAATAACAAAACTTGTGTCACTGTCCAAATATTTCTGGCCCTGACTGTATACTGCTAGAGTCCTGTAAATAACTTATACCCTCTGGTAATAAAATGTCCAGGAATAAAAAGAAACCACTATGGATAACTAAGACTGTACAAAGTATAATAAAATAAAAACAAAGGGCGTATAAAATCTTGAAGGCTGAGAATACAGAAATAGCATTTCAGGAGTATAAAGATATCAATAGGAAATGCAAAAAAGAAATCAAACAAGCAAAACTAGCTACTGAAACAAAAATCGCCAATGACATTAAAATAAATCCCAAAATTTTTTATAAATACATTAATGCCAAAAGGAAAACAAAGGATAGTATTGGCCCCTTAAAATATAATAACAAGTTAGTTATAGAGGACAAACAAAAGAGAGATATTAAATAGGCATTTCTCATCAGTGTTCACCAAGGAACTGACTGTACCAGGGATCACTCAGCAAGTCAAAAATCAAAGTTCATCACCCGATATAATTAATTTAACACAAGAAGAAGTACGCCTACGTCTGAGTAAATTAAACATTGACAAATCCCCAGGGCCAGATGGCATTCATCCACGAATATTGAGGGAATTGAGCTCCGTAATCGACAGACCGCTGTATCTTATCATTTTAGACTCGCTTGTAACAGGGTTGGTGCCTCAGGATTGGAGGATTGCTAATGTGGTACCGATATTTAAGAAAGCTAAGAGGATAGATCCAGGCAACTACTGTTCAGTAAGCCTGACATCAGTAGTATGCAAAGTTTTTGAGGGCATTTTAAGGGGTGACATGTAAAAATATATTGCAGAAAATAATATAATAACTGACAGACAGCATGGATTCATGAAAGATAAGTCGTGTCTAACCAACCTGTTGGGGTTCTATGAGGGGGTAAGTTCAAACCTGGATATTGGTAATGCAGCTGATGTGATTTATTTGGACTTTGCAAAGGCATTTGATACTATACCACATAATAGCCTTATACTAAAGCTCCAGAAGCAAGGACTAGGGGAAACTATATGCAACTGGGTAAGGAATTGGCTAAAAGATAGGAAACAAAGAGTAGTCATAAATGGAACATTCTGTAAATGGGCTATAGTCAGCAGTGGGGTGCCGCATTGATCTGTGCTAGGACCAATTCTTTTTAATCTCTTTATTAATGACCTTGTGGATGGGATTGATAGTAAAGTGTCAGTCTTTGCTGATGACACCAAACTATGTAGGATATTAAAAACTGACCTTGATAGTACAATATTACAAAAAGATCTGGATAAGATGTCAGAATGGGCAGACACTTGGCAAATGAGATTTAATGTTGATAAATGTAAAGTAATGCACCTAGGACGGAGTAATCCTATAACTGCGTATACATTAAATGGAAGTAAACTCGGGACTACAGAACAGGAGAAGGACTTGGGGATTCTCATTACAAATAAGCTGAGCAGCAGCACTCAATCTCAGGCAGCAGCTGCTAAAGCAAACAAGATTCTAGGGTGTATAAAAAGAGAGATTAGATCCCGTGATCCCAACGTATTGTTACCCCTCTATAAATCACTTGTAAGGCCACATCTGGAATCTGGGATCCAGTTTTGGGCTCCACATTTTAAAAAGGACATTCAGAAGTTAGAGTCAGTTCAAAGGCAGGCAACTAAACTACTACAAGGGATGGAAGAACTCACATATGATGACAGGTTGAAAAGGCTAGATATTTTTTAGCTTAGAAAAAAGACGTCTCAGAGGAGATCTCATTTATATGTATAAATACATGTGTGGTCAATATAAAGGACTGGCACATGGCTTATTCCTTCCAAAGACAATACTAAGGACCAGGGGGCACTTACTGCGTGTGGAAGAAAAGCGATTCCGACAGCTAAATAGGAAAGGGTTATTTACAGTTACAGCAGTCAGACTGTGGAATACCCTACCACAAGAGGTAGTAATGGCAGATACTATAACAGCTTTCAAAAAAGGGCTGGATGATTTCCTCAGTACATACAACATTGTTGGTTATAAATGACTTAGTGACCAAATGTAGAACTGGTGAAGGAAGGTTGAACTAGATGGACCTAGGTCTTTTTTCAACCTAAATAACTATGTAACAAACTATATGATACTGTATTTAGGGTGCAGTGAAAAGACGCAGTGTCAAAAACTATGCAAAAACTCATGGAAACTTAACCTTAGATAACATTGTCAACTGTGAGCACTAGGGATGATCGAATACTTCGATTATTCGGCTTTGCGAATATTTTCCGAATACCTTGCCGCTATTCGACTATTCACGAATATTCAATGCGCAATGTAAGTCTATGGGAAACCCGAATAACAACTATTTGGAACTATTCGGGCTTCCCATAGACTTACATTGCACATCGAATAGTCGAATAGCAGCGAGGTATTCGGAAAATATTCACGAAGCCGAATAATCTAAGTATTCGATCATCCCTAGTGAGCACCCCTCTGTTGCCCTGTTGTCCTCTACAACTTCATTTATTGGGTTTTTGGGAGGGTATGGCTGTTGGTACTCCTATTAAAAGGGTTATAGGAAACTGGTAAAATGACAATACTCTGCAGGACAGTTCAATTGATTGCAGATTCAAGTCTCCATTTTTTTTTTTTTAATATTAAGGAGTTTCCGATTACACAGACAACCCCTTCTTAATCTAAGTGTTTGCCTCGATTAAAATAAGACCACTTAGGGCTAGGATACACGGCAAGTAAAATGGACAGAGTAAAATGCGATAAAAAAAAAAAAAAAACGCATTCCACTCGGGCCCATGTACCTCTATGGGGCCGTTCCCATCTGCGATTTATTTCTCAGCCCTAATTGGACCGAGAAAACAATGGCAGCATGCTGTGGGTGGTATGCAATCAGTTTTCACTCGCACCCATAAAAAAGTCTATGGGGCGAGAGAAATATCGCACTGCACTTGCATGACACCAAAGTGCAGTGCGATAATCGCATCAGCTGATAATGGTGGAGTTGGGGAGATTAGCCCCTTCCTCTCTTCTGTATCTGTGATCCGATCGCAGGATCGCATCACAGTGGCATAACACTCTGCTCACACTCGCAGCAGATCAGGAGGCGGGGGTCATTAGCATGACGCAAAAATTCTCGTATGGCCTTAGCCTTAGGATACGCTCACACAAGCATATGAATCGGACAAGTGCAATGTGAGAAAATCGGACCAATTTTAGTCAGTCAGGGAAAGCAGATAGTCAGCTTTTTGCTCATCCAGATTCCTGATGAGCAAAAAGTCGCAGCATGCTGCGATTGTCAGCGAGACATGTGTAACTCGCACCCATACAAGTCTATGGGTGCGAGTAAAATATCGGACTGCACTCAGAGGACATCTGAGTGCAGTGTGATAATCACATCATCTGACAATGGAGGAGATGGGGAGATTAATCCTCCTCCGCAGCTGTGATCTGATAACAGGATTGGATCACAGTTGCATGACACTCGGCTCACACTGGCAGCAGAGCGGGAGCTGCACTCCAGCCGGTTTCAGCGACCTTTCTGTGAAGTTGTGACGTCACGCGAGCTCTGTGCCTAAAAAGTGCCATCTTCCCTCTGCTTGCCTTCTTATGTATGAAACATCAATAAGAAGTAAGAGAGCAGCCGCAGGACTTCCTTTGTCACATCAAAGCTGCTTTAATTTTAGGTGCTACTGCAGGAGTATAATGTGGGAAAACGTAAGTAGACACTTTTTCTTAGATTGCCGCTCTTCTGAGTAGAGTCACAGTCATGCTATCAGTATATCTGGGGATTGGGTTTTTCTTTTTATTACGCCTCCAAAGTTAATTAACTGAAGCAGTGGTACTAGAAGAGGTGAGGCAACTGGGAATGACACAGGGAAACAGGCATAAAGGTGGAGCTGAAATTATAAATCCCATCCTGCCAGTTCTTTCTAAAACGTAGTTTACATTGCTTAGATCCTGGTTGGTTACACACCCATATACCTGATACATCACACTTTAGTCTGGGAAATGATGTCAGATACAGACGAATCTGCTCGTGGAATAGCCTACAGTACATTACACAGCGTCTGTGAGTCATTAGGACAACAAGGCATTTGATGTGTAGACAGAAGGGAAATTAGGAGGCCGGGTAATTAGGTTTAGCTGGAATTTATTGCTGGAGAATCAAACCAAATTCACACATACGTTTTTTTTTAATAGATAGTAAGTAAACACACGCAATCAGTATAGCATCTATCTGCTGTCTATTCACATCACAGGTTAATTCATTCTGCAATGAAAGTGTGAACGCACAGGAACGCACCTATGAGGTATAATGTGTTTGTGTGCAATTTCCTAGGTATGCCACAATAGGATGTGTAAATGGGACCCAAGGCTTTAGTCAGATAGCCATGTTGCAGGTCCAAATTAGCCTCTGTGTTACAGCCACAAGTTCTGGCCTCACTGCATGGTATCAGAGAGAGCCTTGCTGCTTAAGGCTATGTGCGCACTAGAAAGTGACTTTTTCTTAAGAAAAAAACGGACCCTCTGAAAGGATCCCGCTCCCGTGGTAAAAACCGCGGTAAAACCGCACCTGTGTTTTTGCCGCGGATTTCCCACAAGTTGGTCCCCGTGGATTTTTACCATTATCTATGGCAAAAACCACAGGTACCTGCGGAAAAGAAGTGACCTGCTCATTAATTCTGCAGCGGAAAATCCACGGGTAAATCTGCAGGTATAAAAAAAACGCAGTGCGCACAGCATTGTTTTAAAACCCATAGGTTTTGCTGGGGAATGACTGCACAAATGTTAGACACATTTTCTACAGCAAATCCGAGGCAAATCCGCGGCAAAATCTGCGGTAAATCTGCAGCGTGCGCACAGGGTCTCACGTGGCTTTTTACAGACAAATTCATGACAAGTTTCGTCTTTATTTTTGTCATATGTGCTGGGTTTCAATGTCACTTGCTTACCAAAAATGTGTCCATTGATTTGGCCATTACAGCTTAGGCCGGTTTCACACTTGCGTTGTTTTGATGCAAACGAAATCCGTCACTAATGTAGTATAGTTCATTTATTTACAGTGGAAGCGCGACAGCATGCTTCATGCACTACCCGCATGTGTCCACATGGTGTCGCGCTTACACTGTAAATAAATGAACTGTACTACATTAGTGACGGATTCCGTTTGCGTCAAAACAACACAAGTGTGAAACCAGCCTTACTGATCTTTTTAATACAACTGTAATCCAAAAAATAATTTACCATATTGTTAATGACAAATATACAG
Organism: Anomaloglossus baeobatrachus; assembly: GCF_048569485.1. Classification (NCBI taxonomy): domain Eukaryota; kingdom Metazoa; phylum Chordata; class Amphibia; order Anura; family Aromobatidae; genus Anomaloglossus; species Anomaloglossus baeobatrachus. Next base: position 341,768,077 of record NC_134357.1, on the reverse strand, counting down.
TCACTAATTAAGAGGGAAATATATTTCTAAAAGTGCCATAGTCATGAATTTCTCACCAGATGTCGGTAACAACCCATCCAAACCACAGACAAAGAAATCTAACCATAGATGTCCGTAAATTTAGTGATGTGATAAATAACTCAGTGATAAAGTAGTGAACACACTTACTGAAATTTATTTAGTACAGTGGAACATTGGCTTAAGAGTAACTTGGTTTGAGAGCGTTTTGCAAGACAAGCAAAGCTTTTTACAAATTTGTAACTTGGTTTAAGAGCAATGATTTGCAATAAGAGCAAATACTCACCGTGCACACTAACGGTTCTGTCCTTTCACCATGCTCTAACCGCTCTGGAGTTAACTTTCTGTACATATGTACTGTATACAGTATACCAATGTACAGTATATACTACACTACAGTTCAAAAGTTTGGGGTCACCCAGACAATTTTGTCTTTTCCATGAAAAATTATACTTTTATTTACTCAAATGAGTTGCATAATGAATAGTCCATAATTATAGTCCAGATATTGCCGAGGTTAGAAATAATGATTTTTACTTGAAATAATTTTCTCCTTCAAACTTTGCTTTCGTCCCAGAATGTTCCTTTGCAGCAATTACAGCTTTGCAGACCTTTGGCATTCTAGTTGTTAATTTGCAGAGGTAATCTGGAGATATTTTACCCCATGCTTCCTGAAGCCCCTCCCATAAATTGGTTTGGCTAGATGGGCACTGGCCACTCCATTACAGATAGAATACCAGCTGCCTGCTTCTTCCCTAAATAGTTCATGCTTAATTTGGAGGTGTGCTTTGGGTCATTGTCCTGTTGTAGGGTGAAATTGGTTCCAATCAAGCGCTGTCCACAGGGTATGGCATGGTGTTGCAAAATGGAGTGATAGCCTTCCTTGTTCAAAATCCCTTTCACCTTTTACAAATCTCCCACTTTACCAGCACCAAAGCAACCCCAGACCATCACATTACCTCCACCCTGCTTGACAGATGGCATCAGGCACTCTTCTAGCATCTTTTCAGTTATTCTGTGTCTCACAAATGTTCTTCTGTGTGATCCAAACACTTCAAACTTCGATTCATCTGTCCATAACACTTTTTTCCAATCTTCCTCTGTCAAATGTCTGTGTTCTTTTGCTCATATCAGTCTTTTCCTTTTATTAGCCAGTCTCAGATATGGCTTTTCCTTTGACAGTCTGCCCTGAAGGCCAGCATCCCGGAGTCGCCTCTTCAATGTAGACATTGAGACTGGCGTTTTGTGGGTGCCATTTAATTAAGCTACCAGTTGAGGACCTGTGAGGCGTCTATTTCTCAAACTAGAGACTCTAATGTACTTGTCTTGTTGCTCAGTTGTGCAGCGGGGCCTCCCACTTCTCTCTCTACTCTGGTTAGAGCCTGTTTGTGCTCTCCTCTGAAGGGAGTAGTACACACCATTGTAGGAAATATTCAGTTTCTTGGCAATTTCTCGCATGGAATATCCTTCATTTCTAATAACAAGAGTAGACTGTTGAGTTTCACTTTAAAGTTCTGTTTTCTGGCCATTTTGAGAGTTTAATGGAACCAACAAATGTAATGCTCCAGATTCTCAACTAGCACAAAGGAAGGTTAGTTTTATAGCTTCTCTAATCAGCAAAACTGTTTTCAGCTGTGCTAACATACTTGTACAAGGGTTTTCGAGGGATTTCTAAACATCCATTAGCCTTCTAACACAGTTAGGAAACACAATGTACCATTACAACACTGGAGTGGTGGTTGCTGGAAATGGGCCTCTATACACCTATGTAGATATTGCATTAAAAAAACAGATGTTTGCATCTAGAATAGTCATTTACCACATTAACTATATATAGAGTGTATTTCTGTTTAATTTAATGTTAGCTTCATTGAAAAAAAAATGTGCTTTTCTTTCAAAAATAATGAAATATCTAAGTGATCCTAAACTTTTGAACTGCAGTGTACAGTATATAGCAGGTCTATCAATTTGCATTTGTGGATACAGTACTGTACTTTCTTTCTGCTAACCAGTACAACACATTGCTTGAACTGTAATCTAATTGCCCGGGCAGTATTCCTACGCCACATTTGGCTTAGTTTTGCCCTTATTTTGGGGAGAATAGATTTGGGGCCTGTTTTTTTGTGTATTGTACGAGAATAAAGGTTGTCATATTTATTCATAATTTTCTCTCTATAGTGTACCTCCCCCACACCAACAATTCCATTGTAAGCTAATGTGCAGTTTAATTTGTTTTGTACTGTACTGTATTTTGTATTAGTGTACTATAATAATTTTATATGAATACAGCACATTATTTTGTATTACTGTAATAAGTTTGTATAAATACAGTAAATATTTTTGGGTTGTTGAACGAATTGTCTGCGTTTCGATTATTTCCTATGGGAAAATTCGCTTTGATATAAGAGTAACTTGGTTTAAGAGCACACTCCCGGAACCAATTATGCTCGTAATCCAAGGTTCCACTGGATACACACTTCATTGACTTTCTTCTGCTGCAAACTGCAGCTCACATCTACTGAACTCTTTCATATAAGCTGCATTCATATAAGAAACTGAAGAGATTCTAATATATAAAGCTGAATGTGTGTATGTATGTATATATGTGTGTATGTCCGGGATTGGCATCTGCACCGTCGCAGCTACAGTCACAAAATTTTGAACATTCACACTTCTGGACCCTGAGAGCGTCATAGGCTATGTTTTGAGGTGAAATTTTAACCCCGCGCTTTACAGTTAATCACCATAAAACCTGCCTCCATTAAAGCGAATGGAGCTGGGAGCCACAGTGCAGCCAGAACTTCAGAAGAATGCGCAGCCACGCCCTTAGATGGAATGTTGGCGTGTCACAATGCAGCCAGGGAAAGAGACAGACACAGACAGGGAAAGAGGCAGACACAGACAGGGAAAGAAACAGACATAGACAGGGTAAGAGACAGACACAAAGAGACAGACACAGACAAAGAGACAGACTGACGGAAAGAGACAGACAGGGAAAGAGAGGGAAAGAGAGAGACAAGATAAGAGACAGACACAGACAGGTAAAGAGACAGACACAGACAAAGAGACAGACACAGGGAAACAGACAGGGAAAGAGAGGGAAAGAGACAGACAGGGTAAGAGACAGACAAAGACAGGTAAAGAGACAGACAAAGAGACAGACACAGGGAAAGAGACAGAGGCAAAGAGGAAAAGAGACAGAGAGGGAAAGAGAGGGAGAGAGGGAAAGAGACAGACAGGCAAAGAGACAGACAGGGAAAGTGACAGAGATAGACAGACAAGGAAAGAGATTGAGACAGACGGAGACAGAGACAGGCAGACAGGGAAGGAGGAGACAGCCAGAGAGACAGACAAAGAAAGATGGGGAAAGACACAGACCTTGATAGAGATAGACGGGGAAGAGAAATAGAGACAGACAAGGAAAGAGACAGACAGGAAAAGACACAGACAAAGAGACTGGGAGACAGATGGGGAAAGAGACAGACCTGGGAAAGAGACAGACCTAGAAAGAGACAGATGAGGAAAGAAACAAAGAGATAGAGACAGACAAAGAAAAAGACAGAGACAGGCAGACGGGGAAAGAGACAGACGGGGAAAGAGACAGATGGGGAAAGAGAAAGACCTGGAAAGAAACAGACCTGGAGCACATTTCTTGGCCAGTGTAGTTAAATCTGTGTGGAACATCTGTGGTGTTGAAATATATGTTGTGAAATGCTTCTATTAGCTTAGTTTTTGCCTTTTAATAATTACATTTCTATTTGTTTTGTGGTTTTTGTGTGCAGAATAAATTTTTGTTAATACATTCTATTTTGTTAACAGCAGTTATTAACCCGGGCAAAGCCGGGTAGTACAGCTAGTCTAATATAAAGCTGAATGTGTGTATGTATGTGTGTGTGTGTATGTATGTATGTATGTATGTTCGGGATTGGCATCTGCACCGTTGCAGCTACAGCCACAAAATTTTGCACTCACTTCTGGACCCCGAGAGCGTCATAGGCTATGTTTTGAGGGGAAACGTTAACCCCGCGCTTTACAGTTATTCACCAAAAAACCTTCCTCCATTAAAGCGAATGGATCTGGGAGCCACAGTGCAGCCAGAACTTCAGAAAAATGCGCAGCCACGCCCTTAAATGGAATGTTGGCGTGTCACAATGCAGCCAGGGAAAGAGACAGACACAGACAGGGAAAGAGGCAGACACAGACAGGGAAAGAAACAGACATAGACAGGGTAAGAGACAGACACAAAGAGATAGACACAGACAAAGAGACAGAGACAGACACAGGGAAACAGACAGACAGGGAAAGAGGGAAAGAGACAGACAGGGTAAGAGACAGACAAAGACAGGTAAAGAGACAAACAAAGAGACAGACACAGGGAAAGAGACAGGGAAAAAGGGAAAGAGACAGACAGGGAAAGAGAGGGAAAGAGACACACAGGGAAAGAGACAGACAGGGAAAGTGACAGAGATAGATAGACAGGGAAAGAGATAGACAGACAGGGAAAGAGATTGAGACAGACGGAGAAAGACACAGAGACAGTCAGAGATAGACAGGGAAAGAGACAGACAAAGAGATAGAGAGACAGAGAGATATATACAGAGAGGGAGACAGACATTATTATTACATTTATATCTATTTGTTTTGTGGTTTTTGTGTGCAGAATACATTTTTGTTAATACATTCTATTTTGTTAACAGCAGTTATTAACCCGGGCGAAGCCGGGTAGTACAGCTAGTAGTATATAAACTACAACTTTTATTATTTAATTGTAAAATCGAGAAGCTATAAAATATGATATATGAATATTTTGAACTTAAAGTGGACTATAATCATGTGCAGACAATATGCACTATACAAAGTCTCAGAGAATAAGCCAAGGTCCCTTATTTAATTGATTGGCTGTTCTGAAGTATTTATGAAATGTAAGCAGATATTTATCTGTTGCCCATGTTAATACACACTCTAAAATTAACTATTTAAAGAAATGATGCCAAATTAATGGTACGTCTGCATTAGCCAGGGTGAAGTTAGAAAAGTTAGGTAAGTTATATGACGCGCCCACGGGGGTCTGAGGGGATTACTTGTCACCAGGCCGTTGTAGGGAGTGGGTTGTCACAGCGACCAGGCCCGGTTCTGTGACCCCGGTGGTGTCAATAATGATGGAGAAAGGGAATATTTACAGGGGAGTAGAGTTTGTATTTGTGACACCACCTGTGGCTTGCGGCTAATATAGGAGCCGCCGCTGCAAGAGGCTTCCTCTGAGAGCAGATGGTAGCGCAGCTAGGTTGGAACAGCTTCTTCACAGGCAGAGCTCAGGCCCACAGGGAAGTTGGGAGTAGTAGTCTACTCTAGTAAAGGAGCGCAGGACGCGGGAAGGATTGGACGACACAGAGGTTGCAGTTAAAGTTCTTTACTCACTGAGATGTTACTGCCTTAGGACTGCCGGACGCCTCCGTCATGAGCTCCAGCCAATCCCGGATAGTTCGGAGGTCAGAACCGGTGTTTCGTTATGTGAGTCCTTCCTCCTTGCGCTGTGTTGTGTGAGTCCCTGCAACTTGAAGCTACCCTGGGACCCGAGTTCTTGGATGGGCTCCGTTCCTGTCCTGTATGGCAGGCAGTGTGAGTCCGTTATTGGTGCCGCTCTTTTTTGTCACAACTCCTGGCTCTATGTGCTGCTGTGCCCCCGGCGCTTTGTGTAGGCCAGAAGACTTGAAATCCTCGGCCCGGCGGATTCTGCTGGTGAGACATGCAGTGCTCACCAGCCTAGGGCTCCTCACCCTGTTCTATGCGCTCGGTCCTCAGGGAGCTATGGCGCAGCTCTCCCGTCAGCAACCATGTTCTCCTATGCCTCACTTGTTCCCTTGTCGCTGACCGTCACTGACTGAATGTCTGTGTGTGTGTGTGTGTGTGTGTGTGTGTGTGTGTGTGTGTGTTTCGCCTTACTCCCCGTTGTGTTGCTATGCCCCCCTAAAATCCTGAGACCATCGAAATGACCCTACCCTAACCCAGTCCCGGTGAGAGGACATCTAAATGTGTATTTTGGTGGATTATGGTGGTTTACCGGCAATGACCTCCTCCATACCCGGGATGAATACTGCACCTCTGGTGAGGTGCAGTACCCTGTGTCGTCTGAAGCCTTAGGGGCGCCACATAAGCACTTGTATATTGAGTACAGACAGCAAGTGTAGTCCCTGAGCTCACTCTGTGGGTGCGTGTGATATAGGCTGATAAAAGATGGTGGTATAGCATCTCATACAGGTGGACACGTTGTCAGTGTGCACATGTAGTTCACTGTTACAGATGTGCCACAGAAATAGTGTGATTTGTGTTGTCTTCACGATCTCTGCTGTGCTGTAATTGTGGCGCTGCCTAGTGCTTTCTGCCCCTCATAATTCTATCCCTGTCCTGTATACCGGGACTTTTGGCACATCTGGAACACTGAACTACACATGACATGCCACTATCACTATCTGTTATCAGCCCATAGTGCACACAGCTCAGAGTGAGCTCAGGGACAACACTCGCAATCTCTGCTCAATAGACAGTACCAGTGTACTTGTAAAGTGCGGCACAGTACAGACATGCGGGGCAGAGTGGAGTGGGTGGTAGGTGGTGTGGAGGTGGTACCTGCTGACTGCTGCGCTTCTGTATCTTCAGCCGGCTCCTCTGGCTCACGTTCACTTCCATGTGCCTCGTGCCCCGTCCGCTCAGTAAGGAGACGACCACCGGGTAAAACTTTCAACACTTTACTACAAAAACGTTTGACAGTTGTTTTCCGCTTTCTTAGCACAGAGACGTCATTATCATTTTCAACTTTCATACACATTTGCTTCTGCAACCAGCTTGGCTCTACAGGGATGGACATAATGGGGCGACTTATCCTTCCGTTTCGGACCCACTCCCTCAACACGGTGGCAGATCGTGCGGCCTGGCGCGCTAGACGGACGGACTCTCTTGATGCCCTCCCGCTGAGACTACGCTCCCTCAAGTAATAGCAGGTGCCAGCCTAAGGCGGGCTTTGCACGTTGCGACATCGCAAGCCGATGCTGCGATGTCGTACGCGATAGTCCCCGCCCCGTCGCAGGTACGATATCTTGTGATAGCTGGCATAGCGAAAATTATCGCTACGCCAGCTTCACATGCGGCTTTACACACAGCGATGTGTGCTGCCGCAGGAACGAGGAACAACATCGTACCTGTCTCTGCACTGGCATTATGGAAATGTCGGAGAATACACCGATGATACGATAACTACACTTTTGCGCTCGTTAATCGTATCATCTAGGATTTACACACTACGATGTCGAAAGTGACGCCGGATGTGCGTCACTTTCGATTTTACCCCACCGACATCGCACGTCCGATGTTGCAACGTGCAAAGCCGCCCTAAGATAGGAGCACCCAATTTCTCCGTTTACGTCTCCATGACTTCACTGCAATTACACTCCACTGTGGACGAGCCTCCTTGGAATATATCTGCTTCTCTCTTCTTTCTTTCCTTTTCTGTCTGGTCTCTGTTCCCCCTCCACCTCACTCCACTCTGCAGCGTTCTGATCCTGAAGGTGCTTTCTTGCTTGTCCTTCTCACTTTCTCTGCTCTCACTATCTGACTGAAACAGGAAGCTGCCTTTCTCTATATCTCTTCCTGTGCTGGTGAGCCTCCCTCTCACGTAACCCCTGCTGTGCAGTCACTCCCTATCCATCCCTTCATCCGGTGTACTGCAAGTGCAGGGCAAGAATGGCTATAGCTGGCTACGGAGAGAGGGAGATAAATCCCTCCCTCTCCTCCTCCATGCTGGCCCTGCCCTTTTACCTGTTACTAGGCAGTTTCCCAAGTTAGTGTCAGGGTTGTGTATGTGGCCTGAAGGTGCTGGTGTACTTACTGGCACAGATATTCTGGGGTTTGGGTTTCCACGGGTTACATTTGTGGCACCGGGTACCGCAGGGGTACTACACTTCCTTGACACCCCTGACTGACTGAGCCCCTCTTGCCTTGAAACATCCCTGACTGACTGAGCCACCTCCCCTTGTAACACCTCTGACTAAATGAGCCCCTCTTGCCTTGTAACACCCCTAACTGACTGAGCCACCTCCCCTTTTAACACCCCTAACCGATTAAGCACGTCTCCACTTGTGACACCCTTGACTGACTGAGCCCTCTTGCCTTGTAACACCCATGACCGACTGAGCCCCCCCCCCCCTTGTAACACCCCTGACTTGGCTTTAGCCATCCAGATTGATATACAGTAGATCTGTGTTGACCCCCTTTTTCTATAGGTCTCCCTGGGGGTGGAAGCTGTCCTGTGGTTCCGGATGAACCTATGAAGTTAGGGGGTCTTCTCATCGGTCTGGGCCTCCTGCCGTTCACTGCAAGGTGAGGGTTTGTTTCCATTGCGGTCAAAACGGTCATTTTGTTGGTGCCTGTCCTTCGATAGTTAAACAAAAAAATCATCCATCAGAAAAACTTCTGACCCCAGGCTGTGTGGAGGATTACAGCCTGGGAGTATATATTTCTTCCACATATGGATCTCAGTTTGTCCTACCTGCAGAAGTTGTTATGAATACTGAAATTATTTCTGTTCTTTTGGATAGTGGAGCAGGGGCTAATTGGCGCCCCTGCGGCTTCAGGCGCCTTAGGGTACTGCAACTCACCAGAAGGAAACACCAGCCTCGACCTCCAAAGTATCCGGGATCGGCTGAAGCCCATCACAGCGTAGCTCGGTGCTCCAACGGCAGGGTGCTTCCAGTGAGTAAAGAACTTTAACTGCACCCTCTGTGACGTCCCGTTATTGCCGGCACATCCAAAATCGTGCCCCTGCGCCATAGACGACTACTACTTCTATCATCCTCCCTGGGGCCGAGCTCTACCTGTGGAGAGCTGCAACACCCGAGCTGCGTTACCATCCGCCCCAGAAGAGAGAAGTCCCGCAGTGGCGGCTAATAATTGACCGCACACCACAGGTGCAGTCACGAACAACTACTCCCATCGTCCCCATCCCCATCTTTATTGACACCGCCGGAGTCACGGAACTGGGCAAGGCCACCGTGGCGACCCAGGAGAAGAACCGTGTCCCGGTGATGGGTAACCTCAGACCCTGGGGGCGCATCAACTTGGCGTCACAAACAGGATTTTATGCCCGTAACCGCAGGTACTTTGTGCCTATACTTTTGCGCCTATAGACTGTATGTTAAGAGACTGTACACTGGCGACCATTGAAAATGACAGGCGCCATGTGTAATCACCATGTGTGATTACACATGTGTGAATCACCATGTGTAATCATGTGTAATCACCCCGTCTGGGTGTGTCCGTCCTTTGTGGGCTGGGTGACAGAATGGCGCGAAGTGCTGTGCCTGCCCACCCAGGTAAGAATGGAGAAACGAAAATTAGCGGGAAAAGCTGTTCTGCACCCCTGGGAGTGCATAAGAATGGGCTGACTGTGCAGTCAGAGACCGGTTGCATCTGGACAAGGACTCCGACAGCGACATAGACTTGGCTCATGATGCCAGGGGACCTTGCAATCAGGAGACCCAAACCATGGTGTCCATGGCTTATCTACAACCCCGGTAAGCTGCTGTAAGCCCAAGTCTGAGGACACTCCCTGAGTAGTGAGATAATTATCCCCACCCATTGACTTTTGTTCGCCGATGATTGGGGCCTAAGGGAAAAATGTAACTTACAGTTCTCCTTAAATGAGTGAAACCTTTCCTTCTCTCCGGAGAATGTATCAGGGAGCCTTACCATGGGTTCAGGAGCGAGTATCTAGATATCAGTGGGCTCAGGTTGTCTAATGGCTGACTGCGCCATGGAACCCTGGAAGGCTTTAACAGCAGCCGTTAGCTCCCCCTGAACCTGGTTATGTGACGTGGCCAGGGCCCTATGTTCTACGGACAAATCCTGCATCATTTGGGGTAGATTTGACATCTGATTAGCCAGGGTACATAATAGATCCACATAGGGAAAAGGTATTGGGCCAGTGATAATGTCATACACTAAGGGCTAGTAAGACGTAGTACAGCGTATTCCCCACTAGGTGGCAGCAGAGTATTGAAGGAGAGACTAAGTAACACTGTAACGGAAAGCCAGCTGAAGTTCAGCAGAGTAACTTCAGCAGGCAGTTAACAGGCGAACCACCAGGGGGCAACAGAGTAGTCAAACAGTCAGGGTCTAGCAAGGAAATTCAAGTCACTGAAAAGGGAGGATCAAAATCAAGTCAGAAAACAGAATCAAGTCAGAAGCCGGGAGATCAGGTATGCAGAGGGAAACACAAACAACAGACAGGAGAGGGAAATCAGGGACCAGGACAGGCAAACAAATGGGGAAGGGTACAAGTCACGATACAGTAGTAGGGAGGCAGGACAGATCGAGAACACTCACCAGAGCCAGGATACACGCTGCAAGGCAGAAATATCACTGACACTGAACCATAGGTAGAGAGGCAAGATATAGCATCCTGGGATCCAGAACGAGGCAAGGGCAGTTAACTCCTGACATGACCAGGCCAGAGCTGGGTGTATCCATAGGAGGGAAAAGCCGGCCTGGATCATGACAAGGATGAACAAAACTTGTGCAAGTTCACAATTCTCTTCCTGAGATCTTGGCTGATTTCCTTTGATTTTCCCATGATGCTACACAAAGAAGCAGTGCGTTTCAGGTGTGCATTAAAATACATCCACAGGTATGTCTCTAATTAACTCAGATGTTGCCAATAAACCTGAAAATATAAAAATAACTTGAAAAATAAATCAGATGCTTCCAAAGACATGACATCATCATATGCGCAGTCACATATTTTTAAAGGCATAGTCCTCTTAGTGTATGTAAACTTTTGGCATTGCAGAAAGTAATAAAAATGCCTTTAAACATTCTCTCTCTCATTGTTCTGGCATTTGGCAAATATAAATAATTTTGGTAATCCTAATTGACCTAAAACGAGAAAGGTTTATTTTATTTTCATGTTAGATAGTGAGAAAAACATGCATATGTGTCTTTTTAGTCTTTTTAGATTGTACATGTAAAAATCTGGTTCCAACTGTATATCCTTATCATTGGGAAAAAAAGTGCAAGTACAATTACATAATAATTGGATAGTGCTAAAATATCTACATATATAAATTCCTTATATATGCATATCAGGGCACACAATTGTATAATACATACCACACAAAATACAAATGAAGTATAATACAAATAATAATAATAGTAATAATAATAAAAAAATAGAATACACTTGAAATAATATACAGTGGGGATAAGAAGTATTTGATACACGTTTTCCCACCTACACAAAATGTAGAGGTCTGTAATTTTTATTGTATGTACACTTCAACTGTGACAGACAGAATTCCTCCCCCCCAAAAAAATCTTAAAAATCACATCATATGATTTTTAAATAATTAATTTGCATTTTATTGCATTAAATAAGTATTTGATCACCTACCAACCAGCAAGAATTTTGGCTCTCACAGACCTGTTATTTTTTCTTTAAGAAGCCCTCTTACTTTGCACTCACTAACCTGCACTTGTTTGAACGTGCTACCTGTATAAAAGACACCTGTACACACAATCAATCACACTTCAACCTCTCCCCCATGGCGGAGACCAAAAAGCTGTCTAAGGGGTGCTTCACACATAGCGAGATCGCTACCGAAATCGCTGCTACGTCACGGTTTTTGTGACGCAGCAGTGACCTCATTAGCGATCTCGCTGTGTGTGACACTGAGCAGCGATCTGGCCGCTGCTGTGAGATCGCTGCTCGTTACACACAGCCCTGTGTCACGCTCCCCGGGTCCCCTGCCTCACTCCCCGGCTCCCCTGCCGTGCTCCCCGGCTCCTCTGCCATGCTTACCGGCTCCCCTGCCACGCTTCCCCGCTCTCAGGTCGCGCTCCGCCGCTCCTGTGCCAGGCTTCCCGGTCCCTCGCTCCACAGCCTTCCTGCTCCATCGCCTGCGGTCCCCAGGCAGCCCGGTCCCCGCTCCCGGCGCCCGTCGGCAACTCGGCCCCAGCCCGGCATTCCTGCCTCCTGCTCACCGCTCCCTGCTCTGGCTTCTGGCACCCGGGCCTCGTGCATGCGCATTAGGGCGCGCGCGCGGTCATTGACCCTTTCTTAAAGGGCCAGTGTCCTCCAACAGGATATTGAAGGATCAGGTACTGGGTATATAGGGGGATCCTTTCCAAGTGGGCGGGGCCTGTTCTTCGTGTTTGCTAAGCTAGGAGTCAGGTCTCCTTGTGTCTTCTGGTATACTTACCTCTCTCTCTCCTAGAGCCGCTCCTGCCTCGCCATCCGGTCCTGACGATTCCCGAACCCCGAACGGTGACTGTCCGCCATCCCGTCAGTCCATACCATCTCTGATCCCTGTCGTGACCCGTCTTCTCGCTCCGTCGGTTCCGGACTCTGCCTGACAACATCTCGGCCTCCGAACCTGAGCTCCGTCACCCGGACTACCTTCGGTGACTCCGTGGTCCCAGGGACTTCTACACTCCACTCCTTGAACGGACTGTCCTGCTACCTGTAGTGCTCCGGCTACCGGACCCCTTGCCTTTAGTGAGGTGTTCGGCCCAGTGGATCCACCTCCTGGGTCTGCCCGTCCACCCGGCCCTAACACCCTGGTTCGTTTTTTTTATTGTTGTTCTGCCGCTGTGAAGCACAGATCTCTGTGTGTGACAGCGAGAGAGCGACGAAATGAAGCGACCAGAGAGCAGGAGCCGGCATATGGCAGCTGCGGTAAGCTGTAACCAGGGTAAACATCGGGTAACCAAGGTGGTTACCCGATATTTACCTTCGTTACCAGCCTCCGCCGCTCTCACGCTGCCTGTGCTGCCGGCTCCCTGCTCTCTGCACATGTAGCTGCAGTACACATCGGGTTAATTAACCCGATGTGTACTGTAGCTAGGAGTGCAGGCAGCCAGCGCTAAGCAGTGTGCGCTGCTCTCTGCACATGTAGCTGCAGTACACATCGGGTTAATTAACCCGATGTGTACTGTAGCTAGGAGAGCAGGAAGCCAGCGCTAAGCAGTGTGCGCGGCTCCCTACTCTCTGCACATGTAGTGACGTTATGATCACTGCTGCTTCTGCTGTGTTTGACAGCTAAGCAGCGATCATAACAGCGACTTACAAGGTCACTGCTACGTCACAGAAAATGGTGACGTAACAGCGACGTCGCTGTCGCTATATGTGAACCCAGCCTAAGGACACCAGGGACAAAATTGTAAACCTGCACAAGGTTGGGGTGGGCCACAGGACAATAGGTAAGCAACTTGGTGAGAAGGCAACTACTGTTGGTGTAATTATTAGAAAATGGAAGAAACACAAGATGACCGTCAATCTTACTCGGTCTGGGGCTCCATGCAAGGTCTCACCTTGTGGGGTGAGGATGATACTGAGGTCAGGAATCAGCCCAAAACTACATAGGAGGACCTGGTCAATGACCTGAAGAGAGATGGGACCATAGTCTCAAAGATTACTGTTAGTGACACACTACTCCATCATGGATTAATATCCCGGAGGGCACGCAAGGTGCCCCTACTCAAACCAGCACATGTCCAAGGTATTCCTACTCTAACATCCCTGCTCACCCGGTGAGCCTAACATCTTGGCGGCAGAGATTGTTTGAAATGAAGAAGCTCTGGTAGCAACCTTCTGTTAGTGCCTGTCTGGTCATATCAAGGATGAGTTGGCTAGCTGAGATCTAGCATCCTCAATTGATTTCCTGACCCACCTAGCCACCAGGAGTGATCTCTGCTTCCATGAGCAAGTCCAGGTGTAACGCTCACAGCAGGTGTAGACGCAGTGAGCGAGAGTAGTGGACCCACTGGACTACAGGGGGGACCTGGGCTTACCCTTTAGTGGAAGGGGCTTAACAAAGTGCCTACCGTGAGGTGGACTAAAGGCACTACTCCAAGGGCAGTGACTGGAACTGTGGCAGCTGACCCCTATGACAGGAGATGGACTCAAGTATAGGCACAGGTGCAGGCAGGAACAGGCGGGGTGGTTGGGGCAGGCAGGCAGGTCGGTATGGACAGAAATGGTGGTGAAAAGCATTTCTTTAAAATAGTGCGCCGGCCCTTTAATAGGAGGGCCGGTGCGCGCATGTGCCCTAAGCACACTCCCTGGAGACCTGGTCCGGGAGCACAGGCCCTGGGAGGGAAACGAGGTGGCAGGACACAAAGATGACCGGGGTTGGAGGGGAGGACACCCTTCAGGAACGCTGGTCGCTACACAAGCACAGGCTTCAGTGTCTCTTCATGCCAGAAGATCTCTCAAACTGGCTCCTAATTTCCATTTCCTTTTACTTCTGCAAGCTGCTCCATCAGCCATTGAGCCAATACAGGTTGAGTGGGCCAAGCTTTCTGTGCACAAATAACAGTGGAGTTAAAGAGAGAATGTATGCTTATACTGTGATGAGAATGTACATATTGTTTGCAAATGCCCAGTGAGACCGGGAAACTCAAGCACCTAGGGCTGGCCGGAGAGATGACCCTAAATGAGAGTAAGGCTATGTGCGTACAGTGCGTTTTTGCACGTTTTTCGGGTGCGTTTTTGGCCTTAAAACTGCAGGACTTTGCTTCCCCAGCAAAGTCTATGAGTTTTCATTTTTGTTGTCCGCACACATCTGTTTTTTTTACCTGCGTTTTTGAGTTAAAAAAAAAAATGGACATGTCAGTTCTTTCCTTCGTTTTTCTGCGTTTTCCCCCCATGCAATGTATTGGAAAAACGCAGAAAAACGCAGAGATCAAAAACGCAGCAAAACGCAGCCAAAAACGCACCAAATCGTGGTAAAAACGCGTGCATTTTTGATGCGTTTTTTCAACGCAGGTGCGTTTTTGTGCATTTTTAGCGGCCAAAAACACACAAAAACGCAGCGTCAAAAAGACGCAGTGTGCGAACCTAGCCTAATTGTTCTCTAAAACTATTGACCGAAGTAATTCTGGCCTGGGAAGAGAAGTCTCTCACTATGGCTGCCCATCTGGATTCCGGCTCTGCGGGTAACTTCATTCATCAAGATCTGATTCGTCGACTTCAGCTTCTTACACAATGGCTAGATCATCCCCTAACCATTGCCTCCACGAACAGGCAACTCCTGGCAGATCCTATTCAATTTGTCACGCTGACAGTCATGCTCCAAGTCATGCAGTGGATTGGAGTGCATCATGCAGAAAAAATCGCGTTCTTTGTGCTACTGAGATTCTGTCCTCTTGGGTCTTTTATGGCTGTGACTTCACGTGCTGCTTATTGACTGGTCAGGTGCTTCACTGGGGACCACATTGTGCTGCCTCATCAATGTCAAGCCCAAGATTCCACCCGCCATACCTATGAATCTTGCTTTTCTTCTCGCCCATTATATCGGTCTTTCACTGATTTCTTCTGTGAGAAGAAGGCTGAGGTCTTGCCACCCTTCAATATTATACCTGCAATTTGATCTCCCCAAGGTCGGGTGTATTCGCTTTCTCTGCCTAAGACCCAGGACATGTCTGAATACATTCAATAAAACTTGGCCAAGGGATTAATCCACAAATCCTCTTCTCCGGCTGGAGCCAGCTTCTTCTTCATGACTAAGAAGGTTGGCTCTTTACCCCCCTCTCAACAAACTCACTATCAAGAACCTGTACCCATTTCCGCCTTAACCAAAAATGAGCTAATACCAAACTCTGGTCTAAATCAACTGCGTCAGCCTGTCAATATTTTAAAGAGGCCATCATGATAGCTCCGGTGTTGCACCACCCTGATCCTAATATGCAGTTCCTCCTGGAGGTGGATGCCTCCTCTATTGGTGCTGAAGCAGTCCTTCTGCGAAGGACTTCTTGGGGGAGGTCCGCTTCCTATGGTTTCTTCTCTGAACTGTTCTCTTCGGCTGAGTGAAACTATACTATTGGAGATCCTGAACTACTGGCCATTAAGATGGCACTTGAAGAATGGAGACATCTGTTGGAAGGTACCAGCTCTCCAATGATAATTTACACGGATCACGAGAACTTAACCTTTCTGCAGTCCACCCAGTGGTTAAATTCTCACCAACCCAGGTGGGCGCTTTTCTTCGCTTGGTTTAACTTTGAGTTGCACTTCTGTCCTGCTGAGAAAAACTTGAAGACGGATGCTCAGTCTCTATCCTTTAATGTGGCTGACTCAGAGGAGGAACCACAGCATATAATTAACTCGGCAAAGTTTGCCGAAGTGGCTCCAGTTGTTTTAAATGAGATTCCTTTGAGTTAAACTTTTCTCCCTTCTGATAAGAAAAAGAGAATGCTGTTTTTGGGTCAAGAATCCAAGTTGGCTAGCCATGTGGGCATACGTAAGTCCAGTGAGTTAACTGTTCGCTACTTCTGGTGGTCGTTACTGGTCAAGAATGTCCACAACTTCGTAAACACTGTTCACAGTGTGCCAAAAACAAGTCTTCAAGGGACACACCTTCTGGCCTCCTCCAACCTTTGCCGATTCTTTCCATTCCCTGGCAATACATTGCTATGGACTTCATTACGGACCTGCCTCTCTCCAAGGGTTGAAACAAAATCAAGGAAATGGTGGACATTCATTTTAAAAAGTCAGGCCACTCCCAATGCACACACATAATTTTTTTAACAAAACCTAAAATAGGGAGTTTAAATGGCCAAAATATCTTACCCCCACTAAGAAATATGATAATCCAAATCCTGTGTTTATAAATAGCAATAAGTTTTATTTAGAAAATTACAACGACAGTCCAATACATTTAAAATTATCCAATGTGTGGTTACAAATAAGAGCACTCCAGAAACGTCATATTTTCATTACAAGTAAGAAAGACAAGAAAAATGTGGGTACACCAAAAATAAGCCCTATAATTAGGACAGCACCCCGACACCCGAGCTCAACACAAAAAATGACATGAAGGGTTAAAGTTTATGTGTATAGTTAGGACGTGGTGAAATTTATCAAAACGGATGAACCGAATTATCTTCATTTAGTCACTAGGTGGCGCTAAAGTAGTATCAAACCACCCATTACCCATATAGTGTGACTGTCTGACCCATACAATGCACAACTACAATCACCATCATATAGACTTACCCATAATATAAAAGGTGTTCAGTGCAGATGTCGGGGCGCGTCCAAACACCGACATACGTTTCAAAATGATCTTCCTTGGGGGGGGGGCACAGGGATAAAGCATAGCGTATGTTTAAATAGTGGAGACACCATGGTTTGGGCGTATGTAGGGGCGGTGGCTTGCACACATAATGTGTGCCTTCCGGTCATTCCGGGGAAGAGGCGGGTTGGAAGAATACTTCCAGTGACGTCAATTTACCCGTATCTCCCCCTTAGGAAGCACCTTCGGCAAAAATACAAATGCAGGCGCCCATCACATGCGCTCTCGGCGAAGCCATGTTGGTTGTAGGCAGGTGAAAGAGCATGCATTAATTTAAGGAAGGAACCTAAAGTGACTCCTCTTAAGGGAACACCTTCAACGTAGGCATAAGCTCATAGCAACGCCATGTTTTTTGCCGGTTCCTTCCATTCCCTGACAATACATTGCTATGGAATTCATTATGGACCTGCCTTTCTTCAAGGGTTGCGACATAATCTGGGTTGTGATGGATTGGTTCTCTAAGATGGCTCACATCATTCCTCTGGCTGGTCTTCCCTCCACTTCAAAGCTTGCCACATGATTCTTCCAGCAAGTGTTTCGTCTCCACGGCCTTCTTCTCCACATAGTCTCTGATCATGGAGACCAGTTCACTTTGAAATTTTGGAGAGCTTTGTGCAAACTCGTGAATGGGAAAGTAGAACAATGGGCAAGTAGAACATGTAAATAACATTCTTGAGAACTACCTTTGCTATTTTATTTCTGCCCATCAGGGTGACTGCGTATGACTACTCCAATGGACAGAGTTTTCATGCAATAACCACATCGGGGAGTCTTCTGGAGCATCTCCATTCTTTGTGGTATACTCCTAACATCCACGAGTGCCCTCTCCTATGTCTGCTCCCTCTGGGGTATCAGCAGCTAATACCTCGTATGGCAAATTTCCACAAATCTGCCGGCAGACTGAGGCTTCACTCCTTAAGGCCATGTTTTGGATGAAGATTCATGCGGACAAGAAGAGAGGTTTGTCGCCTCAGTATCTGCCTTGAAATTAGATCTGGTTGTCATCCCAGAATATTTGCTTGAAGGTGGCTTCGTACAAGTTTACTATCCAGTACCTTGGTCCATACAAAATCATCAGGCAACTTAATCCATTGACCTACCGTCTTTAACTCTCTGCAAATCTACGTATCCTAAATGCCTTTCATGTGTCGCTCCTAAAGCTGGTGATCCTGATCGCTTCTTGAAGCTCCATGCTACATCCACTACCACTGTTCCTGAGGGCCTCTCAAACGTCTTTGAGGTTTAGGACATTTCTGGGTACTAAAGAGGTTCGAGGGAGAACCTTCTATATATTGGACTGGAGGAGATTTCTACCTGAGGAGAGATCCTGAGAACCTGCAGATAATATCTGTTTCCCTGTCATTCTGGAGTGTTTTCTCTGTTGAAGTGGCTTAAAGTAGAAGAGGCATAAGAGGAGGTACTGTCACAGCGGCAACCTCCTCAGCGCTGCCCTACTCACCATGCTCACCGCTCTTTTTCCTCTTGTGTCGATTCTTCCTGCTGAGTCGCCTGTTGCAGCACTCCCATGCACTGCTGCTTCTGGCCTTGTCGAGGCATGGCCTGTATCTACAGAAATGTAACCCTGCTGTGTCCTGCAGAGATTATGTTCTATATCCTCCTAGCACTCCTTATCCGAATGTTGGTTCCTAGTTTCTTGTCTGCTATTGTCCTCTTCTCGCATTTATTTGTATTTACTCTACTGTGTTTGACTGAGCTGTCTAGCGACTCCATCTGATCTCTTCGCTCCTGACCTCGGCTGCTTATAAGTGCTGCCTGTCCTAACCTCAGTTTGCCTGACTACGGTTTTACCTGTTCCCCCTGTACCTTGTAAACCTCCCTTGACCAATCGGTCAGCTGCTGCAAACCTAGGACTGACTTGCGTACCTGGTGACTACATGCGGCGGCCCAGCCTTATCTTACTATCAGAGGCTCTAGTGAAAACCCAATAGTTGCTTACTTATGCCCCTCCAGGGTAAGCCTGGCCCGTGGCGCAGTTGGTCAACACCCACCAGCGTTACAGTAAAGTCAAATCAACCAAAACAGATAAAGCAATGCAGTTATTAATGAAGTTATATACTGCATCTGTAGTTTTAGTAAGCACCAAACGGCTTCCAACAAAAGATTGGGAATATTTTACATAATGTGTTTCATGAAGTCTTATGCGGGCGTCACACGAGACGATCTATCGTGCGATGCATCGTTGGGGTCACGGTTTTCGTGACGCACATTTGGCATCGTTCACGACGTCGTCTCGTGTGAAACGTCCGAGCGATGCAGAATTGGTCACAAATCGTGAGTCGTGTACACGTCGCTTATTTTTAAAAAAATTGTTTATTTTTCATGGCGCTGGTTGTTCATTGTACCCGGGGTAGCACACATCGCTCCGTGTGACACCCCGGGAACGATGAACACAGCTTACCTGCGTCCCGTGGCACCCGCCGGCTATGCGGAAGGAAGGAGGTGGGCGGGATGTTTACGTCCCGCTCATCTCCGCCCCTCCGCTTCTATTGGCCGGCGGCTGTGTGACGTCGCTGTGACGCTGAGCGTCCCTCCCCCTTCAGGAAGAGGATGTTCACCGCCCACAGCGAGGTCGCTAGGCAGGTAAGTACGTGTGACGGCGGTTTAACGACTTTGTGTGACACGGACAGCGATTTGCCCACGATGCACAAATGACGGGGGGCGGGTACGATCGCTCGTGCGATCGCACGATAGATCGTACCGTGTGACGCCCGCATTAATGTCACAACCACAACTCAGATTGATTGCTTTCAACGGGAGAAGCAAAATAATAATCATGTAGTCATGATACCTTTTAAAGGTTTAAATTATGTTACAATGATGTTACAAGATTATTATTTTGTTTCTCCCTCTGAGAGCAATCAATCTTTCTTCAACTGGCTAACATTGTACCATACTTTTTCCTTTAAGGGGCACTTTGCACACTACGACATCGCAGGTGCGCTGTCGGAGGGGTCATGTCGAAAGTGACGCACTTCCGGCGTCGGAATCGATATCGTAGTGTGTAAATCTTAGATAATACAATTAACGAGCGCAAAATCGTCGTAATCGTATCATCGGTGTAGTGTCTGGGAATTCCATAATTATGCGACTGCGACAGGTACGATGTTGTTCCTCGTTCCTGCGGCAGCACACATCGCTGTGTGAGAAGCCGCAGGAGCGAGGAACATCTCCTACCTGCGTCCTGCAGCTCACGCCGGCTATGCGGAAGGACAGAGGTGGGCGGGATGTTTACGTCCCACTCATCTCCGCCCCTCCGCTTCTATTGGCCGCCTGTCGTGTGATGTCGCTATGACGCCGCACGACCCGCCCCCTTAATAAGGAGGAGGGTCGCCGGCCAGATCGACGTCGCAGGGCAGGTGAGTCCATGTGAAGCTGCCGTAGCGATAATGTTCGCTACGGCTGCTATCAGAAGATATTGCTGCTGCGACGGGGGCGGGGACTATCGCGCTCGGCATCGCAAGCATCGGCTTGCGATGTCGTGTGCAAAGTGCCCCTAAGACTGTCTGCACACTGTAGATTTTTATCTCATTTTTTTAAAGCGGATTTTTTTTACTACAGTTTTGTCACAAAGCTGCAAGCAAATCCTTATGCCAGCAAAGTCAATAAGAAACCTGAAGTATAGTGCACATGTTGAGGTTCTTTCCTTTTTTTCCTTGCAGATTTGGTGCAGAAAAAAAATCTGCAGCACGTCAATTCTTTCAGCATTTTTGCCTGCGTTTTTCATTATTGAAAGCAATGAAAAAAAGTGCATACAAACGTGAAAAATGCATAAAAAATGAGGCAAAAACGTGTTTTTGCACTGCGTTTGTCCTGCCAAGAAATGCAGAAATGGTGCAGAAATTTCTGCAACCACATACTAAACGTGTACATACCCTTAACCACAACTCAGTTACTTGTGTTGTCATAGACTAGAGATCTGGTGGTTCGTTGGACACATGTATACTGTATTTGTAATAAGTCAGCACCACCTAGTGGTCATTTATGAATCTTTTTGTTCCCAAAGTATGATGTACAACACAAGATTATACTGTTGGTACTGTTGTTCCCAAAGTATAAAATGGAACAAAAATACAAGTCAATCAAGTTTGGCCAAAAAGATTCACGCTACCCTGGTCCGTTATCCAGTCTGTTCCTCAGTGGCAGCTGGACCTGGGCTGTCTTCACTTCTGCCATAGGCATCTTTGACCTGTCAGCTTCTTCTTCTTACTAAACCCTGTCACATCATGATCCACAGATAAAACAATCTGGCAAGTTCTTTTGACTATTTCAGGAGGTGCAGAAAATACTGAAGGCAATTTCTGTGGACACCTTTATCTACAGGGTGTACGGAAAGTATTCAGACCCCTTTAAATTTTTCACTCTTTGTTTCATTGCAATTATTTGGTAGTTTGAAAAAAAAACATTTTTTTAAAAACCCAGAAATGTTTGCAAATTTATGAAACAAGAAAAACAGAAATATCACATGGTCGTAAGTATTCATACCCTTTGCTCATATTTCATATTTCAGTCACATGCTTCATGGGGGTCCAGCTGTGTTTAATTAAACTGATAGGACTTGATTTGGAAAGGCACACACCATCTATATAAGACCTCACAGCTCACAGTGCATGTCAGACCAAAGGAGAATGATGAGGTCAAAGGAACTGCCCAAGGAGCTCAGAGACAAAAATATGGCAAGGCACAGATCTGGCCAAGGTTACAAAAGAAGTTCTGCAGTACTCAAGGTTCCTAAGAACATAGTGGCCTCCATAATACTTAAATGGAAGAAATTTGGGACCACCAAAACTCTTCCTAGACCTGGCTGTCCACACGCAGACACAAATATGAACATATACAGGGGTAAGTACATATACATATTTAAAGAGAAATTCAGAAAAACTCATATACATACATCTATACACAGTCATATACACTGACATACACAAATATATATCATGCATGCACACACAGACACATTAGAATTTTTTCTAATATAAGGAAGCCGGCAGCAAGACTCACTTACCTCCCCCACTTGTGTCCCATCCAGCTCCTTCCGGTCATGTGGCTGTGCCGCACTGATTGGTGGCCGTCACTAACAGACATGGCCGACAGAGCACACTGACACTGCTGTATATACAGTACATCACAGGAGAGGCTGGGGACATACACATTACTAGGGGGCATACACATTACTGAGGAGAGGGGTATACAGCAATTGGGGGCTTACAGCTCCAGAAGGGGCATACAGCTCTAGAGGGGGGCATTAGGCTCTGGGGTGGGGGTCCATACAGCTTTGGAAAGGCATACAGCTCTGGGGGTATGCAGCACTGGGGTGGGGGGCAAATAGCTCTAGGGGCTATACAGAACTGGGGAGAGGGGGGTGACATGCAGCTCTGGGGGTATACAGCACTGGGATTGGAAACATACAACTATGGGGGGTATACAGCACTGGGGTGGGAGGACATACAACACCGGGGTGGAGGGGACATACAACTCTGCGGTTATAGTAGTATGCAGCCCCCATATTCCTCCATATAGGGTTATGCAGCCCCCATATTCCTCCATATAGTATAATGCACCCCACATTGATCTACATAATATAATGCAGCCTCATATTCCTCCATATAGTGTTATGAAGCCCCCATAGTCCTCCATATAGTATTATGTAACCCCATATAGCATTATGGAGCCCCCATATAGCACTATTCAGCCCCCATATAGCACTATGCAGTCCCCATATAGCACTATACAGCCCCCATATAGATTTATGCGCCCTCATGTAGTATGCTGCCCCCATGTCATTTAATGCACCCCCATATTCATCTGGCCACTATGATTAAATACATACTCACTTCTCCTCATTCCCCCGCTGCTTCGGTCTCCTCAGCTTGTCCACTGTTCTGTCGCTCTGCATATCTAAGCACAGCAGGCGTGCAATAGTGACATCATTGTGCTGCGCTGAGCTGACCTGTCAGAGTGCCGACACAGGGGTAGAATGATGAAAGAGGGGGCGCGCCACTCACTCTCTCATCATTGCTGTCAATTGATACAATTGAAAGTGTGTTTCTTGGCGAGGGGCCCGTTGGCACTGGGCCCCCCTGACTCATGGGCCCTATAGCTGTTGCATGGCCTGTACACCACTGCCGACTGCAAGTGGGCCCCCTCAGCGGTCCAGGGCCCCAGCACTTGCCCGGGTGCGCAAGGTGCTGATGCCGGCCCTGTTAGTGAGGATACATATTCTATATGTGACCCAATCATCAATTTGCTGTGCACTCCATCCCAAAGTGTAAAACTGATGGTGGAAGACATTACAACGGGAGCAGGGCAGAGCCCAACTGTGCGACAGACTCCAATACAGACAGTACACTACCCTCTGGTAACAAGAAAGCAGCCAGGATCTGAATTCAAAGTAAGATGTGAATAGAGAAGAAAACAACATTACATTAATGCAAGGTAAAAATGGTGGTGGTTCAACAATTTTTTTTTCCAGATATCTCTTGCAAAACAATTTTAAATTTAAAAAAAAATTGCTCTTGTGGCTCATATTAGTGTAGTATTCTTGTGAGAAAATGAAAATAACACCAGGTGGCGCCATAACAAGTACAATTTGTAACCGCAATATCTATACGTCGAGATTTTTGTTATATTATTCCAAGTCATTTTATTTTTTTTATGATCTAGACCTGGATTGTCAAACCCATTTTCAACGAGGGCCACATCAGCATTATGGTTGCCTTCAAAGGGCTGCTTGAATTATAAGGGCTCATGCAGATCTCCATGCAACATGTAGGAGCATGGCGTGCAATGCACATACTGGCCAGGAGCTATAAGAAAGCTCTCACTGGGTAGAAGGGCTATACAAGAGCTGTCCCTGGGTTGTAGGGCTCTACAACAGCTGTCCATAGGGTGTAGGTCTATAAAAGAGCTGTCCCTGGTTAGAGGGGCTCTACAAGAGCTGTCACTGGGTAGTAGGGCTGTACTATAGCTTTCCCTAGGAACTAGAGCTGTATGACAGCTATCTCTGGGTAGCAGGACTATAAGAGAGCTGTTCTAGGAAGTAGGGCTATATGACAGCTGTGAATAGCAGAGGTATATGACAGCTGTCCCTGGGTAGTAGGACTATAAGGCAGCTGTTCTGTGTAGTAGGGCTATGCAACAGCTGTCCCTGAGTAGTAGAGGTATATGACAGCTGTCCCTGGGTAGTTGGGCTATACGAGAACTGTCTCCAGGTCCAGGTAGTAGGAGTATGCAACAGCTGTCCCTGGGTAATAGGGCTATCCAAGCACTGTCCCTGGGTATTAGGGGTTAACGATAGCTGTGCCTGGGTAGTAGGGCTATCCAAGAGCTCTCTCTGGGAAATAGGGCTATACGAGAGCTGTCCCTGTGTAGTAGGGCTATAAGAGAGCTGTCCTGGGTAGTAGAGCTATACGAGAGCTGTCCCTGGGTAGTAGGGGTATACAACAGCTGTCCCTGGGCAGTAGGGCTATTCAAGAGCTGTCCCTGTGCAGTAAGACTATAAGAGCGCTGTCTTGGGTAGTAGGGCTATACGAGAGCTGTCCCTAAGTAGTCGAGCTATAAGAGAGCTGTCCCTGGGTAGAAGGCCTAACAGTGCTTTTCTTAGGTAGTAAGGCTAAGAGAACTATCCCTGGGTTGTAGGGTTAAGAGTGCTATCCTTGCTTAGTAGGGCTAAGGCTATGTGCGTACGTTGCGTCGTAGTACCTGCAGTTTATTCTTCACATTTTCCTGCCCTTGGTTTTTGACCAAATGGCTTTTGACCATTTTTTAGCGCTAAAAACGCATGCGTATTTACCGCGTTTTTAGTGCGTTTTCAGCGCTTTTTACCTGCTTTTTCACCTGCGTTTCTGCAGATGCGTTTTGTAGATCAAGACACTGAGAAATAAAGTTGGAATAGTTAAAAAGAATGAAAAAAGAGAAAAAAAATGATTATATTCACTTTTAATATAACTATATGTAAATTCAACAATTATAATGAAATTATAGCGGTTATTCACATTTTAACCGAAAAATTGGTGAAATTTATTATTTTATAACATTTAAATTTTCGGTTATTGTGTGTGTGTAAAGGAGCATTAGAACCCTTTAATTTTGTGCCAGAAAAGAATGCGTTTTTGGAGCCAAAAACGCAGTGGAAAAGCAGGGAAAAAGCAGGAAAAACGCAGGAATTGTGCTTTTGGTTGCATTTTGCCATTTCTCATTGACTCCAATGTTAAGGAAACGCTACAGAAATGGCAAAAACAACTGACATGCTGCTTCTTTTTCAGCATGGTTTTTGACCCAAAATATGCAAATTAAACGCTGCAGAAAAAAAAGCAAAGTGCAGACAGGATTTCATCTTTTCCCATCGACTTTGCTGGAAACCAAAAAAGCATGCGTTTTAGAGCAAAAACGCTGCCGCTAAAAACGCTGCGGAAACGCGGGAAAAAACGCAACGTGCGAACATAGCCTAAGAGCGCAGTCATGGACCTCCGACTTCAAGGTAGACTGCTCCCTATGTGAAGTATTGGCTGCATCTGTTCTAAATCAAAGATGAAACCGACTCCCTTTTGCTTTTGCCTGACCTTATGCTAAGTACTGGCTACCTTTTCACTGCTTTAACGGTTCAAACATGTGAATCTTCTCCCTGATATTATGACATCCCATTTTTGAAATGGCTGCTAATTATGTCCTCAGCAGCACTGTCTGCATATGCTCAGATTTCAAGATGGCACCAGCTCTAATTTGCTGGCTATGCCCCTCTGTCGTTAGCTATCTCGTAAAATGCAGCCAGTATATAGTAGAGAGGGACTATGTCTGGGCTTCACAGGAATATGTAATTAGCAGAGATCAACTCCTTACGTTTGCTGTTGCATGGTCCTTATGAGGTCTCCAAATGGCACGTCCCTGGAATTGTGTGCTTTAAATGCCGCTGTGAGGGATTGACAGTGGGATTTAAGTAGTTAAATAGCAGCAATAGGAGAAAGCTTCAGTAACTGCTGTTAAGCGGGCTTTACACGCTACAATATCTCTAACGAGATGTCGGCGGGGTCACGTCGTAAGTGACGCACATCCAGCATCGTTAGTGATATCTTAGCGTGTGACAGCTATGAACGAGCAAAAATACTCACCTTCTCGTTCATCGCTGACACGTCGCTCATTTTCTAAAAATCACACGTCCTGTTGTTCATTGTACCCGGGGCAGCACACATCGCTCCGTGTGACACCCTGGGAATAATGAACTGCAGCTTACCTGCGGCCGCCGGCAATGCGGAAGGAAGGAGGTGGGCGGGATGTTTAAGTCCCGCTCATCTCCAACCCCTGCGCTTCTATTGGCCGGCCGCTGTGTGACGTCGCTGTGACGCCGAACGTCCCTCCCCCTTCAGGAAGTGGATGTTCACCGCCTACAGCAAGGTCGTTTGGAAGGTAAGTGTGACGGGGGGTTACAGCATTGTGCGACACGGGCCCGTGTCGCACAAACGATGGGGGCGGGTCCGATCGCAAATACGATTGCACGATTAATTGTAAGGTGTAAAGCAGGCTATAGGGCATGTTCCCATGATCAGTGTTTATTGCGTTTTTTGACATTGCAGAGTTACTGCACCTTAGTTTACTTACATTTATTTTCATTGCGTTTTTGACTCTGCATTTTTATCACGTTTTCGACAGTTTTTTTGTCTTTTTGTTTGGTGTGTTATGCTTTAAATAAAGCTGCTTTGTTTTTGAAACTTCCTGGTATTGACATTCTTAGGTGCGGATTACATATGTTATTGATGCACTTCCACCGCAAAAACGCATCAAAAATGCAGGTGCGTTTTTGCCTGCAGATTTTTCGCATATAATGCAAGTCTATGGGGAAAATCTGCACAGTAGATTTAGCGTACCCGCAAGAGATATTGCCATGTTGCTCCGCAGGTCAGTTTATGCAACGTAAATAAGAAGCACAGTGGACATTTTTATAAATCCCATCCACTTTGCTTGTAATGTAATATGCTGCATTTTGGATGCAGTAAAAATAAGCAGCGTAAAAAATGCGAGTAAAACTCCTCATGGGCCCATACTCCAAGGCTATGTGCCCATGGGAGTTTGTACCTGGGGATATATCCGCAGGTACGTCCGTAGGTTTCCCGCAGCAGCTCCCCAGAGCAGAATAGCTGTGGTAAACCTGCAGACATTCATGCGGCTTACCTGTGGAAGTCCTGGCCCTATCTCCATAGTGGAGATTAGGGACATCCGCAGGTATTTCCGCATAAATAATTGACATGCAATTACGTGTGGCTGCGGGACATCCGCAGCAAATTCCGCAGCCGCACGGGCATGGACACAGACACTCCCCATGTCCTGTAGGATAACATGGGGAGTGTCTGTACTTGCTAAAACCTGCGGATTTATCTAGAAAATCCAGATAAATCCGCAGGTTTTCCGCGGCAAATCCACTGGTACAGAGTTCCGTGGGCACATAGCCTTAGAGACAGATGTCATCAGTGTGATACAACTGACATCCACTCTGTGTGAAGCAGGCTCAGCTCCTGAGCATGCTTTCCTGCACCAGCTACAGTGCCTTGCGAAAGTGTATTCGGCCCCCTTGAAATTTTCAACCTTTTCCCACATTTCAGGCTTCAAACATAAAGATAAAAATTTTAGTGTTAAGGTGAAGAATCAACAACCAGTGCGACACAATTGTGAAGGTGAACGATGTTTATTTCTTATTTTAAATTTTTTTAAAAAATAATAAACTGAAAATTGTGACGTGCAATATTATTCGGCCCCTTTAAGTTAGTACTTTGTAGCGCCACTTTTTGCTGCAATTACAGCTGCAAGTCGCTTGGGGTATGTCTTTATCAGTTTTGCACATCGAGAGACTGAAATTCTTACCATTCTTCCTTTGCAAACAGCTTGAGCTGAGTGAGGTTGGATGGAGAGCATTTGTGAACAGCAGTTTTCAGCTCTTTCCACAGATTCTCGATTGCATTCAGGTCTGGACTTTGACTTGGCCAATCTAACACCTGGATAAGTTTATTTTTGAACCATTCCATTGTAGATTTTGCTTTATGTTTTGGATCATTGTCTTGTTGAAAGACAAATCTCCGTCCCAGTCTCAGGTCTTTTCCAGACTCCAACAGGTTTTCTTCAAGAATGGTCCTGTATTTGGCTCCATCCATCTTCCCATCAATGGACTCCATTTCAAATATATATATTAGTAAAAAAAACCATGGACCATGGCTGCAGGACTGGTTGCGGCCAACATGAACTTGTGCTATTGTAAATAAGTTGCACCTCCTGTGCCTACCAGAGTCGTCCTTTTAAATCCGGGATTTAACCCTGTCACAGAACCAATTAGGAACCAGTGGGTTATTTGGGTGGCGGGTTAATTGGGATCCGGGACATTGGGACTGGACTGTCGCAGGAAGAGGCTGCAACAGAGTAGGTTGAGCCTCCGCTACTAACATAACCGGTAGTGTTCCAGCATTACTTAATAAGATGAACTCCAAAGTTAATGCAACGTTTAAGGGATGTGCCTCCCCTGTGAGGGAAGAAAACCTGTTAATAAAATGTTATTTCTTCTGTTTTTCCTAGTTACAAAATACATTTCTGGATGTCCTGTAGCTCGAGGACGAGCTACGTTTAACCAAGGGGGAATGTGACGCCCCTGGACTATCGTGTCGTCACATGGTACTGTACACGCTTTCTCTTAAGTGCAGTATCCAAGTCCCTCATGGTTCTGGGTCCCTATCATGCAGTGTTGACTCCAACAGCAAATCAAATCCTAGATACACCCTGCACCACACTCACCAAGCACACCAGTGGATGGCTTGAGCGGAATAGGGCCGCTCACCTAGGGGTCAGGAAGGGAGGTGAGGAGTGTTGAGCAGTGTAGTTGAAGGGTCGGAGTAGAGGAGTTGAGGAGGTTGGGAGTAGTGGCTCCCAGAAGAAGCTTACTAGGTTGCATACAGTGGTCTGGACCTAGAGGAGTCGGACCCCCGGTCGTAGCTGATTGAGGCTAGGTGCCTGGGACCTGTCAGAGAGGATTGTCAGTAGCCTGGTCCTATCACCAATCCGGGACCGAAGGCAAGGCGAGGTACATGGACCCTAGGTCATGGAGAAGCTTCAGGCAACCCGGCAATTAGCCTGCGTAGAACGGAGCCTTTATGGACTGTTCCCGCCAGCTCCAGAATCGGGGCACTAGCGCAACGAATGGGACAGGGCCTTCCATCCAAGCGGCCTATGAAAATTCTGAGCGTGAGCCCTGAGAGCAAGCTCCCACACTTAGTCATAGTGGGGAGCGGAGCCCAGCAAGTTCCAGACTACTGGGCCACTATGTTAAATTTACACTTTGTGCCAGGAGGCAGGTCATGGATCACCAAGCAGCACTGCAGGGGATTGGACCTGGATGAGTTCCCCTTGAACGGCAGCGGCACCAGAGACTTGGTTTACTTGCTTGTCAGCATCTGTTTATTGACTGAGTGAGTACCTGAGTGATTTCCCCTTCACGGCAGCTAATTACACCATCCAGAGTCCCGGGGCCTACACCCTATCCGTGGGGGGCAACGACACCTGGCTGCCCCCTTCCATCACCCCAGGTACTCCCATCGGCAGCGGCGGTATCCCCAGTTACTGCACACCACGGGTGGCGTCACGAACTATAACTCCCCTGTAAATATCCCCCTTTACTTTAGAATGTGGCTCCTAAGCCCCCGGATCCGGAGACCCTCGAGCTACGAAATAACACCGTCCCGGATCCGAGCGGCTTGATCCGCTGCTGGGGCGGCACATTTGTGTCATCTAAAAATTTTTAAAACGAAAAATATTGTATTATTATTTTAGATAAATTATATTATTTTTAAAAAAATGTTTTGCTATAAACATTAGATCCTACTTATTTATTCTATGTTCCTAAGCCTACTTATTGACCGTGTTGATCCAGAGGAAGGCAAAAAACCCCTGTGAAAAAAGGGCCAGTTATTCCTTTATCAGGGGGAAAATTCCTTCCTGTCCCCAAATATGGTGATTGGGATAAATTCCAGGATCAAGGGCTCTTAATTAATGTGTTATACGCTAGATCATTTTTTTTTTTAAAACATTTAATTAACTAATTTATTAAACCTACTTACTGGCCGTGTTGATCCAGAAGAAAGTCGAAAACCACCTGTGAGGAATGGGCCAATTATCCTCATATCAGGGGGAAAAATTCCTTCCTGACCCCAAATAAGGCGATTGGAATGAATTCCCAGGAACAAAGGCTCCTAATTTTTTTTTAATATATTATTTATATATATATATATATATATATATATATATATATATATATATATATACTAAAAAACTATTTCTTTCTGGAAAATAAACAATTTTTAAAAATATATTTTTAAATTTTTATAACTTTTTTGGACACTACTTATGTGTAAATCTACACAGTCTCAATTAATCGGTCAGACTCTAACCTCTACAACATGGGCCAGGCCAATGAGCTTTCTAAGGATGTCAGGGACAATATCATAGACCTGCACAAGGTTGGAATGGGCTACAAAACCATAAGACGCTGGGTGAGAAAGAGACAACTGTTAGTCCAATAGTAAAAAATTGGAAGAAATACAAAATGAGCATCAATCGGCATCATTATTCATCGATCTGGGGCACCATGCAAAATCTCTCCTCTTGGGGTATCCAGGATCATGAGGAAGGTGAGAGATCAGCCTAAAACTACACAGGGGTAACTTGTTAATGATCACAAGACAGCTGGGACCACTGTCACCAAGAAAACCATTGGTAACACATTACGCTGTAATGGATTAAAATCCTGCAGTGCCCGCAAAGTCCCACTGCTCAAGAAGGCCCATGTGTAGGCCCGTCTGAAGTTTGCCATTGAACACCTGGATGATTCTGAGAGTGATTGGGAGAAGGTGTTGTGGTCAGATGAGACAAAAATTGAGCTCTTTGGCCTTAACTTAACTCGCAATGTTTGGAGGAAGAGAAATACTGCCTATGACCCAAAAAATACTGTCTCCACTGTCAAGCATATAGGTGGAAATATTATGTTTTGTAGGTGTTTCTCTGCTAAGGGCACAGGACTACTTCACTACATCAATGCGACAATAGATGGAGAAATGAGCTATAAAATCCTGAGTGACAACCTCCTTACCTCCACCAGGACATTAAAAATGGATCATTGCTGGGTCTTCCAGCATGACAATGACCCAAAACATACAGCCAAGGCAACAAAGGAGTAGCTCAAAAATAAGCACATTAATGTGGCGGCCCTGAGGCTTCAGTTGCCACAGATTATTGCACCTGACTTAAGGTGTAGTGCTCAACCCGGATCTGGAGGAGGTCGTTACTGGTTTCACCACTTACACACTGAAATACAGAGGTTGCCCTCCCCGATGGGGACCGGGCTAGGTAGGGTCTTAAGGTAGCCTCCAAACATGGGGGGCACCACCCACTAGTGACAGGCACCCGGGGAAGGAGCAGCCACTAGGGGGAGTCAGGAGCAAACCCAACAGTTAGGAGTTCTCCAGAAGGAGAGGAAAAGAGCAAACGTGTCTTACCAGTGCTCCTGTGGGACAGAGGAGTTGTTCTTGCGGTTGCCAAGGTGTGAGCTTAAACGCTCCCTAGGAACCGGGTCCACGCAGGGTGCAGGACCCTAGGGAAGATCATATTTCAAGTTGGTTTTCCAGAATCTGCCAGGACAGGGAGGTTTCAAGCTTCCCTGTCCACACAGAGCCCGAAAGCACAGTGCCAGATAGGATCCGAGACCTTGGACAGCACCAGGCACCATTGCGGATCCGCGGCACCTGCAGATAGGGACAAGAGTACTACGAGTACTACTTGAGACGGACTTAAAGCCACGGGAATCCAACACACAGGGCGCTAGGAGGAAACGGCCCACCGAGCATCACTCTGGACTGACCTCCAATGGGATTTGGGTTCGACAGAGCCCATTACAGCAAGTGACCAGTACTACCCGTGCGAGTGGCACAAAGAGTTAGTAAAGACACCTGGAAAAGCAACATTTGACTCGGACTCTTATTACTGGCACCGCTGCCCCGTGCCTAGGTGCCAAAGGCCATCACCATCACTACTACTATGTGGGCTAATCAGCACTACAGGAGTGCATCTCACACAGATGGCGTCATTTATAGTTTATAGTTCAGACACTGTGCATCTCACTCATCTATATGACGAGCTGCCAATGCAAGCCTTCTTAGTGTTCATATTCTATGCTAAACAGCTGCCCCTCCCCTTTAGTGTGGAGGTTTGAGTGGCTGTATCATCAGCATCGTGCACTTGGGCTGCGGCCATCTTTACTAGGACGGTTTACCATGTTCTGTGTGTGTGTACATCATCTGAATTGGCTCCTATGGTCTGTTTTTTTTTTATATAGTTCTATGTGGTTTTTCCAAATAATTGAGTGGAGGGACTCGCAAGTGTGAGAGTCTGTGACATGGATTGCGAGCTTACATATTTTGGGCCACAATATCAACTAATATCTCACTATTTGAGGTATGGCACATTTTATCTATTTTTGCAGGATGTGTTTGGACCTTTTGAATTCAGGTGGTTAAATGGTGAGTCCGTCATGTGATATGCACTCATATAGTGCTAACTAACCCAACTGACCAGGTGTTGTGCGTCATTTATAGGCCATAATTCAGGCACTGTGCATTTCGCATATCTGTGTGAGATGCACTCATGTAGTGCTCATTAGCCCGCCTGACCTAGGTTTCTGGCGTCATTTATAGGCTACAGTTCAGACACTGTACATCTCACTGATCTATATAACGGAGTCCCAATGCAAGCCTTATTAGTGTTCATATTCTATGCTAAACAGCCGCCCCTCCCCTTTAGTGTGGAGGTTTGAGTGGCTGTATCATCAGCATCGTGCACCTGGGCTGCGTACACCATCATCATTTTTGATATAGTTCTATGTGGTTTTTTCCACATAATTTGTACCCTGATCCTCCTTCCTCCCAACATGGTGATTCCTAGAAGACAAGTGAGCCCACACTCGGACACTGCGATGAGCTCTTTACATTTCCATTTATTGATTCTAGCCTCTTGCCCTAAATATATTTGGTAATCTGATAGACAGTCCTAGTTTTGGTACATCCGAACCATGTTTTTCTCTAAATATAACTTAAATACTAATGTGCCACCCCTGTGCCAGTAGCCGCGCTGCTCGGATCCGGATCCGCGTTGGCTCGAGGGGGTCTCCGAACCAGGGGGTCGTGCGGCCAGTCAAATGAAGGGGGTATTTACAGGGGATTGTGTTTAGAGTTCATGACGCCACCCGTGGTGTGTGGTAATGTGGAGTAGCACCGCTGCAGTTGGGAGTACCCGGGGGCGATGGAGTGGGGCAGCCAGGTGTTAGAACCCTCCACAGGTAGGGGGAATGCCCCGGGACTCGGTGATGGTGTTCAGGGAGTGCCGTTGGGTGCAAAGGTGGTCACTTGTGTACTCACTCAGTCCATAAAGCTGACACCGACAACTGGATAAACCAAAGTTCTGTATACCACTGCCTCCTGGCACTAAGTTTACTTCTCTGTTGGTCCTGGTAGTATGGAGCTAGTTGGGTCCCGCTCCCCACTATGACTAAGTGTGGGAGCTTGCTCTCAGGGTTTACGCTTGGGATTTTCTGGACCGTTTGATTGTAAAGTCCTATCCCCCTCGTTGCGCTAGTACCCCGATTCTGGAGCGGGTGGAGAGTGGATCTTGAAGGCTCCGTTCTTGTCGGGTAAATTGTCAGGTTGCCTGAAGCTACTCCCTGACCTAGGGTCCACGTACCACGTCGTGCCCTGGTCCCAGCCCGGGGATGATGCAAGGCCGTGCCCCTTGCCACGATCCCCTGCGACCAGGGGTCCAGCTCCTTCTAGGCCCAGACCACCATCTGCCACCTAGGTAACTGCTCCGGAGCCCTGCTCCTGACCTCCTCTCTCCTTCACTTCCAAACTACTTCTCCCTACTCCTGACACTCCTGACCTCCCCTTACCACTCCCCAAGTGGGCGACCCTATTCCACTCAGGCCGTTCACTGGTGTGTCAGGTGGGTGTGGTGCAGAGTGTGCCTAGGATTTTAATTAGCTGATGTAGGCAACACATGTAGTTAGGGACCCATAACCAATAAGGATGTCGATATTACACGGGAGGGCAGATTGTACAATATCCTGTGATGACCTGATAGTCCAGGGGCGTCACACTAACAAAGGAATATTTACATTATGAGGCACTGCCCACCTATTCCATATACAAGTCATTACACAGGAAAGAATGTTTCCTAACATTTTTTCCTATAAAATCCATTTTATCTCCGGTTTTGTATGTTCTATTATCAGTCCATAAAAGTGGAGTATCTTCTGCATCAAATCTGCAAGTCACAATAAGCAATGTGTGCAGTGGCGTACATAACATATGATGTCCGCATACTATTAGTGCCCAGGTGCGTAACTTTACATTTCTCCACATTGAACCTCACCTGCCACATGGATACAACGTGTGTGGATATTGGGGTGCAGGCTATGTGGGATATTGGGGTGGATGGTTTGTAGGATATTGGGGTGCAGAGTGTGTGGATATTGCGTTGGAGGCTGTGTAGGTGATATGGGAGTGTAAAGTGTGTGGGATATTGGGGTGCAGCCTGTGTGGAATCTTGGGGTGGAGGGTGTGTGGGATATTGGTTTGCAGGGAGTGTGGAATATTGGGGTGCATGGTCTGTACGTGATATTGTAAGACTGTAAAGGAGGGGAAAAGGGGGCGCACAGTATGGAGAGAGGGCAGTGTGGCAAGGGGCATGGATAATGTGGACAGTGTGGAAGACATTGTTCATATCGCAGGTACATTCTGTTATATGAACAGTGTATAGGACATGGTTCATAAGGACGGATGGTTTAATTAATATTTTTCTCAAAGAGAGACAGAATAGGCATGGTGTAGTGGTCATAGTATGTGAGGGGGACAGTGTGGAGGCCATGTATCATTAGGGGGACAGTCTGGGTCACTTTTTGGTCAGGGAGCATAGTGGGGGGAAATATTTGTTCAGGTGCACAGTATAAGGGTTATTTAGTGCACAGCCTGTATGGATATTTTTTATTTAGGTGTAATGAAAAAAAAATATTTTTTAGCGTATCGTGTTGGAATGTGCTGCAGAAGACTGGAGAAGATGGAAGTCTGCGGAGACTAGCTGCGGATGTGAAAAATCATCATGGCATCTGGGCCAGATGAAGAAGAATGGGATGAGACAAAACCAATCAAAGAAGTCAACCAATAAGATACCTGAACCTTAGAACATGTACGTGAAATACAAACATCTGGGGCTCTAGTCTGACTTACCAGTAGGGGGCCTGATCAATTTAAGTGCGTAGGGCAGTATGAATGCCAACTACGACCCTGCCGCTACCCTTGACTGTTTTAGGCTAAATTCACACAGGGCATCTTTTCCTGCATTTTTGGTGCGTTTTTGATGGTCACAAAGATGCACCAAAATGCATGCTTTTCCTTCTCCCAGCAAAGTCTAGGAGATTTCTATTTTGCTATCCACACTGGGCATCTTTTGTTGGCTGCATCTTGCCTGCATTTTTCAAGATGCAGCATGTCAATTCTTTTTATGTTTTTACCACCTTTTTGAGCCCCTCAGTCAATAGATTTGACTTAAAAAATGCATTGGGCAAAACGCGTTAAAAACGTGGCAAAAACGCATTGGGTTTTTGCCGCGGTGCGTTTTGGTGCATTTTAAGATGCACTCAAGATGCACTGACAAAAAAGATGCCACGTGTGAACATAGCCTAAAGGCCGCTTTACACGCTGCGATATCGGTACCGATATCGCTAGCGTGGGTACCCGCCCCCATCTGTTGTGCGACACGGGCAAATCGCTGCCCGTGCCGCACAACATCGCCCAGACCCATCACACTACTTACCTGCCCGGCGACGTCGCTGTGACTGGCGAACCGCCTCCTTTCTAAGGGGGCGGTTCGTTCAGTGTCACAGCGACGTCACAGCTGCGTCACTGAACTGCCGCCCAATAGAAGCGGAGGGGCGGAGATGAGCGGGACGTAACATCCCGCCCACCTCCTTCCTTCCGCATAGCGGCCGGGAGGCAGGTAAGGAGAGGTTCCTCGTTCCTGCGGTGTCACATGGAGCGATGTGTGCTGCTGCAGGAACGAGGAACAACTTCGTTACTGCTGCAGTAACGATTTTTGAGAAAGGACCCCCAACGATGCAAAATCGCTCATAGGTGTCACACGCAACGGCATCGCTAATGCGGCCGGATGTGCGTCACCAATTCCGTGACCCCAACGAGTTCGCATTAGCGATGTCATAGCGTGTAAAGCCCCCTTTAGTGTGTGCATTCATGCTGAACTGAAGTCCTCAGTAGTTGATACCTTTTAATGGCTAACTGAAAAGATGGTAATAATAGCAAGCTTTCCAGACTACTCAGGTCTCTTCTTCGGGCATGGTATAACACAAAATCTGAAGTCACATATTTATACACAACAGGACATAGAATAGTGCAGTAAAAAAAAACAAAACAAAAAAAAAAACCAAGTTATATGAAACTTTAGATTTTGTGTTATACCAGCCTGATGAAGAGACCTGAGTAGTCTCGAAAGCTTGCTATTATTACCATCTATTCAGTTAGCCATTAAAAGATATCAACCACTTAGGACTCTCTGTTCTTTTAAACAATTTTTTATCTCTACTGGCTAACACGGCACAAAGTTATATTTTACCTGCATTCATGCTGACATTTTTTCTTTTTCTCAATCCACTTGGTTCGAGGACAAGTCGAACATGTGCATTGCCTCGTTGGATAACATTGGTCCGAGTACGATCCAATGTTTTGTCGGATCGCACTCGGAATGAAAATACGGTCATCTTCACAAGCCCTTAGAGTGCAACACCATAGTTGTAAATATGGTATCTAGTTAGGGGCCCACTGAGCTGAACCCCTAGGTACGCCTCTGCTTTAGATATTCAAATATAACAAAATGTGCAAACCTTTTTATGATGTAATATCCAATTCCTCCACGAGTAAACATGACAAATTCCTCCACTCTTTATAATCATATGTAGCCAGCAGATGGCACTGTGGTGCTACGAAAATAATGATCACCAGCCCCATGAGCAACTGTAGACAGGACAGTCAAAGTTTATTGTTGCTATTCATTTGTATTGTCGTCCATTAAATTAAGTGAAAATGTGAATTATGTCCTCTACTAGAAAAAAGTATATTCCCTTAAACTGATCAAAGTGTTACTTTTTCAGCCTTCATTGCATGTAGTTTACCAAATGTGGGTTTAATTATTTTTCTTAAAAATAATATTATTTATTTATCTTTGTTTAGAGGTGAAATAAAACTTTTTAGAACCGAATACTGATTTTTTTTTTAATAAAAAAGTAGTTTTCTATATTTGTGTTGCTAAGAAATATTTTTTGCATTTTAAATTAAGACTGATACACAACAGAGATGATTTTGAAATGATAGAGATGGATGTCTTCTAATTATAAAATATTGATGATTATATCTAATTAAATGGGCCTGGTGCTAAAACACAGACTCTCCAATTCTCCTGCGGTCACATTAGTCCGCACACACACCTTTCCCAGTTCCATGTGACCCTCCCAGCTCTGCCCTGTAGTAATTAAAATATGTCTCCAGCAAATGATGGATCAGTCTCTCACTCCTCTCTGGAGGGGCCAGGGACATGTGCCCTGCTTTATTGCCTGCTGCAGGGTTTCATTGAAAAGGAGTGTGGGGCGAGCGCTTGGGGAATATAATAACCTTTGTGTCACATGAGTCTGGGAGACTTTTTTTTTTCTACCATGTAAAATCAATGAGAAATAAATAAACAAACAAAAAAACTATCTAATAAAAAAATATATATTAATAGCGTCAACAATCTACAGCATCACCACCCGTACACTTCTTTTATGGAACTAATATAAGTATATTTATATTTATGTTTCAAAATAATGTAACAATAATTAGGATGAAGAACCCGCTAATATATATTTAGTGTTTGATACATTCAAAATCGGTTCCTTCCCTTGTAATCGGTTATTAATATAAATTAGTAATACAAATTCAAAAACATTTTCTTAAACATTTTTTTTTTAATTCCTCAATTCTAAACTATAAAATTCTAATGATTGAACACTAGCATAAAAATATAATTTATTCACTACTATATACTGAATTTGGTCAAGAAATTATTATGTACAATATATTCATGTGTCATATACATGTATCAGATTGATAATTCCATCTTCGGAATGTTTATGCATTCAGGTTTCCTTCCTTAATAATCTACTTGTGTTTGTTTCATTGTATTTATCTAAATGTGTCATGTTCTGAGGGAAAACTCTTAACAAATAAATTAAATAAATAAATGGTATAAATCGCATTCAAATTTGTGTGATGTTTTTTTTAATTTTGCCTATAGGTGGCGCTACTTTTAGATGCTTCTCCTAGGGGAGATCATTTACTTAGGTAGATTGCGTGGATAAGCCTTTACATTTATTGAGGTTCTTCCGATTTTTTAAAAATGTTATGTAATGTATATATTATATATTTATATATATATATATATATATATATATATATATATATAAAAAATATATATATACTGTATATATATATATGTAAATATATATATATATATATATATATATATATATACACATATATATGTATATATGTATATATCTATATATATAGATATATATAGGTATATATAAAAGAGCACAATTATATATATACCGTAGATATATATATATATGTCTATACTGTATATATTATATATATATATATATTTGTGTGTGTTAATACATATATATTATAGTGTCTTACATAAGAATGTAATAAACCTAATCTTTGAGTATTATTTTTTTTAATTTCTAGTTATTCTTCCCTTTATTTTTTACTTACAAAATGTAAAAATAACAATAACTTCACCAGACCAATAATGACTTTAATTACATACATACAGTGTGGCACAACAAACATTTGCCAGTAATATATTTTTTAGCATTGCATATCTTTATCTATCAATATAACATACAGTTTTCTTTTTACATTTTTATGCCATATCTAGTATTATTTTGACAACATAGCACAACATATTATAGTTTAATAGGAGACATTTTAGATACACGATCTTTTAGAAAAATGGATGTTAATCTTACATAATAGTAGATTTTGTACATATATATATTTAAAGATATGCTGTGATATTATAAACTCAAATACATATATAAATATTGTTGTTTAAAATATACTATATATACTATTTTTTAAATACACACATATATATATATATATATATATATATATATCTATATATATATAAAATTTAATTTGTTTGACCAAATACTTTTAGATTGAATTATTTTTTTATATATCTTAATATTTTATTATAAAATATTTGACTTGGATTTGCTTCATTTCTATTTTTTTTATTGAGACGTTTTACGCGTAGTTCTATACTGTTTATATACAGTATATTTCTATGTTCTCTTTGCTGGAATACCAAAAACCCTTTTGGTCCGCGCTGACATACTGATGCTGCTGCAAATTATTTAAATGAAAATAAAATAAATCTGTATTTCCCAGATCCTCATTAAATCTGATATCACTTTGGAGAATGTTCTATACACCCCTATAAAATCCAGAGATCAATAAAAGACATTTAAAGGTTTTATATTCCTTGATCCTGGGCCTGCTGATTATCTCTCTGCTCCGAGCCAAATGCCTCTTAACTCTTCAGCGCAATGTGATGGCCGCTGCTTCCTCGCTCAGATCTAGACAGTAGCTGCAGACAGAAATAAGTTTACGCCAGCGAACTGAATTCTAAACGCTGCTTGTTTTAGAAGCCTATAAGGCAGAGTCTCCGTACGATATCAATGTGACGTTGGTAAATTACATCACAGCTGCTCCTTGTACTGATGTACAGCTGAATCTGTCATTTAACTCTTTAGGACTCCATTGTGCGTTTTGAGATAATTTAGGACAATGCATATGAATTAATTTGAGTCCTAACCACCTCTAATTTTAAAATTACTGTTTGCTAATTTTATGTATTTTTGTTTGTAAACATTCATTTAATTTATGTATTGCATTGCTATCTTTATATATTAAGTTAATTTTCTATACAATGAAGAAGTTAAATTTGGAGCATCTCAAAAGGCTGGATCAAGATCTATGGAGGCCATGGTACACAATGTAGACCGCCTCCATATTAGTATCATGCTGTAACAAGATAAATAATAACATTAGTGTAGAGCACTTCCCATATTAGTATCATGCTGTAAAGAGGTAAGTAATAACAGTGAACAGCATCTCCATATTAATATCATGCTATGAAAAGATAAATAACAATATTAGTGGAGAGTTCCTCCATAATAGTATCATGCTGTAAAGAGGTAAGTAATAACAGTGAACAGCACCTCCATATTAATATCATGCTATGAAAAAATAAATAACAATATTAGTGGAGAGTCTCTATTAGTATCATGCTGTAAAAAGATAATAACATTAGTGTAGAGCGCCGCCATATTAGTATCATGCTGTAAAAAAGATAATACCATTAGTGTAGAGCGCCGCCATATTAGTATCATGCTGTAAAAAAGATAATACCATTAGTGTAGAGCGCCGCCATATTAGTATCATGCTGTAAAAAAGATAATACCATTAGTGTAGAGCGCCGTCATATTAGTATCATGCTGTAAAAAAGATAATACCATTAGTGTAGAGCGCCGCCATATTAGTATCATGCTGTAAAAAAGATAATACCATTAGTGTAGAGCGCCGCCATATTAGTATCATGCTGTAAAAAAGATAATACCATTAGTGTAGGGCGCCGCCATATTAGTATCATGCTGTAAAAAAGATAATACCATTAGTGTAGAGCGCCGCCATATTAGTATCATGCTGTAAAAAAGATACCATTAGTGTAGGGCGCCGCCATATTAGTATCATACTGTAAAAAAGATAATACCATTAGTGTAGAGCGCCGCCATATTAGTATCATGCTGTAAAAAAGATACCATTAGTGTAGAGCGCCGCCATATTAGTATCATACTGTAAAAAAGATAATACCATTAGTGTAGAGCGCCGCCATATTAGTATCATGCTGTAAAAAAGATACCATTAGTGTAGAGCGCCGCCATATTAGTATCATGCTGTAAAAAAGATACCATTAGTGTAGAGCGCCGCCATATTAGTATCATACTGTAAAAAAGATAATACCATTAGTGTAGAGCGCCGCCATATTAGTATCATGCTGTAAAAAAGATACCATTAGTGTAGAGCGCCGCCATATTAGTATCATACTGTAAAAAAGATAATACCATTAGTGTAGAGCGCCGCCATATTAGTATCATGCTGTAAAAAAGATACCATTAGTGTAGAGCGCCGCCATATTAGTATCATACTGTAAAAAAGATAATACCATTAGTGTAGAGCGCCGCCATATTAGTATCATGCTGTAAAAAAGATAATACCATTAGTGTAGAGCGCCGCCATATTAGTATCATGCTGTAAAAAAGATAATACCATTAGTGTAGAGCGCCGCCATATTAGTATCATGCTGTAAAAAAGATACCATTAGTGTAGAGTGCCGCCATATTAATATCATACTGTAAAAACATAAATAATAACAGTGAACGGCGCCTCCATATTAGTATCATGCTATGAAAAGATAAATACCAACATTAGTGTAGAGCACCTCAATATTAGTATCATGCTGTAAAAAGATAATAACATTAGTGTAGAGCGCCGCCATATTAGTATCATGCTGTAAAAAGGTAATAACATTAGTGTAGAGCGCCGCCATATTACTATCATGTTGTAAAAAAATAAATAATAACAGTGGTGTGATACAGAGTGTCCAAAGGATTTTGGCATACTTGTGCAAAGCGTAGCACAATATACTACCCAAACATGGCAGCTTAATATAGTGTCAAAATAATATTGTCAGATATTGCCTGTATAAAATGACATGTGAATCAAAGGGTTAAGATCTCTAAATGATGAAGACCCGGTTGTAATGGCCTGGTTGTTTTAGTGCAAAAACCTATCCTTAGCCGCTCTAAGAATATTTCTCACTAAAAAGCTGTTGAGCATCTTGTTATGTAAATTAAGGATCTTGATCTTAAGGCCGCACGCACATTATACAAATCCATCGATATCAGAAGGATCAGCCTACAGTCTAATTTGTATGGGGAGCCTCTCGACTCTCTCCCAACAGGAAAAGGAGATGCAACCTGTTGGATTTCCAACAACTAATCCTTTTGTTCTCCAGGAGATAAGCCATTTCCGAAGGAGTCATGCAGCAGTTCTCTCATAGAAAGCACAGGAGCGAATGGCTGAGCCAAGTGTTCTAGTGTTTGGTGGCAGCAGCCGAACGATCCTTAGCTGATAGATATCGAATATATATGACTGTCTTTTCTGCTTTCTGTACTTTCATTGATTGTTACTATAAGCAGTAGTGTAATATATGGCACACAGAACCTATGCCAGGCACACAGTAAATACATGCATTTATCATCACTTGCCTGAATGTTCAGGCTTATTATTTTAGTCATCATTTTTGTACATACAAATACAATACTCTTCTAGAAAATTAATTTTACATTGTACAAAATGTTCGATCCCTTTCATTGCCCCCTTTCATTATTGCTTTATTTCAACTTTTTGGAAAGTGGTCAATGCTTAGAGGGATGGGATATGGCCTAATGCTGACTATCATGACTATCAGTATAATTATTCCAGAAAGTGGAGTAACGTATAGAGAAAGTGTATACCAAACCATTTTTTTAAAAAAAAAACTTTGGTGCATGCCAGCCCACAAGATGCTCTAAATTCATTAAGAATGCTTATGCTTCTTGATAAATTTACACATCTCACTCCAGTGGACATTTAATTAAGACTGGAATAAAACTTTCAAAAAGTGAAGATCAGACAGATCCGACCCATTGCTCACTATAGTGCAGCTGCGGGGCTCAGAACTACAGGCCGGTTCCTGGATCCATGTGTAAGGCAAAAAAAAATTGTATCCGGCATCCACAAATAAAAATCACACCTTTTATTGAATTGGTTTAAAACATGATAAAATAAAGCATAGACAGCATGGACAGACCAGTCTACGTGTTTCGGGCAAAGCTCTTAGTTTTGACAAGACTAAAAGCTTTGCCTGAAATGCATAGACCGGTCTATCCATCCTGTCTATGCTTCATTTTATCATGTTTCAAACTGATTCAATAAAAATGTGATATTTATTTGTGGATGCTGGATACAAATCTTTTTTTGCCTTATCACTGGAATAAAACACCAGTATTAATACATTCTTCCCTTGGGGGGTCTACAACTATATCAGTTTTTGGCTAAAACCAGCACCACTCTTGTCCACAGACTGTGTTTGATATTGCAGCTCAGACCACTTGCCTTGAATTAGGCTGAATTGCACCATGGTCGTGAAAAATTAATCCATTCTGAATTGGGAAGTTTTGAGCACCTCAGTCACGAGAAATGGATCCTGTGTGAATGGAGAAGTTTTGAGCACCACGGTCAAGAGAAAGGAATTCTGTGTCAATGGTGAAGTTTTGAGTACCACGGTCGTGAGAAATTAATCCTGTGTGAATGGAGAAGTTTTGAGCACCATGGCAGAGAGAAATTAATCCTGTGTGAATGGAGAAGTTTTAAGCACGTGCAACCATTCACTGTGTATATAATTGGTGATTAAGTACGTTTGTATGTGCATACATACAGTGGAATTGGGTCCTTTCTTCTTATGATTGGTAGAAGCATGTAGATCATACATTTATCAGGTATCCTGTGGTGATACATTTTATTTGTGGGACAACTTTAAGTTCATCATTGGTGAATATACTGTGTATATGTTTTATGTTGGACTTTCTCTGAGGCCCATTTCACACATCCGGCATTTCGCCAGATGCCGGATCCGGCAC
The DNA here is from genome assembly GCF_048569485.1 of Anomaloglossus baeobatrachus. NCBI lineage: Eukaryota > Metazoa > Chordata > Amphibia > Anura > Aromobatidae > Anomaloglossus > Anomaloglossus baeobatrachus. The sequence continues at coordinate 341,723,983 of NC_134357.1, read as the reverse complement.
GCATGCAGTACAGTACATTCATTTACAGTGGAAGCGCGACACCATGTGGTTGTATGCTTCATGCACAACCACATTTGTCCGCATGGTGTCGCGCTTCCACTGTAAATGAATGTACTGTACTGCATGCGTGCCGGATCCGGCATCCGGTGAAATGCCGGATGTGTGAAATGGGCCTAAGAACTCCACATATTCCAGGTTCCTGAGGCCCATGTATATAGCAGTGAGATTTATGGGTCAATAGCAATCACACCTGAATTTTTTGGTTCTGAGTAAGGCCATGTGCACCCATTGAGTATTTGCTACGTTTTTTTACCTCATTGTAAGCCAAAGCCAGGAGTGGAAGAATCAGAGGAAAATTATAATAGACACATGGGCACCACTTCTGTATTTTATACCCATTCTTGGTTTTGGCTTACAAATACTGAGGTAGAATAGTCCCCAAATACTCAACGTGTGCATATGGTCTTAGGCTGCTCTTGCATGAAATCATTGAAAATGAGACAATAGTAACACATTTTCTTTGTTAAGAAAGAGGCTTAAAGATATCGGCATAATCCTTCAGCAGTGACAGGGTTAATCAGGCCACAGTCCATTAAAGGACATTGTGGATAATGTAGAGTTAATTTTTTCCATGGATGGCAGCAAATTGCTCCAGGGCAATCTTTCAGCATTAATTCTTCCCCCTCCCCCATCCCAAATAAATTCCCTTTGGTTACACTCTTTTTTTTAATGTTTCTTTTAATTAGGTACAATTACTTCCCAAGAATTGCTTTTTATTTGCCAGCCTGGGATTGAGATGATAAAGTTGCTATCGGGCCAAACAGTAATGTGTGACATGCCTCATTTAGTGGGTATACGAACGTATATTGAACTAGAAAATTATGCAGAGTGAGAGCTATTCATTCATTTTATGATGCCCTCACTTCTAGCTGAACTCCTTGCACGGTGCTGCGTGCGTGGAGCGGGGTGCTGTTAAACCTTACCCAGGCCCCCTTGTCGTAACTTATTTACAATTACAGGACTTTATTAATGGGGAATGAAATAAAAGTTTTGTACAAAAGGAAAAACATTTTTTCCAGATCAAGAATGACTATGCGTCTTTAGAATATCAGTCATATGGCTGAAAAGTAAAGATGACTTTGGTGATTGGAGTTGTGTTTACTTTTTATAAGAAGCTGATTACGTGTTTTTATGTATACTGTCGTACATGTGGACATCTGGATCCATTATATACAGATCATTTATAGATCATTTGTAGACTTGAATCAAAAGATATGATGCTTTTACACTTGGAGGCTCACGTGAATGAACATGCCTAGGAACGCTCGTTTCTCGATAACCAGGTAGTGTAAACAGGCTGCCGATCACCTGATGGATGAGCAGACTGCTCGACAGTTGGCTGAAATGTTTTTTTTTATTCTTGCTTAAAAAAATCATAGTTCTTGGCAGCATGTCCTTCTGTATAAACATGGCATGTGCTGCCAAGATTAATATTAAAGGGGTTGTCCACTACTTTTACATTGATGACCTATCCTTAGGAAAGGGCAATAATGTCTGACCGGTCCGGGTCCTATACCCGGCCCCCTGCCGATCATCCGTTTCTGGTGCCGGTGGCAGCATTAGGCAACCAAAAATACTCAGTTCTGGAGCTTCTCTGTCAATTGAGAGTGCTCGTGGCCGAGTACTGCACACTGGCCTCGCATTCAAATCAAAAGGAGGTGGATGTAGAGTACCCAGCCACAGCTGCCATCAGGAGACAGAGCAGCTCCGAAACTGAGCATTTCTAGCTGTCTGCTGCTGCCGGTGGCACCGATAACAGCTGATTCATGGGAGTGCCGGGTGTTGGACCTCTGCCGATCAGACGTTGATGACCTAAGGGCGGCGTTACACGGTATGATATATCGTGCATTATGTCGGCGGGGTCACGGAGATTGTGACACACATCCGGCATCCGAACAACTGTTAACGAGCAAAAATACTCACCTTATCGTTGCTCGTTGACACGTCGTTCATTTCCATAATGTCGTTCCTCCTTCTGCGCGCCGGTTGTTCGTTGTTCCCATGGCAGTACACATCGCTACGTGTGACACCCCGGGAACAACGAACACCGCTTACCTGCATCCCGCCGGCAATACGGAAGGAAGGAGGTGGGTGGGATGTTACGTCCCACTTCGCTTCTATTGGGCGGCCGCTGTGTGACGTCGCTGTGACGCCGAACGTCCCTCCCCCTTCAGGAAGAGGATGTTCGGAGCCCACAGCGACGTTGTTAGGGAGGTAAGTGCGTGTGATGGGGTTTAACGACTTTGTGCGACACGGACAATGAATTGCACGTGACGTACAAACGACGGGGGCGGGTGTGATCGCTCATGCGATCACACGATAAATCGTTGCGTGTAACGCCGCCCTAAGGATAGAGCATTAATGGAAAAGTATTGAACAACCTCTTTAACCTGTGCTCACAGAATTATATATTACTGATTGTGCTGTGTGCTTTTGAAGGTCAATCTGACTGTCTAAATTGGTGTTAAAAGACAGGCGATCGGCAAAAATGTTGGCCTATGTAAACCTGACCTAAGTCTAAGATCAACTTATATGGTAATTTCCTATGTTTAACAACTGAATTGTAAAGTGTTGCAGAATATGTTAAAAAATAAATATTATTACATTTTCCAATTTTAACTACTGTAAGATAATCTGGCTATATAGCCATCTGCCCCCCCTACCCTCTAGCATGGTTGTGACACCCTGGAGGGAAATTGATACGAGAACAGATCCCATAGTTTGCCTTGGGGTTGTTCACATCATTTTGCACATCTGCTGTTGTACCTTTCAAATTGAGGGATCAAAAAAATATTGCATGTTGCATTTTTTTGATCCAGCTCAACAGTTTTGCTGTTAATGCAACAACAGTTGTGATCAGTTCCAACATAAGATAACTAGTCCTGATACCAAAGATAAACCAAAACCTAGGCTATAATTTATGAAGGAATCTGAGACTATGGGGCCAAGTCATCATTTGCATTTTAAGTAACTTTTTTTTTCTGTTGTGATATTTGTTTCTGTTTTTGTATGTGAAATGCTTCCAAATGGCAGGTTGATAGATTTTTCAGAAAATTAAAGATGCTATTTTTTATGTCTTTTACCTTATTTTTTGTTGCTTTTAGGAGTAAAAAAATTGCCTGATGCTTTATAAGGTTACATGTTTCTCTTCAACTTTTCAAAATGAAAGACAGACAGATTTGTGCTCTAGTGGAGTGCTGAAGTATAATTGTGCATTAATGTTGTGACTTTTTGAACAGTTGGCATGTGATTTTTCCTGAAGAAGGTGAAATTGCTCTCAGAATCACGTCAACAATAAAAATCACCATCTTATAATTTTGTCTGGATTTTTCCATAGTTGCCTGGCGATATCCCATCTTTGCTTTTTTAAGGAATACTACTTCCCCAGGGGATGCTGCAGCAGTCATCTTTGCCTTCTCAGTAGTTGTGGCTTTCACATCTACCCCAGATGAGCCTGTTGTTGTCTCTCTACGTTATCCACTATCCACAGATAAGACCCTATTTGCACTTCCCTTTTCGTTCCAGTTTATTGCCTTCTCAAAAATTAAAGAGAACCTGTCAGGTCAAATATGTATCCAGAACCAGGAGCAGTTCTGGGTGTATAGTGCTAATCCCTGACTAAAGCTGGGTTCACACTAAGCGACAGCGACAACGACGTCGCTGTTACATCACCATTTTCTGTGACGTAACAACGACCTTGTAAGTCGCTGTTATGATCGCTGCTTAGCTGTCAAACACAGCAGCCGAAGCAGCGATCATAACGACACGCGTCACTGTGCTGCAACATGTTCAGAGAGCAGGGAGTCGGCGCTGGCAGCGTGAGAGCGGCGGAGGCTGGTAACGAAGGTAAATATCGGGTAACCACCTTGGTTACCCGATGTTTACCTTGGTTACAGCTTACCGCAGGCTGTCAGATGCCGGCTCCTGCTCCCTACACATTCAGGATTGTTGCTCTCTCGCTGTCACACACAGCGATGTGTGCTTATCAGCGGGAGAGCAACAATAAAAAAACGAACCATGGCTGTGTGTAACGAGCAGCGATCTCACAGCAGGGGCCAGATTGCTGCTCAGTGTCACACACAGCGAGATCGCTAATGAGGTCACTGCTGCGTCACAAAAAACGTGACTCAGCAGCGATCTTGCTGTGTGTGAAGCACCCCTAACCGTCCCTGTATACACTAGCATAGATAAAGAGATATTTAGAAAAAGGATTTCTAAAGATCTTTTATTGTATGCTAATGAGTGAGGGGACTAGTCCAAAGGGCATTACTTCCCTTGCTAGTCGGCCCCATTAGGATGTTAGCATGCCACTGTGGGTGTGCTAACATGCTAATGAATATGTTGTGTCACAGGATGATCTCACTCACCTCTCCGCCGCCATCGCTGCCTAACACTTGATTTCGACTCAGTGCACATGAGTTTCGGAGTTTCGGTTATGCGCACTATGAAGTCAGGTGTACGCGTCCCGGCTTCAAACTGAAATAGTGCGCATAACCGAAAGTCCTGGATCATGTGCACTGAGCCGAAATCCAGCATTGGGCGGCGATGGCAGCAGAGAGCTGAGTGAGATCATCCTCTGACATGCTAATGGAGACAACTAGCAAGGGAAGCAATGCCCTTGGGACTAGTCCCTATGCTCATTAGCATAGGATAAAAGATTTTTTAGAAATACTTGTTCTACAGATCTCTTTATCGATTCTAGTGTATACAGGGACGGTTAGGCAGGGATAAGCAATATACACCCAGAACTGCTCATGGTTATTGTACCTCCCCGGGGCTCGGCCGGCTGCCGAGCCGCTCGGATCCATGCTTGTCGGTGGGTGGCTCAAGCTCTTCCACGGACCTGGGGGTCACGTTGCTCTGAAAGGGGGTTGGCGCTACACATAGGGACTTCGGTGGGGAGGTCCACGGCCGGAGCCACGGTGGCTTGCAGGGGATTTAGGTTCGTGACGCCACCCACGGGTTGTGGTGAATGGATGGACGACACCACCGCTGCCGTTGACTAGGCTCCCGAGGATGGTGTTGCGCAGTTTGGTGTTGACCTCCTCTGTGGGTAGGGGGGATGATGGTCTCGGGGGCCCGAGGGAGGTGCTGAGGTGAGGGGATGGATGCGTGCTGGGGTGCTGGTGCGGTGCGCCGTGGTGCGCGCCCCGAAGGCACTGGTGTACTCACTATGATAATACATGCTGGAGTCTCTGGTAAACCAAACAAGATGATGAACAGTGCCCGCAGTCGGCTGCAGCTTCCCCTTAACAGGTTGGTGGTTTCCGCCTTTTTCCTGCACCTCTTTCGTGTAAACATTATGACTCCTATGCCTAAGCAACGGTAGTCTGCTCCCCAGCTTGCTGTATGTCGGGAGAGCTCTATGTGCCCGCAGATGCTGGCCCCTTGGGTCTCTATGCCTTGGCGGTGGCTTTACCCTAATGGTTGGGCTGTTGTCTTCAGTCGGGACTTAGGTGGGAAAGGTCCTAAAGTCCAGTCCTCAATCAGTTGATTTGACTTAGCCTAGTCGTTTCTGGGCCTTGTACTGGGCATGAGTACCCCTCCTGGTGCTCCAGTTTCCAATCGGTTCCCGGTTCGGTACTGGCGGGCCACCGCCCGTCCCCGGTCCCTACGGTTCCACCGGCTGTAATCCCAGCTCCTGCAGGCGGCCATCACCGTCTGCCTCTTTGCCAGAGGTGACAGGGCTCCAACCCAGACACCTAGTGTAGACTTTGGCAGGCCTGAGCACAGGTCTGCCCTTGAACTTGACTCTCATCACTCCACTGTCAAGACTAAAACTCTCTACTGTTTTCCCGCCCCCGGGCCTGTGAACTCCTCGGTGGGCGGAGCCAACTTCCTGGCTTTGCCCCCTGGTGTGAACATCAAACCTGGAGGGTGGTGACAAAGGTTTGTAGTTTGGCTGCTGTCACCTTTCTAACGGGAGGGTGTGTGTGTGTGTGCACGAGACTACCTAGGATGAACTGACTAGTCCAGGTGCATATTGGACCTGACAGTTTCCCTTTAAAGACAGATAGATTTTGTGCTCCAGTGGAGGGTTGAAGTAAAATTGTGCAAAAATGTTGTGACTTTTTGAAGAGTTGAAAAAAATAAATTAGGCTAAAAAATCTTGATACCCAAAGCCGTGGCCATAATTCCCAGCAAATAAAACACCAATAGTGTCAAGTTAATTCTTTAGTCCCTTGCATTAATACAGTTTTGGACACGCCATTGGAACAAACTGTGCAGTGACACAGGGGCCTAAGAGGTTAGGGGGCTACATCTACCTACAAAGCAAATAAGCTTGTGCATTTTGATGTGCTAATGGACTGCAAAGAGCCCATATATTGTAAAAGGACCCCTTTCTATCTGTCCACTCCTGCCGTACAATACGATTGATTCAGAGACAATTGTGAGTTGAAAATTGTATCCTGTGGAGACCCTAAATGTATAGAAAATAGTAATTGGTTTTGATGCCACCAAAATGTCAACCCATAATAGGAAAAAGAGATTAAAAGATTACTACAGATAAAGCAGATCCTTACAAATATTAGCCAGTGCAGATGAATGCCATGAAGGCCCACATATGATCCTGCAGCTGACAGCTATCCCTCCCTACTCACCCATACACAGGAACCTGGTTGGTGAGACATCTCCCACTCCTAACACACCATAAGAAATATTCACACATTTTGATGACTGCAACATTATTTTTGTAGTAAAAAATGATAGAAACCCTGATGGTTACCATCATTAGTGATCATTAGGCTCTGTGTGATGATAGCCACCACAACACAAGTGTAAAGAAAGCCTTATTACTACCTTTTAATTCTACTACGGATGTGCGCCTGGTTTTAAACTGTATCAATACTAATTTATAAAGAGAAGGAAGACATGCTAAGTATCATTGCCTGAAAACCCAAAGTATTTCCTAACTGATTAGTCCAATTAGAAATAGATAATCCCACTGGGTATAAGTCATTAGGTCTGATTATTATGGAACATGAGCCAATTAGGCATCATCCATGGAACTGACTGCGTTGACGGCTTTCCTATTCAGACAATCGATGAGTAGAATTGTTTGGTATAAACATACTCAGAAAATAATTCAAACAAGTATCTGTCCACATGTACTGTGGCATTTCTATAGCTTCTCCATCTCGTTGTAAGGTAAGAACCCTTCACGGCAGTCAAGCAGCCATGTTAATGGGATTGTGTGTCATTGTGTCCGGCGTCTATAGCTGTGCCGGGTACATGGCAGCTTTGTGATATCTTTATGTACTAGTCAGCAATCTGATTCACTGACTGCTGGTTAATATTTCATCCACTTCTCCATAGAATGATTGGCAAGTGATGAGCAGGACAGGAAGATGGCTTGTCAGCCTATAGAAGAAAGGGAAATGGCCAATGACATCAAAGGTTAGCTCAAATCTGATGGATTAGAGGACCTTCATGACTGTTTCTGGTCTACACTGCTTGTCAAAAAACCGTATTTACCTGCCATATGCCTGTCTATCTGTATTTAAAATGCAGACGTCCAAGTGAATGAGTTGGACATGTGCTCTATTATGTGACACCGTGGCTAAATAGTAAGAATGTGACCAAGAGATGTAATATCGCTGCGTAAGGAGCAATCCATGTATTCCTTCATGTGTTATTGAATTGAGCATTGTGAAAAAATGTCTAACGGGGCTGAATATAGACATAGCAAATATAGCAATTAACAAGTTCTGTAGATCATTGGAGAAATACAGAAGTGGTTCTAAATTCAGCTGCACGTACTGAATACATTACATTTTGTAGACCCAGATTTATCATCTATGCATCTAGTATGTAGGGATACAATTTAATATCTCTGAGTTATTATTGCAAATAGTCCATAAATGAGAAGCTGAGCATCTCATCCCATCAGCATCATATCTACAAGTGAGACCTTCTCATAACACTTAAGACGTGAACAATAAGTAATTGGACAATGAGATGAAAAATTGGACAGGTAATCATTTGTTCTCAATACTGCTGAGTCTACTGATTCGATTTTGTTTGATGGTGTCTCATTGACATTATTTGTGGTCTTTTTCCAGAAAGACCCATCATGGTTTTCATATGGCTTTATAGCTAAAACTGCTTTTTTTGCAACATGGTGCCTATAAATTGGAGTCAAAGTATGGAATATTCCAAGCTAAGTTCAGCGTTGTTCATAATGCTTGCACCATGTTTGGCTGTGGTAATCTTCTCCTCAAACTTTATTTGTGCCTTAAGGATTGCTTGAAATCAGTGGTCTTGAACATACATATTAGTCTTAGGCGGGTTTTACACGTTGCGACATCGCTAGCAATTGCTAGCGATGTCCAGCGCGATTGCACCCGCCCCCTTCGCACATGCGATATGTGGTGATTGCAGCCGTAGCGAACATTAGCGCTACGGCAGCATCACATGCACATACCTGGTCGGCGACGTCGCTGTGACCGCCGAACAATCCCTCCTTCAAAGGGGAGGTGCGTTCGGCGTCACAACTACGTCACCTTCAACTAATCGGCCGGCCAATAGAAGCGGAGGGGCGGAGATGAGCGGGACATAACATCCCGCCCACCTTCTCCCTTCCGCATTGCAAGCGGGACGCAGGTAAGGAGATGTTTGTTGCTCCTGCGGTGTCACACACAGCGATGTGTGGAGCTGCAGGAACGACAAACAACATCGTACCTGCGGTCGAACCGACATTATGGAAATGAACGACGTTACACAGATCAGCGATATTGTACGCTTCTGTGCTCGTTCATCGTCGCACCTTTACACGTTGCGATGTCGCTACCGGCGCCGGATGTGTGTCACTAACGACGTGACCCCGACGATATATCGGTCGCGATGTCACAACGTGTAAAGACCCCCTTAGACGTTTTATGCAATTGGATAATGTGTATGCATGATAGAATACATTAATTAGAAGACCAAAACAGTATGTTGGTTGTATATTAATAGCAGGTAAAAAAAATAAAATGATACATAATTGTTGAATACATAACTGAAATAAAGCATGGGGTGAGTAATTAGCCCCTGGTCTCAGGCTACCTTATCTGAGACTACCACAACTTTTCTAACTACAGTGGGGAAAATAAAAATTTGATACACTGCATTTTTTGCAAGTTTTCGAACCTACAACCTACAAATAATGGAGAGGTCTGTAATTTTTATCATAGGTACACTTCATCTGTGACACACAGAATCCCCCAGAATCCTGAAAATCACATTGTATGATTTTTAAATAATTAATTAGTAAATTAGTATTTTATTGTATGTTAGAAGTATTTGATCACCTACCAACCAGCAAGAATTTTGGCTCTCACAGACCTGTTATTTTTTTTTCTTTAAGAAGCCCTCCTACTCTACACTCATTACCTGTATTAATTGCACCTGTTTAAATTCATTGCCTGTATAAAAGACACGTGTCCACATAATCAATCACACTTCAACCTCTCCACTATGGACAAGACCAAAAAGCTGTCTGAGGACACCAGGAACAAAATTGTAGACCTGCAGAAGGCTGGGATGGGCTACAGGAGAATAGGCAAGCAGCTCGGTGAGAAGGCAACAACTGTTTTTGCAATTTTTAGAAAATGGAAGAAACCCAAGACAACTATAAATCTTACTCAGTCTGGGGCTCCATGCAAGATTTTGCCTCGTGAGGTAAGGGTGATTCTGAGTAATGTCAGGAATCAGTGCAGAACAACATGGGAGAACCTGGTCAATGACCTGAAGAGATCTGGGACCACAGTCTCAAAGATTTCCGTTAGTAACACACTACGTCGTCATGGATTAAAATCCTGCAGAGCACACAAGGTCCCATGCTCATGCCAGCATATGTCCAAACCAGTTTGAAGTTTGCCAATGAACATCAGGATGATCCAGAGGAGACATGGGAGATGGTTATGTAGTCAGATGAAATAGAACTTTTTGGTATCAACTCCACTCGTTGTGTTTGGAGAAAGAAGAAGGATGAGTACAACCCCAAGAACACTATCCCAACCATGAAGCATGGGAGTGGAAACATCATGCTTTGGGGGAGCATTTCTGCAAAGGGGACAGTATGACTGCATTGTATTGAAGGGAGGATGAATGGGGTCATTTATCTTGAGATTTTGGCTAACAACCTCTTTTCCTCAGTAACAGCATTGAAGAAGTGTTGTGACTGGGTCCTGAAGCATGACAATGACCTGAAATGTGACGCCCTGGACAAGCCAGGTAGTCACAGATAGAGCCCTGCACAACACCAGTCCCCTCACTAGGTAACACCAGCCAACCAATTAAAAGCTAGTCACCTCCCTCAGGGTTGGATGGACACACCAGGGGGCGGAGCCAGGCGGTTGGCACGCCCACCGAGGAGTTCAGAGAGCCTGAGGCAGGAAAACAGTTGAGTTTTGCAGTTTGAGTCTGGCAGTTCAGTTTAGAGTTCAGTGGAGGAGGACAGGCCTGTGTGACAGGCTTGTGACAGACTGACAGGTGCCAGGGTAGGAGCCCTGGTACCTTTGGCTAGGAGGCAAATGGAGGCCTCTGCCTGCAGGAGCCGGGAAGACGGCTCGGTGGAACCGTGGTGGACCGGGACAGGGTAGTGGCCCGCCGGTACCGACCCCGAGAAACGACTCGGAAACCGGATCACAAGAGGGGGTACTCAGACCCTGAAACAAGGTCTAGAAACTACTGGACTGAGTTAATTAACTGATTGCGGTCTGGACTTTAGGTCCTTTCCCACCCAAAGTCCCTCATAGAAGACAACAGCCCAACGAGGGGGATAAGCAGCCACCGCCACAGCTCAGAGATCCCACGGGCCAGTGTCTGTGGGCAAAGGGCTCCTCCGACATACACAAGCCGGGGAGCGCACTTCTGTATTGCAAGTTCAGGTAGTCCATTATCACAACACGGTGCAGGAGAAAGGCAGAGACCACCAACCGGGTGGGGGAACCTGACTGCAGCTGACTGCGGGCACCGACCACCATTATCTTGGTTTACCAGAGACTCGAGTGTTTCATTCTAATAGTGAGTACACCAGTGCCCTGCAGCCGCCCATCTCCCTGCACTGCCAAAGCACCCCCAACGGGTCCCGGGGCCACCATCCCTGCCCACGGAGGAGTTAACAACTTGCTGCATAGCATCTCCCCCGAGTGCCCCGTAACTGCAGCGGTGGTGTCCACCTTCCCCACATCTCGTGGGTGGCGTCACGAACTTAAAAACACGGCTCTGGCTGTACACCTACATCCCCAAACCGCAAACCCCTTTTAGATCGGAGTGACCACGGGCCCCCGGGTCCGGAGACGCTCGAACCACCCACCAGCGAGCCCGGATCCGAGCGGCTTGATTGCAGCCAAGCACGGGGCAGCACATGAAACAGATAACCAGGGCAACTAATAAGTGGCTCTGGAAGCAGCACTTCAAGGTCCTGGAGTGGCCTAGCCAGTCAGCAGACCTGAACTTAATACAGAGGCATATCTATGGGGGGGCTGGCGGGGCCCGTGCCCCTGGCGCAGTGTCAGGGGGGGCGCTGTGGGGCCGACTGATGCAGCACTTAAGTCTCCCCGGCGGCTAGGGATGGCTTTTTCCCCCGTCAGCAAGGGCGGTGATGTATGCTGCGGCCCCCGGGCCGAGTTCCGGGGACCGCAGTGCTCATGGTGGCAGCCGCAGCCAGGCTCTTAAATCCTCACCTGTCACCTGCACACAGCTTTCACCGCCGCGTGTAGGATCTACAGTGCTGACCAAAAGTATTGGCACCCCTGCAATTCTGTCAGATAATACTCAGTTTCTTCTTGAAAATGATTGCAATCACAAATTATTTGGTATTATTATCTTCATTTAATTTGTCTTCAATGAAAAAAAAAATTGTCACAAATCCAAATTGGATATAATTCCACACCAAACATAAAAAAGGGGGTGGACAAAAGTATAGGCACTGTTTGAAAAATCATGTGATGCTTCTCTAATTTGTGTAATTAACCGCATCTGTAACTTACCTGTGGCACCTAACAGGTGTTGGCAATAACTAAATCACACTTGCAGCCAGTTGACATGGATTAAAGTTGACTCAACCTCTGTCCTGTGTCCTTGTGTGTACCACATTGAGCATGGAGAAAAGAAAGAAGACCAAATAACTGTCTGAGGACTTGAGAATCCAAATTGTGAGGCAGCATGAGCAATCTCAAGGCTACAAGTCCATCTCCAAAGACCTGAATGTTCCTGTGTCTACGGTGCACAGTGTCATCAAGTGGTTTAAAGCCCATGGCACTTTGGCTAACCTCCCTAGATGTGGAAGGAAAAGAAAAATTGACGAGAGATTTCAACGCAAAATTGTGCGGATGGTGGATAAAGAACCTCGACTAACATCCAAACAAGTTCAAGCTGCCTTGCAGTCTGAGGGTACAACAGTGTCAACCCGTACTATCTATCGGCGTTTGAATGAAAAGGGACTGTATGGTAGGATACCCAGGAAGACCCCACTTCTTACCCCGAGACATAAGAAAGCCAGGCTGGAGTTTGCCAAAACTTACCTGAGAAAGCCTAAAACGTTTTGAAAGAATGTTCTCTGGTCAGATGAGACAAAAGTAGAGCTTTTTGGGAAAAGCCATCAACATAGAGTTTACAGGAAAAAAAGAAAAGAGGCATTCAAAGAAAAGAACACAGTCCCTACAGTCAAACATGGCGGAGGTTCCCTGATGTTTTGGGGTTGCTTTGCTGCCTCTGGCACTGGACTGCTTGACTGTGTGCATGGCATTATGAAGTCTGAAGACTACCAACAAATTTTGTAGCATAATGTAGGGCCCAGTGTGAGAAAGCTGGGTCTCCCTCAGAGGTCATGGGTCTTCCAGCAGGACAATGATCCAAAACACACTTCAAAAAGCACTAGAAAATGGTTTGAGAGAAAGCACTGGAGACTACTAAAGTGGCCAGCAATGAGTCCAGACCTGAATCCCATAGAACACCTGTGGAGAGATCTCAAAATGGCAGTTTGGAGAAGGCACCCTTCAAATCTCAGGGATCTGGAGCAGTTTGCCAAAGAAGAATGGTCTAAAATTCCAGGAGAGCATTGTAAGAAACTCATTGATGGTTACCGGAAGCGGTTGTTCGCAGTTATTTTGGCTAAAGGTTGTGCAACCAAGTATTAGGCTAAGGGTAGCAATACTTTTGTCTGGCCCATTTTCGGAGTTTTGTGTGAAATGATCAATGATTTGATTTTTGTTTCATTCTCTTTTGTGTTTTTTCATTGCAAGCAAAATAAATGAAGATAATAATACCAAAGAATTTGTGATTGCAATCATTTTCAAGAAGAAACTGAGTATTATCTGACAGAATTGCAGGGGTGCCAATACTTTTGGCCAGCCCTGTAAGTTCATCTCTGGGCGGAGCTAACACACAGCATGCACTGCGCTCCCACAGATGAAGGTAGATGCTAGAATATACGGGCTCCTTCCAGGTATGACTGAATTTGTCATGAAGCTGGTCACTCCCACTAACCTGGAAGGAGCCCATACATTCTAGGCTCAACCCACAGATGAAGAGAGGAGCAGAAGCGTTAACATCCCGACGAGCTGTATGTCCTGTCCCCCGAGTGCTGTATACTGGCGTCGCAGCCGGCCAATAGAAGCGGAGGGGCGGAGATGAGCGGGACGTAAACATCCCGCCCACCTCTTTCCTTCCGCATTGCCGGCAGGAGCCGCGGGACGCAGGTAAGATCTGTTCATCGTTCCCGGGGTGTCACACACTGCGATGTGTGCTACCTTGGGAACATTGAGCAACCTCACGTTGAATTTTTAGGAATTGAACAACGTGCATGCGATGAACGTTTTAACGTTCAATCGCAATCGCACGTAGCTGTCACACGCTACAATGTAACTTACGATGCCGGATGTGCGTCACTTACGACGTGACCCCGCCGACATATCGTAAGATATATTGTAGCGTGTAAAGCCCGCTTTATTTCATGCAATGAAATTCAAATTAATTAACATTCATACAATGTGATTTTCTGTATTTGTTTTGGGGATTCTGTTTGTCACAGTTAAAGTATACCTATGATACAAATTACAGACCTCTCCATCCTCTGTAAGTTCCAAAAAATTTGGCATTGTATCAAATAGTTATTTTCCTCACTGTTTATAGATACCTGCAGAGTTATCTCTCCCCCAGAGCAGAAATACTCTTCCAGCTCTCAAACACTCATATTGAGCCACTGAATGCTAAGAAAATCAACCCTTGATCTTAGTGGTATCTCTTAAGCTCTTGGTGTCTGATCACAGGTGCACCACTTGAACCCTGCTACCAAAGATAACTCCACCACTACTGGTCCCTCTTTTAAAGAAGCCGGTCATACATCTAAATTAGTACTGTATACAGATTAAATCTACGACAACATCCTTTATGTGTTTATTGTTTATGCTTCTCAGCTAGCTCTCTCAAGTCCACAGACACATTTTATTTTGTGTTTTTAAAGGCTTGTAAAGAAACTGCCATGCAATTCAAGTGATACTTTCAAGCTTATTGCTAATTTTTTGTGCTTTTTTATTGTGTGATACTTTTTGTCATGGGAAAAATGCCAGAGTTAGAACATCCTGGATTTTTAAAAGAAAAAACACCACAAGCCAAAACCATGCCAGTAATTTGCCTAAACAAGAAGCTGTACATTTAGATTTCTCAATAATTTGCTGAAGATTTTATGGTTATCTGTGTAACTTTTTATCTGAAATAAGCTACACAGATGGTCATTATTAACTAATAATGACCCTCATACCCATTAGATAGTTGCTGGCCAAACTACTTTTTTTCTCTATGACACCTCCATACAAGAGCACTAAAATTGGCCGAGCGTTGTCGTGTTCTCTCTGAGAGAGCTGTTGCCAGACTCTTCTGGTGGTGGTTTATCTCCAGAGAACAAAAGAGTCAGCCATCAAAAATCTGTGGCGCTGGATCCTTCTCTCTCCTGATATCATGTGTCAGAAGAAGCCCCATACACGTTATATTGTCGTCTGACCTCACCAATATCAGTGGGTTCAGACAAACTTAGTCTAATGTTTATGGGAGCCAATACCCTCAAATATTTTTGGCAGACATTTATCTTATGTATTTGAGAAATTTTATATCATGCCTGATTTGTCTTTTTGGCATATTGTAACACTTAGAGCGGCTTTGCAAGTTGCAACATCGCACGTGCGATGTCGGTGGGGTCAAATCAAAAGTGACGCACATCCAGCGTCACTTTCGACATCGTAGTGTGTAAATCCTAGATGATACGATTATTGAGTGCAAAAGCGTCGTTATCGTATCATCGGTGTAGGCTCTGACTTTTTCAAAATTACGCTGCTGCGACAGGTACGATGTTGTTCCTCGTTCCTGCGGCAGCACACATCACTGTGTATGAAGCTGCAGGAGCAAGGAACATCACCTTACCTGCCGCCGGCAGCAATACGGAAGGAAGGAGGTGGGCGGGATGTTTACATCCTGCTCATCTCCGCCCCTCCGCTTTGATTGGCCGCCTGCTGTGTGACGTCGCTCTGACGTTGTACGACCCGCCCCCTTAGGAAGGAGGCGGGACGCCGGCCAGAGCGACGTCGCAGGACAGGTGAGTGCATGTGAAGCTGGCATAGCGATAATGTTCGCTACGCCAGGAATCACAAGACATCGCTGCTGCGACGGGGGGGGACTATCGCGTGCGACATCGCAGCATCAGCTTGCGATGTCGCAACGTGCAAAGCCCGCCTTAGAACTGATGGAAATCACCCCATTATGAACAAAGACTAATTAAGTCCTGAAAAGCAAGAGTAGGTTGAGTGACTGGGCAGATGTATGGTCTTGAGAGCATTGTAGCTTTGTGGGACACAGTACGGTAATTTTCCATACCAATAAGAGGATCTAGTGGATGAACCCTTTCAGAACATCAATGTGATAATGTCGCGGGCGGGGAGGAGGGTGTCAGCACACTACGCTCGCCCCCTTCTGCTCGGGTCCGGCGGCCGCTGCTCAGTGGTGGCTCGAGCCGTAGGCCGGATCCCGGGGGTTTCTCGAGCGGCACTCCTCGCCCGTGAGTGAAAGGGGTTTGTTGGGTGCGGGGATTGTTATAGTTCGTGACGCCACCCACGGTTGTGGTGATTTCACCACCGCTGCTCAATGCGGGGGTCCCGGGGATGGTGATGCGGAGCAGCCAGATGTTGTGTTGCCCCTCCGTGGGCAGGGGTTGGTGATCCCGGGGCCCGGTGATGGTTTGTGAGGTGCGGGGCCTGGTGGGCGCAGGGACGCGGGGGCAGCGCTGTGCCTTGCGGCACTATGGTACTCACTCAGCCTGAGACACGGACACAGTTTGTACGGTAAACCAAACGGCTGGTAGGACGGTCCCACAGACGGCTGCACCTGCACTCCCGGTAGGTGACGGTGATGTCCCTCTTCCTTGCACCTATGGTTGACTTGTGGTAGCGGTGGATTCCCTCCGGTTACCCGCTCCCCGACTACAATCTGGGCCGGAGGAGCTCTACACTTTGCCCGCAGGCGCTGGCCCTGAGAAACTGGTGCCTTGGCGGTGGCGGTGTCTCTCTGCTTCAGGTTGAGCTGTTGCCTTCAATCGGGACTTGGTTGCTGGGGGATCTACGTCCCCTTCACTGACGGATTCGGCAAATTTGGCGACTCCTAGCCTTGCCGGGGTCCGAGAGGCCCCTGCCCTGGTGCTGACTGTCCTTCGGAACACTGCTCCAGACCACCGGGCACACAGCCAACGGGGTCCTTCCAGGAACTTCCAAACGGTCCCCCTCCAGACAGTCACCGCCGTCGCTGACCTTGCTGATCTGGCCCTACACAAAGCTGGACCCTTCAGGCTTTCCTTCCTTCTTGTCACCTCACTTGCTTTTCTCCTTTACCACCTTTCTACTTTCACTGCTTGGTTACTCCTTCACTTAGCTCCTCACTCAAGCTCTGTTGTTTACTCTTGCCCTGCCCGGGCTACTCTGCCTGGTCCTTCCCGCCTCCAGAGCTGTGATCTCCTTGGTGGGCGGAGCCAACCACCTGGCCCACCCCCTGGTGTGAATCATCAGTCTCTGGAGGAAGGCAACAAGGATTTGTAGTTTAGCTGTGATGTGCCTACCTGGAGTGTGGGGTGTGGTGGTGTTGTGACCTGTGACCCCTGGCTTGCCCAGGGCGTCACAATAACACCACACATGGAAGCCAAGAGGTACAAAACAGCCTTACTTCACCCCACCACTTCTTACAGATTTGTAGTCATATTTCCAATGTGAACAGAGCCTAATCACTGGCCTATAATCAGCAATGGATTTAATGATTGAGCAACAGATTTGTTCCTGTCAACCATTGAGAGAGTGGTGACAATATCTTTTCATACAGATGAAAAAATCTAGTGGTGGATTCCTTCCATAAGGTTTACTTTGCAGTGTACTAACACCTCATCAGTACTGTATCCGTGTAATAACATTACAAGTCCTAGCCCATTCTAAGTCCACCACTGCTCATCATAAATCCAGGAGCAAACACAGACAGAAGAGGGCAACTGACCAAGTACAATATATGGGCAATTTGCAGTCCAAAAGCTCATCATAGTCCATAATTCCATCTGCTTTGGAGGTGGAAATAGGACCCCTTTCCTTTTTGGGGTCATGTGCGGCTCCATAGGTTGTATCAATGGTATGTCCACCCCTGCCCACCTCCATTTTTGACACTAAAACAGCTGATTAGTGAAAAATAAAAAACATAATATCATAACATCACATAAACATCAAAGAGCCGATATGAAACCTTGTGCAAGATACATTTTTCTCAATGAGTTCCCCTTGTAATATCATACTGAATGGAAATAAGACACAGGTTTAACACTTTGATGAGTGGATCATGTAAGATGGGCTTTTGAAAAATGATCTATTTGAGTGGCCAGTGTGAGTGATGAGGAAGCCAGGGGAGTGATGGATAGAGACCAGTGTTCCTGTCCGCAGAGCCTGTGTGGATGTGATGCGGTTACTGTATAACCTAACACAGAATGTCCCTACATGTTTAGGAAGTCATCTCTTGTCCTCCGTGTCACAGACTGTTCTGCATCCACAAAGCAATGCCACCTGTCTCTATTGTCAGCTCGCTGATCTCCTACAATCCATTTCCTCATTCTACTATTTTAAGATTCTCTTATTTAACATCTTTATTGCTACTTGTGATTCTTACCGTGTAAATTTTAACAGAGCTGTTACCAGAAGATGGATTGGAGGATGTATCCTGTCCTATTGCTACATGTCTTCAGTAGTAAATCCTTCACTGTGGACGGATGACTTCTGTAAGTAGGTGGTCAATAGTTCTTGAGATCTTCTTCTACAATATGATCTTTGGTTACAGGCAGGTAGCACCATTTAAAAAGATGAAAGTTAGTAAGATACATCAAATGTAGGCAAGGGTACTATCATGACTTAAGGGTGGTGTAACCTGAATAGTGTGGAATATAAGTAGGTAAGGGTACACAGGAAGACTTATGGGTGGTGTCAACCTGGGTAGTGTGGAATAATGGTCTAGACTCAACGAGATTTGGTGTTCTACAAGAGATAGAAAGCTGGAGGCACACACTGGACCTTCATGTCCATGTAAATAGTACGGTAGTTCACTGTTGCCTTTCTTCGCTGGGGTTCTGAATTTGAATCCAATGAGGGGTAACATTGACATTAAAGGGGTTATCCGGCTTCTTTGACATTTTTTTTTTATTTCTCTATTGGGCTACATTGGGGCAGGTAAGTAGATAGAGACCACTTACCTGCCCTGCTGTCAGCCCCTCTCCCCCGGCTCAGAGCGGTCATGTGACCGCTCCTGCCGCGACTTTGCTGCTTCCGGTCATTTCATGTCAACATGGGCAGGGCCATGTTGACATGCAAATCTGGAACAGCATGTCGCCTCCCTGCTGGGCGGCTACAGTGCGATGAGCCCCACCCCCCTTTCCTGCACCCTCCCACACATTCCCCCGCACCTCTTTTACTCTCCAGTAACCTCCCCTTGCACTGCTGTGGGGTCCGTGACCTGGGGGCGGGGCCTGGCGGCAGCTGCCATGGTGTCAGCTCCAGCACCGGGCCCCTGCTCAGGATCACACATTCAAATGTACCGGCATCACAGATCACCGATGCCAGTACATTTGAAAGTGCTGATGAGAAGTAGCGCAGCGCTGCTTCTCATCACTGTCCCTCCCGCTGTCTGTGCTCTCTTCAGCACAGCGGTGACGTCACTACTGTGCTGATATGTCCAGAGCACAGACAGCGCGCAAACGTGCAGGAGCGGCGGGGACCGAGTAAGGGTGAGTATGTATTCCACATGTGTTCCCGATGGGGATGGGGGGGGTTGCAGAACCATATGTGTGCGTGTGCAGAGCCATATGTGTGCGTCTGCGGTGCAGAGCCATATGTGTGCGTGTGCAGAGCCATGTGTGTGCGTGTGCGGTGCAGTGCCATATGTGTGCGTGTGCAGAGCCATATGTGTGCGTGTGCGGTGCAGAGCCATATGTGTGCGTGTGCGGTACAGAGCCATATGTGTGCGTGTGCAGAGCCATATGTGTGCGGTGCAGAGCCATATGTGTGCGTGTGCAGAGCCATATGTGTGCGTGTGCGGTGCAGAGCCATATGTGTGCGTGTGCAGAGCCATGTGTGTGCGGTGCAGAGCCATATGTGTGCATGTGCGGTACAGACCCATATGTGTGCGTGTGCGGTGCAGAGCCATATGTGTGCGTGTGCAGAGCCATATGTGTGCGTGTGCAGTGCAGAGCCATATGTGTGCGGTACAGAGCCATATGTGTGCGGTGCAGAGCCATATGTGTGCGTGTGCGGTGCAGAGCCATATGTGTGCGTGTGCGGTGCAGAGCCATATGTGTGCGGTACAGAGCCATATGTGTGCGTGTGCGGTGCAGAGCCATATGTGTGCGCGTGCGGTGCAGAGCCATATGTGTGCGGTACAGAGCCATATGTGTGCGTGTGCGATGTAGAGCCATATGTGTGCGTGTGCAGAGCCATATGTGTGCGTGTGCAGAGCCATATGTGTGCGTGTGCAGAGCCATATGTGTGCGTGTGCGGTGCAGAGCCATATGTGTGCGTGTGCAGAGCCATGTGTGTGCGTGTGCGGTGCAGAGCCATATGTGTGCGTGTGCGGTACAGAGCCATATGTGTGCGTGTGCGGTGCAGAGCCATATGTGTGCATGTGCAGAGCCATATGTGTGCGGTACAGAGCCATATGTGTGCGTGTGCGGTGCAGAGCCATATGTGTGCGCGTGCGGTGCAGAGCCATATGTGTGCGGTACAGACCCATATGTGTGCGTGTGCGGTGCAGAGCCATATGTGTGCGTGTGCAGAGCCATATGTGTGCGGTACAGAGCCATATGTGTGCGTGTGCGGTGCAGAGCCATATGTGTGCGCGTGCGGTGCAGAGCCATATGTGTGCGGTACAGAGCCATATGTGTGCGTGTGCGGTGCAGAGCCATATGTGTGCGTGTGCGTGTGCAGAGCCATATGTGTGCGTGTGCAGAGCCATATGTGTGCGTGTGCGGTGCAGAGCCATATGTGTGCGTGTGCAGAGCCATATGTGTGCGTGTGCGGTGCAGAGCCATATGTGTGCGTGTGCGGTGCAGAGCCCGATGTGGGGCTGTTATTTGCAATGCTGTAGTGATAACAGGTCAGGTGCTGGGGAAGAATACTGACATGGAATGTGTGTGCAGGGGGCGGGCAGGGGGCGGGGCTGGACACTGGGGTGGGTGGTGACAGCTCTGACTGAGGTTCAGCACAGGAAGTGGTCATGTTTGCTTGTGCTGAATGTAAACAAGGTGCTGCAGAGAATAAAGGGATAATTCAAGAGGAACAAAAGTTAGAAAACAAAAAATAACAATGTAGGGGTGATTTATATGACAATACAGCACAGACAAACTCAAAAATTTTTGTTAAGCTAATGTCGGAAAACTCCTTTAAGTTCCTACGTTCTTTCCCTGTATGCCTGGGTTTTCTCCTATTCTCAAGCCCCCCCTCAACTCTCTCTAGCATCTTTGTCTGGGATTGAGACATTAGGGGGCCTTCCATAGAGGACATGGCCTAAATTATAGCAATCTCCATAGATTTCTGTGATATATGTTGCACAATTTAAACAACAGAAATTTTAATTTTATTTATTGGGTCCCGCGGTCCTCCTGGATTTAGGGTCCAATTGTTTCTATATTGAATTTATGTAAATTGGTTTTACCCCAGTTCTATATGCTCTGTTCTTCTTCTTTTTCTTCCTCCTCCATTTAGTACATTTAGTAGAAGGGGTTAACACTTCCTCGGTTTTTTGTAACTATGTGATGCTTTATTTGCGTAGATTGCAGCCTTATTCTTAAAGCACCTGGTTCTGTCTTCCTTTTGTGTCATTTTGGAAATAGAAAATACAACCACAGCACTTTTCCATTGCTTGTTCCCAACTGCCCAAAACTGGAGTTCTGTGATTTTCCCCCAAAATTCTTCCCTCTCTTCTAATGATTAACTTGGAAAATTCAACCTCTTCTCACAAATACACACAGCCATACATCACAGTCGTGGCATATTTGATAGTAAAGGGGTATTTACTAATAAATAAGAATAAAACATAAAGGGCATTGCAGCCAGTGGAGATTATGGGGCATAATCTGATAATAATAATAATAATAATAATAATAATAATAATAATAATAATAATAATAATAATAATAATAATAATAAAATAATAATAGTAATAATTTTAATTAGATTAATTTATTGCCATTTTTTCACTTTTTTTTTTATAACATTTGAAGTAATTGTTGTATTCCATAGGATACATTTTAGATTGCTATATCACTTAACATATTTTAGCACTTAATACAACATAATGGGAGAAATTAATGATTACTGTCTTAAACTTTGCTTAAAGAGGTTATCCACTACTTTAACATTGATGGCCTATCCTTAAGTGGGCTTTACAAGCTACGATATCGTTAATGAATTATCGTCGGGGTCATGGTGTTTGTGACGCACATCCAGCGTCATTAATGATATCGCAGTGTATGACACTTTTGAGCGACCTTAAACGATCGCAAAAGCGGTCAAAATCGTTTGCCACGGAGAGGTCGTCCTGAAACAAAAAATCGTTTACTGCTTATTAGCGATGATGTTCCTCGTTCCTGCGGCAGCACACATCACTGTGGATGACACCGCAGGAACGACGAACATCTCCTTACCTGCCTCCACCGGCAATGCGGAAGGAAGGAGGTAGACGGGATGTTACGTCCCGCTCATCTCCGCCCCTCCGCTTCTATGGGACGCCTGCCGTGTGACGTCGCTGTGACGCCATATTAACCTCCCCTTTAGAAAGGAGGCGGTTCGCCAGCCAGAGCGACGTCGCAGGGCAGGTAAGTGCGTGTGAAGGGGTTAAGCGAGGTTGTGCGGCACGGGCAGCGATTTGCCTGTGTTGCACAACCGACGGGGGCAGGTACGATTGCTTGCGATCTCGCTAGCGAGATCGCAGTGTGTAAAGCCCGCTAAAGGATACATCATCAATGTCTGATCGGTCGTGGTCTGACACTTGGCACCCCACCAATCAGCTGTTCTTAGTACCAGTGGTGGCAGCAGGCAAACAGAAATGATCAGTTGCAGAGTGGCTCTGTCAACTGATAGCGACCGCAGCCGGGTAGTGTACATCTGCCACCAATTCAAATCAATAGGAGGCAGATATGCAGTACCCGGCCATGACTTCTATCAGAAGATGGGGCAGCTCCAGAACTGAGTATTTCTGTCTGCCTGTTGCCACCGCCGGCACCGAGAACAACTGATCGGTAGGGTGCCAAGTGTCAGACCACTGCCAATCAGACATTGATGACCTATCCTAAGGCGGGCTTTGCACACTACGACATCGCAGGCCGATGCTGCGATGCAGAGTGCGATAGTGCCCGCCCCCGTCGCAGCAGCGATATGTGGTGATAGCTGGCGTAGCGAAAGTTATCGCTACGCCAGCTTCACACACACACTCATCTGCCGTGCGACGTCCCTGTGGCCGGCGACCCGCCTCCTTGTTAAGGGGGCGGGTCGTGCGGCGTCACTGCGACGTCACACGGCAGGCGGCCAATCAGAGCGGAGGGGCGGAGATGAGCAGAATGTAAACATCCTGCCCACCTCCTTCCTTCCGCATATCCTACGGAAGCCGCAGTGAGGCCGGTAGGAGACGTTCCTCGCTCCTGCGACTTCACACACAGCGATGTGTGCGGCCGCAGGAGCGAGGAACAACATCGGACCATTGCGTCAGCGTAATTATGAATTACGCCGACGCTGTACCGATGATACGATTACGACGCTTTTGCGCTCGTTAATCGTATCATCCAGCCTTTACACACTGCGATGTCGCATGCGATGCCGGAAGTGCGTCATTTTCAATTTGACCCCACCGACATCGCACGTGCGATGTCGCAGTGTGCAAAGTGCCCCTAAGGTTAAGCTGTCAATGTAGGAGTAGAGGATAAACTCTTTAAGACCAGCCAAGGCAGACAGAAAAGGCACTAAATTCATCATAGTGGCTCCCGCTTGATGATAAATTTGGTACCACTTGATAAATATATTACAAGATTCCTTAAAAATAATTCCCAGAGGGGCATTGCAGCTATAAGTCCCCTCACTGGCAGCCAGACTGGTTTGTCAGGTCTATAGTCTTCCCCAAGATTCCTTAAGCCACATCTGCTTTTCCACATCTTCTTTATGCCAAAGTTTTGCGCCAAAATTATGCCATTTATTTATGTCAACCACTTTTCAAAACCGTATAGTAAGGCGTAAACAGTATCTAACTTATGTAATACATTTGGCTCATATTGATCCAGAATTCTGGCACATTTCTCTTGGCAATCCTCCCGAATGAGTTTAGCATAAGACAACATAAGGCTTCATGCACGTGACAGTAATACAACACTTACAGTCTTCCGTGTGGCCATGTTATATACCCCCAATTCTAAAAGTTTTTAAAAAAAATAAATCATAGAAGATGACATTTAGTTTTATAAAGGCATTATCCATTAAAAAAATGTCTACACCTTTTTAGGACCTCTGTAAGTCGATTATGAACATATCAGATGTGTGACGAACTTTAGGCTTGAATCAGATATACCATTTTTTATGGCAGTTTGGAATACAGATTTGGGAGGCTTTATGAGTGATGAAACTTCTCGGGGTGCAGCAGTTCCCTCTCTTGTGGTCTCACAAATATACTGGGGAGTCCTGCAGATACTGATTTTGCATCACGTACATAGATTTGATCTGCAAGTCGTAGAAATCTATAGTAAGTAATGTATGGATCCGGTCTGTGGAACAGCTATGTTGGGGTAATATGTAAACCAGCAATATTCGGGGTCACGGAATCCGTGAAGCACATCCGGCATCGTTCGCGACGTCGTTGCGTGTAACACCTACGAGCGACACTGAACGATCGCAAATTGGATGAAAATCGTGGATCGTTGACACGTCGTTCATTTTTAAAAAATTGTTCGCTTTTGGGGCCACAGCTGACATATTGCTCCGTTTGACACCCTGCCAACATCGAACAATATTCAAACGACCGCCTGGGTCCAACAATATATCGTTGATCGCTGATGTGTTGATTTTGAGATCATTACGTGTGACAGCAAATAAAAGACCTATGAGCGATACCGGCAAATCATAAATACGATCTGGAAGTGTCACGTCGCTCATGAGATCGCCCGATATATCGTCCCGTGTAACGGGGCCTTTAGGATATATGGAGTGATTATGATTTGTATCTATTAGCCATTTATATAATCTCTAGAGGCTCTACTATACTGTATAGTGTCTGATCGTGATGCAATGAACATATGTGTGTATAGAAGAGGAGCAGAATTGTGTGAGGATTCATAATAAAATCAGTAGATAACGTAGCACTAATGCAGAGCCTATAACATATTTGACAGTTTAATTTATCTGTTCAGATCTCTGACCTAATTATCAATATACATTACAGGGCACCGCGTACATGTGACTGCTCAGTGCATGCTCTGTATTCTCATGGTTAGCTCTTTCCCTTGGTAATAGAAACTTTTTGGTAGGGGTGTTAAGTGGAGGAAACATCAGTCTTCATCCAGCTCCACTCAGCATCCACCCTCCCTCCAATCAATCACCAAGGGACAGAGGGGGGATGAAGCGGGAACTCTGGGGGCCGAGCCCACTGGTCTCTCCAGGGCCATTTATCACGTTCTGGGGGAAATAATGGAGCGTTAATAGACTGCGCATCATAGAACCTTCTTTTAATTTCTTTCTTTTTTTCCCATTTCCCAACTAATTTTTACGAAATGAACCTGATCTGCAGAGAGGGGAATGCTGGGTGATTCCTGGCAGTCCTGGCTATTTGTCAATGTCTGTGGAGCAAACAGCACCAGATTTATGGTGGAAGAGAAAAATCCTTTATGTAGGACTTACATAGACATACATACCTATATACACTATATACTGCCTATATCTCATAGATCTCTATTTCTGTCTCTCATATCTGGTCCGCTATCTATCTCTCTATCTATCTCTCTATCTATCTCTTTATCTATCTATCCATGTATCTATCTATCTATCTATCTATCTATCTATCTATCTATCTTTCTATCCTATCTATCTATCTATCTATCCATCTATCCAATCTATCTATCTATCTATCTATCTATCTATCTATCTATCTATCTATCCCTCTATCTATCTATCCATCTATCCATCTATCCAATATATCTATCTATCTATCCCTCTATCTATCTATCTATCTATCTATCTATCTATCTATCTATCTATCTATCTATCTATCTATCTATCTATCCATCTATCCAATCTATCTATCTATCTATCTATCTATCTATCTATCTATCCCTCTATCTATCTATCTATCTATCCATGTATCTATCTATCTATCTATCATCTATCCATGTATCTATCTATCTATCTATCTATCCATGTATCTATCTATCTATCTATCTATCTATCTATCTATCTATCTGTCACGCTCCCCGGCTCCCCTGCTAGGCTCCCCTGCCTTGCTTACCGGCTCCCCTGCCACGCTTCCCCGCTCTCAGGTCGCGCTCCGCCGCTCCCGTGCCAGGCTTCCCGGTCCCCCGCTCCACAGCCTTCCTGCTCCATCGTATGCGGTCCCCAGGCAGCCCGGTCCCGGCTCCCGGCGCCCTTCGGCAACTCGGCCCCAGCCCGGCTCTCCTGCCTCCTGTTCACCGCTCCCTGCTCTGGCTTCTGGCACCCGGGCCTCGCGCATGCGCATTAGGGTGCGCGCGCGGTCATTGACCCTCTCTTAAAGGGCCAGTGTCCTCCAACAGGATATTGAAGAATCAGGTACAGGGTATATAGGGGAATCCTTTCCAAGTGGGCGGGGCCTGTTCTTCGTGTTTTGCTAAGCTAGGAGTCAGGTCTCCTTGTGTCTTGCGGTATACTTACCTATCTCTCTCCTAGAGCCGCTCCTGCCTCGCCATCCGGTCCTGACGATTCCCGCACCCCGAACGGTGACTGTCCGCCATCCCGTCAGTCCATACCATCTCTGATCCCTGTGGTGACCCGTCTTCTCGCTCCGTCGGTTCCGGACTCTGCCTGACAACATCTCGGCCTCCGAACCTGAGCTCTGTCATCCGGACTACCTTCGGTGACTCCGTGGTCCCAGGGACTTCTACACTCCACTCCTTTGAACGGACTGTCCTGCTACCTGTAGTGCTCCGGCTACCGGACCCCTTGCCTTCAGTGAGGTGTTCGGCCCAGTGGATCCACCTCCTGGGTCTGCCCGTCCACCTGGCCCTAACAGTAAGAACAGGCCATGGATCCCGCCGAAGCACTAGCGGCCCAGCTGGGCAACTTGCAGCAGGAACTCGGACGTCAGCGCGAGACTCAGTCCCGCATGCTGGCCTTCATGACCTCAGTGGATATCCGCCTGCACACGCTGCAAGCATCTGCCACGTCCCTGGCATCTCAGGTTACCACTGCACAGTCCACGGTCACGGTTCCCGTGGCGGCTCCCTCGGAAGCATCTAAACTTCGCTTGGCCTCTCCACCCCGATATGCCGGAGATCCCAAGACCTGCAGAGGATTCTTAAACCAGTGCTACCTCCATTTCAAGCTGCTTCCGCACCTGTTTGCCTCCGACCAAGCCAAGGTGGCGTTTGTGATGTCCCATCTAGAGGGTGAGGCACTGGCCTGGATGAACCCCTTGTGGGAAAAGGAGGACCCTGTAACCACTAACATCCAGGACTTCCTGCAGGCGTTTAGAACCACCTTCGACGAACCCGGCCGTGCCGCCGCATCCGCCTCATCACTCCTCAGACTACGTCAGGGGACCATGACGGTGGGGCAGTATGCCATCCGCTTCCGCACTTTGGCCTCAGAATTAAGCTGGAACAATGAAGCCCTCACCGCCGCCTTCTGGGAAGGACTCTCCAGTCGTATTAAGGACGAGCTGGCAGGCCGCGATGTTCCTTCTACTCTGGATGCCCTGATCGCACTAGCCACCCGCGTGGACCTCAGATTCCAGGAACGATCCAAAGAGGTGTCCCGTGAGAGACGTCCGATACGGCATTCCTCTCCTCCGCAGAAGCCCGCCGTACTTCAGTCAATGTCGTCTGGTGTCTCTGTCCACGAGCCCATGCAGATTGACCGTTTGCGGCAGTCCGAACAACGCCGAGCAGAACGGCTCGCCAAGGGCCTCTGATTCTACTGCGGAGAGGGCACACACCTTCTACGCTCCTGTCCAGAGAGGCCGGGAAACGCCAAAGCCTAGGGCTGGTAGGAGAGGCCACCCTAGGTGCTGGGACTCTCTCAGACCCGGTTACGTGGACTGTTCAAGTGACAACGGGAGAGACGCGGTTCACGGCCGAGGTGTACCTCGATTCCGGGGCAGCAGGCAATTTCATCCAGCAGGCCACGGTGGACAAGTACCAGGTGCCTGTTACTCCACTCGACAAACCCCTCGTGATTGCCTCTGTAGATGGGAGACCCCTCTCTGACACCATCTCGTGGATCACCAAGCCGGTGGAACTACGTATCGGTGCCCTGCACACCGAGAACATCGCTCTCTACGTCCTCCCACACATGTCTCATCAAATCCTGCTGGGACTCCCCTGGTTACGGACACACGAACCGTCAGTCAGCTGGGGTACTGGTGAAATCACCCGATGGGGCTCCTCTTGCCACGAAAACTGTCTGAAGGCTATACAGCCCATCCGACGACCTCCGGTTCCGGAGTCCCTACCGGGACTGCCCTCGGCCTATTGGTCCTTCGCGGACGACTTTGATAAAAAGGAGTCAGAGGTACTGCCGCCACATCGTCCTTACGACTGTGCCATCGACCTACTCCCGGGAACTACACCACCTCGAGGACGGATATATCCGCTGTCTCCTGCTGAAACAAGGGCCATGTCTACCTACATCACAGAGAACCTGGCAAGGGGATTCATTCGGAGATCCTCCTCTCCTGCTGGAGCAGGCTTCTTCTTCGTTAAGAAGAAAGAGGGCGACCTACGCCCATGCATTGACTACCGGGGATTGAACCAAATCACCGTGAAAAATAAATACCCCCTGCCGCTCATCCCCGAATTGTTTGATCGGCTTAGAGGAGCTCGTGTGTTTACCAAGTTGGATCTTCGGGGTGCCTACAACCTGGTCCGCATCCACTCTGGGGACGAATGGAAGACCGCATTCAATACTCGCGATGGGCACTATGAATACTGTGTGATGCCCTTCGGCCTGTGTAACGCACCAGCAGTCTTTCAGGAATTGGTGAACGACGTGTTCCGGTACCTTCTCTATGTCTGTGTGGTGGTGTATCTCGATGATATCCTGGTCTTTTCTTCGGACCTCCAGACCCACAGAGAGAACGTGCAGCTGGTACTACAAAGACTGAGGGAGAATCGTCTGTACGCCAAGTACGAGAAGTGTGTCTTCGAGCAGTCTTCTCTTCCCTTCCTGGGTTACGTAATCTCCGATACCGGTCTGCAGATGGACCCGGAGAAGGTCTCTTCCATTCCCAACTGGCCCCCTCCTTCCGGACTGAAGGCAATCCAACGCTTTCTGGGATTCGCAAACTATTACCGTCAGTTCATCCCTCACTTCTCTGCTCTGACTGCACCTCTCTCCGCCTTGACCAAGAAGGGGGCTAATCCAAAGGACTGGTCACCTGCGGCCGACGCCGCGTTTGGCTCCCTGAAACAGGCATTTGCTTCCTCCCCTGTGCTCCACCGTCCTGAGTTAAACCGACAGTTCACCTTGGAGGTGGATGCCTCCTCCTCGGGAGCCGGAGCAGTGCTCATGCAGAAGTCCTCCTCCGGGGAGATGGTTACTTGCGGTTTCTACTCCAAGAGCTTCTCAGCGCCTGAACGCAACTACACCATCGGTGACCGAGAGCTATTAGCAGTCAAACTGGCTCTGGAGGAATGGCGCTACCTTCTGGAGGGAGCAGTGTACCCCGTGATCATTTACACGGACCACAAGAACCTGGAATACCTGCGGTCCGCTCAGCGACTGAACCCACGGCAAGCCAGGTGGTCCTTGTTCTTTGCCAGGTTCGATTTTCAGCTCCATTTTCGACCCGCGGACAAGAATGTACGAGCAGATGCCTTGTCCAGGTCATTCATGCCCATGGAGCAGGAGGAGGAGACATCCCAGCCCATCATCTGCCCTAGTAAAATCATTCCGGTGGCCCCTGTCACCCTTGCCCAGATACCGCCCGGGAAGACCTATGTCTCTGAGACTGATAGGCAAAAAGTGTTGCACTGGGGCCATGCCTCGAAAATAGCCGGCCATGCTGGTCAGAAGAAAACATGGAGTACAATTGTACGTCACTACTGGTGGCCATCCCTTCGCACGGACGTCGCTTCTTTTGTCTCAGCCTGCTCCTCTTGTGCCAGGAACAAGACGCCCAAACACCTGCCATATGGCCGTCTTCTGCCTCTGCCTATACCCTCCGTTCCGTGGCAACACATTGCAATGGACTTTATTACGGACTTGCCCCTGTCCTCCGGACACACAGTCATATGGGTCGTGGTGGATCGGTTCTCCAAAATGGCTCATTTCGTCCCTATGACTGGACTGCCCTCTGCCCAGGAACTCGCTGACGCCTATGTACAACACATCTTCCGGTTGCATGGCTTTCCATCACACATTGTGTCCAACAGAGGAACTCAGTTTACCTCCCGCTTTTGGAGGGCTCTCTGCAAACATCTGGGAGTGACTCTGGACTTTTCTTCAGCCTACCATCCTCAGTCGAATGGCCAAGTGGAACGAGTCAATCAGATCTTGACCTCCTTCTTACGTCACTACGTCAACGCCCATCACGACGACTGGTCCACGCTTCTTCCTTGGGCTGAATTCTCCCATAACCACCACGTCAGTGAGTCCTCCTCCAGCTCTCCCTTCCATGTCGTTTACGGACTTCAGCCTTCCGTCCCATTACCTGTATCCTCTTCCTCGGATGTCCCTGCTGCTGATGCTGTAATCCGTGACTTTGCAACAATTTGGGACTCTGTCAAGGCGTTCCTTGGACGTGCTTCCCTGCGGATGAAGAGACACGCAGACAAGAGGCGTCTGGATCCTCCGTGTTTCTCTCCAGGAGATCTGGTCTGCCTTGCTTCCAACTACGTCCGATTGAAGCTACCGTCATACAAGCTGGGTCCTCGCTACATCGGGCCGTTTAAAGTCCTCAGCAAAATAAATGAGGTCTCCTACAAGCTGCAGCTCCCGACCACGATGAGAATACCCAACTCCTTCCACGTCTCCCTGCTCAAGCCGGTTGTCCTTGGTCCCTTCTCCGCTGCTGCCAGTTCTGCTCCTCCTCCTATTGCTGATGATGACATCTATGCGGTAAGGGATATCGTGGCCATGAAAACCGTACGGGGCCGACAGTTCTTCCTGGTGGACTGGGCAGGGTATGGTCCTGAAAATAGGTCCTGGGAACCCCGGGAGAATGTGGGTACTCCCCTGATACGTGCCTTCCTGTCCCGGTTGCGGGGAGGGGGGCGTGGGGGAGGGGGTACTGTCAGGCTCCCCTGCTAGGCTCCCCGGCTCCCCTGCTAGGCTCCCCGGCTCCCCTGCCATGCTCCCCGGCTCCCCTGCCTTGCTTACCGGCTCCCCTGCCACGCTTCCCCGCTCTCAGGTCGCGCTCCGCCGCTCCCGTGCCAGGCTTCCCGGTCCCCCGCTCCACAGCCTTCCTGCTCCATCGCCTGCGGTCCCCAGGCAGCCCGGTCCCCGCTCCCGGCGACCTTCGGCAACTCGGCCCCAGCCCGGCTCTCCTGCCTCCTGTTCACAGATCCGTGGTCCCAGGGACTTCTACACTCCACTCCTTTGAACGGACTGTCCTGCTACCTGTAGTGCTCCGGCTACCGGACCCCTTGCCTTCAGTGAGGTGTTCGGCCCAGTGGATCCACCTCCTGGGTCTGCCCGTCCACCTGGCCCTAACACTATCTATTATCTATCCATGTATATATCTATCTGTCTGCCTATCTGTGTCTATCTAACTATGTCTGTCTATCTATCTATCTATCTATCTATGTCTGTCTATCTATCTATCTATCTATCTATCCATCTATGTCTCCCTAACTAATATCTCTTTCTCTCTGTTTATCTATTTAAATTCTGTATTTATGCAATTAAGGATTCCAAATAAGATGCTGTGTGACAAGCTATTATCCAACTTTTCTGGATCTAAATAAAGAATATCACAATTATATTTTTAATAACTTCACATAGGAAGACGAATCTAGACCTCTATTGCAATTTAATGTGCTATTCCATAGATAGAAGGGTATTCGCTATACAAAGGGTAGGATAATAATTACTCCCAGCGATCCAAAGAACAGGTATTTAGATCTCCTGAACTAGACTCTGCAAAGCCACCTCTTATATGGAGCGGAGGTCCACACGCTCGACCTCTGCTCTATTCATTGTCTATGGGAGTGGAGGTGCACATGCTCAACCTCAGCTCTATTCATAGTCTATGGGAGTGGAGGTGCACATGCTCAACCTCAGCTCTATTCATAGTCTATGGGAGTGGAGGTTCACATGCTCAACCTCAGCTCTATTCATTGTCTATGGGAGTGGAGTTTCACATGCTCAACCTCAGCTCTATTCATTGCCTAGGGAAGCAGATGTTCATATATTCAATTTCAGCTATATTCATTGTCTATTGGAGTGGAGGTTCACATGCTCAACTTCAACTCTATTCATTGTCTATGGGAGCAGAAGTTCATATTCTCAACTTCAGCTCTATTCATTGTCTATGGGAGTGGAGGTTTGCATGCTCAACCTCAGCTCTATTCATTGTCTAAGGGAGCCGAGGTTCATATGCTTAACTTCAGCTCTATTCATTGTCTATGGGAGCAGAAGTTCATATTCTCAACTTCAGCGCTATTTATTGTCTATGGGAGCATAGATGAGTCATATACTCAACTTCAGCTTAACTTATTGTCTATAGGAGTGGAGGTTCACATGCTCAACCTCAGCTCTATTCATTGTCTATGGGAGCAAAGGTTCACATGCTTGAACTTTAACTTTAGTCATTGTCTATGGCAGCAGAGGTTCACATATTCAACCTTAGCTCTATTCATTATCTATGGGAGCGGAGGTTCACATGCTTCACCCCAGCTTCATTCATTGTCTAGGGGAGCAGAGGTTCACGTGCGCAACCTCAGCTCCATTCATTGTCTATGGGATTGAGGGAAAAGCTGAGCCTAGCAATATGCTATTTCCAACAGTTTTATCTCGGACAATGAATGGAGCTGACACAGAGCATGTGAACCTCCATTCCATACAAGAAGGGGCTTTACAGGGCCTGGTCCCTTGGTTCCATAGTCCTAGTCCTAGGTCCTAGGATTGCTTGGGGAACCAGCAGTTGAATCCCCAGCAAATAGTAACCATCTTCTTTACTATGGAGAGAGGATAACTTTCTATCTTGGGAATAATCCTTGCAGTGCTGTTTAATATTACTGCAGGAGGCCCAGGTATTGCGGCTGTAGTAGAGACGCCGACATTACAACAATCTAAAAAGTGCTAGAAACGTGTGATACAGTATGTAAGCAGAAGAACACAAATATGGACGTATTTATTGCACATGGTGACACCAGATATAAGTTCAACACTATGTGTCATCAAACAACAAACCAAACAAATAGCTTTTGAGCAATGGGTCCATAGGCAAAATGTGTGCAGGATAATATTTTCATAAAGTATCTTAGTCTTTAGGAAAAAATTATTAGTAAAGGTGCCAAGACATTGCTGTAATCCCTCTCAGGCACTTAATGGTTAAACCTGCTCCTTCATTTGACAGCTCTGCACATTAATTAGCCATCTCGGAAAGACTAGCACAGCTAATTATTCCTTTTTCTTCCCGGGCATCCTAGCCAATTCCTGGCATTTAGTGTGACAGTGAAACCGGGTAACATTTTGAGAGCTGACATCTCAAAAGATAAATGATGCTGTTTGGTCCTTAAACAAACTATATTTATGTCATATCACAAGTTCCACTGATTTAGTTAGAAAAAGAATGGAGAATTAAATGCTTATGTCTTTTTATTGCCTGTTCACTACCTATGATGCTTAAAAGTTTTAAGAGTTTTATTGTCTCTATCTTACTCTAATACATAAGCAGACAATGTCCACAATGTCAAGACATACTGGACAAATAAAGTTATCCGGTAAGTTGGGATATTGTGTATTATGTTGTTACACTGAGCTATGATGTCATCAAAAGTAAGTCTGATGTTATACAGTCAGGGCCAGAAATATTTGGACAGTGACACAAGTTTTGTTATTTTAGCTGTTTACAAAAACATGTTCAGAAATACAATTATATATATAATATGGGCTGAAAGTGCACACTCCCAGCTGCAATATGAGAGTTTTCACATCCAAATCGGAGAAAGGGTTTAGGAATCATAGCTCTGTAATGCATAGCCTCCTCTTTTTCAAGGGACCAAAAGTAATTGGACAAGGGACTCTAAGGGCTGCAATTAACTCTGAAGGCGTCTCCCTCGTTAACCTGTGTCTTGCTAAATTCAGGTCTGGGGTTGATTACAGGTGTGTGGTTTTGCATTTGGAAGCTGTTGCTGTGACCAGACAACATGCGGTCTAAGGAACTCTCAATTGAGGTGAAGCAGAACATCCTGAGGCTGAAAAAAAAGAAAAAATCCATCAGAGAGATAGCAGACATGCTTGGAGTAGCAAAATCAACAGTCGGGTACATTCTGAGAAAAAAGGAATTGACTGGTGAGCTTGGGAACTCAAAAAGGCCTGGGCATCCACGGATGACAACAGTGGTGGATGATCGCCGCATACTTTCTTTGGTGAAGAAGAACCCGTTCACAACATCAACTGAAGTCCAGAACACTCTCAGTGAAGTAGGTGTATCTGTCTATAAGTCAACAGTAAAGAGAAGACTCCATGAAAGTAAATACAAAGGGTTCACATCTAGATGCAAACCATTCACCAATTCCAAAAATAGACAGGCCAGAGTTAAATTTGCTGAAAAACACCTCATGAAGCCAGCTCAGTTCTGGAAAAGTATTCTATGGACAGATGAGACAAAGATCAACCTGTACCAGAATGATGGGAAGAAAAAAGTTTGGAGAAGAAAGGGAACGGCACATGATCCAAGGCACACCACATCCTCTGTAAAACATGGTGGAGGCAACGTGATGGCATGGGCATGCATGGCTTTCAATGGCACTGGGTCACTTGTGTTTATTGATGACATAACAGCAGACAAGAGTAGCCGGATGAATTCTGAAGTGTACCGGGATATACTTTCAGCCCAGATTCAGCCAAATGCCGCAAAGTTGATCGGACGGCGCTTCATAGTACAGATGGACAATGACCCCAAGCATACAGCCAAAGCTACCCAGGAGTTCATGAGTGCAAAAAAGTGGAACATTCTGCAATGGCCAAGTCAATCACCAGATCTTAACCCAATTGAGCATGCATTTCACTTGCTCAAATCCAGACTTAAGACGGAAAGACCCACAAACAAGCAAGACCTGAAGGCTGCGGCTGTAAAGGCCTGGCAAAGCATTAAGAAGGAGGAAACCCAGCGTTTGGTGATGTCCATGGGTTCCAGACTTAAGGCAGTGATTGCCTCCAAAGGATTCGCAGCAAAATATTGAAAATAAAAATATTTTGTTTGGGTTTGGTTTATTTGTCCAATTACTTTTGACCTCCTAAAATGTGAAGTGTTTGTAAAGAAATGTGTACAATTCCTACAATTTCTATCAGATATTTTTGTTCAAACCTTCAAATTAAACGTTACAATCTGCACTTGAATTCTGTTGTAGAGGTTTCATTTCAAATCCAATGTGGTGGCATGCAGAGCCCAACTCGCGAAAATTGTGTCACTGTCCAAATATTTCTGGACCTAACTGTATACACCGTGTGCAGAATTATTAGGCAAATTAGTATTTTGATCACATGATACTTTTTATATATGTTGTCCTACTCCAAGCTGTATAAGCTTGAGAGCCAACTACCAATTAAGTAAATTAGGTGATGTGCATCTCTGTAATGAGGAGGGGTGTGGTGTAATGACATCAACACCCTATATAAGATGTGCTTAATTATTAGGCAACTTCCTTTGGCAAAATGGGTCAGAAGAGAGGTTTGACGTGCTCTCAAAAGTCCAAATTTGTGATGTCTTGCAGAGGGATGCAGCAGTCTTGAAATTGCCAAACTTTTAAAACATGATCACTGAACAATCAAGCGTTTCATGGCAAATAGCCAACAGGGTCACAAGAAGCGTGTTGGCCAAAAAAGGCGCAAAATAACTGCCCATGAATTGAGGAAAATCAAGCATGAAGCTGCCAAGATGCCATTTGCCACCAGTCTGGCCATATTTCAGAGCTGCAACGTTACTGGAGTATCAAAAAGCACAAGGTGTGCCATACTCAGGGACATGGCCAAGGTAAGGAAGGCTGAAAAACGACCACCTTTGAACAAGAAACATAAGATAAAACGTCAAGACTGGGCCAAAAAATATCTTAAGACTGATTTTTCAAAGGTTTTATGGACTGAGAGTGACTCTTGATGGGCCAGATAGATGGTGCAGGACACTGTGGCTTGTACGCCTCTCCAGGTCTCTAGATGACCATTAGATGACCAGGTGTTGGGCAAAGCTGAAAATTAGACTTATCAGAAAAGATTACTTCACTCTAGAAATTGTGCAGATTAAACTTAGCAAAGGACCTACGAATCAAGCCGCATACAAGGTTATCCTGGAAAAACAGTTGCTTCCTTCTGTTCAGGCAATGTTCCCCAACTCTGAGGACTGTTATTTTCCAGCAGGACAATGCGCCATGCCACACAGCTAAGTCAATCAATGTGTGGATGAAGGACCACAACATCAAAACCCTGTCATGGCCAGCCCAATCTCCAGACCTGAACCCCATTGAAAACCTCTGGAATGTAATGTAAAGTTTTTGCACCAGGAGTGGCATAAGGTCCCCCAAAAGCAGTGTGAAAGACTGTTGAAAAGCATGCCAAGACGCATGAAAGCTGTGATTAAAAATCATGGTTATTCCACAAAATATTGATTTCTGAACTCTTCCTGATTAAAAACATTATTAGTATTGTCGTTTCTAAATGATTATGAACTTGTTTTCTTTGCATAATTTGAAGTCTGCAAGCAATGCATTTTTTTGTTATTTTGACCATTTCTCATTTTCCGTAAATAAATAAAAAATGTATTGCTTGGAAATTCGGAGACATGTTCTCAGTAGTTTATAGAATATCAGAACAATTTACATTTGACTCAAAAATATACCTATAAAGAGAAAAATCAGAAAAACTGGCAATTTGGAAGTGGTCTCAATTTTTGCCAGAGCTGATATATATCAGTTGACAGTTGGGATTAGCCTATAGGGAATGAGCTAGTGCACTGCTGAGGGAGAGAAACCATTACTGTGGGAACATCAATTAGGGACCAGCCAGTGTCAGAAACAGACCTCAGTTCTGAGTAGCAGCAGAGCTGCATGGCATGGGTGTCCTGAAGAGAGGGAGATCATTACATGACCAAGGAAAAGTGGGAACAACTGAGAAAGAGAAGGAGGTGACTGTGACACAAAGTGGTCTAGTGGGGCTGAAGGAACGAGTGACTGAGAGAGACGGGTCTTGGTGCAAGACAGAGCCGAGCAAGGAACGAAGTGAGTGTCTTGAGCAGGTGTCCCCGAGGCGCCTTCATTAGCTTATAGCTCAGTCCAGCCATATTGACAACATCCCTTTAAGAGGGAAAAGACATGGAACTACTTGAGGAGGAGAATAACTTCCAAGTACTGTGATGTAGTACTGGACTGGTAATGTTGGGAAGAAAAGGACTTAGAGGTTGGAACAACTTAAGAATGTGGGGTTAATGATCCTCTGTGACTCTGAAACGTGCAAGAAGATTTGTGTCCGCTAATTAACGTACATAATTGTTCACAAGTTTATGTTTGGTAAAACTCATTTTTGTATGAATTTGTGGTCTCCTTCAATGAACTTGTCTACCATCTGGTCCAGGCCAGCCAAAACCATCTGCAGCATGCGGCCTCCAAAGGCGTATCACCTCCGAACTGCAACACCACACACCCAGCCAGGACCTCCATTTTCAAGTAGCATGGCAGGGTGCGGCAGACGATTACCTTGCCTACGACTACCACCCCGCGCCACATTACACTGCAGAGATTAACTCTTGCTAGCCTAACTATTAATTAGCACATACTGTAGCTGGTCAATGCCCAAGCCTGCCTGTGTAACTCAGAAACACCACAGCATCCATAGAGTGGAATGTCAGAATCTGTAGTGTGAACAACGTCTGAGGCCGCCATGATATTCGATGAGTTTTGAGTAAAACTCTGTGTCACAGGAAGGCTTAGGTTTGAACAGCATTCTTTTTTACGGCAACTTTTTGGTTTTTTTGCAGTAACTTTGCCACTAGTGTTTATTTTTTTTTACATTAAGTATGCAATAGTGAGCAGATTGTAATAGTGAGCAGATTGTAATAATGAGCAGATTGTAATAATGAGCAGATTATAATAGTGAGCAGATTGTAATAGTGAGTGGATTGTAATAGTGAGCAGATTGTAATAGTGAGTGGATTGTAATAGTGAGTGG
This sequence comes from Anomaloglossus baeobatrachus, assembly GCF_048569485.1. NCBI lineage: Eukaryota > Metazoa > Chordata > Amphibia > Anura > Aromobatidae > Anomaloglossus > Anomaloglossus baeobatrachus. Next base: position 341,685,827 of record NC_134357.1, on the reverse strand, counting down.
ATTGTAATAGTGAGCGGATTGTAATAGTGAGAGGATTGTAATAGTGAGCAGATTGTAATAGTGAGCAGATTGTAATAGTGAGCAGATTGTAATAGTGAGCGGATTGTAATAGTGAGCAGATTGTAATAGTGAGCGGATTGTAATAGTGAGCAGATTGTAATAGTGAGCGGATTGTAATAGTGAGCGGATTGTAATAGTGAGCGGATTGTAATAGTGAGCGGATTGTAATAGTGAGCGGATTGTAATAGTGAGTGGATTGTAATAGTGAGCGGATTGTAATAGTGAGAGGATTGTAATAGTGAGCAGATTGTAATAGTGAGCGGATTGTAATAGTGAGCGGATTGTAATAGTGAGCGGATTGTAATAGTGAGCAGATTGTAATAGTGAGTGGATTGTAATAGTGAGCGGATTGTAATAGTGAGCGGATTGTAATAGTGAGCGGATTGTAATAGTGAGCATTAGCAGCCTGAAGCAGTTAAAAGAAGTTTAAAAGCCTTAATATATGCATAGCAATATTGTTTTTATATACAAATGCATGTGTTCATTATTTTTAAGCATTTTTTCAGGAAGGTTTCAGAGTGGACCTGCCTGAAAAAGATATTGTGTGCACATATGCTTAAAAGGTCTTTGCTACAACTAGTAGCCTTCTTTATTAAAATGCACGATCATAAGATGATGATGAACTCACTGATGTCACAGAATAACAGCTATAGTCAAATTCTATCACAATTTAGGGGTTATCAAGGGCAGCACGGTGGCTCAGTGGTTAGCACTGCAGTCTTGCAGCATTGGGGTCCTGGGTTCAAATTCCACCATGGACACCATCTACAAGGAGTTTGTATGTTCTCCCCGTGTTTGCGTGGGTTTTCTTCCATACTCCAAAGACCATACTCATAGGTAAGTTAGATTGTGAGCCCCAGTGGGGACAGTGATGATGATGTTTGTAAAGTACTGTGGAATTAATGTTGCCATATAAGTGAATACATATTATTTTTATTTACAAAGTGATGTCACAGAATGTGGATAACATACTTTATAGCATAATAAAAAAGAGGCTATAGAGGTAACAATCAAATTGATGTCACAGTCATGGACCTGATCTATCCATTACAATTAATAACATCACGCTCTCCCCAGCACCCAAAGTTCGGTGCCTCGGAGTGACCTTTAACTCTGCCCTGTCCTTCATACCGCACATCCAATCCCTCACCACCTCCTGCCGTTTTCAACTCAAAAATATTTCCAGAATCCGTCCTTTCTAGAGATGAGCGAACCGGTCCCGGTTCGGCTCGAGGTCGGTTCGCCGAACGGAGCTCCCGTTCGAGTTCGGCTCGTCGAACGTTCGACGAACCGAACTCGAGCCAATAGGAAACAATGGCAGGCAATCACAAACACAGAAAAACACCTAGAAAACACCCTCAAAGGTGTCCAAAAGGTGACAAACAACTCACAACACAACACAAACACATGGGAAAGTGACAAGGACATATACTCATGTGAAAACAAAAGAGCTGGACAAGGAAAAAGAGGAGGACACACAGATATATGAGTATATGCAAGGAAACATCGATTCCATTATTGTGCAACTTCAGCCCTGCTCATTTTAGGCTTCCAATCTTGATAAATTGCCTGAGCTCGCCACGTACGTCTTGGGGATCTTGTCGTGTCCTGCAGCCAGCGTTCTCTCGGAACCTGTCTTCAGTGCTGCTGGGGGTCTGCTGGCAGATAAGCACACGTGTCTGTCCACTGACAATATGGACATGGCTCTCAGAGGACTTTTCTTCCCCTGGGTCAGCCAGGGGACGGGAAAGGCACGCGTATTTTTGAGAGTGCTTCATGCAAAGCATCTTTTTCTTTTTCAAAAGGGGGCTCAACCGATGCCAGTCAAGTGGGTTGTGTGTGGCCCAGTTAGTGGAAACGAGGGAGACTGTGGTTGGAGTCCCCTCGCTGTGTCTCTACAAGAACCAAGATGAACAAGTCATGGTTCTCAGAGGACTTTTCTTCCCCTGGGTCAGCCAGGGGACGGGAAAGGCACGCGTATTTTTGAGAGTGCTTCATGCAAAGCATCTTTTTCTTTTTCAAAAGGGGGCTCAACCGATGCCAGTCAAGTGGGGTGTGTGTGGCCCAGTTAGTGGAAACGAGGGAGACTGTGGTTGGAGTCCCCTCGCTGTGTCTCTAAAAGAACCAAGATGAACAAGTCATGGCTCTCAGAGGACTTTTCTTCCCCTGGGTCAGCCAGGGGACGGGAAAGGCACGCGTATTTTTGAGAGTGCTTCATGCAAAGCATCTTTTTCTTTTTCAAAAGGGGGCTCAACCGATGCCAGTCAAGTGGGGTGTGTGTGGCCCAGTTAGTGGAACGAGGGAGACTGTGGTTGGAGTCCCCTCGCTGTGTCTCTAAAAGAACCAAGATGAACAAGTCATGGCTCTCAGAGGACTTTTCTTCCCCTGGGTCAGCCAGGGGACGGGAAAGGCACGCGTATTTTTGAGAGTGCTTCATGCAAAGCATCTTTTTCTTTTTCAAAAGGGGGCTCAACCGATGCCAGTCAAGTGGGGTGTGTGTGGCCCAGTTAGTGGAAACGAGGGAGACTGTGGTTGGAGTCCCCTCGCTGTGTCTCTAAAAGAACCAAGATGAACAAGTCATGGCTCTCAGAGGACTTTTCTTCCCCTGGGTCAGCCAGGGGACGGGAAAGGCACGCGTATTTTTGAGAGTGCTTCATGCAAAGCATCTTTTTCTTTTTCAAAAGGGGCATCAACTGATGTCATTCAAGAGGGGTGTGTGTGGCCCATTTAGTGGAAACGAGGGAGACTGTGGTTGGAGTCCCCTCGCTGTGTCTCTAAAAGAACCAAGATGAACAAGTCATGGCTCTCAGAGGACTTTTCTTCCCCTGGGTCAGCCAGGGGACGGGAAAGGCACGCGTATTTTTGAGAGTGCTTCATGCAAAGCATCTTTTTCTTTTTCAAAAGGGGCATCAACTGATGTCATTCAAGAGGGGTGTGTGTGGCCCATTTAGTGGAAACGAGGGAGACTGTGGTTGGAGTCCCCTCGCTGTGTCTCTAAAAGAACCAAGATGAACAAGTCATGGCTCTCAGAGGACTTTTCTTCCCCTGGGTCAGCCAGGGGACGGGAAAGGCACGCGTATTTTTGAGAGTGCTTCATGCAAAGCATCTTTTTCATCTTGAAAATTGGGTCAACTGATGCCAGTCAAGTGGGGTGTGTGTGGCCCAGTTAGTGGAAACGAGGGAGACTGTGGTTGGAGTCCCCTCGCTGTGTCTCTAAAAGAACCAAGATGAACAAGTCATGGCTCTCAGAGGACTTTTCTTCCCCTGGGTCAGCCAGGGGACGGGAAAGGCACGCGTATTTTTGAGAGTGCTTCATGCAAAGCATCTTTTTCTTTTTCAAAAGGGGCATCAACTGATGTCATTCAAGAGGGGTGTGTGTGGCCCATTTAGTGGAAACGAGGGAGACTGTGGTTGGAGTCCCCTCGCTGTGTCTCTAAAAGAACCAAGATGAACAAGTCATGGCTCTCAGAGGACTTTTCTTCCCCTGGGTCAGCCAGGGGACGGGAAAGGCACGCGTATTTTTGAGAGTGCTTCATGCAAAGCATCTTTTTCTTTTTCAAAAGGGGGCTCAACCGATGCCAGTCAAGTGGGGTGTGTGTGGCCCAGTTAGTGGCAACGAAGGAGACTGTGGTTGGAGTCCCCTCGCTGTGTTTCTAAAAGACCCAAAATGAACAAATCATGGCTCTCAGAGGACTTTTCTTCCCCTGGGTCAGCCAGGGGACGGGAAAGGCACGCGTATTTTTGAGAGTGCTTCATGCAAAGCATCTTTTTCTTTTTCAAAAGGGGGCTCAACCGATGCCAGTCAAGTGGGGTGTGTGTGGCCAGTTAGTGGAAACGAGGGAGACTGTGGTTGGAGTCCCCTCGCTGTGTCTCTAAAAGAACCAAGATGAACAAGTCATGGCTCTCAGAGGACTTTTCTTCCCCTGGGTCAGCCAGGGGACGGGAAAGGCACGCGTATTTTTGAGAGTGCTTCATGCAAAGCATCTTTTTCTTTTTCAAAAGGGGGCTCAACCGATGCCAGTCAAGTGGGGTGTGTGTGGCCCAGTTAGTGGCAACGAAGGAGACTGTGGTTGGAGTCCCCTCGCTGTGTTTCTAAAAGACCCAAAATGAACAAATCATGGCTCTCAGAGGACTTTTCTTCCCCTGGGTCAGCCAGGGGACGGGAAAGGCACGCGTATTTTTGAGAGTGCTTCATGCAAAGCATCTTTTTCTTTTTCAAAAGGGGGCTCAACCGATGCCAGTCAAGTGGGGTGTGTGTGGCCCAGTTAGTGGAAACGAGGGAGACTGTGGTTGGAGTCCCCTCGCTGTGTCTCTAAAAGAACCAAGATGAACAAGTCATGGCTCTCAGAGGACTTTTCTTCCCCTGGGTCAGCCAGGGGACGGGAAAGGCACGCGTATTTTTGAGAGTGCTTCATGCAAAGCATCTTTTTCTTTTTCAAAAGGGGGCTCAACCGATGCCAGTCAAGTGGGGTGTGTGTGGCCCAGTTAGTGGCAACGAAGGAGACTGTGGTTGGAGTCCCCTCGCTGTGTTTCTAAAAGACCCAAAATGAACAAATCATGGCTCTCAGAGGACTTTTCTTCCCCTGGGTCAGCCAGGGGACGGGAAAGGCACGCGTATTTTTGAGAGTGCTTCATGCAAAGCATCTTTTTCTTTTTCAAAAGGGGGCTCAACCGATGCCAGTCAAGTGGGGTGTGTGTGGCCCAGTTAGTGGAAATGAGGGAGACTGTGGTTGGAGTCCCCTCGCTGTGTCTCTAAAAGAACCAAGATGAACAAGTCATGGCTCTCAGAGGACTTTTCTTCCCCTGGGTCAGCCAGGGGACGGGAAAGGCACGCGTATTTTTAAGAGTGCTTCATGCAAAGCATCTTTTTCTTTTTCAAAAGGGGGCTCAACCGATGCCAGTCAAGTGGGGTGTGTGTGGCCCAGTTAGTGGCAACGAAGGAGACTGTGGTTGGAGTCCCCTCGCTGTGTTTCTAAAAGACCCAAAATGAACAAATCATGGCTCTCAGAGGACTTTTCTTCCCCTGGGTCAGCCAGGGGACGGGAAAGGCACGCGTATTTTTGAGAGTGCTTCATGCAAAGCATCTTTTTCTTTTTCAAAAGGGGGCTCAACCGATGCCAGTCAAGTGGGGTGTGTGTGGCCCAGTTAGTGGAAACGAGGGAGACTGTGGTTGGAGTCCCCTCGCTGTGTCTCTAAAAGAACCAAGATGAACAAGTCATGGCTCTCAGAGGACTTTTCTTCCCCTGGGTCAGCCAGGGGACGGGAAAGGCACGCGTATTTTTGAGAGTGCTTCATGCAAAGCATCTTTTTCAAAAGGGGGCTCAACCGATGCCAGTCAAGTGGGGTGTGTGTGGCCCAGTTAGTGACAACGAAGGAGACTGTGGTTGGAGTCCCCTCGCTGTGTTTCTAAAAGACCCAAAATGAACAAATCATGGCTCTCAGAGGACTTTTCTTCCCCTGGGTCAGCCAGGGGACGGGAAAGGCACGCGTATTTTTGAGAGTGCTTCATGCAAAGCATCTTTTTCTTTTTCAAAAGGGGGCTCAACCGATGCCAGTCAAGTGGGGTGTGTGTGGCCCAGTTAGTGGAAACGAGGGAGACTGTGGTTGGAGTCCCCTCGCTGTGTCTCTAAAAGAACCAAGATGAACAAGTCATGGCTCTCAGAGGACTTTTCTTCCCCTGGGTCAGCCAGGGGACGGGAAAGGCACGTGTATTTTTGAGAGTGCTTCATGCAAAGCATCTTTTTCTTTTTCAAAAGGGGGCTCAACCGATGCCAGTCAAGTGGGGTGTGTGTGGCCCAGTTAGTGGAAACGAGGGAGACTGTGGTTGGAGTCCCCTCGCTGTGTTTTACATGCTTTTAGAAGGGCATGACATGGCTTGGAGGTTGACTTTCATCATCTGCAAACTGTTGGCTACCAAAATGCTGCCTTTCCAACAACTGTGGTTATAGACAATGAGGAACATACTGATGAAGATGAGACGCAGATACCCGATTGGGATGACAACTTAAATATTCGGTCAGGGCAAGAAGAGGCTCGGTCTGAGGGGGAGGGGAGTGCAAACACAACAATTGATGATGAAGTCCTAGATCCCACCTACTGTCAACCCACAGTCAGACACTCGAGGAGGTCAACAGAGGCGGTGGAGGAGGATGCAACCGACGTCGAAGTAACCTTGCGCCTTCCTGGACACAGTCGGAGCACTGGTAGCACGTCTACAACTGCATCCTCAGCCACCACTCTGCCTCTGAGCATTATTCGGGGTGGATCAACAGGTCACATGGCCTCTAAGCCTTGCCTAGCCTGGTCCTTTTTTGACATAAAAAAAATCGCCCTAATTATGTGATCTGTAACATTTGGCATGGTTATCTTAGTAGAGGTCAAAACCTCAGCAGTTTGACAACTTCTTCCATGAATCGTCACATGAATAAATATCATATGGCCTGGTGGGAAGCTCACCGTGCTGCAATGCGGCCTAGCGGAGCCAACCATCCACCGCCTGCCCCTTCCAGTGCATCCGCGCGCTCGTCATCTTCTAGGACTGTGGGGACAGCTGTCACACCTGTTTTTCCACCCACAACTTCCACCACTGTAACCGCAACAGGCAGTTTGCTTGGTAGGTCGTCAGTTGGTTTGGAAGGGGAAACAAGTGATTGTGTACAGCTCTCTCAAACATCGATAGCACCAACGTTGGATGAAGGCAACATCATGTCTCCGCCTGCACTTTCCTCACAAACCTGCATTTTTCCAGGGACACCCTACTCAACACCGTCTACACACAGCAGCCAGATCTCTGTCCCTCAGATGTGGTCAAATAAAAGGCCACTTCCTGCGACCCATGACAAAGCTAAGAGGTTGACTCTATCCCTCTGTAAGCTGTTGGCTACCGAAATGCTGCCTTTCCGCCTAGTGGACACACAGGATTTTAGAGACCTTATGTCTGTCGCTGTGCCCCAGTACCAGATGCCTAGTCGCCACTACTTCTCTAAGAAAGGTGTGCCCGCGCTACACCAGCATGTCACACACAACATCACCGCTTCCTTGAGAAACTCTGTGTGTGAACGGGTGCATTTCACCACCGATACTTGGACCAGTAAGCATGGACAGGGACGTTACATGTCGCTGACTGGCCACTGGGTAACTATGGTGATAGATGGTGAAGGGTCTGCTGCACAAGTCTTGCCGTCCCCACGACTTGTGTGTCAATCCTCTGTCTGTCCAAGTTCCGCCACTGCTTCTGCATCCTCCACCTCATCTGGGTCCTCCACCTCCGCCCCAAGCCTGCCTGGTCAGGCCACCAGCGTTCTCACTGCGCAGAAGGAATCACGCAACCCTCATTACTATGCTGGCAGTAGAGCGCAACGGCATCAGGCGGTCTTTAGCTTGACATGTCTTGGGAATAAGAGTCACACAGCTGAGGAGTTGTGGTCAGCTCTGCGGTCCGAGTTTAATAAATGGTTGTCTCCACTCAACCTGCAGCCTGGTAAGGCCGTGTGCGACAATGCTGCAAACCTGGGTGCGGCCCTTCGCCTGGGCAAGGTGACACACGTACCTTGTATGGCTCACGTGTTGAACCTTGTCGTCCAGCAATTTTTAACACACTATCCCGGCCTAGATGGCCTTCTGAACAGGGCACGAAAACTGTCTGCTCACTTCCGCCGTTCAAGCGCCGCAGCTGAGCGACTTGCATCGCTCCAGAAGTCTTTCGGCCTGCCGGTTCATCGCCTGAAATGCGATGTGGCGACACGCTGGAATTCAACTCTCCACATGTTACAGCGACTGTGGCAGCACCGCAGAGCCATGGTGCAATACGTCATGACGTATAGCCTGGGCCAACGAGATGCAGAGGTGGGGCAGATCACCCTGATGGAGTGATCTCAGATCAAGGACCTATGCACCCTTCTGCACAGTTTCAACATGGTGACGAATATGTTTAGCGCTGACAATGCCATTATCATCATGACGATTCCAGTCATTTACATGCTGGAGCACACGCTAAACACTATTCGGAGTCAGGGGGTGGGACAACAGGAAGGGGAGGAACTACAGGAGGATTCATATGCGCAAGACACAACAACATCACCAAGGTCCAGACGTTCATCATCACCAACGCGGCAGGCATGGGACCATGGGGGACAGGGATCAACAAGGGCGCATGGTAGCAGGCGAGATGTTGAGGAAGGTGCAGGAGGACATGAAGATATGGAGGACGAACTGTTCATGGACATGGAAGACTCAGCAGATGAGGGGGAGCTTGGTCAAATTTCAGTTGAAAGAGGTTGGGGGGAGATGTCAGAGGAAGAAAGAACGGTTAGCACCTCTATGCCACAAACACAGCGTGGACTTGGTCCGCATGGCTGCGCAAGACACATGAGTGCCTTCTTGTTGCACTACCTCCAACATGACCCTCGTATTGTCAAAATTAGAAGTGATGATGACTACTAGCTTGCCACACTATTAGATCCCCGGTACAAGTCCAAATTTTGTGACATAATTCCACCCATAGAAAGGGACGCACGTATGCAGGAGTATCAGCAGAAGCTGTTACTCGATCTTAGCTCGGCTTTTCCACCAAACAACCGTGCAGGTGAAGGGAGTGATTCTTCCAGTTGTAACTTGACAAACATGGGACGGCCTCATCATCTTCAACAGTCTACCCGTACCAGTAGGACCGGATCTGGTGCTGGTAACATCAATTTTATGGAATCTTTTAATAATTTTTTTAGACCCTCCTTTGCAAGGCCACCAGAGACAACAAGTCTGACACATAGTCAACGGATGGAGAGGATGATACAGGAGTATCTCCAAATGAACATCGATGCAATGACTTTTCAAATGGAGCCTTGCTCCTTTTGGGCTTCAAATCTAGAAAAATGTCCAGAGCTCTCCAGTTACGCCTTGAAGATTTTGTCGTGTCCAGCTGCCAGCGTTGTCTCTGAACGTGTCTTCAGTGCTGCTGGGTGTGTGCTGACAGATAAGCGCACGCGTCTGTCCAGTGACAATGTGGAAAAGACTGACGTTCATCAAAATGAACAAGTCATGGATCCACAAGGAATTTACTACCCCTGTGTCATCCTGGGGAGAGTAAATGCTTGTGGATTTGGAATGTGCTTGATGCAAATCAAAACATCCTGTTTGCAACTAGGGCACAAGTGCTGCCACTGAATGGGTGGGTGTGTGTGGGGCACAATTTTTGGAAAAAAGGAGGCTCCGCTTGGAGTAACCCTTGCTTGCTGTGTTTTTTAAAAATGATACAAGATGAACAGATCTGAAGGCAAGATGAATGCAACATCATGTCTCCGCCTGCACTTTCCTCACAAACCTGCATTTTTCCAGGGACACCCTACTCAACACCGTCTACAGACAGCAGCCAGATCTCTGTCCCTCAGATGTGGACAAATAAAAGGGCATTTCCTGCGACCCATGACAAAGCTAAGAGGTTGACTTTATCCCTCTGTAAGCTCTTGGCTACGGAAATGCTGCCTTTCCGCATGGTGGACACACAGGATTTTAGAGACCTTATGTCTGTCACTGTGCCCCAGTACCAGATGCCCAGTCGCCACTACTTCTCTAAGAAAGGTGTGCCTGCGCTACACCAGCATGTCGCACACAACATCACCGCTTCCTTGAGAAACTCTGTGTGTGAACAGGTGCATTTCACCACCGATACTTGGACCAGTAAGCATGGATAGGGACGTTACATGTCGCTGACTGGGCACTGGCAAACTATGGTGAGAGATGGAGAAGGGTCTGCTGTACAAGTCTTGCCGTCCCCACGAGTTGTTTCAATCCTTGTTCTGTATGTAGAAGTTAATACACTGCTTCTGCCTCTTCAACCTCGTGTGGGTCCTCCACCTTGGCGCAAACCCTGTGTGGTCAGGCCACCCTTCCAAGCAACTGCGCACAAGGACTACCACACACCTCCTTACTATGCTGGCAGCAGAGCTCAATGCCATCAGGCGGTCAAAGTTTTACTTTGAAATGTATGGGAAATGTGAGTCACACCGCTATTCCAGAGAATAGTAGTCAGGCAGGGTCAAAACATTAATTGAGGAACAGGAACAGAATGGGACGGCCAGGACTTAATCAGAAAACAAGCAGAGGTGAAATGCGGATCGGCCAACAAGGTACATAAACAGCAAGCAGGAAAAGTAGTCAGGTAACAAGCACACAAAATCATAAAACTGAACTGGGGGTAAAATTAACCAGAGGTTCATAGCTATGTCTGGCAGTGGTCTGCAGACAGGATGGGCATAAAAAAGGGTGTGGTGTCTTCACATTGGTTGTAGCTGAATGATGGTATTTCATCTGTGAGATACCCACCAGCTACATTCAGCCAGAGATTCTGCATCTGTCAAGGTAATGCAGCCCAGTGGGTGAGCATAACCTGCGTCCACCTGCGCCGCTGGCATCGACTCCTCTCCCATAATCAGCACTATGCATGAAAGGAACACGTTGTCACCTGGCGACTGGAGTACAAATTGACGGAGCGGACTCCGTTGGTGACTTAACAGCCGTGTGCGGCAATGATGCAAACCTGGCTGCGGGCCATCCTCAGGGCAATGTGACACACGTGCCTTGTATGGCTCACGTGTTGAATCTGATTCTCCAGCAATTTTTAAAACACCATCACGGCCTACATGGCCTTGTGCAGCGTGCACGCTCGCTATGTGCTCACTTCCATCGTGCGCACACAGCAGCTCAACAACTTTCATCACTCCGGAAGTCTTAGGGTCTGGCAGTTAAACGCCGGAAATGCGATGTTCCGACACGCAGGAATTGGAATCTGCACATGTTGCAGCGTGTGTGGCAGCACCGCAGAGCCCTGCTGAAATACGGTATGACATATAGCCTGGGATAACTTGATCAAGAGGTGGTGCAGATCACACTGCTGGAGTGGTGTCAGATCAAGGACCTATGCACCCTGCTACACAGTTCACAAATGTCGACGAAGATGTTTAGCACTGGCAATGTCATTCTCAGCGTGACAATTCTGGTCATCTACAAGATGGAGCACACTGTAATTATAATTCGGAGTCAGGTGTTGGGACAAGAGGAAGGGGAGGAAGTACAGGAGGAGTCATATGCGGAAGGGATAACAAGATCTACGAGGTCCAGATGGTCAGCGGCACCTATGCGGCAGTCATGCTGAGGGAGAGGGATTAACAAGGGCGCATAGTATCAGCAAAAAGTGTTGAGGAAGGTGCAGGAGCCCATGAAGAAATGGAGGACGAACTGGCGATGGGCATGGAAGACTCAGCAGATGAGTGAGAGCTTGCTCACATTTCGGTTGTGCGAGGTTGTGGGGAGAGGGCAGAGGAAGGAGGCACGATTCTCACCTCTCTGCCACCAACACACCAAGGACTTGGTCCTCTTGGATGCACAAGACACATGAGCGCCTTCTTGCTGCACTACCTACATAACCCTCGGATTGTATGAATTTGAAGTAATCCTGAATACTGGGTTGCCACACTGTTAGATCCCCGGTACAAGACAAAATTTGGCGAACTAATTCCTGCCATAGAAATAGACGCACGTATACAGGAGTATCTGCAGAATGTGGTACGCAATCTTAGATCTACTTTTCCACTAAACACCAGTGCTGCACAGAGTGAATCTCAACGCTTTGTCATGGATAGGAGGAAATGGTCTTTTACTTGTCCACATCGGAGGGACCGAGGGCTGGCTGCTGTGCTGAGATGGCGTTGAGTACGGTGTCCCTGCACAGTTGCACTTTTGGTCATATCCCAAAATGAGTTGAAAAAGGACAGATGCTGTTGGAAAGGGGAACAGGTGTGTTGGAAAGGGGAAAAAAGTTTTGGTCCGTGGATTTGGTGGTTAAGCAACTGTAACATTTGCTGAAGAAACAACATCTGTTACAGTGGGACTGGCAGATTTGGATAAAGTGGTATATAATCTGTGACCGCTATATAACGAAAATTAATAAGAAAAGAAAGAGAAAGGTATATATCCCCATCAGCAGTCAGTGTCCACCGTGCTCCCAGTTGGAAAAGGAGAGGTTGGCAACTTGAAGTTTTGGTGGAGGATACAGAGCTGTGTGGCTATGAAACTAATAGTAGCCTGAACCGAGTTAGACGCCATTCGGATCTGGAGACTGAGAGCCCTGTTAGCGTCACAGGGTCCACATGCCCACCCAGCCCAGGAACTCCCTGTTAACAACACAGGGGCCATTGAGTACGCTGACCGTGTGCGTAGGGGCCACACCTGTGGACAGCAGGCGCATCAGCAGCAGCAGGCCTGTTAATGCCACTGGGCTGCACAAGCAGGACTGTTAGGACAGGAGCTGGTCTTAACCGTTCTGCGTTACCAACTGTGGTGGTGGCCTGCATCCACCACCCTATCCCTGCCTACCTCTGGCCTAAAGCCGCAATGGGTTCAACACATGGAGGTGTGCTCTTTCGGAGCATAATAGAAGACTGCGCACCTCCTTGTTGGCTCCAGCCCCTTTTATAACCTGGGTCCGCCCCAAACCAGGGTGTACCACAATGCACCTCCTGGAGACAAAAGTAGAGTGACACGTCATGAGTGGCATAACTAGCGTCCTATTTGGAAACGCAAATTCAATGATGACCTCATGGCTGCCATGACCCAAACACCTCACCAGTCATCGTCTGACCATCAATAATGCGGTGACAAGTCATAGGTGTGGGCCTCTGCAAGCCATTTGGGAGGACACCTGATGCCCTGTGGTCTATATGGGACCCCCACATCAGGGCCAGGGCCAAAGAGTTCATTACCGGACCTAGTCTCTGATGCAGGAAGTGCCTGAGCATGCTCAGTAGCATGAAATACAGTCTCTGAAAAAAGACTATCAGCTTTAGCATGGTGTCTAGGCACAAAACAGGACTTAGACCCGGCACGGAATGCAAGCACCTGTGCAAAGAGGCTTTTCACACTTAGTGTGGGAGCATGCGCTGTATCCCGAAAAGAAGACTTAGCGTCAGGACTAACACAGTCAGGCTGAGCATACTCACTACGCGAAACACTGTAATTATGCTGCAGCTGGGGTACATCGGCACACGCATGCGCACTAGCTGCCTCTCCACACTTAGACGTGGAGGGGAAATTTGTCTTGGAGATGCTGTCTATGAACAGAAGGAAAAGCTAAAGGAAGCCTGACTTTCTATCCCTCCGAATTATGAAATGCAGCAATGAATTCCATTAGTTTGCTATAACATTAGCGTAGCAAAATGTGCATGAGGGTGTGATGTAGAGGTGCTAGAAATAGCTTGTCACCAGTGGGGCACTAATGGAATACAACAGCCAGTTCTATGATGCCACTAAATGGCATTATTTTGTGCTATCATTATAGCTTATTAAAAACAGAGCAGGAGGTTGTCATGCAGAGGTGCTGCACATAGATTTGCAGTAGTGTGAATAGACAAAAGTACAATAGCCACGTTTAGGATACAACTAGGTACACTGAGTGTTTGCTAGTATAATGGCTGAGTTTAAAAAAGTTTGAGTGTGCAATGCAGGCAGACGTGCTGCAAATATCGTTCCAATACTGTGAATAGACAAAAGTACAAAAGCCACGTTTAGGATACAACTAGGTACACTGAGTGTTTGCTAGTATAATGGCTGAGTTTAAAAAAGTTTGAGTGTGCAATGCAGGCAGACGTGCTGCAAATATCGTTCCAATACTGTGAATAGACAAAAGTACAATAGCCACGTTTAGGATACAACTAGGTACACTAAGTGTTTGCTAGTATAATGGTTGAGTTTAAAAAAGTTAGAGTGTGCAATGCAGGCAGACGTGCTGCAAATATCGTTCCAATAGTGTGAATAGACAAAAGTACAATAGCCACGTTTAGGATACAACTAGGTACACTGAGTGTTTGCTAGTATAATGGCTGAGTTTAAAAAAGTTTGAGTGTGCAATGCAGGCAGACGTGCTGCAAATATCGTTCCAATACTGTGAATAGACAAAAGTACAAAAGCCACGTTTAGGATACAACTAGGTACACTGAGTGTTTGCTAGTATAATGGCTGAGTTTAAAAAAGTTTGAGTGTGCAATGCAGGCAGACGTGCTGCAAATATCGTTCCAATACTGTGAATAGACAAAAGTACAATAGCCACGTTTAGGATACAAATAGGTACACTGAGTGTTTGCTAGTATAATGGCTGAGTTTAAAAAAGTTAGAGTGTGCAATGCAGGCAGACGTGCTGCAAATATCGTTCCAATAGTGTGAATAGACAAAAGTACAATAGCCACGTTTAGGATACAACTAGGTACACTGAGTGTTTGCTAGTATAATGGATGAGTTTAAAAAAGTTTGAGTGTGCAATGCAGGCAGACGTGCTGCAAATATCGTTCCAATACTGTGAATAGACAAAAGTACAAAAGCCACGTTTAGGATACAACTACGTACACTGAGTCTTTGCTAGTATAATGGTTGAGTTTAAAAAAGTTAGAGTGTGCAATGCAGGCAGACGTGCTGCAAATATCGTTCCAATAGTGTGAATAGACAAAAGCACAATAGCCACGTTTAGGATACAACTAGGTACACTGAGTGTTTGCTAGTATAATGGTTGAGTTTAAAAAAGTTAGAGTGTGCAAAATGCAGGCAGACGTGCTGCAAATATCGTTCCAATACTGTGAATAGACAAAAGTACAATAGCCACGTTTAGGATACAACTAGGTACACTGAGTGTTTGCTAGTATAATGGCTGAGTTTAAAAAAGTTTGAGTGTGCAATGCAGGCAGACGTGCTGCAAATATCGTTCCAATACTGTGAATAGACAAAAGTACAAAAGCCACGTTTAGGATACAACTAGGTACAGTGAGTGTTTGCTAGTATAATGGCTGAGTTTAAAAAAGTTTGAGTGTGCAATGCAGGCAGACGTGCTGCAAATATCGTTCCAATACTGTGAATAGACAAAAGTACAATAGCCACGTTTAGGATACAACTAGGTACACTGAGTGTTTGCTAGTATAATGGCTGAGTATAAAAAAGTTTGAGTGTGCAATGCAGGCAGACGTGCTGCAAATATCGTTCCAATACTGTGAATAGACAAAAGTACAAAAGCCACGTTTAGGATACAACTAGGTACACTGAGTGTTTGCTAGTATAATGGTTGAGTTTAAAAAAGTTAGAGTGTGCAATGCAGGCAGACGTGCTGCAAATATCGTTCCAATAGTGTGAATAGACAAAAGTACAATAGCCACGTTTAGGATACAACTAGGTACACTGAGTGTTTGCTAGTATAATGGCTGAGTTTAAAAAAGTTAGAGTGTGCAATGCAGGCAGACGTGCTGCAAATATCGTTCCAATACTGTGAATAGACAAAAGTACAAAAGCCACGTTTAGGATACAACTAGGTACAGTGAGTGTTTGCTAGTATAATGGCTGAGTTTAAAAAAGTTAGAGTGTGCAATGCAGGCAGACGTGCTGCAAATATCGTTCCAATAGTGTGAATAGACAAAAGTACAATAGCCACGTTTAGGATACAACTAGGTACACTGAGTGTTTGCTAGTATAATGGCTGAGTTTAAAAAAGTTTGAGTGTGCAATGCAGGCAGACGTGCTGCAAATATCGTTCCAATACTGTGAATAGACAAAAGTACAAAAGCCACGTTTAGGATACAACTAGGTACAGTGAGTGTTTGCTAGTATAATGGCTGAGTTTAAAAAAGTTTGAGTGTGCAATGCAGGCAGACGTGCTGCAAATATCGTTCCAATACTGTGAATAGACAAAAGTACAAAAGCCACGTTTAGGATACAACTAGGTACAGTGAGTGTTTGCTAGTATAATGGCTGAGTTTAAAAAAGTTTGAGTGTGCAATGCAGGCAGACGTGCTGCAAATATCGTTCCAATACTGTGAATAGACAAAAGTACAATAGCCACGTTTAGGATACAACTAGGTACACTGAGTGTTTGCTAGTATAATGGCTGAGTTTAAAAAAGTTTGAGTGTGCAATGCAGGCAGACGTGCTGCAAATATCGTTCCAATACTGTGAATAGACAAAAGTACAATAGCCACGTTTAGGATACAACTAGGTACACTGAGTGTTTGCTAGTATAATGGTTGAGTTTAAAAAAGTTAGAGTGTGCAATGCAGGCAGACGTGCTACAAATAACGTTCCAATAGTGTGAATAGACAAAAGTACAATAGCCACGTTTAGGATACAACTAGGTACACTGAGTGTTTGCTAGTATAATGGCTGAGTTTAAAAAAGTTAGAGTGTGCAATGCAGGCAGACGTGCTGCAAATATCGTTCCAATACTGTGAATAGACAAAAGTACAAAAGCCACGTTTAGGATACAACTAGGTACAGTGAGTGTTTGCTAGTATAATGGCTGAGTTTAAAAAAGTTTGAGTGTGCAATGCAGGCAGACGTGCTGCAAATATCGTTCCAATACTGTGAATAGACAAAAGTACAAAAGCCACGTTTAGGATACAACTAGGTACACTGAGTGTTTGCTAGTATAATGGTTGAGTTTAAAAAAGTTAGAGTGTGCAATGCAGGCAGACGTGCTGCAAATATCGTTCCAATAGTGTGAATAGACAAAAGTACAATAGCCACGTTTAGGATACAACTAGGTACACTGAGTGTTTGCTAGTATAATGGTTGAGTTTAAAAAAGTTAGAGTGTGCAATGCAGGCAGACATGCTGCAAATATCGTTCCAATAGTGTGAATAGACAAAAGTACAATAGCCACGTTTAGGATACAACTAGGTACAGTGAGTGTTTGCTAGTATAATGGCTGAGTTTAAAAAAGTTAGAGTGTGCAATGCAGGCAGACGTGCTGCAAATATCGTTCCAATACTGTGAATAGACAAAAGTACAATAGCCACGTTTAGGATACAACTAGGTACACTGAGTGTTTGCTAGTATAATGGCTGAGTTTAAAAAAGTTAGAGTGTGCAATGCAGGCAGACGTGCTGCAAATATCGTTCCAATAGTGTGAATAGACAAAAGTACAATAGCCACGTTTAGGATACAACTAGGTACACTGAGTGTTTGCTAGTATAATGGCTGAGTTTAAAAAAGTTTGAGTGTGCAATGCAGGCAGACGTGCTGCAAATATCGTTCCAATACTGTGAATAGACAAAAGTACAAAAGCCACGTTTAGGATACAACTAGGTACACTGAGTGTTTGCTAGTATAATGGTTGAGTTTAAAAAAGTTAGAGTGTGCAATGCAGGCAGACGTGCTGCAAATATCGTTCCAATAGTGTGAATAGACAAAAGTACAAAAGCCACGTTTAGGATACAACTAGGTACACTGAGTGTTTGCTAGTATAATGGTTGAGTTTAAAAAAGTTAGAGTGTGCAATGCAGGCAGACGTGCTCTGGAAATATCGTTCCAATAGTGTGAATAGACAAAAGTACAATAGCCACGTTTAGGATACAACTAGGTACACTGAGTGTTTGCTAGTATAATGGCTGAGTTTAAAAAAGTTAGAGTGTGCAATGCAGGCAGACGTGCTGCAAATATCGTTCCAATACTGTGAATAGACAAAAGTACAAAAGCCACGTTTAGGATACAACTAGGTACAGTGAGTGTTTGCTAGTATAATGGCTGAGTTTAAAAAAGTTTGAGTGTGCAATGCAGGCAGACGTGCTGCAAATATCGTTCCAATACTGTGAATAGACAAAAGTACAA
Organism: Anomaloglossus baeobatrachus; assembly: GCF_048569485.1. Taxonomy (NCBI): domain Eukaryota; kingdom Metazoa; phylum Chordata; class Amphibia; order Anura; family Aromobatidae; genus Anomaloglossus; species Anomaloglossus baeobatrachus. The sequence goes on along the minus strand of NC_134357.1, from coordinate 341,668,136 downwards.
AAGCCACGTTTAGGATACAACTAGGTACACTGAGTGTTTGCTAGTATAATGGTTGAGTTTAAAAAAGTTAGAGTGTGCAATGCAGGCAGACGTGCTGCAAATATCGTTCCAATAGTGTGAATAGACAAAAGTACAATAGCCACGTTTAGGATACAACTAGGTACACTGAGTGTTTGCTAGTATAATGGTTGAGTTTAAAAAAGTTAGAGTGTGCAATGCAGGCAGACATGCTGCAAATATCGTTCCAATAGTGTGAATAGACAAAAGTACAATAGCCACGTTTAGGATACAACTAGGTACAGTGAGTGTTTGCTAGTATAATGGCTGAGTTTAAAAAAGTTAGAGTGTGCAATGCAGGCAGACGTGCTGCAAATATCGTTCCAATACTGTGAATAGACAAAAGTACAATAGCCACGTTTAGGATACAACTAGGTACACTGAGTGTTTGCTAGTATAATGGCTGAGTTTAAAAAAGTTAGAGTGTGCAATGCAGGCAGACGTGCTGCAAATATCGTTCCAATAGTGTGAATAGACAAAAGTACAATAGCCACGTTTAGGATACAACTAGGTACACTGAGTGTTTGCTAGTATAATGGCTGAGTTTAAAAAAGTTTGAGTGTGCAATGCAGGCAGACGTGCTGCAAATATCGTTCCAATACTGTGAATAGACAAAAGTACAAAAGCCACGTTTAGGATACAACTAGGTACACTGAGTGTTTGCTAGTATAATGGTTGAGTTTAAAAAAGTTAGAGTGTGCAATGCAGGCAGACGTGCTCTGGAAATATCGTTCCAATAGTGTGAATAGACAAAAGTACAATAGCCACGTTTAGGATACAACTAGGTACACTGAGTGTTTGCTAGTATAATGGCTGAGTTTAAAAAAGTTTGAGTGTGCAATGCAGGCAGACGTGCTGCAAATATCGTTCCAATGCTGTGAATAGACAAAAGTACAAAAGCCACGTTTAGGATACAACTAGGTACACTGAGTGTTTGCTAGTATAATGGTTGAGTTTAAAAAAGTTAGAGTGTGCAATGCAGGCAGACGTGCTGCAAATATCGTTCCAATAGTGTGAATAGACAAAAGTACAATAGCCACGTTTAGGATACAACTAGGTACACTGAGTGTTTGCTAGTATAATGGCTGAGTTTAAAAAAGTTTGAGTGTGCAATGCAGGCAGACGTGCTGCAAATATCGTTCCAATACTGTGAATAGACAAAAGTACAAAAGCCACGTTTAGGATACAACTAGGTACACTGAGTGTTTGCTAGTATAATGGCTGAGTTTAAAAAAGTTAGAGTGTGCAATGCAGGCAGACGTGCTGCAAATATCGTTCCAATAGTGTGAATAGACAAAAGTACAATAGCCACGTTTAGGATACAACTAGGTACACTGAGTGTTTGCTAGTATAATGGCTGAGTTTAAAAAAGTTTGAGTGTGCAATGCAGGCAGACGTGCTGCAAATATCGTTCCAATACTGTGAATAGACAAAAGTACAAAAGCCACGTTTAGGATACAACTAGGTACACTGAGTGTTTGCTAATATAATGGTTGAGTTTAAAAAAGTTTGAGTGTGCAATGCAGGCAGACGTGCTGCAAATATCGTTCCAATACTGTGAATAGACAAAAGTACAAAAGCCACGTTTAGGATACAACTAGGTACACTGAGTGTTTGCTAATATAATGGTTGAGTTTAAAAAAGTTAGAGTGTGCAATGCAGGCAGACGTGCTGCAAATATCGTTCCAATACTGTGAATAGACAAAAGTACAAAAGCCACGTTTAGGATACAACTAGGTACACTGAGTGTTTGCTAATATAATGGTTGAGTTTAAAAAAGTTTGAGTGTGCAATGCAGGCAGACGTGCTGCAAATATCGTTCCAATAGTGTGAATAGACAAAAGTACAATAGCCACGTTTAGGATACAACTAGGTACACTGAGTGTTTGCTAGTATAATGGTTGAGTTTAAAAAAGTTAGAGTGTGCAATGCAGGCAGACGTGCTGCAAATATCGTTACAATACTGTGAATAGACAAAAATACAATAGCCACGTTTAGGATACAACTAGGTACACTGAGTGTTTGCTAGTATAATGGCTGAGTTTAAAAAAGTTTGAGTGTGCAATGCAGGCAGACGTGCTGCAAATATCGTTCCAATTGTGTGAATAGACAAAAGTACAATAGCCACGTTTAGGATACAACTAGGTACACTGAGTGTTTGCTAGTATAATGGTTGAGTTTAAAAAAGTTAGAGTGTGCATTGCAGGCAGACGTGCTGCAAATATCGTTCCAATAGTGTGAATAGACAAAAGTACAATAGCCACGTTTAGGATACAACTAGGTACACTGAGTGTTTGCTAGTATAATGGCTGAGTTTAAAAAAGTTTGAGTGTGCAATGCAAGCAGACGTGCTGCAAATATCGTTCCAATACTGTGAATAGACAAAAGTACAAAAGCCACGTTTAGGATACAACTAGGTACACTGAGTGTTTGCTAGTATAATGGTTGAGTTTAAAAAAGTTAGAGTGTGCAATGCAGGCAGACGTGCTGCAAATATCGTTCCAATACTGTGAATAGACAAAAGTACAAAAGCCACGTTTAGGATACAACTAGGTACAGTGAGTGTTTGCTAGTATAATGGCTGAGTTTAAAAAAGTTAGAGTGTGCAATGCAGGCAGACGTGCTGCAAATATCGTTCCAATACTGTGAATAGACAAAAGTACAATAGCCACGTTTAGGATACAACTAGGTACACTGAGTGTTTGCTAGTATAATGGCTGAGTTTAAAAAAGTTTGAGTGTGCAATGCAGGCAGACGTGCTGCAAATATCGTTCCAATACTGTGAATAGACAAAAGTACAAAAGCCACGTTTAGGATACAACTAGGTACAGTGAGTGTTTGCTAGTATAATGGCTGAGTTTAAAAAAGTTTGAGTGTGCAATGCAGGCAGACGTGCTGCAAATATCGTTCCAATACTGTGAATAGACAAAAGTACAATAGCCACGTTTAGGATACAACTAGGTACACTGAGTGTTTGCTAGTATAATGGCTGAGTTTAAAAAAGTTTGAGTGTGCAATGCAGGCAGACGTGCTGCAAATATCGTTCCAATACTGTGAATAGACAAAAGTACAATAGCCACGTTTAGGATACAACTAGGTACACTGAGTGTTTGCTAGTATAATGGTTGAGTTTAAAAAAGTTAGAGTGTGCAATGCAGGCAGACGTGCTACAAATAACGTTCCAATAGTGTGAATAGACAAAAGTACAATAGCCACGTTTAGGATACAACTAGGTACACTGAGTGTTTGCTAGTATAATGGCTGAGTTTAAAAAAGTTAGAGTGTGCAATGCAGGCAGACGTGCTGCAAATATCGTTCCAATACTGTGAATAGACAAAAGTACAAAAGCCACGTTTAGGATACAACTAGGTACAGTGAGTGTTTGCTAGTATAATGGCTGAGTTTAAAAAAGTTTGAGTGTGCAATGCAGGCAGACGTGCTGCAAATATCGTTCCAATACTGTGAATAGACAAAAGTACAAAAGCCACGTTTAGGATACAACTAGGTACACTGAGTGTTTGCTAGTATAATGGTTGAGTTTAAAAAAGTTAGAGTGTGCAATGCAGGCAGACGTGCTGCAAATATCGTTCCAATAGTGTGAATAGACAAAAGTACAATAGCCACGTTTAGGATACAACTAGGTACACTGAGTGTTTGCTAGTATAATGGTTGAGTTTAAAAAAGTTAGAGTGTGCAATGCAGGCAGACATGCTGCAAATATCGTTCCAATAGTGTGAATAGACAAAAGTACAATAGCCACGTTTAGGATACAACTAGGTACAGTGAGTGTTTGCTAGTATAATGGCTGAGTTTAAAAAAGTTAGAGTGTGCAATGCAGGCAGACGTGCTGCAAATATCGTTCCAATACTGTGAATAGACAAAAGTACAATAGCCACGTTTAGGATACAACTAGGTACACTGAGTGTTTGCTAGTATAATGGCTGAGTTTAAAAAAGTTAGAGTGTGCAATGCAGGCAGACGTGCTGCAAATATCGTTCCAATAGTGTGAATAGACAAAAGTACAATAGCCACGTTTAGGATACAACTAGGTACACTGAGTGTTTGCTAGTATAATGGCTGAGTTTAAAAAAGTTTGAGTGTGCAATGCAGGCAGACGTGCTGCAAATATCGTTCCAATACTGTGAATAGACAAAAGTACAAAAGCCACGTTTAGGATACAACTAGGTACACTGAGTGTTTGCTAGTATAATGGTTGAGTTTAAAAAAGTTAGAGTGTGCAATGCAGGCAGACGTGCTGCAAATATCGTTCCAATAGTGTGAATAGACAAAAGTACAAAAGCCACGTTTAGGATACAACTAGGTACACTGAGTGTTTGCTAGTATAATGGTTGAGTTTAAAAAAGTTAGAGTGTGCAATGCAGGCAGACGTGCTCTGGAAATATCGTTCCAATAGTGTGAATAGACAAAAGTACAATAGTCACGTTTAGGATACAACTAGGTACACTGAGTGTTTGCTAGTATAATGGCTGAGTTTAAAAAAGTTTGAGTGTGCAATGCAGGCAGACGTGCTGCAAATATCGTTCCAATGCTGTGAATAGACAAAAGTACAAAAGCCACGTTTAGGATACAACTAGGTACACTGAGTGTTTGCTAGTATAATGGTTGAGTTTAAAAAAGTTAGAGTGTGCAATGCAGGCAGACGTGCTGCAAATATCGTTCCAATAGTGTGAATAGACAAAAGTACAATAGCCACGTTTAGGATACAACTAGGTACACTGAGTGTTTGCTAGTATAATGGCTGAGTTTAAAAAAGTTTGAGTGTGCAATGCAGGCAGACGTGCTGCAAATATCGTTCCAATACTGTGAATAGACAAAAGTACAAAAGCCACGTTTAGGATACAACTAGGTACACTGAGTGTTTGCTAGTATAATGGCTGAGTTTAAAAAAGTTAGAGTGTGCAATGCAGGCAGACGTGCTGCAAATATCGTTCCAATAGTGTGAATAGACAAAAGTACAATAGCCACGTTTAGGATACAACTAGGTACACTGAGTGTTTGCTAGTATAATGGCTGAGTTTAAAAAAGTTTGAGTGTGCAATGCAGGCAGACGTGCTGCAAATATCGTTCCAATGCTGTGAATAGACAAAAGTACAAAAGCCACGTTTAGGATACAACTAGGTACACTGAGTGTTTGCTAGTATAATGGTTGAGTTTAAAAAAGTTAGAGTGTGCAATGCAGGCAGACGTGCTGCAAATATCGTTCCAATAGTGTGAATAGACAAAAGTACAATAGCCACGTTTAGGATACAACTAGGTACACTGAGTGTTTGCTAGTATAATGGCTGAGTTTAAAAAAGTTTGAGTGTGCAATGCAGGCAGACGTGCTGCAAATATCGTTCCAATACTGTGAATAGACAAAAGTACAAAAGCCACGTTTAGGATACAACTAGGTACACTGAGTGTTTGCTAGTATAATGGCTGAGTTTAAAAAAGTTAGAGTGTGCAATGCAGGCAGACGTGCTGCAAATATCGTTCCAATAGTGTGAATAGACAAAAGTACAATAGCCACGTTTAGGATACAACTAGGTACACTGAGTGTTTGCTAGTATAATGGCTGAGTTTAAAAAAGTTTGAGTGTGCAATGCAGGCAGACGTGCTGCAAATATCGTTCCAATACTGTGAATAGACAAAAGTACAAAAGCCACGTTTAGGATACAACTAGGTACACTGAGTGTTTGCTAATATAATGGTTGAGTTTAAAAAAGTTTGAGTGTGCAATGCAGGCAGACGTGCTGCAAATATCGTTCCAATACTGTGAATAGACAAAAGTACAAAAGCCACGTTTAGGATACAACTAGGTACACTGAGTGTTTGCTAATATAATGGTTGAGTTTAAAAAAGTTAGAGTGTGCAATGCAGGCAGACGTGCTGCAAATATCGTTCCAATACTGTGAATAGACAAAAGTACAAAAGCCACGTTTAGGATACAACTAGGTACACTGAGTGTTTGCTAATATAATGGTTGAGTTTAAAAAAGTTTGAGTGTGCAATGCAGGCAGACGTGCTGCAAATATCGTTCCAATAGTGTGAATAGACAAAAGTACAATAGCCACGTTTAGGATACAACTAGGTACACTGAGTGTTTGCTAGTATAATGGTTGAGTTTAAAAAAGTTAGAGTGTGCAATGCAGGCAGACGTGCTGCAAATATCGTTACAATACTGTGAATAGACAAAAATACAATAGCCACGTTTAGGATACAACTAGGTACACTGAGTGTTTGCTAGTATAATGGCTGAGTTTAAAAAAGTTTGAGTGTGCAATGCAGGCAGACGTGCTGCAAATATCGTTCCAATTGTGTGAATAGACAAAAGTACAATAGCCACGTTTAGGATACAACTAGGTACACTGAGTGTTTGCTAGTATAATGGTTGAGTTTAAAAAAGTTAGAGTGTGCATTGCAGGCAGACGTGCTGCAAATATCGTTCCAATACTGTGAATAGACAAAAGTACAAAAGCCACGTTTAGGATACAACTAGGTACACTGAGTGTTTGCTAGTATAATGGTTGAGTTTAAAAAAGTTAGAGTGTGCAATGCAGGCAGACGTGCTGCAAATATCGTTCCAATACTGTGAATAGACAAAAGTACAAAAGCCACGTTTAGGATACAACTAGGTACAGTGAGTGTTTGCTAGTATAATGGCTGAGTTTAAAAAAGTTAGAGTGTGCAATGCAGGCAGACGTGCTGCAAATATCGTTCCAATACTGTGAATAGACAAAAGTACAAAAGCCACGTTTAGGATACAACTAGGTACACTGAGTGTTTGCTAGTATAATGGCTGAGTTTAAAACAGTTTGAGTGTGCAATGCAGGCAGACATGCTGCAAATATGTTTACAATAGTGTGAATAGACAAAAGTACAATAGCCACGTTTAGGATGCCACTAGGTACACTGAGTGTTTGCTAGTATAATGGCTGAGTTTAAAAAAGTTTGAGTGTGCAATGCAGGCAGACGTGCTCTGCAAATATCTTTGCACTAGTGGGACTATAGCAAAGTCCAATAGCCACGTTTAGGATGCCACTAGGTACACTGAGTGTTTGCTAGTAAAATTGCTTAGTTTAAAAAAGTTTGAGTGTGCAATGCAGGCAGACGTGCTCTGCAAATGTCTTTGCACTAGTGGGACTATAGCAAAGTCCAATAGCCACGTTTAGGATGCCACTAGGTACACTGAGTGTTTGCTAGTAAAATTGCTTAGTTTAAAAAAGTTGGAGTGTGCAATGCAGGCAGACGTGCTCTGCAAATGTCTTTGCACTAGTGGGACTATAGCAAAGTCCAATAGCCACGTTTAGGATGCCACTAGGTACACTGAGTGTTTGCTAGTAAAATTGCTTAGTTTAAAAAAGTTGGAGTGTGCAATGCAGGCAGACGTGCTCTGCAAATGTCTTTGCACTAGTGGGACTATAGCAAAGTCCAATAGCCACGTATAGGATGCCACTAGGTACACTGAGTGTTTGCTAGTAAAATTGCTTAGTTTAAAAAAGTTGGAGTGTGCAATGCAGGCAGACGTGCTCTGCAAATGTCTTTGCACTAGTGGGACTATAGCAAAGTCCAATAGCCACAGATGGGATGCCACTAGGTACACTGAGTGTTTGCTAGTATAATGGCTTAGTTAGAATGAGTTGGAGTGTGCAGAGGACAAGAGGGTACAGTGGCAGGATTGTGGGGCTCTGGGTAGAGGAATGGAAGCCTGCCTTTCTATTCCCTCCTAATGGTGAAATGCAGGGAGGAAATCCCTGACCTTGGCTACACAGACGCTGTTGCTGTTTGCTGGACCTGTCACCTATGGCTCTCTGACCCTGCCGGTTTGAGCCCTTAAAAGGACTGCTATAAAGTGCTCTCCCTAAGCTGTCTAACGCTGTGTATGCAGCGCATACAGCTGTATCGGCTATAGGACTCAGGAGGACGGAGCTGCGACAATGATGTCTGACACCAAAGACGCAGAAGGCAGATAATGGCGTCCTGGAAGAAAATGTCCGGTTTTATAATGCAGGGACATGTGACATGGACATCCTATCACACATGCCGTTGCTTCTCTGGCTCAAAGTCCACTTAGCTGTGTGTGTGTCTGGGATTGGCTGACATGCTGGCCCGCCCCACAAGACGCGCGCGCTTAGGGAAGGAAGACAAGAAAAAAAAAAAAAAAATGGCGATCGCCATTATAGAAACAGCAGTGATCTGAAGGCGCTGTTCACGCACACTATACACTGAAATGTGATAATAGTGTGATTCACAGAGTGACTTACACTATTACAGCAGAAACCAAGCTATGATTTAGCTGTTTTTTTGCTGCTAGAACCGTTCTCGAACGTTTCTAGAACTATCGAGCTTTTGCAAAAAGCTCGAGTTCTAGTTCGATCTAGAACATGCCCCAAAATCACTCGAGCCTAGAACTGGAGAACCACGAACCACGAACCGCGCTCAACTCTAGTCCTTTCCTCAATTCCCAATCTACAAAAATGCTAGTGCATGCCCTCATAATCTCCCGCATCGACTACTGCAACATCCTCCTCTGTGGTCTCCCTGCTAACACACTCGCCCCTCTCCAGTCCATCCTTAACTCTGCTGCCCGACTGATCCACCTCTCTCCTCAATACCACCCCGCTTCTCCTCTCTGCAAGTCCCTCCACTGGCTCCCAATCTTCTATTGTATCCAATTCAAACTACTAACCCTGACCTACAAAGCTATCCATAATCTGTCTCCTCCATATATCTCTGAACTAATCTCTCGCTACACTCCAAAACGTAACCTCCGGTCCTCCCAAGATCTCCTTCTCTCCTCCTCTCTCATTCGCTCCTCATGCAACCGACTCCAAGACTTCTCCCGAGCATCCCCAGTCTCCTGGAACTCACTGCCTCAACACGTCAGACTATCTACTACACTTGCAAACTTCAAATGGACCCTGAAAACTCATCTGTTCAGAAATGCCTATAATCTACAATGACCTCACTGCCCCACCACCGTGCGGAGCTGCCGCCCCACCACCGTGCGGAGCTGCCGCCCCACCTACACCCCACCTACTGTCTCCTCCCCAAAATCCTTTAGGATGTAAGCCCGCAAGGGCAGGGCCCTCTTCCCTCTGTGCTAGTCTGTCTATTGTAACGTGTATATGTATTCTGTATGTAACCCCCTCATGTACAGCACCATGGAATCAATGGTGCTCTATAAATAAACAATAATAATAATAATGGGCAGATTATAATGAGGACAATCTGGGTTACTGCCTGGGGTTCCAGGAGGACTCATGGACAGAGTACCCTAATTATAATGCTTTGTGCGCCACCAATGGTGGTGCACATCTCTGGACTGGCAGCTTTCCTGGAGCTCCACTGCTGGCAATACAGAATAGCAGCACAGCTCCCATTGCCTCTTCTGCGATGTGCCAGTGGCATCATCAGCCGACACACACCAAATGTACTCACCTGCCACAAAAAGAAGGGGATCCCCGGGGTCCAGAGCAGAGTGCCTGGGGAGCTGTATGGAGGTATGGTTTTTTCTATATGTTTATGGGATGTGTACACGGGATTTGTAAGGGCTCATATTGTATATATGGGGCAGTTTGAGGGCTTACCTTCTATACAGGGGCTATATGAGGTCTCATCTTGTATATAGGGGGCTGTTTAAGGGCTCATCCTGTATATAGGAGCTATATGAGAGCTCATACTGTATACTGTGTGTAGAATTATTAGGCAAATGAGTATTTTGATCACATGATACTTGTTATACATGTTGTCCTACTCCAAGCTGTATAGGCTTGAGAGCCAACTACCAATTAAATAAATCAGGTGATGTGCATCTCTGTAATGAGGAGGGCTGTGGTGTAATAACATCAACACCCTATATAAGGTGTGCTTAATTATTAGGCAACTTCCTTTCCTTTGGCAAAATGGGTCAGAAGAGAGATTTGACGGGCTCTGAAAAGTCCAAAATTGTGAGATGTCTTGCAGAGGGATGCAGCAGTCTTGAAATTGCCAAAGTTTTGAAGCGTGATCATCAAACAATCAAGCGTTTAATGGCAAATAGCCAACAGGGTCACAAGAAGCGTGTTGGCCAAAAAAGGCGCAAAATAACTGCCCATGAATTGAGGAATATCAAGCGTGAAGCTGCTAAGATGCCATTTGCCATCACTTTGGCCATATTTCAGAGCTGCAACATTACTGAAGTATCAAAAAGCACAAGGTGTGCCATACTCAGGGACATGGCCAAGGTAAGGTAGGCTGAAACTCGACCACCTTTGAACAAGAAACATAAGATAAAATGTCAAGACTGGGCCAAGAAAAATCTTAAGACTGATTTTTCAAAGGTTTTATGGACTGATGAAATGAGAGTGACTCTTGATGGGCCAGATGGATGGGTCAGTAAAGGGCAGAGAGCTCCAGTCCGACTCAGACGCCAGCAAGATGGAGGTGGGGTACTAGTATGGGCTGATATCATCAAAAATGAACTTGTGGGTTGAGGATGGAGTGAAGCTCAACTCACAGACCTACTGCCAGTTTCTGGAAGACAACTTCTTCAAGCAGTGGTACAGGAAGAATTCGGTATCGTTCAAGAGAAACATGATTTTCATACAGAACAATGCTCCATCACATGCATCCAACTACTCCACAGCGTGGCTGGCCAGTAAAGGTTTAAAACATGAAAAAAAAATGACATGGCCCCCTTGTTCACCTGATCTAAATCCCATAGAGAATATGTGGTCCCTCATAAAATGTAAGATCTACAGGGAGGGAAAACAGTACACCTCTCGGAACAGTGTCTGGGAGGATGTGGTGGCTGCTGCACGCAATGTTGATCGTAAACAGATCAAGCAACTGCCAGAATCTATGGATGGTTGGCTGTTGAGTGTCACCATAAAGAAACGTGGCTATATTGGTCACTATTTTTTTGGGTTTTGTTTTTGCATGTCAGAAATGTTTATTTCTAAGTTTTGTGCAGTTATATTGGTTTTCCTGGTGAAAATAAACACGTAAGATGGGAATATATTTGGTTTTTATTAAGTTACCTAATAATTCTGCACAGTAATAGTTACCTGCACAAACAGATATCCTCCTAAGATAGCCAAATCTAAAAAAAAACTCACTCCAACTTCCAAAAATATTAAGCTTTGATATTTATGAGTCTTTTGGGTTGATTGAGAACATAGTTGTTGATCAAAAATAATAAAAAAAATCCTATAAAATACAACTTGCCTAATAATTCTGCACACAGTGTATATTTGGGGCTGTATGAAAACTTATACTGTAAATATAGGGTTGTTTGAAAGCTCATACTGTATATTTAGGACTATGTGAGGGCTCATTCTGTATATAGAGGCTATGTGAGGGCTCATCTTTTGTTATAGGGGGCTGTTTAAGGGCTCATCCTGTATATAGGGGCTACTGTATGTGAGAGCTCATACTGTATATATGGGGCTGTTTGAAAACTTATACTGTACAATTGAAACCAGAAGTTTACATATGCATGTTTTTCTCACTATCTGACATGAATTCAGAATAAACCTTTCCTGTTTTAGGTCAATTAGGATTACCAAAATTATTTATATTTGCCAAAAGCCATAATAATAAGAGAGAGAGAGAGAGAATCTTTTAAGACATTTTTATTACTTTCTGCAGTCAAAAGTTTACATACAGTGTATTTCATTAGTATTTGGTACCATTGCCCTTAACCCCATCACGACTGGCCGATTTTTCGCTTTCCGTTTTTTTTTTCGCCATTCTTTTTCTGAGAGACGTAACTTTTTTATTTTTTAATCAATATGGTCATGTGAGGGCTCATTTTTTGTGGAACGAGCTGTACTTTTAAATTAAACCCTCAGTTTTACCATATAGTGTAAAAAATTTACTGTATAGTGTAAAAATTCCAAATGCAGAAAAATTGCAAAAAAAGTGCAATAGCACTATGGTTTTTGAGATATTTTATTCACTGTGTTCACTATATGGTAAAACTGATGTATGGGTGGGATGCCTCAGGTCAGTGCGAGTTCGTAGACACCAAACATGTATAGGTTTACTTTTATATAAGGGGTTAAAAAAAATCGGAAGTTTGTCCGAAAAAAGTGGCGCATGTTTTAGGCCATATTCCGTGACCCGTAGCGTTCTCATTTTTTGGGATCTATGGCTCAGTGATGGTTTATTTTTTGCGTCTCAAGCTGACGTTTTTAACGGTACCATTTTTGCGCAGATGCTATGTTTTGATCGCCTCTTATTGCATTTTGCGCAAAAGTTGTGGCGACAAAAAAACGTTGTTTTGGCGTTTGGAATGTTTTTGCCGTTACGCCGTATACTGATCAGATTAATTGATTTTATATTTTAATATATCGGGCGTTTCTGAATGCGGCGATACCAAATGTGTGTATATTTGTTATTTTTTTAACCCTTTAATTTTCAATGGGGCGAATGGGGGGTGATTTGAACTTTTAGGTTTTTTTGTTTTTTTTTTAATCTTTTAAAACTTTTTTTTTTACTTTTTTTTTTATTTTACTAGTCCCCCTAGGGGGCTATTGCGATCAGCATTCCGACCGCTCTGCAGTATCTGCTGATCACAGCTACAAGGCTGTAAACAGCAGATACGCTCTCTTTCTCTTTTGCTGTGCCGCTGGCACAGCGAAAGTGAAAGCAAGTCAGGTGTAGTACAGGAGTCATCACATGACCCTGTGCTACCATGACAACTATCGGGAGTCACGTGATCGCGTCACGTGACTTCCGGTATCGGGCGGTAAGTAAAATTTTACCGCGATCGCGCTTATAATGGCGCTGTCACATATTGACAGCGCCATATAAGGGGTTAAATGGCACGAGCAGATAACGATTCTGCTCGTGCCTAGCAGGCACACATCTCAGCTGTGAAAATCAACTGAGATGTGTACCGATCGCAGAATGATGCTGCCGGCAGACCGCGGGCAGTAAGGTTATGACCGCAGGGATGTAATTTTACGGCCCGCGGTCGTAAAGGGGTTAAACTGCATGACTTGGGTGAAACATTTTGGATATCCTTCCACAAGCTTCTCACAATAGTTGGTAGGAATTTGGGCCCATTCTTCCTGACAGAACTGGTGTAACTGAGCCATGTTTGTAGGCCGCCCTGCTCGTACCTGCCTTTTCAGCTTTGCTTTGCATTTTCAATTGGATTGAGATCAGGTCTTTGTGATGGCCACTCCAGAACATTGACTTTGCTTTCCTTAAGCCATTTTGTAACTAATTTGGTAGAATACTTTGGGTCATTGTCCATTTGGAAGGCCCATTTCTGCCCAAGCTTTAAGTTCCTGGCTCTTGAGATGTTGCTGCAGTATTGCCACATAATCTTCTTTCCTCATGATGCCATCTATTTTGTGAACTGCACCAGTCCCTCCTGCAACAAAACAACCCCACTACATTATGCTTCCACCCCTGTTTTTCATAGTTGGGATGATGTTCTTAGGCTTCAAAGCTTCTCCATTTTTCCTCCAAATGTAACAATGGTCATTATGGCCAAACAGTTTGTTTTTAGTTGTCAGACCACAGGACATGTCTCCAGAAATTAAGATCTTTGTTCCTGTGTGCATTTCTAAATATTAATCTGTCTCTTTTTATGTTTCTTTTGGAATAACCACTTCTTCCTGGCAGAGTGGCCTTTCCGCCCATGTTGGCTGATTTCTTTTGACTTTTCCATGATTCTACACAAAGAAGCAGTGTGTTTCAGTTGTGCATTATAATACATCCACAGGTGTGTCTCTAATTAACACAGATGTTGCCAGTAAGCCTATCAGAAGCTTCCAAAGATATGATATTATCATATGGGCTATCCCATATTGTTTAAAGGTATAGTACTCTTAAGGCTGCTTTACACGCAGCAACATCGCTAGCGATGTCGCTGGTGAAAGCACCCGCCCCCGTCAGTTGTGCGTCACAGGCAAATCGCTGCCCGTGGAGCACAACATCGCTTGGACCCATCACACATACTTACCTGCCTAGCGACATCGCTGTAGCCGGCGAACCGCCTCCTTTCTAAGGGGTAGGTTCATTCAGTGTCACAGCGGCGTCACTAAGCGGCCGCCCAATAGAAGCGGAGGGGCGGAGATGAGCGGGCGGAACATCCCGCCCACCTACTTCCTTCCTCATTGCGGGCGGCCGCAGGTACGGTGATGTTCCTCGTTCCTGCGGTGTCACACATAGTGATGTGTGCTGCCGCTGGAACGACGAACAACCTTCAACAGCAATGATAATCGGGATTAGAACGACGTGTCAACGATCAACGATTAGGTGAGTAATTTTGATCGTTAACGGTCATTCGTGCGTTTCACACACAACGACGATGCTAAAGAGGCCGGATGTGCGTCACAAATTCCGTGACCCCAGCGACATCTCGTTAGTGATGTCGTTGCGTGTAAAGCCCCCTTTAGTGTATGTAAACTTTTGACTTTGCAGAAAGTAATAAAAATGCCTTAAAACATTCTCTCTCTCATTATTCTGGCAATTGGAAAATATAAATAGTTTTGGTAATCCTAGTTGACCTAAAATGGGAAAAGGTTATTTGAATTTCATGTCAGATAGTGAGAAAAACATGCAGATGTGTCCGTAGCGCCCCACGGGGCCTCAGGGGTTACTCGTCACTGGGTCAGTGGTTTCGTGGGGTTGCTGTGACTGGCCTGACCCGGCTCCGTGGCCCCGTCGGCTACATGTAAAGGACAGACAAATCGGTGTCCGGTGTAAAGGGGGATGGAAGGGGGGCGAAGGGTCCCTGGAAGGAGTCACCGGTTACAGTTGTGACTGGGGTCTCGGCCGCCGACCCCTCCTGCGACTTTTCCTCTCCCAGGGGTGGCGTTGGATGGGAATGGGAGATGCTTTGCAGCGCCACCCGTGGTGTGCGGCCAGGAATTAGCCGCCGCTGCGAGGTGTTGCTCTCCTCCAGGGCTGATGTTAAAACAACAGAGATAGTCCAGCTCCCCACAGGTGGAGTGAGCACCAGGGAGGATGAGGACGATAGGAAAGGCTGATGGCGCCGAAGTGTGGGACGGCAGCGCCGGCAATGACAAAGACGACACAGGGGGCTGTGGTTCACAGTTCCATTTACTCACAGTTATTAAAGCTCCCTGGAGGTGCCACTTTCCACCACCATGGATGGACTCCAGCCGGTCCCGGGTGAATTGGAGGCAATCACCGGTGTCTGTGGAAATGTGTGAGACCTTCCTCCTTGGGCTGACTCACGGCTCCCTGTGGCCTGAAGCTACTTGGTGACTGTGCTGTCTGTGTTAAGTGTCTGTCCTGTCCCGTATGCAGGTGATGCGGGTCCTCGTCGTGGGGCCTGGCTGTAAACCTGACCCCGGATTCTATATGTCACTGTGCTCTAGGAAAGTGGGTGGTGGGCGATGTGACATGAAATCCCCAACCCCTGCAGATTTGTTAGAGTCAATGAAGGTTTCCTCATCCGAGGGTTCTGCTCTCCGACTGCTGCCATGTCTTCTGTGTCTCACCATCTCCACCAGTCACCTCTGTCTCTTGCCCTCTTCCAGTCTGGTGGGTCATAGGTATAGAAGTTCTGTGAAGCACTCTCTATAGTAGCCATTGTACTACAAGTCACATGATGTTCTGGCACTCTCTCCTCCTTCCCGAGATAGCTCCAAGCATGCATCCCGGGTGGTCCCCCTGAGGGAAGCTTCCCCCAGGGGATCTTTTGCTCCTTCACTGTCTCAGACTGTTTTCCTTCTAAAGTGAAACTGTTTGTCTCTTTCTACTCACTTACTGAGAGGAGCCCCCACCCTCTGGAATGGCTCAGCAGTGCTGGGGAATTACCCATTGCCATGGTGCCCACCTGCAGTCTGGTTCCTGTATGTGGTGACTCAAGCTTGATGTTCTGTGTGAGTGGCAGAAACCAGCAATTAACCTCTTTGCACCCGGGAGAGAATTACAACTTAAACCAGATGCAATTCCCTGTGGCGCCACATGTCTTTTTAAACACTTTATTGTTTTACAATTTTCTGGACAGACATGCCTTTATCATTTTATCTCTGCAGATGTGCACCTGTGCATTAATCATGTGACTTATTACATGATCTATCAAAGCAAAGGGGCCTTTCACCTAAACTGCCCAGGGCTCTGGCTAATCTTAATCCACCCCTGGTCACAGTACAAAGATAAAGTTGTGATATGAAAGAACATCAGCAATGTGAAAAATCAGGTGATTAAGATAAAAAATAGAAATGAGCAATTCGATTGTCACTGCCCTAGTGTGGCATCCAGTCCGTTCCTTACTTCTACGCATTTGGAGCAGATTGTAGAAAGTCTCAAACTGTTTACTCATATGTAGCCGACACAGCCCCTCTAATGCACTAATGAATTTTTCATTTACTTTTCATAAGTAATACCCATTTATTAGGTTTCCCAATCAATGTGATGAGTGTATCTTAAAGAATTTCCCTATAATTGTTTTGCCTTTGCCTGTCATTGTAAAATTAAAAGTACAATGAGGGAAATACAATGAATCAGATGATTCCTCAGAATATACTGATTGTGAAACACCCAAACATGTCATCTCCGTAACAATGCATTTTTGTTCAGAAAAGCAGAACTATATTTTTCCAGAATCACTGGTTGGCATCACATTATGTGCTGGACTAACAGATCTATTGGGGCGTTCCTCTTATAGCACTGATGTATTAAATACTGCAAACCCCCAAATAATGCAATTTTTAATTGATTTTGTTGACCTTTCCTATTGTAACCTTGTTGTCATTATTTCTGGTGCAAGGGTCTGCTTGTAAAGGCTTCTGCACTGTTTTTAGGTTTATACCACTATCCAGAGTGATGTGTTTATTAAAATACACTTGGTAATTATTTTTGCGAATATCATATCTTTGTGGGTGAACTTCTTGATTATTACATGGCCAGCTCAGATCCCTGCTCTCAGCGTCATAAAACATTGTTTGATTTCAATAAAGCACAACTTATAAGACGGACCTTCCTATCTAACATAGTACCTAACCTCACAAATTCTTAAATATCCACAGACGTCCTCCAAAATCTTGTAGGAAACCATTCTGGGAGAATGAAGTCTGCTGCAGCCACCATAGAGGCTGAAATCTACATTAAAAGGATTAATCATATCATAAAATGATGACATATAGGACCTGACATCACTGTATGGTCATTAGGGGATCAACCTCTGACACACCAACTAATCCTGAGAATGAGGAGCCCTTCACCGTTTCCATCCTGATCAAAGAGGAACTGCGTTTGGCCTCATGTGCTTGTAACACTGGCGCCAGAAATGCAAGTCATAGTGAAGACAACTCAGTGGTGACTCCAACAGGTATTTATTGGGCTGGAATAGGGCAATGGAAGAGGAATGGGTAAGCGGAAGGCAATACAGAAGTTCAAGGAAATCAAATCAAATAACAGTTCGCACATTTCACAGTTACATGCGACTGAACCGGTGCATGCAATCACTGGGGATTATTATGAACAAATTCCCTTAGCATCAACCCAATTCCAATGCCTCCATCAGGGGAGCATCGGTGTCAGCCAATTTATAGTCACAATATACAATTAAGCAAGAAAACTAGGAACACTAAACATGGTGTACTTGCATTGCAATTCACTACAACGACAGTTAACTCTGGTAGTTAGCTACTCTTTCCCAGTATCGTACATCAAGGTGGGAAGTACGACCGGCTCATTTGGATGCTGCTCTCGAACAAATGTTTGTTTCTCAGTCTCTGGTTATCGGTATTCAATCTACGGTGACCATGGAGTCTGATCCTCTTCTGGTGTTTGTTGTTCGATCTTCAGGTTTCTCTGGCAGCTGGGTTCGGTCATTGGATTCCTTTTGCTTTGGTATTTGGTCTTTGGGTTGCTCTGGCAACAGTATTTGGTCTTCGGGCTCCTTTGGCAATGGTATTCAATCTTTGGGTTCCTATAACAACGGCATTTGCTCTTCGGGTTCCTCTGGTGGCAGTATGCAGTCTTTGGGTTCCTCTGGCAACTGTATTTGGTCTTCAGGTTCTTCTGGCAATGGTGTTCGGTCTTTGGGTCCCTGTGGGCTCTTTACGCTTTCAGATGATTCCACTGCAGACAACACGGGCCTGCTCTGCTGCGTACACGTCTGCTTCCCTGGTAACCTTGATACTAACTCTGCGTTCTTGCTGCAGGCCCAGCCTTTTATACTTTGTAATTGCATCACAGTTGTCACCTGACGCAACGTCCCCTTCCAAATCTTCCCTCCAGGAAACATACTCAATACAGTTTAGCTCCTGGTGACCCTGGTCCACCGGCAGATGGCATTGGTGTTCAAATGCTGTGGAGCACTGACTATGAGTATATTCTTCAGGCAAAACTCTTACATACTTGCACAGAATTGTGTTACTTCTTTCTTTTGCAGTTAGTTAAGATGAAAGCCAACAAGTAGGGAAAGAATGTTAATTTTCAGAGTTCATAGGCAATCCAGAGGTCAGATCGCTTCCTAGTGACATGCCATTACTTTATTAGATCGTAATATCCCTTTAATGCCTATGGTTCTAAAATAAAATGGCCAACACACTCATGTAGGTGTGCAGGTCTGGTGTCCACATGCTTTTGAATGCGCATTTGAATTGAGAGAGGCTACTGACACAGAGTGTCCAGAATGGGCATTTTATTCTTATGAAGAGGGCCACAATGATGATAATGATAAGGATGGCCATTTAAAGCTGGCAGATTTCCATGAGCACGGGCTCCTCTGATGATTTCTATGTGGGGATGAAACGCGTAGGGAGTGACCGGAGGCCTGCTCCTGACATTTATTGGTGGATTGAGAGATAAACACGAAGGAGGTTTATCAGTGAATATCCTGTCCATGAGAATTTTGAAGCCCGCAAGTCATTGGTGATACCGTTCCAACTATTATAACCATATTATGTGAAATGGTATATGTTTAATGGCGGTCATTTACACCAGATATCTACACATTAGATAATATTGGAGTTACAATGTGGAGGGCGGTTCCCTGTACGTGTGACCTCCAGTGTAGTACTATGGTGACATATCAGTGACCCAGTCCAGATAGTGTTTTGTGCGCTGTACCCAAACCAGGGTCCATTTGAGCTTGGTGACCACTGTTTTGGGTATTCTTATTTGATACTCACATTTTTATGAGGTTTACTCGTTTTAAAGAGCACCATTAAAAGTTATATTTTATAATTAGTGTGCGGTTGCACAATGTCCACACATCTTGCTATTTAAACATATTTAGTTAATAGTACTTGGGATTGTATTTTACCGAAAGTTTAGTACTTTATTATGTTTTTCAGTGCTTTTGATAAAATTTGATCAAACTAGGTTCTTTGAGATGAAGCATTAAGGCCTTCTCCTGCATTTTCTGTGTGGACTCAATTCGACATTGACATTCATAATATTAATTTCTTCCATAACTTGTGTCTAATGTCAAAATGTAATAGGCCAGTATTTCTTCTTTCCTGACCAACCTGAAAATAATATTGGCATGATTGGAACCACAAATGCACTACGATAAAAATCAATAACCCAACGTTTGTGGTTTCTAAATGCAACTATCCAATAATTCGAAATCCTTAAGGCCCCCATACACACAGTATGGCTGATGGTCTAATGTGTATGGGGGCCACCCAACTCTCCCCTGACAGATGATGTCGGGGTAGATAATAATCCTAAATTTCGAACTGCTGATCCTTTTTATTCTTAGTGAGATGTCGCCAGTGTGGCTCTATCATAGAGAACACAGGAACGCTCAGCAGAGTGAGGTGTCCTGTGTTAGGGAGATACAGGAGCGACAGCTGCTGGCCTGAATGATTGGCCATACCATTGTTCGGCTGACAGCTACTGTGTTTCTCTGAAAATACGACAGGGTCTTATATTCATTTTTTCTTCAAAAGCTGTGTTATGTCTTATTTTCAGGAAATGTCTTATTTTTCTATGAATAACAATAATCATTTATTCAGATATAGTCATGACCTGTCAACAACGCATTCTTAGATCATGTCTTCCAGCTGAGCAAACAAGTGTTGCCGACCTGATCCACACTTGCACTTCTTAGCATTTCCCTTGTAACCTGTTGACTCAGGTTAATGTGCTTTGTTTGGCATTTTCGGACCATTTGGATATCCAATATCATCTCTTTCCAGGAAGCAGTAAGATTTTTGCCCTGAGAGTCCTCCAGGATTCCTTTCTTGTACTCAATGGAATAGCTTTCTTTTTGCCCTCATGTTGTCTGGGGTTCCATATACTAGTATGGTATATTTCTTGCTCATCTGTTTACATACAGTACTGTACTTTCACCAAGAAAAGCAGACACCCTTAAAAGTATCGAGCTCAAACTACCCCAAACAATAAGGGTTGTGTGTAAGAGCCTAGCACTTGCCAATCCTTATTACTTTGAGTCTCGTGAGGTCTTTTGAGTGCAATCCTTTTGGGACTGTCTGCTTTTCTTTATTGAAGTGCCTATCTGTTCTGCTGCATTTTACTTCAATTGATTTTACTTTTTTACATTTATAGCTGCCTTGACACTATTTCAATTAACTTTTTTATGAACTGTAACTACTGCTTCTTTTTGGAGTTAGGTTTATATTTCAAGCATCCTCAAAAATCCTGCTTATTTTTAGGGTAGGTCTTATTTTCGGGGAATTATTGTGCATGGTGGCCTTTAGACTTAGGGGTACTTTGCACGCTGCGACATCTCTAGCCGATGCTAGCAATGCCGAGCCCGATAGTACCCGCCCCCGTCGCACATGCGATATCTTGTGATAGCTGCCATAGCGAACATTATCGCTACGGCAGCTTCACACGCACTTACCTGCCCTGCGACATCGCTCTGGCCGGCGACCCGCCTCCTTCCTTAGGGGGCGGGTCGTTCAGCGTCACAGCGACGTCACACGGCAGGCGGTCAATAGAAGCGGAGGGGCGGAGATGAGCGGGACGTAAACTTCCCGCCCACCTCCTTCCTTCCGCATTGGCGGTGGAGGCAGGTAAGGAGATGTTCCTCGCTCCTGCGGCTTCACACACAGTGATGTGTAAGTGCGTGTGAAGGTAAGTGCGTGTGAAGCTGCCGTAGCGATAATGTTCGCTATGGCAGCTATCACAAGATATCGCATGTGCGACGGGGGCGGGTACTATCGGGCTTGGCATTGCTAGCATCGGCTAGCGATGTCGCAGCGTGCAAAGTACCCCTAAGTCTAAAGGCCACCATGCACAATAATTCCCCGAAAATAAGACCTACCCTAAAAATAAGCAGGATTTTTCAGGATTTTTGAGGATGCTTGAAATATAAACCTAACTCCAAAAAGAAGCAGTAGTTACAGTTCATAAAAAAGTTAATTGAAATAGTGTCAAGGCAGCTATAAATGTAAAAAAGTAAAATCAATTGAAGTAAAATGCAGCAGAACAGATAGGCACTTCAATAAAGAAAAGCAGACAGTCCCAAAAGGATCGCACTCAAAAGACCTCACGAGACTCAAAGTAATAAGGATTGGCAAGTGCTAGGCTCTTAAGGCCCCGTCACACTAAGCAACATCGCTAGCAACATCGCTGCTAACGAACAACTTTTGTGACGTTGCTAGCGATGTTGCTGTGTGTGACATCCAGCAACAACCTGGCCCCTGCTGTGAGGTCGTTGGTTGTTGCTGAATGTCCTGGGCCATTTTTTAGTTGTTGCTGTCCCGCTGTGAAGCACAGATCGCTGTGTGTGACAGCGAGACAGCAACAACTAAATGTGCAGGCAGCAGGAACCGGCTTCTGCGGAGGCTGGTAACTACAGTAAACATCGGGTAACCAAGAAGCCCTGTCCTTGGTTACCCGATATTTACCTTTGTTACCAGACTGCGCCGCTCTCACTGTCAGTGCCGGCTCCTTCTCTGTGCACATTTAGCTGCAGCACACATCGGGTAATTAACCCGATGTGTGCTGTAACTAGGAGAGCAGGGAGCCAGCGCTCAGTGTGCGCTGCTCCCTGCTCTCTGCACGTGTAGCTGCGTGTGCTGGTAACCAAGGTAAATATCGGGTTGGTTACCCGATATTTACCTTAGTTACCAAGCGCAGCATCTTCCACGCGGCGCTGGGGGCTGGTCACTGGTTGCTGGTGAGCTCACCAGCAACTCGTGTAGCCACCCTCCAGCGATCCCTGCAAGGTCACGTTGCTGGTGGGATCGCTGGAGTGTCGCAGTGTGACATCTCACCAGCAACCTCCTAGCAACTTACCAGCGATCCCTATCGTTGTTGGGATCGCTGGTAAGTTGCTTAGTGTGACTGGACCTTTACACACAACCGTTATTGTTTGGGGTAGTTTGAGCTCGATACTTTTAAGGGTGTCTGCTTTTCTTGGTGAAAGTACAGTACTGTATGTAAACAGATGAGCACTGCATATGGCGGCTCCGGTTCCCTCCCCGTCCCGGACCTTGGCAGTGTGCATGTGCGCCGTGTTGATCAGGGTCACTTTGGCTGAGGACATCTGTGTGTTTTATTTTGTTATTTATACACCAGATACACTTCACTTTCTCACCTGAAAACGTGTGAAAGAGCTGCTGCTCGCAGAAAAACATGCGTTGCGGCGTCCCCCCTCTTGCACTGTAGTCTGACACCCCTGCCAGAGACTAAGGTATATATCGCCTCACCAAGTGTGGGCCTGGCTCTCATTGTTACATGTGTTAGTTAGGGTGTCTGATTGAGCATTGGCTTTGGCTGCATTGTGTCTACAGATATGGAGACATGGGGTCCACTTAACCCCGGTTTTGAGATATTTTTATGTGACCAGTCTACACTGTCTCCTTATCTCTGTTAATTATATTAGGTGTACAGCTTTTGCCATAGCCCCTCACAGCCTTTACTGGGGGTGATGTTATCCACACAAATGGAAACTTGTGTATCATTTACTATTTTTTTCCACTATTTTATTTCTCTCTCATTCATGTGAGCTATTTTGTCTTTTATCTAATTATAATTATTTGTCTAATAAAAAGTCTACTTTTATATAAAATTACTTTCTTCTACTGTGCTATTACTTTATGTCCTTCTTTCCTTTATCACATTCATGAGTAGTGTGCACCTTGTCTAAGGATCATCATGGCATGAACTCAAAAGGCCGCTTTACACGCAACGGCGTATTTAACGATATGTCGTTGGTGTCACGGAATTCGACAGCTAACGATCAGAAATACTCACCAAATTGTTGATCGTTGACACGTCGTTCATTTTCCAAATGTCATTTCTCGTGCTGGACTCAGGTTGATCGTCGTTCCTGAGGCAGCACACATCACTATGTGTGACACACCGGGAACGACAAACAAGAGCGTTCCTGCGTCCTCCGGCAACGAGGTGGGCGTGTCGTTAATGCGGCTGCTCTCCGCCCCTCCGCTTCTATTGGTGGGCCGCTGTGTGACGTCGCTATGACGCCGCACGAACCTCCCCCTTAAAAAAGAGGTTGTTCGCCGGCCACAGCGACGTCGTTAGGAAGGTAAGTCCGTTTAACGCATCCTATCAATATTGTTCGCCACGGGCAGCAATTTGCCTGTGACGTACAAACGACGGGGGCGGGTGCGATCGCTAGGCAGCCTTTAGAATCTCTATGCATAGTATGGCTTTATGGACTTTATTAAAGGGAACCTGTCACCAGTTTTCGGCCTATAGGCTGCGGCCACCACCACCGGGCTCTTATATACAGCATTCTAACATGCTGTATATAAGAGCCCAGGCCACTGTGTAGAACATAAAAAACACTTTATAATACTCACCGAACGATCGCGCTATGGTGGATTTGGGTCAGATGGGCGTCTCTGTTGTCCGGTGCCAGCGCCGCCTTTTTCGGCCATCTTTGTCATCCTTCTTCTGTCGCATGATGTGTCCTACCAATAGTAAGGATGACAGCATTCCTCTGGGTGAAAAAACATGCAATTCTTTATTCCATCAGTTGTTTTACAGCAACGTTTCGACCTGGTGGTCTTTGTCAAGTATGACAAAGACCATGTCGCGGGCGGAGGAGGGGACGCCGCGCTCTCCCACTGCTCGGGTCCGGCTGCCGCGGCTGCTGCGGCCTGCTGCTGCTCGGTGGCTCGAGCGATGGGCCGGATCCCGGGGACTCGAGCGACGCTCCTCGCCCGTGAGTGAAAGGGGATTGGTTTTTGGGATAGTTTATTGTCCGTGACGCCACCCACGGTTGTGGTGATTGTATGGACACCACCGCTGCTCTGTATTGGGATTCCGGGAGCGGTGACAGGGAGCAGCAAAGTTGTTGGTTCTCCCCTCCGTGGGTAGGGGGTGGTTGTCCCGGGGCCCAGTGATGGGGTTGGTATGGTGGACAGGCGGGTATGGGGCCTGTGGAGGTGCAGGGGTGCAGGGGCAGCGCTGTGCCGCACGGCACGGAGGTACTCACTCAGCCAGTAAACACGACACAGTTCTCGGTAAACAAACGACTGGTTGGACGGGTCCCTCGGACGGCTACAGTGCTGCGGTTCCCTGCAGTTAGCGGTGACGGTCTCTTCCTTGCACCTATGTAAAGTCTCTTGGTAGCGATGGGTCCCCACCGGTTACCCACTCCTCGGCTTCAATCTGGGCCGAAGGAGCCCTACTTTGACCGCAGGCGCTGGCCCTGGGAAACTGGTGCCTTGGCGGTGGCGGTGTCTCCCCTTAACGGTCGGGCTGTTGCCTTCAATCGGGACTTGGTTGTTAGGAGACAGAGGTCCCCTTCACTGACGGATTTGGCAAATTATGGCGACTCCTAGCCTTGCCGGGATCCGAAAGGCCCCTGCCCTGGTGCTGACTGTTCTTCGTATACTGCTCCAGTACCGCCGGGTCACCACCCGTCCGCGGTCCTTCCAGCAACCTCCAAACAGTCCCCCTGCAGACTATCACCGCCGTCTGCTGACCTTGCTGTCTCAGTCCGGGGCACACACCCGGACCAACTTCAGGCTTTCTTACTGTCACTTTTTACTCTTTCTCTCCAGCTCCTCTACCACTTCACTTCCTTCTACTTTCACTTCCCTAGCTGGACTTCACTCTAGCCCTCAGCTAGACTTCAACTGCCTGGTTTTCCCGCCTCCAGGGCTGTGAACTCCTCGGTGGGCGGAGCCAACCGCCTGGCCCACCCACTGGTGTGGACATCAGCCCCTGGAGGAAGGCAACAAGGATTTTAGGTTAGCTTAGATGTACCTGCCGGGAATGTGGGGTGCATGTGATGTTGTGACCTGTGACCCCTGGCTTGCCCAGGGCGTCACAACCACCAGGTTGAAACGTTGCTGTAAAACAACTGATGGAATAAAGAATTGCATGTTTTTTCACCCAGAGGAATCCTGTCATCCTTACTATTGGTATGTTATTTCAAGTGATCCCTTGATCTTGGGCGTGCGCTCCTGAGGTGCTGATTGTGCTGTTGCACAGGCACATAAGTCTTTTAACCAAGGTGCTGTGGACTTTTCTTTTTTGGGCATGATGTGTCCTACGTCATACACACTCACCGGCATTGAGGTCCTGCGCAGGCGCACTTTGATTTACCCTGAGCAGGGTAGCTCAAAGTATTGTAGTGCGCCTGCGCGGGACCGGTGAGTGTGTATGACGTAGGATGCGTCATGCACACAAGCTTGAGAAGGAGGATGAAGATGGCCGAAAGAGGAGGCACCAGCACCGGACAACGGAGACGCCCATCTGACCCAAATCCACCGTAGCGTGACCTTCTAGGTGAGTATTATAAAGTGTTTTTTATGTTTTACACAGTGGCCTGGGCTCTTATATACAGTATGTTAGAATGCTGTATGTAAGAGCCCAGTGGTGGTGGCCGCGGCTTATAGTCACCAAATCTGGTGACAGGTTCCCTTTAACTCTAAGTTTTTCTATCTTACCCATTAAACAGTAAAAAAAACCATACAGCACACATATGGCAATCATATCCTGTATGTGTTCTCCATTTTTTTTCATGACCCAATTTACCAACTCTGGCTAGTTTGTTTGATCAATGACTCCGATACATAATGGTAATGTCTCCGTTTTTTTTTTTTGTTTTTTTTAAACACACAGTTTGCTAAAAAAGACAACAAACCCCTGAATAAGTGAACAGCCCCAAAGCCTATAATAGGTATTTGCTCTATCTGTGAAAAGCACGTATGTGATAAAATACATGTCTAAATGAGGTCTCATTGGGAGACTATAGTGAAACACTCCAAATTTTGCTACATTGATCATGGTGTTCAGATTGTGATGTGTTTTAGAATCTAAATCCATACTGATTCCAAGTGAACAAACAAGAAGAAAAAACATTTATTTGTATTGCACTGATTTTTCTCAGAGCAGATGATTTACCATTAGTTATTATTTGCATGTCTTTAGTCTGCAGAGTAACTAGATTAGTTTCTATGAGTAGCCGTACATTTTTTGTAGCATCCCTTGATGTTGAAAACAAAAAACACCCTGGCCCGATGTTGGCTGTGTGTCAAACAGTGAATTTTTGTGCTGTTTTTTACACTTTTGGTGATTTTTAATTTTAAATTATTCTTATTTATTTTTTTAAATAAAGCATTCTTTAGGTATGTAAGAAAAAACACCAATAAAAATGCTTGAAAAAACGTATAAAAATCATTCTATTTGTTTTACAAGCCAAAAAAAAATCACAAAAATCATGTAAGTAGGCAGACTAGGGGTCATTTTAATCGTAGACATTTTGCGGTGGATTTTTCAGGAGCATATTTAAGCAAAATGCACTTGCCCCAGAGAGTCCATTCAAAGAATTTAAATATTATGGATTTTAAAATGTCACTTTCCGCAATATAGAGATGCGATTTGTTAAAATATTATCTACTGAGCTGGTACTGCAATTTGCTGTGGATTTTCCAACTACAAATCTACGCAGAATATCCACAAAAAGGGAGCGTTTACTTGACTGTATTTTTGGTCCAAGTGCTGTCCGTGGAAAACACTGACATCATACGGCCAACACTAGGATGAATATTCAGATGATAATTTTTTCACATGAACCCAATGGCCGCCTGAGATGAATTGTAGCATGCACTGGTCTCTTCCATAGTTTGGCTGGGGCCACACGGGCACTACTGCGATCCACTTGCGTGACACTCGGCTCGTGCTGGCAGTACAGCAGACCCGAGTGTCATGCATGTGTCCTTGCAACTGAGGTCCGTTCGTGCGAGCAGACCTCAGCTGCGGGGGCGGGCCGGCACTCAGGAGGGGAGGGAGGGATTTCTCTCCCCCTCTCCTGCATAGCCGGCTATTGCCATTCTCACACTGCACTAACAGTACACCGGTGTACCGCGAGTGCAGTGCGATTTTTCTCTCGCCCCATTCACTTGAATGGGTGCGAGAGAAAGAGTCTCGGATTACAATCGCAGCATGCTGCGATTGTTTTCTCAGTCCGATTAGGGCTGAGAAAATAATCGCTCATGTGTGCTGACACACAGGCTAGAATTGGTCCGAGTGGAATGCGATGTTTTATCGCACTCCACTCGCACTGTTTTTCTCGCCATGTGGCTTAGCCCAATGAGACTCACCTATTCAAGGCTATGGATGGACCTTATCTTTAATGATATACATTGCGATTCTTAACATAAGACATTGTTTTTGGTCTGTGTTATTCAGTGATGTATAACAATTGATGTCATATAAGGATTACAATACAGATTAAAAATCATCCATTTTTAATGGATTAAAATCAGCAATTTTAATATGCTGATTAATGATAAAATCGGCCTTTTTTATATGTTGTTTAATGATAAAATCGGACGTTTTTTATATGCTGATTATTGATAGGCGAGCGTGCTTGCCACTGCTGGATACTCGATCCACCATCGGGGTGCTCGGGTACTCGCGGTGCGCAGCTGAGTATTGCAGATGCTTAGATCTGTCCTTCGGGAAACCGTGAACACAAAAAGCCGTCTCCCTTCAGTGAGTGATGTGAGCCGGCACCCCGGTGAGAGTTGCTTATAATCTCTGAATGGCTCTCACTGAGGGTAAAAACGTTTTCTGATGTAGTGTGACCAAAAAGAAACAAAAAAGACCCCCTCATTCTCCCTCCCCTGGAAATGCTCTGTATGTGGTTGGCTGTATGTTGGCGAAGAGCCGAACTTTCCAATAATTGACTTCCATAATTCTCGTTGCTCGAGTCGAGGCCTCTCCAAGTGTCCAACTTGCTCAAATCAAGTACCGAGCATTTTAATGCTCGCCCATCACTAATGCTGATATATAAGGGCAGCCAAAAAGTGAAATTCTCTTCTCTGGAATGGTTGTATATGTAAGGCCATTGACTGACCAGAATTTCATGAAGGACACACAGATGTGAATATCTACATGAGGTCCATCATTATGTCACCATGTCTATTTAAGTTGCTCACTATTATCTCCTTTGTCAGTGTGGTCAGATATAGACAGTCTGCAGTACAAGTAAATACCGTAACGTCATCTCATGTCATTTGTCAATACAACGGTAATCTGCAGCATCAATAACGTGACAATGTATTTGACGTATACATATCAACTATTGACTTTCTCATTCATGTCCAAACGACAGCAGAAATGCTCAGGGGGGTTTGTAATAAACTGCACATTAATTCCTCCTGACCCATGGAAGCATTGATGTATGTTGGTGACAGCTCTGTGGGTGTATGAGGGGGAGGACAGCATAATGTCACCTGCTTCTCAACTTCAGTATTCATGTACTCAACACAGGGGCCAATCTGTCCTCGAAGCAAAACACAGAGTCCAGCCAGCACATCAATAACAAGCTAGTTAAACTTCTACTGGCCCCCATGTGAGGCATTAACTGGACTCTCCAGACTGAGCAAGACCCAAACATCTTGTCCCCATCTGTTTCCTGGTGACAGCTACATTGAAAAGCAAAAGAATGGACAGAGGAACGAGAGAGTGGGTGGATTAAAGAGGAGGACAGAGGCTAAATGAGCAAGACAGAGCTGTCTGTATGGGGCAATTATGCTGGTAAATAGAATTAGAGGCATCTGTATACTAAAATCTTATCCAGGAGGGAATAAGGAGCATAAAATGGAAATGTATTGGGCGTTTATAGGCTGGAATCCGATAAGGTTTAGAATGTTGTGTTTGCTCCCGGACATTTTTGCTACAATGAGACCAAAAAATTATTAGCTATTATGTTACCTAATGCAAAATGTTACAAAATGATTGTATCCATCAGTTGGAAAATGATCCTACCTGCTAACATTTATGCTATGGTTACGTATTGACTATGGTCCCACAGAAGCAAATCTCAAACAAAACTATTTTAGAGCTGTGGTTTTACGACAAAAGCCAGTGAAAGCACAGACATGTTACGTGCTAGTCGCAAGTTTACTTACATTGAAGTCTATGAGGGCAAATTTATATGTGACTTGTACCCATAATA
The DNA here is from genome assembly GCF_048569485.1 of Anomaloglossus baeobatrachus. Lineage (NCBI taxonomy): Eukaryota > Metazoa > Chordata > Amphibia > Anura > Aromobatidae > Anomaloglossus > Anomaloglossus baeobatrachus. Next base: position 341,638,738 of record NC_134357.1, on the reverse strand, counting down.
TGTAATAGGGTTGGATTTTATGAAACAGCCACTCCTTGGCTGGGGTAAGTAACGAGTATACATATCACAATATACAAACTTGTCACAAAGTGACATAATCCTATTATTGTGAAACATGTCAGCTTAGAAAAAACATTTCTCATTGTCTTTCTGTAAAAATGAAAGCAAAGAGTCATAAAAAGGCAAGCTGTGATGAATAGCTGACGTATTTTTAGTAGTATGGTACATGTAGTTCTTCACATAATCTGTTCTTTGACAGGTCTTTGGTGGCAATTTGTTCTTCTTCAAGTACTCATTCCTTTATTGACACTTAAGAAAGTGTCAGTTTGCTACCCGGTTACATATAGTACTTTCCTTTCTTTATACAAGGGTGAGATTACTCATTACGTAAGACATACAAGACCCCACTTGTGCGACAAAGAGGGGACCAGAGTGTGAACCAGTGCCATGGTGGCTCCATACCATTTTGCCGTAGCACATGTGCTACAAAGTGATTGTTTAGAGGAGCCAATAATGGTAGACCTTGGTTTTCCAGTGGGGTGGGTTAAAGGCCCCAGGGAACGACCATTAGCTTTCTGATGTACAAATGAGAAGTATCCTTAAGTCACTGAGTAATGAAGTAGCAGTGGATAAGAAGAGAGGATATTCGTTTTCAGTATTACTGTTATTGTGGATTGGTGCAAATCTATTGCCAAGATCCCCTGTGTTCTGTAATTCTGGTTATTTGTAGTGTTTTCCTGAGGTTTCCCAAGACTAATAGTTTCATAGTTTTAAGGTTAAAAGAATAAAAATAATCTTATACTCCTAACTAGAGATGAGCGAACCGGTCCCGGTTCGGCTCGAGGTCGGCTCGCCGAACGGGGGTCCCGTTCGAGTTCGGTTCGTCGAACGTTCGACGAACCAAACTGGAACGTATAGGCTAGAATTGGAGGCAATCACAAACACATAAAAATGCATGATAAATGTACACAAACAGTTAATAAACATTGCCATAACACTTACCGGTCCTCGCGATCCCTTCTGCACTCTGTCTCCTGCCGCTATTCCATCCGATGATCGCTGAATCCTCCCGGTGACCAGCACTGCCAGCAGAGATGCAGGACCTATCGTGACGTCAAAATAGCCATGTGACCAGTCACGTGGCTATTATCTCATTGGCTACAGACTGGTCACATGACTATGACACGTCATGTAGGACCTGCGAGTGCATCTCTCCGGTACACGGTGCACATATGTGTATCGCCGTGTACCGGCGACATGCTCTAGCACACGGTCGACTCCCCGTTCCGTTAGGGACCGGCTGACACAGCCGGTCATTAACGGAGATCACCGTTGCCATAGCAACGCAGTTAGCGGTGATGTCACCGCTCACCGCGGCTCCGAGAGCACCGTTGCTATGGTAACGCGTCTGTCAGCGTTACCGCTGTTACCGCTGACAGCCAGCACTGATCACTCACGGAGTGAAGGCTGCACGCTGCTTCCCGATTGTAGTGAGGATTGTAGTGAGGATGGAGGTTCCCCAGCCCCAAGTGATGAGCTGGTGAATCTCATCCTTCCTCACTACAATCGTCACTACTACTACTACACTAGTGAGGATTGTAGTGAGGATGGGGGTTCCCCAGCCCCAAGTGATGAGCTGGTGAACCTCATCCTCACTACAATCGTCACTACTACTACACTAGTGAGGATTGTAGTGAGGATGGAGGTTCCCCAGCCCCAAGTGATGAGCTGGTGAACCTCATCCTCACTACAATCGTCACTACTACTACACAAGAAAGAAAGAAGACAGAAGAGCAGGATCGTGGAGGGCTGACAGGGGGTAATAAAGATGGAGTCTCTAATGTGTCTGTGTATTTATTTCTATTAAAGTATTTTTTCTCTGTGTGGTGTTTTTTTTAACCCTTTATTGGAGATTCTTAATGGCTGGGTCAAACGTGCCTGACATTAAGAATCTCTGGCTTAATACTGGCTAGTAAAACAAAGCCAGTATTAACTCATGATTACCCAACAAGCCACCCGGCTCCAGGGCTGTTGGAAGAGTTGGATACAGCGCCAGATGATGGCGCTTCTATGAGAGCGCCATTTTCTGGGACGGCTGCGGACTGAAATCCGCAGTAGAGGCGCCCAGAAACCTCGGGCTAACCTGTGCTGCGGATTCCAATCCCCAGTTGCCTAGTTGTACCCGGCTGGACACAAAAATGGGGCGAAGCCCACGTCATTTGTTTTTTAATTATTTCATGAAATAAGTGAAATAATTAAAAAAAAACGGGCTTCCCTATATTTTTGGTTCCTAGCCGGGTACAAATAGGCAACTGGGGGTTGGAGGCAGCCCGTGGCTGCCTGCTGTACCTGGCTAGCATACAAAAATATGGCGAAGCTCACGTCCTTTTTTTTGTAGTTTTTTGGCAAAAAAAATTAAAAATGCTTCCCTGGATTTTCCATTGCCAGTGAAGGTAACACCAAGCAGTGGGGGTTAGCAGCCAGTAGCTGCTTGGATTACCCTTAGCTAGCAATACAAAAAATGCAGCGGGAGCCCATATATATTTTTTTTAATTATTTATTTAAATAACTAAAAATAAAATGGGCTTCCCTGTATTTTGATTGCTGGACATCACAGTGCTGTAAAAATAAATCTTTAAAAAAATGACGTAGCGCTCCGCGGTATTTTTGATTCTCAGCGCAGATAAAGCAGACAGCTATGGGTTGCCACCCCCATCTGCCTGCCGTTACCTTGGTTGGCAATCAAAATACAGGGAAGCCCATTAATTTTTTCTATTTAAAAAATGGTTAAAAAAAAAATGACGTTGGGTCCCCCCATTTTTGATAGCCAGCTAGGGTAAAGCAGATGGCTGTAGCCTGAAAACCACAGCTGGCAGCTTTACTGTGGTTGGGGATCCAATGTGGAGGTCCCCTCAGGCTCTTTTTTATAATTATTTTATAAATATTAATAATTACACAATAAAAGTAGGGTCCCCCCCAAATTGGATCACCAGCCAAGGTAAAGCGGACAGCTGTGGTCTGGTATTCTCAGGGTGGGAAGGTCCATAGTTATTGGGCCTTCACAGCCTAAAAATAGCAGGCCGCAGGCACCCCAGACGTGGCGCATCCACTAGATGCGCCAATCCTGGCGCTTCACCCCAGCTCATCCCGTGCCCTGGTGCAGTGGCAAACAGGGTAATAAATCGGGTTGATACTAGCTGTAAAGTCACCTGAGATCAAGCCCAGCAGTTTGTGATGTCATGGCGTCTATTAGATACCCAACATCATAAACTGTCAGTACTAACAAAAACAAAAAATCGACAAAAGAAATTTATTTGAAAAAACAGTCCCCAAAACATTTCCTCTTTCACCAATTTATTGTAAGAAAAAAAATAAAGGGGTCCCACGACGACTCTGGACCGTCTAGAATATGGGGGGGGAGACACTCAGGGAACGTATCCCCCATTTTCTAGGAGTGCGGACCCTTCATGTGAGGAGTGTGGGTGCAATGAATCTGCACTCACTCTCCCCGGGTCCACAGCAGCAGAGTCCATGTCGTAATGGTTGCTACCAAAGCTGCAATGCCCTGCTCATGAGGTAAGGGCATGCCTAATCAGGAGAACTACTGTAGAGGAAGCTCTGCTCACTGGTATATAGGTGCTCAGAGGTAATAATAGATAAAATTAGTGAGTAACCTCGGCACTCTAAATCTCCCAGACTAAGTCAGTAAGTCACAACGGATAGTAATGCAAAATCACTCTTTATTGGTCCGTATTAAGAAAAAATTTTTTTTCATAAGCATATATGTTTTTGTCCAAAACAAGTTACAAATGACGTTTCGGCCTGAGCCTTCATCAGATTGGACTTATCTGCATGTAATCATGAAAAATGACAATAATCAGTATCACATAAGAGTGAGAGAACAATAACATAAACTCGAACAATGTAGAGGTACAATTGGGATGCAGCAAAAAAATTGCAACACAGCAAGAAATGAAACACATGATACAAATGTCATAATACAGTACAAGGACAATATAGTAATGACAAATATGGGGTCAGAGTAGACTTAGACAGCTCTGGTACGAAAGAGATGTCAATCATAAAGTAACATGTGAAGTAGGTGTAGAGCTACAGTATGCATGGCAGAGCTAATGGGTAGACCGACCATAGAAAAAGAACGGAGAAAAAGTGGAGAAAAAGTGGAGAAAAAAATGGAGAAAAAGTGGAGAAAAAGTGGAGAAAAAGTGGAGAATAAGTGGAGAAAAAGTGGAGAAAAAGTGGAGAAAAAGTGGAGAAAAAGTGGAAAATAAGTGGAGAAAAAGTGGAGAAAAAGTGGAGAAAAAGTGGAGAATAAGTGGAGAAAAAGTGGAGAAAAAAATGGAGAAAAAGTGGAGAAAAAGTGGAGAAAAAGTGGAGAATAAGTGGAGAAAAAGTGGAGAAAAAATGGAGAAAAAGTGGAGAAAAAAATGGAGAAAAAGTGGAGAAAAAGTGGAGAATAAGTGGAGAAACAGTGGAGAAAAAGTGGAGAATAAGTGGAGAATAAGTGGAGAAAAAAATGGAGAAAAAGTGGAGAATAAGTGGAGAAAAAGTGGAGAAAAAGTGGAGAAAAAGTGGAGAATAAGTGGAGAATAAGTGGAGAAAAAAATGGAGAAAAAGTGGAGAAAAAGTGGAGAATAAGTGGAGAAAAAGTGGAGAAAAAGTGGAGAAAAAGTGGAGAAAAAGTGGAGAAAAAGTGGAGAATAAGTGGAGAAAAAAATGGAGAAAAAAAATGGAGAAAAAGTGGAGAAAAAGTGGAGAAAAAGTGGAGAATAAGTGGAGAAAAAGTGGAGAAAAAGTGGAGAAAAAAATGGAGAAAAAGTGGAGAAAAAGTGGAGAAAAAGTGGAAAATAAGTGGAGAAAAAAATGGAGAAAAAGTGGAGAAAAAGTGGAGAAAAAAAATGGAGAAAAAGTGGAGAAAAAGTGGAGAAAAAAATGGAGAAAAAGTGGAGAAAAAGTGGAGAAAAAGTGGAGAATAAGTGGAGAAAAAAATGGAGAAAAAGTGGAGAAAAAGTGGAGAAAAAAATGGAGAAAAAGTGGAGAAAAAGGGGAGAATAAGTGGAGAAAAAGTGGAGAAAAAGTGGAGAAAAAGTGGAGAAAAAAATGGAGAAAAAGTGGAGAAAAAGTGGAGAAAAAAATGGAGAAAAAGTGGAGCACCCTTTGGTACCTTTCATGTGGCACTAAGGGGTGCTTAGCTTTGTATTTAGCCAAAAAAATGAAAAAAAAAAATGACGTAGGGTTCCCCCTAGTTTTGTAGCCAGCTAGGGTAAAGCAGACGGCTGCAGCCTGCAGACCACAGCTGGCAACCTCACCTTGGCTGGTAATCCAAAACTGAGGGCACCCCACGCTGTTATTTTAAATTAAATAAATAATTAAAAAAAAAAACACGTAGGGGTCCCCCAAAATTGGATCACCAGCCAAGGTAAAGCAGACAGCTGGGGCCTGATATTCTCAGACTAGGGAGGTCCATGGTTATTGGACTCTCCCCAGCCTAAAAATAGCAGGCCGCAGCCGCCCCAGAAGTGGCGCATCCATTAGATGCGCCAATCCTGGTGCTTCGCCCCAGCTCATCCCGCGCCCTGGTACGGTGGCAAACGGGGTAATATATGGGGTTAATACCAGATGTGTAATGTCACCTGGCATCAAGCCCTGGGGTTGGTGAGGTCAGGCGTCTATCAGATACCCGACATCACCAACCCAGTCAGTAATAAAAAAAAATAGACGACAACCACATTTTTATTTGAAAAAACACTCCCCAAAACATTCCCTCTTTAACCAATTTATTAGAATGAAAAACAAATCCAGGTCTGGTGTAATCCAAGGGGTTGCCATGACGATCCACACTGTCCCAGTCAATGAAGAGCAGGATGTTCCCCATTGGCTGGGAGAGCAATGCAGTGACCTGAGCTAACATCAATGGGTCAGCCCAGGTCACTGCAGGGCATGACAAGTGCTGCTGTCAGCGAGGTACATTACCTGCGCTGATCTCCTGCACTGCCGACAGCCCCTGTCACTGAGGTCAATGACCGGCGCCTTCACATCAAGTATCGCGAGAGGTCCGTGACGTCACCGCTAGTCAGTCTCGGGTCGGAAGCGAGAGGTGATGTGACAAGCGGCGGCCATGGAGGACAGTGACAGCGCTGAGGTCGGGATGGCGGGACTTCATTACCGCAGGTAAGCCGAGCGGGACCGTGTGTGTGTGTGTGTGTGTGTGTGTGTGTGTATGTATGTGTATGTGTACATGCCGCGGGCAGGAGGGGGCGGAGCGAGCTGAGCGGGAAAGTGTGGGCTTCCTGCACGTAGCTAAGATAAACATCGGGTTACTGACCAAAGCGTTTTGCTTGGATACCCGATGTTTATCTTGGTTACCAGCTTCTGGCAAGCTGCCAGCGATGGCTCCTGCACACTCTAGCTGTAAAAAGCTCTGCTTTTTGCTGCTAGAACCATTCTCGAACGTATCTAGAACTATCGAGCTTTTGCAAAAAGCTCGAGTTCTAGTTCGATCTCGAACAGCCCCCAAAATCACTCGAGCTTAGAACTGGAGAACCTCGAACCGCGAACCACGCTCAACTCTACTCCTAACATGATTCAGAGGCAAGCAAAAACCCCAAGAGGCAGGTGCTTAGTGCCCCATATTGTAGACTCCATACAGTACATGGCTTCCCAACCCCATACAACACATGGCTATCAGTCTATTTCCATGAATTAGCATCCCATCACACAATCTTGTACACATTATTATTATTATTTATTATTATATCCCCATTTATTCCATGGCGCTTTACATGTAAAAAGGGGTATACATAAAAAAACAAGTGCAATAATCATGAACAATACAAGTCACCAACTGGTACAGAAGGAGAGAGGGTCCCGCTCACGAGGGCTCACAGTCTACAAGGGATGGGTGAGGATACAGTAGGTGAGGGTAGATCTGGTCGTGCAGTAGTATAGTGGACTGAGGGGGATGGCGGGGATACAGTAGGTGAGGGTAGGACTGGTCATGCAGCAGTGTAGTGGACTGAGGGGGATGGGTGAGGGTACAGTAGGTGAGGGTAGATCTGGTCATGCAGCAGTATAGTGGACTGAGGGGGATGATGGGGATACAGTAGGTGAGGGTAGGACTGGTCATGCAGCAGTGTAGTGGACTGAGGGGGATGGGTGAGGGTACAGTGGTGAGGGCAGAGCTGGTCATGCAGCGGTATAGTGGACTGAGGGGGATGGGCGAGGATACAGTAGGTGAGGGTAGAGCTGGTCATGCAGCGGATAGTGGACTGAGGGGGATGGCGGGGATACAGTAGGTGAGGGTAGAGCTGGTCATGCAGCAATATAGTGGACTGAAGGGGATGGCGGGGATACAGTAGGTGAGGGTAGGGCTGATAATGCAGCAGTATAGTTGACTGAGGGGTTTGGTGAGGATACAGTAGGTGAGGGCAGAGCTGGTCATGCATCAGTATAGTGGACTGAGGGGGATGATGGGGATACAATAGGTAAGGGTAGAGCTGGTCATGCAGCAGTTTAATGAACTGAGGGGGATGGCGGGGATACAGTAGGTGAGGGTAGGGCTGGACATGCAGTGGTATAGTGGACTGAGGGGGATGGGTGAGGATACAGTAGGTGAGGATATAGTAGGTGAGGTTATGGCTGGTCATGCAGCAGTATAGTGGACTGATGGGGATGAGTGAGGACACAGTAGGTAAGGTCAGAGCTGGTCATGCATGGGTATAGTGGACTGAGGGGGATGGCGGGAATACAATAGGTAAGGATAGAGCTAGTCATGCAGCAGTATAGTGGACTGAGGGGGATGGGTGAGGATACAATAGGTGAGGGTAGGGCTAGTCATGCAGCAGTATAGTGGAACAAGGGTTACTGTAGGCTTGTCGGAAGAGGAAGGTCTTCAGGTTCCTTTTGAAAGAACCAGCAATATTATATTTTTCAAGAAAGGTATCCAGGTTCTCCTTCAATTTACTTAGTGCATCATGTTGCAGAGAGTTCCATAGTCTCACTGCTCTTACAGTAAAGAATCTGCGTCTGTAATTATGATTAAATCTTCTTTCCTCTAGACGTAGAGGATACCCCCTTGTCCCCGTCGCAGGCCTAGGTGTAAAGAGATCATTAGAAGTTCTCTGTACTGTCCCTTCATATATTTGTATTTTGTAATAAGATCGCCCCTAAACCTTTGTATTTCCAAACTGAATAACCCCAAGTTTGATAACCTATTCTGCTACTGCAGTTCACCCATTCCCTTAATAACCTTGGTCGCTCTTCACTGCACCCGTTCAAGATCAGCTATGTCTTGGTGTTACTGAAGGAATCTCCAGTGGGGAAACGAGCATGAAATGACAAATCGACTCTCAATATGAAATATGCTCTAATTCAGAGCGGCTGGTGCTAAATATCACAGAGCAAATGACACAAGCAAAGTGTCACCTCTTGTATAAACTCTGGTGGATGTTCTGCGCTTCCGCTCATGTGATAATATATTCAGGAGCATCTGCTCTATATATAAACCACTAAGCATCTAAAGACTAAGTCTAATTATTTCTAATTGTGTCTTCCAAAAGGTATTGTTACTATATGATATATTGAGGTATGTGATTACTCTCTACTGTATGTCAAGGGAATCAGGTAACTTGTTTTGTAAATGATAGTTGTATAGGCACTGGCTGTACAATGTCAGGCAGGTATGTTTGACGCTGTGGCAATTCAGACAAACACATACTTTAATAGCTGCTAGGGTCAGAGCTGCTAGGGTCAGACTAGTTGGGCAGAAGGGGCCCTTTCAGCTTCTCCCTGCCGGCTCCCTGGACTGACAGATCTATCCCTGTCTGCGGGTCTGGTCAGGGCAGCGGGTAAGGCGAAGCCAAGGTGACTGTCTGGTTAGTCTGTCTTGCAGCTTGGTCACCATCCAATTACTTTAGTATGTTTTTCCGTGGTCCCGCTAGCTTATAGCATCTGATGCGACAGAATAGGATGCGATATGCTAATGACACTCGGTTCAAACGCTGCTGCGAGCGTAACCGAGTGTCATTATACTCTGCTCTGATCCTCTTGTCTGACATTCGAATGCAGTCAGATGTTTCACACAGACCCACAGACTTGTATGGGTGCGCATGTTCCAAGATACGCTGCCAATCTTAGCATGCTGCGATTTTTTTTCCTCAATCTGATTAGAGCTGAGGAAAAACTCACAGATCTGACTTTCATCCTTGACTAAGGGGCACTTTGCACACTACGACATCGCAAGTCGATGCTGCGATGCCGAGCGCGATAGTCCCCGCCCCCGTCGCAGCTGCGATATCATTGTGATAGCTGCCGTAGCAAATATTATCGCTACGGCAGTTTCACATGCACTCACCTGCCGTGCGATGTCGCTCTGGCTGGCGAAGCGCCTCCTTATTAAGGGGGCGGGTCATGCGGCGTCACAGCAGCATCACACGGCAGGCGGCCAATAGGAGCGGAGGGGCGGAGATGAGCGGAATGTAAACATCCCGCCCACCTTCTTTCTTTCGCATAGCCGACGGGAGCCGCAGTGACGCAGGTAGGAGATGTTCCTCGCTCCTGCAACTTCACACACAGCGATGTGTGCTGCCGCTGGAGCGAGGAACAACATCGGACCATTGCGTCAGCGTAATTATGGAATTCGCCGACTCTACACCGGTGATATGATTATGACGCTTTTGCGCTCGTTAATTGTATCATCTAGGATTTACACACTACCATGTCGAGAGCGACGCAGGAAGTGCGTCACTTTCGACATGACCCCACCGACATCGCACCTGCGATATCGTAGTGTGCAAAGTACCCCTAAGGGCTTGCTTACAAGAGCATATAAACTGGACAAGTCCAATGTAAGAAAATCTCGCGTTGCACTTGGATCAATGTTAGTTAATGTTGCAGGTCAGATCTGCTAGTTTTTCCTGAACTCTAAATGGACAGAGGGAAAAAAAAAATCACAGCATGATGTGATTGGCAGCGTATATAGGATCATATGCAGCCATACAAATCTATTGGCTGCGTGTGAAACATTGGACTGCACTCTGATGTCATTCGAGTGCAGTCCGATATATACAGAGAAGAGGCAAAAATTAATCTCTTCTTCTCCTCACCTGTGCTCTGATTCCCACAAGAGAGAGAAAACCTCCTGTTTTCCCTGCACTAACATGGAGAATGTTACTGACCATCTAGCCAAAGGGAAACAGTAACATAACAGTGTTAACCCATGCACATCCAGACACTGTATGCCCTATCCACTGCATCGGTGCACCAGATGATGGGCATGGCCACCACCACTGTTGACACACTGAGGATCCGACCCTTTGCTACTTGGTGTCTTGCGCACCGCATATCAGTCATCAAGTTCCCTTTAAGAATAAGGACAAGTACATCACATATTTTGTTTAAATGTACTGTAGACACAGCAACATATGAGTCTATCTTCTCATAAAGTTTTTTAGCATATTTAGCCTCCTACACATGGATCATTGAGGAATCCAACTTAGGTTGGCTCCATCTCATTTCTTTTATTGTTACAGTGAACTTAAAGGTAGCCATATACATAGCATTTTTCTGCCAACACTAATGCATCCAGATTCTCAAAAAAAGTTTACCTCGCTTATCTTAGAGTATTACATATGAAAAGGTCTTCAGCTCCCATAGGCAAAAATGTATTGGCTAAACTTGCTAAAATTGACAGGATTGGCAGATTAAGGGGTACTTTGCACATTGCGACATCGCTACTGCGATATCGTCGGGGTCAAATCGAAAGTGACGCACATCCGCCGCCGGTAACGACGTCGCAACGTGTAAAGCCTAGATGCGCCGATAAACGATCGCAAAAACATCGTAAATCGGTGATCTGTGTAGCGTCGGACATTTCCATAATGTCGCACCAATAGGAGATACGATGTTGTTCCTCGTTCCTGCGGCAGCACACATCACTGTGTGTGAAGCCGCAGGAGTGAGGAACATCTCCTTGCCTGCCTCCACCGGCTATGCGTAAGGAAAGAGGTGGGCGGGATGTTTACGTCCCGCTCATCTCCGCCCCTCTGCTTCTATTGGCCGCCTGCCGTGTGACGTCGCTGTGGCGCCGCACGACCCGCCCCCTTAGGAAGGAGGCAGGTCGCCGGCCAGAGCGACGTCGCAGGGCAGGTAAGTGTGTGTGAAGCTGCCGTAGCGATAATGTTCGCTATGGCAGCTATCACAAGATATCGCATGTGCGACGGGGGCGGGTACAATCGCGCTCGGCATCGCTAGCATCGACTAGCGATGTCGTAGAGTGCAAACTAACCCTAAGATCTAAGCCCCAAGTGAGCAAAGTTTTTATGCCATAATAAGCTTTGAAACTTGTAAAGTTTTGTACTAATGCGAGCCTGCGCTAGAATTTTACAACTTTTGAGATTTTCACTCCATTTTAATCCAGCGTTAAGTAGGTGGAGCTGGGTGGGATTGGGGTATAGGAAATATTGCACTTCAAATTCATGATGAGCAGCAGCGTTCCTTATGCCATAGCTTTTAGGCCAGTTCTTGACTGGAGTAAGATTTGTCGAGGCATACATGAAGGTGCACTCCATTTTTCAGATGTGCAGGTTCCATTTTGCACCTTTTAATCAATCAGGAACATCTGACTCCAGCATACGTATTCATCAAGACACATGCAAAATACCGTTCTTGGTGAAATAGGAGCCTAATGGCTGTAGGCTACTTCAGCATGGGTGCTACCCTATCAAATAAAGATAGTGTTACATTCTTCCATTACAAAAAAAGGAAAACCACTTGTCCAGAATCTGGTACTTTGATGCTTAGAACCATCTTCCAAGTAATGGTACAATTTTCCTAAAGAGAACCAGTCACCTCAAGAAATGCTATTCAATTGTAGATGTAGGATAATCTGCAGGTAAATAGAATTTAAACCCTGTTTAAAAGATAAACTAGAAAAGAGGCTGCAAGGAGTAAATTACTTTTTATTCTCCCTGTAGCCACTTGCTTTCATTCACCGTGGCTGTGCAGGGGAGCTGTATGGAGGCCGTGTGCCGACATTGAGCATTTGGTGACTTTTTTTCACTTCAGTATTTCTAAGCCAAAACCAGGTGTGGGTAGAACATACAAAAGTGGTGATGTGTTTCTATTATATTTTAACTTTGATTGTTCCACTCCTGGTTTTGTCTTACAAATACTGAGGTACAAAACTCACCAAATACTGAACGTGTGCATATGGCCTTACAGTAAAGTCAAAGTCACACTTGCAACTGTCTCATGTGTGACTCATGCGAGTCGCGCATCGGTATCACCCGGCACGACTGCACACTCTCCGGACACGAGCATCTCAGCTGCATAGAAATACATACAGCTGACCCGCTTTTGTCAGGAGAGTGTGCGGCCGTGCCAGGTGATGCGATGCGAGACTTGCACGAGTCACACACGAGACACTCGCAAGTATTACTCCGGCCTTAGTGATCACTGTACTCTAAACTCAGCTGTAATCACTCCCTGCCACATTGACTGACAGCCTGATGTGCATATACAGCATATGTACGCTGAGCTGGCTGTCAATCAATGTGCAGGGAAATGATCACTGTATGTGGTGACTGTTACCACTACAATGACTGGAAGTGAATGGCTGCAAGTACATAAATCTTCATTTTCATTTTCTCCCTGTAGCTGCACTTCTGTTACACAGGGTTTAAACCTTCATTTTAATTTTCTCCCTGTAGCTGCACTTCTGTTACACAGGGTTTAAACCTTCGTTTTCATTTTCTCCCTGTAGCTGCACTTCTGTTACACAGGGTTTAAACCTTCATTTTCATTTTCTCCCTGTAGCTGCACTTCTGTTACACAGGGTTTAAACCTTCATTTTCATTTTCTCCCTGTAGCTGCACTTCTGTTACACAGGGTTTAAACCTTCATTTTCATTTTCTCCCTGTAGCTGCACTTCTGTTACACAGGGTTTAAACCTTCATTTTCATTTTCTCCCTGTAGCTGCACTTCTGTTACACAGGGTTTAAACCTTCATTTTCATTTTCTCCCTGTAGCTGCACTTCTGTTACACAGGGTTTAAACCTTCATTTTCATTTTCTCCCTGTAGCTGCACTTCTGTTACACAGGGTTTAAACCTTCATTTTAATTTTCTCCCTGTAGCTGCACTTCTGTTACACAGGGTTTAAACCTTCGTTTTCATTTTCTCCCTGTAGCTGCACTTCTGTTACACAGGGTTTAAACCTTCATTTTCATTTTCTCCCTGTAGCTGCACTTCTGTTACACAGGGTTTAAACCTTCATTTTCATTTTCTCCCTGTAGCTGCACTTCTGTTACACAGGGTTTAAACCTTCATTTTCATTTTCTCCCTGTAGCTGCACTTCTGTTACACAGGGTTTAAACCTTCATTTTCATTTTCTCCCTGTAGCTGCACTTCTGTTACACAGGGTTTAAACCTTCATTTTCATTTTCTCCCTGTAGCTGCACTTCTGTTACACAGGGTTTAAACCTTCATTTTCATTTTCTCCCTGTAGCTGCACTTCTGTTACACAGGGTTTAAACACTATTTACCTCCTATTACCTCAATATCTTCAGGTAACCAGGGTTTCTTGAGGGGACATGTTCCCTTTATGTTTTACATAGTCCTTCTTTCTCTGATGTAGAGGTAGTAAAGCTCTGGAGAAGGGCTCTGTTACTGTAACATTTCAGTCTATTAGAGTAGATTAAACCGCTTTAGTATAGATAACACACTACTCGGAGTAACTAACCACTTTGCTTTTGCTGCTCCTTCACACATAGAAATAATTCTGCTGCTGTCTCTCTTAACTGGTCCAGAGATAAGTCAAAAATTGCTCTGAAATGCAACCTGCCTGCCCTCCGTTCCTGTCTTCCCCAGAGGCCCAATGCGCCTCCATAACTCTGAATTAGGGAGACAGTTCTCACTGCTTGATACATGAGACTCCAGGGACAGAAAAATGAAGGTTATGCACTCAATGCGATATCAAATAGAGTTGAGAGTTAACGGCGGTCACTTAGCTAAAGAAAGGAGTGAGGCAATGATTAACCCCTGCAGTGACCTGTATATACCATACTTTGTATGAAATAAAGATTTACTCCTTTAGATGAACAGTATTACATGGGATGAATTATCCAAAACACAAGTCCTTACACTTTTCTTTCTGAAACAATAGAATATAAATAAATTGCTCTGCGTATACAGTTGCAATTAAAATTACTCAACCCCCATTGCAAATTAGGTTTATTAGCGAAATGTAAAAACTTTCTGCTGTTTGCAATAAACCAATTAACCAGAAAGAATTTAAATGGCTCAACACAACTAATATAACAAGTGGTTTTTCCACATTCATCACAAAATACCACTTTTACTGACTACTGCAGTCTCACAATTATTCATCCCATGAAGAGAATCCCTCATAGGAGCACACAACTGCAAATCAGAGATGGTCACAAGCACATTCGAAGGAATAATCAAGGGTGGCACTCGCTGGTCAGTTGTAATTGAGATATAACATATCAAATACCTGGACTGGATAGGGGGCTGTTGACTGTGACATTATTTTGTATGTTAGAAATATGGCACAGGCTAAGTGCACACTGCAGCTATACATGTACCCTACAATATAAAAGAAAGCTTTTCTGTCATATGGAGTTTTACACAAAACTCACCAATTGTCATGGCGGCATTAGACACTGTTCATATTGCAGAGCCTGACACTCTGCCTGATGCTTTCTCTGGTGTTTCTGATCTACACAGGCAGTCTTGGGCATCGACCAGTTGTGTGCTCAGTCATAGACAGACTAGCAAGAGTTAACCTCTAATAGCCTGCTTGTTAGGCATCTCGGATTACATGTTGTTAGGAATCCTATCACATCTGCTCCTCTCATACTGAGGTTGGAGGAGATCTTCCACCCACGCCGACTATAGTTTCTGCTGTGTTGGCCTGTGTGCTGTGGTGTCCCAGATTTTCTGGAAAAAGAGTAGCCCGTGCTTGGTGTTGTTGTGGAGTTTACCTGTCATCTTGTTGTTTATACCCTGCTCTTACTTTTCTCCTTATCTCTTGTTGTCTTATATTCTTTGTGTTGCTCGGGACATTTTCACTACGTATACTGTAACATTTCCATAAGCCACCATCCTCTAGATAGAGGCCACAAGTGTGTTCTATTAGCCTCCGTCTGGCATGCATGCATCTGCATTCTGCCTGTAGATAAAAGGGCAGCAGATTACATCTTCCTTAAAACTGGGCCTCTGCAGAGAAACGTATACCATGCAATATACCTTTTGTTTTGCAATGGGCTCCTTTGGTGGACAGATGCTTAGTCATTCATCCTAACTATGGCCACCATTGAATGCATACCTTCGGAGTTTATATGCCCAAAAGTAAGCAGAAACTCAGTGTGTTCCTAGCTTATAGACAACCTGACATACATGCTAACAAACAACGGCTAAACTACCTGGACATGGAAGAAAGAGGAAGCTGTCACCGGCTGCCATCAGATTTCTCAACAGGCAGGTGGTCAAAAACCCTTGGCTTGAGCGACTGAAAAATACCTACAGCAACATTTTGGGAAAGCAGGCAGTGATATTTCAAATTGCACAGTAAAGGCTACTTTACACACTGCGATATCGGTCCCGATATCGCTAGTGCGGGTACCCGCCCCCAACTGTTGCGCGACACGGGCAAATCGCTGCCCGTGCCGCACAACATCGCCCAGAGCCGTCACACATACTTACCTGTCCGGCGACGTCGCTGTGACCGGCGAACCGCCTTCTTTCTAAGGGGGCGGTCCGTGCGGCGTCACAGCGACGTCACTGAAGCGTCAGTGAACCGCCGCCCAATAGCAGCGGAGGGGCGGAGATGAGCGGGACGTAACATCCCACCCACCTCCTTCCTTCTGCATAGCAGCCGGGAGGCAGGTAAGGGGAGCTTCCTCGTTCCTGCGGCGTCACACGCAGCGATGTGTGCTGCCGCAGGAACGAGGAACAACTTCGTTACTGCTGCAGTAACGATTTTTAAGAATGGACCCCCATGTCGCCGATTAGCGATTTTGCACGTTTTTGCAACGATGCAAAATCGCTTATCGGTGTCACATGCAACGGCATCGCTAATGTGGCCGGATGTGCGTCACAAGTTCCGTGACCTCAACGACTCCGCATTAGCAATGTCGCAGCGTGTAAAGCCCCCTTTAGGTTCATACTAAATACCGAACGTCTCTATTTTCAAAGTTAAAAATGTACACTTCTACTAATTGAAAAGCTCCAGAAAAATCAGCTACAAGATGCTCAAAACTACATAACTAAGCTGCAGAAGTTCTGGGATTCTGTTCTGTGGAGAGATAAAACAAAACCGGAACTTTTTAGGCCTGTGAATTAATGATATACCGTCATATGAAAAAGTTTGGGCACCCCTATTAATGTTAACCTTTTTTCTTTATAACAATTTGGGTTTTTGCAACAGCTATTTCAGTTTAATATATCTAATAACTGATGGACTCAGTAATATTTCTGGATTGAAATGAGGTGTATTGTACTAACAGAAAATGTGCAATCCGCATTTAAACAAAATTTTACAGGTGCAAAAGTATGGGCACCTCAACATAAAAGTGATATTAATATTTTGTAGATCCTCCTTTTGCGAAAATAACAGCCTCTAGTCACTTCCTGTAGCTTTTAATGAGTTCCTGGATCCTGGATGAAGGTATATTTGACCATTCCTGTTTACAAAACTATTCCACTTCAGTTAAATTTGATGGTCGCCGAGCATGGACAACCCGCTTCAAATCATCCCACAGATTTTCAATGATATTCAGGTCTGGGGACTGGGATGGCCATTCCAGAATATTGTAATTGTTTCTCTGCATGAATGCCTGAGTAGATTTGGATCGGTGTTTGGGATCATTGTCTTGCTGAAATGTCCATCCCCTGTGTAACTTCAACTTCGTCACTGATTCTTGCACATTATTGTCAAGAATCTGCTGATACTGAGTTGAATCCATGCGGCCCTCAACTCTAACAAGATTCCCGGTGCTGGCATTGGCCACACAGCGCCAAAGCATGATGGAACCTCCACCAAATTTTACTGTGGATAGCAAGTGCTTTTCTTGTTATGCCGTGTTTTATTGCTTCCATGCATAACGCCTTTTTGTATGACCAAACAACTCAATCTTTGTTTCATCAGTCCACAGGACCTTCTTCCAAAATGTAACTGGCTTGTCCAAATGTGCTTTTGCATACCTCAGGCGACTCTGTTTGTGGCGTGCTTGCAGAAACGGCTTCTTTCGCGTCACTCTCCCATACAGCTTCTCCTTGTGCAACGTGCGCTGTATTGTTGACCGATGCACATTGACACCATCTGCAGCAAGATGATGCTGCAGGTCTTTGAAGGTGGTCTGTGGATTGTCCTTGACTGTTCTCTCCATTCTTCTTCTCTGCCTTTCTGATATTTTTCTTGGCCTGCCATGTCTGGGCCTAACAAGAACTCTACCTGTGTTCTTCCATTTCCTTACTATGTTCCTCACAGTGGAAACTGACAGTTTAAATCTCTGAGACAACTTTTTGTATCCTTCCCCTGAACAACTATGTTGAATAATCTTTGTTTTCAGATCATTTGAGAGTTGTTTTGAGGAGCCCATGATGCCACTCTTCATAGGAGATTCAAATAGGAGAACCACTTGCAAGTGGCCATCTTAAATACCTTTTCTCATGATTGGATACACCTGCCTATGAAGTTCAAAGCTCAATGAGGTTACAAAACTAATTTAGTGGTTTAGTAAGTCAGTAAAAAGTAGTTAGGAGTGTTCAAATCAAGAAATTGATAAGGGTGCCCATACTTTTGCACTGGTCAAATTTTGTTTAAATGTGGATTGCACATTTTCTGTTAGTACAATAAACCTCTTTTGAATCCAGACATATTACTGAGTCCATCAGTTATTAGATATATAAAACTGAAATAGCTGTTGCAAAAACCCAAATTGTTATAAAGAAAAAAGGTTAACATTAATAGGGGTGCCCAAACTTTTTCATATGACTGTATATAGAAGGGTTTGAATGAAGCATATGTTGAAAAAAAACACTGTTTCCAGTGATGCTTTGCTTTTTCTCAACAGAAATCGGGAAGGCAAGCTGGATTCAATCAAGTATCTGGAAAACCTCAGAGAAGACCTCATGCCTTCTGTAACAAACCTGAAACATTGGATCTTCCAATAGGACAATGATCCCGAACATGGTTGAAAGTCCACCAAAGCCTAGTTTCAGAAGTCCTAGAAGATTCTGGAGTTTCTGTCATAGTCATCTGACTTTAACACCCTAGAAAACCTTTGATGGGATTTGAAAGAGGCTGTTCCAGCATGCAAGCCCAAGAATATTATTGAAGTGGAAGCTATTGACTATGAGGAGTGGGCTAAGATGCCATAGTGTAACTCAACTATCCCACCACCAGCATTCGGCACTGCTGTTATATTACATTGAAGAATTGACATTGTACTTGTTTGACTGGTTTATTACAAACTGCAGAACATTTGTAAATTGTGCTAATAAACCTAATTTCCAATGGGGATGATTTGATGGCATCTGTAACACAAGTACACAACTTGACTATTGCATGTAGAGAACATACACCATGGAAAGCCTGGGTAAGTCATCCAATATGTAAAGAAAACTTTCTCCTAATATGCCGAAATTGCCAAATTCTTTATAGTTGTTTCCTCCTCTGAATCCTAACAGTAGGACCAGTGACTTAGATGGATTATATTGCTATGTTCCTTCTATATAACGGGCCCACTCACTGCACTGGAAATGTAATTGAGATTCTGATTATTTTCTATCTACCCCAGATCTAAGACATCAATAAATAATGATAAATCTATATAGCTGACATGGATATCATTCATCACTTAGGATCTATTAGGTATGAGCGTGGTTCAGCTTTTTGTCCACTATTCTACCACATGCTGGGCCTGCATCCTGCGGAGAGTTAAACTTTAACAGATCCACAGTAGCCTGAGAATCCTTCAACCACTTTACTATCCCCCAACACTCACCAGCCTAATACCATTCTTCTACTGATCAATAAGATGTGTCCTCAAAAAAATCCCACAATCAGTTTTCTTATGTTCTCCACCTTCTAGTTAAGATAGATTAGACAGTGTAATAAGACAGATTGCACTTAGCTAGTACTCGCCCCTCTGTTTTACAATGGGTTAACATACTGTGAACAGGGACTATATTCAGCTTCATGTCCTTTCAATTACCTCTGAAATTTGAAAAATAGTGTCTGGGAAATGGGCATTCATGGCTGCGTTCTGTAAATCCTAAAATCAATGGCTTCAAATGGTAAAATGACAGAACAATTACCCCTAATAAACTGGAACATGAACTTCATTGTTCTGAAAAGTTCAATTTTAAAGAATCAAATTTACAAATTTGCAGCAAAAATCAAAACCAAATATTTGAATGAAATATTAGTTACAGCTATTGATTGAAAATTTATCAATATTTTTTAATGTATTTTGTTAGTTTATGTCCAGACCAGATGAATATAAAGAACATTTTGTTCAAAAGATATCTGAAATGATACATCAGAAAAATTATTTTAGGGATCTACAAAACCTTTCATCCTGAGATTCCTAATTCATTAATACAAAAAAAAGAGACAAACAGGCAAAAAACTAAGAGAATGAACTGAGACTAAGGCCCCCTTCACACGTCCGTGATACACGTGCGTGTTTGATCCGTTTCCGTATATACCGGAGACACGGACAAACATGCACCAATGTTAATCTATGATTGTGGTCACACGTGCGTTATTTCATTATGTCCGTGTGTGCGTGTCCGTGATCCGTATGTGTTTGCGTTTTGCACGGATGCATGTCCGTTATCTGCACGGAGCACGCACACGTGGACACAATGAAAGTCTATGGGTATGTGCACACACGTTAGTAAACACGTATGCATCTACCTATAGTCCGTGTCCATTTGGTGTTTTTATTTCTAGTGTTGTCGGCCATTCTTTCTATTTCTGTGTATGTCGGTCAATCTCCCTGAGTCCGTCGGGTGGTCTCTCTGTCGGTCTCTCTGTCTGTCCCTCTCTCACAGTCTGTCGGTCAGTTTCCCCCCCTCTCTCATACTTACCGTTCCCCGATCACCGGCGCGGCGCTGCACGGCATTCACACTGCTGCGGCGGCTTTTACTATTTTGAAAAAGCCGGCCGCTTATTAAACAATCTTGTATTCCCTGCTTTCCCCGCCCACCGGCGCCTATGATTGGTTGCAGTGAGACATGCCCCCACGCTGAGTGACGGGTGTCTCACTGCACCCAATTACAGCAGCCGGTGGGCGTGTCTATACTGTGCAGTAAAATAAATAAATAAATAATTAAAAAAACCGGCGTGCGGTCCCCCCCCCATTTTAATACCAGCCAGATAAAGCCATACGGCTGAAGGCTGGTATTCTCAGGATGGGGAGCTCCACGTTATGGGCAGCCCCCCACCCTAACAATATCAGTCAGCAGCCACCCAGAATTGCCGCATACATTAGATGCGACAGTTCTGGGACTGTACCCGGCTCTTCTCGATTTGCCCTGGTGCGTTGGCAAATCGGGGTAATAAGGAGTTATTGGCAGCCCATAGCTGCCAATAAGTCCTAGATTAATCATGTCAGGCGTCACCCCGAGATTCCTTCCATGATTAATCTGTAAGTGACAGTAAATAAACACACACACCCGAAAAAATCCTTTATTAGAAATAAAAAACACAAACATATACCCTGGTTCACCACTTTAATAAGCCCGAAAAAGCCCTCCATGTCCGGCGTGATCCAGGATGGTCCAGCGTCGCTTCCAGCTGTGCTGCATGGAGGTGACCGGAGCTGCAGAATACACCGCCGCTCCTGTCACCTCCACGCAGCAGCTGAAGACAGCCGCGCGATCAGCTGTGCTGTCACTGAGGTTACCCGCTGTCACTGGATCCAGTGACAGCGCGTAACCTCATTGACAGCTCAGCTGATCGCGCGGCACTCTTCATTTGCAGTGTGGAGCTGACAGGAGCGGCGGTGTCTTCTGCAGCCCCTGTCACCTCCATGCAGCAGAGCTGGAGGCGACGCTGGACCATCCTGGATGACGCCGGACATGGAGGGCTTTTTCGGGCTGATTAAATTGTTGAACCAGGGTATATGTTTGTGTTTTTTATTTCTAATAAAGGATTTTTTCTGTTGTGTGTGTTTATTTACTGTCACTTACAGATTAATCATGGAAGGTATCTCGGGGAGACGCCTGACATGATTAATCTAGGATTTAGTGGCAGCTATGAGCTGCCATTAACTCCTTATTACCCCGATTTGCCAAAGCACCAGGGCAAATCGGGAAGAGCCGGGTACAGTCCCAGAACTGTCGCATCTAATGTATGCGGCAATTCTGGGCGGCTGCTGACTGATATTGTTAGCGTGTGGGGCTCCCCATAACGTGGAGCTCCCCATCCTGAGAATACCAGCCTTCAGCCGTATGGCTTTATCTGGCTGGCATTACAATTGGGGGGACCGCACGCCGTTTTTTTTAATTATTTATTTATTTATTTTACTGCACAGTATAGACACGCCCACCGGCTGCTGTGATTGGGTGCAGTGAGACACCTGTCACTCAGCGTGGGGGCGTGTCTCACTGCAACCAATCATAGGCGCCGGTGGGCGGGGAAAGCAGGGAATAGGAGATTGTTTAATGAGCGGCCGGCTTTTTCAAAATAGTAAAAGCCGCCGCAGCAGTGTGAATGCCGTGCAGCGCCGCGCCGGGGATAGGGGATCGGTGAGTATGAGAGAGGGGGGGAAACTTCAGTCACTCGGGGGATTAGCGGTCACCGGTGAATCCTTCACAGGTGACCGCTAATCAGTACTCGACACAAACAGAGCCGCGGTATGAGGATGAAGTCGGGTGAAGTTCACCCGAGTTCATTCTCACGGCGCAACTCTGTCGGCTGTCAGCCGACATTTATAAACGACATTGTGCATCACACACACAGACATTCCATGCGGACATTCCACGTACACATACACGTTCATTCCACACGCACACACGGACGTTCTACACACAAACACGGCTAGCATACGCAATTCACACAGATGCCACACGGACCATAAAAACGGACACAAAAACGGGACACGGACCCGAAAAATGGCCCGTAACACACGTGCGTGTTTTTCACAGACGTGTGAAGGGGGCCTAAGAGATAGTATTATGTGAAATTCCTAATACACTGCTCAAAAAATTAAAGGGAACACTAAAGTAACACATCTTAGATCTGAATGAATGAAATATTCTCATTGAATACTTTGTTCTGTACAAAGTTGAAAGTGCTGACAATAAAATCACACAAAAATCATCAATGGAGGCCTGCATTTGAAGACTCACACAAAATGAAAGTGGAAACAAGTCAAACAGAAAAATGAAACAAGACAAAATTAAAGTGGAAACAAGTCAAAATGAGGCTCAGTATTCTGTGTGGCCTCCACGTGCCTGTATGACCTCCCTATAATGCCTGGTTATGCTCCTGATGAGGTTGCGGATGGTCTCCTGAGGGATCTCCTCCCAGACCTTAACTAAAGCATCCGCCAACTCCTGGACAGTCTGTGGTGCAACGTGACGTTGGTGGATGGAGCGAGACATGATGTCCCAGATGTGTTAATCGGAATCAGGTCTGAGGAACGGGTGGGCCAGTCCATAGCTTCAATGCCTTCATCTTGCAGGAACTACTGACACACTACAGCCACATGAGGTCCTACATTAGGAGGAACCCAGGGCCAACCAATATGGTCTCACAAAGGGTCTGAGGATCTCATCTCGGTACCTAATGGCATCTCTGTCAAGCACATGGAGGGCTGTGCGGCCCTCCAAAGAAATGCCACCCCACACTGACTCACTGCCAAACCGTTTATGCTGAAGGATGTTGCAGACAGCAGATCGCTCTCCACAGCGTCTCCAGACTCTGTGACGTCTGTCACATGTGCTCAGTGTGAACCTGCTTTCATCTGTGAAGAGTACAGGGTGCCAGTGGTGAATTTGCTAATCCTGGTGTTCTGTGGCAAATGCCAAGCATCCTGCACGGTGTTGGCAGTGAGCACAACCCTCATCTGTGGACATTCGGCCCTCATGCTATCCTCATGGAGTCGTTTTCTAACTGTTTCTGCAGACACGTGCACATTTGTGGCCTGCTGGAGGTAATTTTGCAGGGCTCTGGTAGTGCTCTTCCTATTCTTCCTTGCACAAAGGCGGAAGTAGCGGTCCTGCTCCTGGGTTGCTGCCCTTCTATGGCCCCCTCCACGTCTCTTGGTGTACTGGCCTGTCTCCTGGTAGCGCCTCCATCCTCTGGACACTACGTTGACAGACACAGCAAACCTTGTTGCCACAGCTCGCATTGATGTGCCATCCTGCACTACGTGTGCCACTTGTGTGGGTGGGTTGTAGAGTCCGTCTCATGCTACCACGATTGTGGGAGCACAATCAACATTGAAAAGTGACCTAAACATCAGCCAGAAAGCATTGGTACTGAGATGTGATCTGTGGGCCCTATCTGCAGAAACACTGCTTTGTTGAGTGTGTCTTCATAATTGCCAATAATTTCCATCTAATGTCTATTCCATTTACACAACAGCATGTGAAATTGATTGTCATTCAGTGTTGCTTCCTAAAAAGACAGTTTGATTTCACAGAAGTTTGATTAACTTGGAGTTATATTCGGTTGGTTAAGTGTTCCCTTTAATTTCTTGAGCAGTGTATGAATGTATGTAATATGAGTGTAACACTTGTGCCAGCGTCCCTACACTGTCCCACTTCCTCTTCCTGATGGGGACATCGGCGCATTCACCCTCCCCGCTGGTCAGTGGTGGCATCTGCTCTTGTCCCTCTTGCCGGGGACTGCGCATGCCACACATGTCTCCCAGGAGTGCACTCAGGGCGCCTCCTGCCTTCCTGCTTTTAACGGACCAGCATGCCCTAACCTGGAAGTGCCTCTCAGCCTATTGCTGAGAGTCACTAGGTACTTAAGGCATTCTTACTGCTAGAGACACGCTGCTGGTTCTCAAGTCCCGTTTCCCGTTCCATGTATCCTGTGTCCGTCACCTATGCCTGCTAACCCGAACCTGTGTTCTGGTGCCTGCCTGAACCTGTTGTATCTGCTGTGCTTGCTATACCTGCCATACCTGCTGCACTTGCTGCACCTGCCGTACCTTCTGCACCAGTCTGTATCAGCTGTCCTGTGTGCACTTAAGCCCGTTCTTGCATCCTCGCTGTCATAGTGCCGAGATGTCCCCTTAAGTGGCACCTGGTGGCTATCTTCCAGCACAAGCCTATCCTCATCATGAGAGGTTAGAGTGAAGATGAGATCGTTGCTTAGTTAAGCCCCTCAAGATTGAGCTAGTGCTGTGGTACAGTGGGTCTACACTCACCAGCATAACAATGGGCACTATACTGCCTACTGTTGGGGGCCAGATTAAAATAAAATATTGGGAGAGTTAATATACAGTATAGGCAAAAAATGGACTACTATACATCTAATATATGAAGCTGAATGGATGTATGTGTGTAAATCTGCTAAACGAATCTGCACCGTTGCATTTAAAATCACGAACGTTTGCACAACCACCTCGTTAACATAGTTACTTAGGTTGAAAAAAGACCTAGGTCCATCTAGTTCAACCTTCCTCCACCAGTTCTACATCTGGTCACTAAGTCATTTATAACCAACAATGTTGTATGTACTGAGGAAATCATCCAGCCCTTTTGTAAAAGCTGTTATAGTATCTGCCATTACTACCTCTTGTGGTAGGGCATTCCACAGTCTGACTGCTCTAACTGTAAAGAACCCTTTCCTATTTAGCTGTCGGAATCGCTTTTTTTCCACTCGCAGTGAGTGCCCCCTGGTCCTTAGTATTGTCTTTGGAAGGAATAAGTTATGTGCCAGTCCTTTATATTGACCACACATGTATTTATACATATAAATGAGATCTCCTCTGAGACGTCTTTTTTCTAAGCTAAACATATCTAACTTTTTCAACCTCTCATCATATGGAAGGCCTTCCATTCCTTGTAGTAGTCTAGTTGCCCGCCTTTGAACTGACTCTAACTTCTGAATGTCCTTTTTAAAATGTGGAGCCCAAAACTGGATCCCATATTCCAGATGTGGCCTTACAAGTGATTTATAGAGGGGTGACAATACGTTGGGATCACGGGATCTAATCTCTCTTTTTATACACCCTAGAATCTTGTTTGCTTTAGCAGCTGCTGCTTGACATTGAGTGCTGCTGCTCAGCTTATTTGTAATGAGAATACCCAAGTCCTTCTCCTGTTTTGTAGTCCCGAGTTTACTTCCATTTAATGTATACGCAGTTATAGGATTACTCCATCCTAGGTGCATTACTTTACATTTATCAACATTAAATCTCATTTGCCAAGTATCTGCCCATTCTGACATCTTATCCAGATCTTTTTGTAATATTGTTCTATCAAGGTCAGTTTTTAATATCCTACATAGTTTGGTGTCATCAGCAAAGAGTGACACTATACTATCAATCCCATCCACAAGGTCATTAATAAAGAGATTAAAAAGAATTGGTCCTAGCACAGATCCCTGCGGCACCCCACTGCTGACTATAGCCCATTTAGAGAATGTTCCATTTATGACTACTCTTTGTTTCCTATCTTTTAGCCAATTCCTTACCCAGTTGCATATAGTTTCCCCTAGTCCTTGCTTCCAGAGCTTTAGTATAAAGGCCGCTTTACATGCTGCGATATCGGTACCGATATCGCTAGCGTGGGTACCCGCCCCCATATGTTGTGCGACACGGGCAAATCGCTGCCCGTGCCGCACAACATCGCCCAGACCCGTCACACATACTTACCTGCCCGGTGACGTCGCTGTGACCGGCGAACCGCCTCCTTTCTAAGGGGGCGTTTCATTCAGCGTCACAGCGACGTCACAGCTGCATCACTGAACCGCCGCCCAATAGAAGCGGAGGGGTGGAGATGAGCGGGACGTCACATCCCGCCCACCTCCTTCCTTCCGCATAGCGGCCGGGAGGCAGGTAAGGAGAGGTTCCTCGTTCCTGCGGTGTCACACGGAGCGATGTGTGCTGCCGCAGGAACGAGGAACAACCTCGTTACTGCTGCAGTAACGATTTTTGAGAATGGACCCCCATGTCACCGATGAGCGATTTTGCACGTTTTTGCAACAATACAAAATCGCTCATAGGTGTCACACGCAACAACATCGCTAATGCGGCCGGATGTGTGTCACCAATTCCGTGACCCCAACGACTTCGCATTAGCGATGTCGTAGCGTGTAAAGCCCCCTTAAGGCTATTATGTGGTACAATATCAAATGCCTTTGAATAGTCCAAATAAATCACATCAGCTGCATTACCAATATCCAGGTTTGCACTTACCCCCTCATAGAACCCCAACAGATTGGTTAGACACGACTTACCGTATTTTTCGGACCATAAGACGCACTTTTTTTCCCCCAAATGTTGGGGGAAAGTGGGGGGTGTGTCTAATGGTCTGAATGTAGGGCATGGCTGCGGGGAATGAGGGTGCTGCGGTGGAGCGGGTCATCGGGGCACGAACAGGCAGCAGCAGCGCCTGCCGTGACCACGTGGGCCCGCTCATTACATATGCACGCCCATCCTCCCGCCCATCTCTCAGCGCTGATAGGTGGGCGGGGTGATGAGCGGGGACGCGCGCGAAGTAAACAGCCAGCCGTGATCACCCCTGGCAACTACAGCCAGGAGTGATCATGTGCGGCTGTATTCACTGCTCCCCGCGCATCATCATCAGCGCGGGGTGCAGTGAATCAGTGCACATTACTCACCGTTCCCCGCAGCACCGGGATGTCCTCCTGATTGCCGGCCGCGCTGTGTAGAGACTAACGGGGCTCACAGCGATGACGTCATCGCTGTGCGCACGTGTCCACACAGCATCGCCGGCACAGACAGAAGGAGATCGCGGTGCAGCAGGGAGCGTGGCCGGCTCCACACAGCGCTGCCGGCACAGACGGAGGAGGAGCGACGCTGCGTGGAGCGAGGAAAGGTGAATATAAATGTTTATTTTATTCTTTTTATGTGTGTTCCGCAGGATGATGGGGCACATATGAGCAGGATGATGGGGCAAATATGAGCAGGATGATGGGGCACATGTGAGCAGGATGATGGGGCACATGTGAGCAGGATGATGGGGCACATGTGAGCAGGATGATGGAGCACATGTGAGCAGGATGATGGGGCACATGTGAGCAGGATGATGGGGCACATGTGAGCAGGATGATGGGGCACATGTGAGCAGGATGATGGGGCACATGTGAGCAGGATGATGGGGCACACGTGAGCAGGATGATGGGGTACATGTGAGCAGGATGATGGGGCACATGTGAGCAGGATGATGGGGCACATGTGAGCAGGATGATGGGGCACATATGAGCAGGATGATGGGGCAAATATGAGCAGGATAATGGGGCACATATGAGCAGGATAATGGGGCACATATGAGCAGGATAATGGGGCACATATGAGCAGGATAATGGGGCACATATGAGCAGGATGATGGGGCACATATGAGCAGGATGATCGGGGACATATAGCAGGATGATGGGGACATATAGCAGGATGATGGGGCACATATGAGCAGGATAATGGGGCACATATGAGCAGGATAATGGGGCACATATGAGCAGGATAATGGGGCACATATGAGCAGGATGATGGGGCACATATGAGCAGGATGATGGGGGACATATAGCAGGATGATGGGGGACATATAGCAGGATGATGGGGGACATATAGCAGGATGATGGGGGACATATAGCAGGATGATGGGGGACATATAGCAGGATGATGGGTGACCTATAGCAGGATGAGAGACCTGTAGCAGGATGAGGCACATATAGCAGGATGAGGGACACACACACACACACACACATACATACATACACACACATATATATATATATATATATATATATATATAAATATAAGGATGGGGATTATATACAAGGCAGGAGAATCATTACCAGGATGGGGTACCTTACTAGAGAATTTGGGGACATTACCCCCATTATAGTGTGTCAGCAGCAGATCCTCGCCCCATAAGTGTGTCATGACCACATTTTTTGCTTAAAATTTTATTTTCCTATTTTCCTTCTCTAAAACCAGGGTGCGTCTTATGGTCCGGTGCGTCTTATAGTCCGAAAAATACGGTATCTTTCATGAATCCATGCTGTCTGTCAGTTATTATATTATTTTCTGCAATATATTTTTGCATGTCATCCCTTAAAATGCCCTAAAAAACTTTTCATACTACTGATGTGAGGCTTACTGGACGGTAGTTGCCTGGATCCACCCTCTTACCTTTCTTAAATATCGGTACCACATCAGCAATCCTCCAATCCTGAGGCACCAACCCTGTTACAAGAGAGTAAAAAAGATTGATTTAGGGAACATCATAAACTATATTTTGAGAAGAAATTTTAATTACTCACTTTACAGTAATTCACCCCAAAAAAACGCTTACTTACTATTTGGATGTGTGAGGCTGTTTTGACAGTTAACCTGGATTTTTATCATGTGGCCTAAAACAACCACTCACAGCTCTGCTTCTATTATGCTACAGGTCATTAATAGAAGCTCTGATTGTTTTCTATAGGCAATGAAGGTCATTTTTTGTATAAGGCTACTTTCACACTTGCGTTCAGCGGAGCCCGTCACTATGGAGAATAGCGCAGTCCGTTAACGCACTGCGCTATTCTCCATAGACTTGTATGGACAACGCACTGTAATGCAAGTGTCAGCGTTGCATCCGCTGGATGACACAGCGTCGTTATTTTGATGCTGCGTCGGGCGGAAGGAACGCTGCATGTAACGTTTTTTTGAGCGACGGAAACCTTTATTTTTCACTGCGCATGCGCTTTTTTTTTTTTTAATCACAGAAACTTTATTTTGTTTCTTGGTGGCCGAACGTTCAGCTGAGCGCCGGCCGCCAGCATGTGAGAGCGCTCAGCTGAGCACCCGGCAGCCGGCATTGAGAGCAATCAGCTGAGCACCCGGCCGCCGGCATGTGAGAGCGCTCAGCTGATCACCCGGCCGCCGGCATGTGAGAGCGCTCAGCTGATCGCCCGGCCGCCGGCATGTGAGAGCGCTCAGCTGATCGCCCGGCCGCCGGCATGTGAGAGCGCTCAGCTGAGCACCCGGCCGCCGGCATGTGAGAGCGCTCAGCTGATCGCCCGGCCGCCGGCATATGAGAGCGCTCAGCTGATCGCCCGGCCGCCGGCATGTGAGAGCGCTCAGCTGATCGCCCGGCCGCCGGCATGTGAGAGCGCTCAGCTGAGCACCCGGCCGCCGGCATGTGAGAGCGCTCAGCTGATCGCCCGGCCGCTGGCATGTGAGAGCGCTCAGCTGATCGCCCGGCCGCCGGCATGTGAGAGCGCTCAGCTGATCGCCCGGCCGCCGGCATGTGAGAGCAATCAGCTGATCGCCCGGCCGCCGGCATGTGAGAGCGCTCAGCTGATCGTTCACAATAGTCTGCTGCCGGTAAAACTGTAAAGAAGAAAAAAACAAAAAGTTTTCCGTTGTTTTGTACGATCCGTAGCATCCGTTGTGCCACTTTATGCAACGCATCTGTTGCATCCGTCACGCAACGCAATGCTACGAAGCCGTCCAACGCAAGTGTGAAAGTAGCCTAAGGCTATGTGCGCACTAGAGCTTTTTACCTGCGGATTTACCCGCGGATTTGCCCCGGAAATTTCTTGAGAAATGTCTGCAATCTTTGTGCAGACATTTCCCATGAAATTCAATGAGAAAAAAAAATAGTTGTGCGCACTGTGCGGATTTTTCTCAAGAAAATTTCTTGAGAAAATTTTCTCGAGAAACTTTCTTGAGAAAATGTGCATGTCCATTAATTTCCGCAGGTACCTGCGGTATTCCGGGGGTATTCCGCAGGTAGCAATGATGTGCGGTATACCACCGGAATAGCCGCGAATTACCTGCGGGAATGCTCATCGCTGCCTGCAGTTTTGCAGGAAGCGATGTCATTATGCCAGGAAGAGGAGGCGGAGCAGAGTAAACACAGACGTCGCACTCCCTGGACGCCGCACAGAAGCACTTCCGTGCGACCTCCAGGTGCCCGTGCAGTCTATGTCCTGCTCCGGCCTCGCAGCTGCCTGCACTGCAGGGTGTCAGTGTCTGCCCGCAGTGTCAGCAGCCTGTCACGCGGCAGCGCAGGCAGACACTGACATCCTGCAGTGCTGGGAGCCGCGGGGATGACGATCGCTGCTGTCAGGAGGTGAGATCATTACCTGCTGTGACGATCTCCTGCCTCCTGACGTCACCGCGGTCACTGCTGTCTATGCCCGTCTCGCGAGCGGCCCGAGACTGTCACTAGCGGTGACGTCACGGGCTCTCGCGATACTTCTGACAACGCGGCGGGCATAGAAGTCAGTGACAGCGCTGACGTCATCAGTACAGGAGATGATCACAGAAGGTAATGATCACATCTATGCTCCTGATGGCAGCGCTCGTCATCCCCTGCAGTGACCTGAGCTGACCTATTGATGTTAGCTCAGGTCACTGCATTGCTCTCCCAGCCAATGGGGAACATTCTGTTCTTCATTGACTGGGACAGCGACTATGGTATGGATCGCCGTGCCCCCCCCCCCTTATTGGATTACGCCGGACGTGGAATTGATTGTGCTCTTTTCAATAAATTGGTTAAAGAGGGAATGTTTTGGGGAGTGTTTTTTCAAATAAAACTTTTTTTGTTGTCTATTTTTTAATTATTACTGACTGGGTTGGTGATGTCGGGTATCTGATAGACGCCTGACCTCACCAACCCCAGGGCTTGATGCCAGGTGACATTACACATCTGGCATCAACCCCATATATTACCCCGTTTGCCAACGCACCAGGGCGCGGGATGAGCTGGGGCAAAGCACCAGGATTGGCACGTCTAATGGATGCGCCACTTCTGGGGCGGCTGCGGCCTGCTATTTTTAGGCTGGGGAGTGTCCAATAACAGTGGATCTCCCTAGTCTGAGAATATCAGACCCCAGCTGTCCGCTTTACCTTGGCTGGTGATCCAATATGGGGGGGACCGCACGTTTTTTGTTTTAAATTATTTATATAATTTAAAATAACAGCGTGGGGTGCCCACTGTTTTGGATTATCAGCCAAGGTGAAGCTGCCAGCGGTGGTCTGCAGGCTGCAGCCGTCTGCTTTACCCTAGCTGGCTACAAAAAATGGGGGGACCTCACGTCGTTTTTTTTAATTATTTATTTATTTTATGGCTAAATACAAGGCTAAGCACCCTTTAGTGCCACATGAAAGTCACTAAAGGGTGCCAGCTTAGAAAATGCAGGGAGGTGGAACATTATATAGGTTTTTCTCATCTATCTATCTATCTATCTATCTATCTATCCCTCTATCTATCTATCCCTCTATCTATCTATCTATCCATCTATCCCTCTATCTATCTATCCATCTATCCCTCTATCTATCTATCTATTCATCTATTCATCTATCTATCTATCCCTCTATCTATCTATTCATCTATTCATCTATCCATCTTTCCCTCTATCCATTATCTGTCTATCGATTATCTTTATTATTTATTGCAGGGACAAACCTGCGGTAAATCCGCGGTAAATCCGCAGCAAATCCGCGGCAAATCCGCGGCAAAACCGCATGCGGATTTGGTGCGGATTTTTTCCGCAGGTCCGGAAATCTTTCACTGGCAGAAGTTTCTCAAGAAATTTTCTTGAGAAACTTCACATTTCTAGTGCGCACATAGCCTAAGACAGCTTATGTGTCAGTTAATATAATTTCAGTGGTGAGAGGGGGAGAGATAGACCTAGTTACTATCCCAACCAACGGGTATTACAGCTAGTGTACTATAAAGCCTAATGCAGATTGCCATGTGTAATAGATAAGAAGGAAGGTAGACTCTTGGCATCTATAATAACAACAGTTTATATCGCTCATATTTTACATACAGGCTTTTTTTCTGATAGCTTTCTCTCATTTATCAAGGTATGGTTACCTAGAAGCAGAAGATGTTGTTTTTTCACTGAATTTTTGTCCATATTACCAGACTGTGAGATTGAGGTCTCAATCACTCAGTTTAAAGCACCACACTAGGTTTTTTTTTATTGTTCTACTGCTGGAGTAGTGCTTCTATTCTAAGGGGTACTTTGCACGCTGCGACATTGCTAGCCGATGATAGCGATGCCGAGTGCGATAGCACCCGCCCCCGTCACAGCTGCGATATCTTGTGATAGCTGCCGTAGCGAAAATTATTGCTACGGCAGCTTCACACGCACTTACCTGCCCTGCGACGTCGCTCTGGCCGGCGACCCGCCTTCTTCCTAAGGGGACGGGTCGTGCGGCGTCACAGCGATGTCACACAGCAGGCGGCCAATTGAAGCGCAGGGGCGGAGATGAGCGGGACGTAAACATCCCGCTCACCTCCTTCCTTCCGCATAGCCAGTGGAGGCAGATAAGGAGATGTTCCTCGCTCCTGCGGCTTCATACACAGTGATGTGTGCTGCCGCAGGAACGAGGAACAACATCGTACCTGTCGCTGCAGCGATATTATGGAAATGTCCGACACTACACAGATCATCGATTTAAGACGCTTTTGCGATCGTTTATCGGCGCATCTAGGCTTTACACGTTGCGACGTCGTTACCGGCGCCGGATGTGCGTCACTTTCGATTTGACCCCGGCGATATCACAGTAGCGATGTCGCAACGTGCAAAGTACCCCTAAGGCTCCTGCCCATAGTCTTATACTCACCTACTGTCGTCTTAACCATCTATCCACGCTGCTCCGGACTGTCTCTAGCAGTTTATGAGCTACCAGCAGCTGCGGTGCTTCATGGAGCACGCTGGAGGTGACTCTTATACAGTCAGGGCCAGAAATATTTGGACAGTGACACAAGTTTTGTTATTTTAGCTGTTTACAAAAACATTTTCAGAAATACAATTATATATATAATATGGGCTGAAAGTGCACACTCCCAGCTGCAATATGAGAGTTTTCACATCCAAATCGGAGAAAGGGTTTAGGAATCATAGCTCTGTAATGCATAGCCTCCTCTTTTTCAAGGGACCAAAAGTAATTGGACAAGGGACTCTAAGGGCTGCAATTAACTCTGAAGGTGTCTCCCTCGTTAACCTGTAATCAATGAAGTAGTTAAAAGGTCTGGGGTTGATTACAGGTGTGTGGTTTTGCATTTGGAAGCTGTTGCTGTGACCAGACAACATGCGGTCTAAGGAACTCTCAATTGAGGTGAAGCAGAACATCCTGAGGCTGAAAAAAAAGAAAAAATCCATCAGAGAGATAGCAGACATGCTTGGAGTAGCAAAATCAACAGTCGGGTACATTCTGAGAAAAAAGGAATTGACTGGTGAGCTTGGGAACTCAAAAAGGCCTGGGCGTCCACGGATGACAACAGTGGTGGATGATCGCCGCATACTTTCTTTGGTGAAGAAGAACCCATTCACAACATCAACTGAAGTCCAGAACACTCTCAGTGAAGTAGGTGTATCTGTCTCTAAGTCAACAGTAAAGAGAAGACTCCATGAAAGTAAATACAAAGGGTTCACATCTAGATGCAAACCATTCTTCAATTCCAAAAATAGACAGGCCAGAGTTAAATTTGCTGATAAACACCTCATGAAGCCAGCTCAGTTCTGGAAAAGTATTCTATGGACAGATGAGACAAAGATCAACCTGTACCAGAATGATGGGAAGAAAAAAGTTTGGAGAAGAAAGGGAACGGCACATGATCCAAGGCATACCACATCCTCTGTAAAACATGGTGGAGGCAACGTGATGGCATGGGCATGCATGGCTTTCAATGGCACTGGGTCACTTGTGTTTATTGATGACATAACAGCAGACAAGAGTAGCCGGATGAATTCTGAAGTGTACCGGGATATACTTTCAGCCCAGATTCAGCCAAATGCCGCAAAGTTGATCGGACGGCGCTTCATAGTACAGATGGACAATGATCCCAAGCATACAGCCAAATCTACCCAGGAGTTCATGAGTGCAAAAAAGTGGAACATTCTGCAATGGCCAAGTCAATCACCAGATCTTAACCCAATTGAGCATGCATTTGACTTGCTCAAATCCAGACTTAAGACAGAAAGACCCACAAACAACCAAGACCTGAAGGCTGCGGCTGTAAAGGCCTGGCAAAGCATTAAGAAGGAGGAAACCCAGCGTTTGGTGATGTCCATGGGTTCCAGACTTAAGGCAGTGATTGCCTCCAAAGGATTCGCAACAAAATATTGAAAATAAAAATATTTTGTTTGGGTTTGGTTTATTTGTCCAATTACTTTTGACCTCCTAAAATGTGGAGTGTTTGTAAAGAAATGTATACAATTCCTACAATTTCTATCAGATATTTTTGTTCAAACTTTCCAATTAAACGTTACAATCTCCACTTGAATTCTGTTGTAGAGGTTTCATTTCAAATTCAATGTGGTGGCATGCAGAGCCCAACTCGCGAAAATTGTGTCACTGTCCAAATATTTCTGGACCTAACTATATGCAACTCTATGAGAACCTCATTCTGTCTCTCATAGAGTTGTATTGAACACTTGTGAAGTAACTTCTGGCTTCTGGACAATCAGAAGTTGCGGTCACAAGATGGCACAACGTGAACAGAGCGGTGTCAGTAGAAAGTGAAGACGCCGGAGGGTGAGTATAACACTAGTGGTAGTGACTGTACATTAAAAGCACCACTACAGCGCTGAAACCCCCCCCAAAAAAGTGGAGTGGTGCTTTAGTAAATTGGCAAGCTCACAAAGATCCTGAATGATTATGTAGCGCTGTTGCATAACTCAATGATCAAATCACTTGAAGTTTGGTCCCACTGTTGGGGAAACTACTGAGAATAAAGAAGGTTCTTCTTATCAGATTCCACAGAACTTGTACTATGTAAACTACTCGGTCATGTGGTAGAGGATGCCAGACCGGACACCAGACAAATGAACAGAGCCATGCACACTACATAAATGGAAAAAGTAAAATATGTAGTTTCATTTTTAGAGTTGCTGATAAAAATTGCCCATACAACACTGAATGTGGCCAAAATGCCGTACTGATGCTAATGAGTGGGTTGTGGGCATGAAAGATCGGGAATGGTTAATCATTTTCAAGGGTCCATGGCCCTTTTAAATTCTTCTTCTCGATTTGCCAGCGGGCTCATTGTAAAGGATTTCTTCTTAGCTGGGCACAATTAAAAACAAAAGCAATCAAAAAATAAAGCATAAAATACATGAATCGAAGAACATTAGGGTGAATTAATGGGCTACACGAATGAAGCTGCTCATTGAGGATCTCCTCCCCTGTTTTATTTCACAGCTCCCAAGGGAGAAGAGGCTGAAAGCAGTGAAGAAAAAGAGACAGAAGAGACAAGGCTTGACACAATGCAACTTATGGCGTACAATGGTGTGCACTCGAAAACAGTTTTAGTGCAGATGTTAGCATGTATACAATATACTGTATATCTACAATAAATAACAAGAGCCAAAATGACATGTCCGTACAATAAAGCAGTGCTGAGTTTGTCAGATGTTTTAAATTTGAGATTGCCACTGATTTTTTATTTGTGCTTCTTCCATAGGCCTGTGGGTTAACTTTCAAGAAATATAAAGCTGTGGTCAAGGCCTTAGCTATAGGGGGAGCAGAGGTAGCTATAGCATGTAGATTATTAAGTTTGTGTGTCAGTGACTTTGTTTCTTGCCGTTCTCCAATCTCCACCATATGTTTGCTTCTTCCACCTTCATGTGTTTTTGGGGCACTTTGATCAGTGCAGTATGACAGGAACACAGGAGAAGAAACCCAGTGTCAGTATGCCCCAGGTAGGGCCAGAAGTGGCGACAGGTAGTGCAGGGCAGTGCAGATCAGGTAGTGCAGAGCAGTGCAGATCGGACAGTGCAAGACAGTGCAGATCAGACAGTTCAAGGCAGTGCAGATCAGACAGTGCAAATCAGTCAGTGCAGGACAGTGCAGATCAGATAGTGCAAGGCAGTGCAGATCAGGTAGTGCAAGGCAGTGCAGATCAGGTAGTGCAGGGCAGTGCAGATCGGACAGTGCAAGACAGTGCAGATCGGACAGTTCAAGGCAGTGTAAATCAGACAGTTCAAGGCAGTGCAGATCAGACAGTGCAGATCAGTCGGTGCAGGGCAGTGCAGATCGGACAGTGCAAGACAGTGCAGATGAGAAAGTTCAAGGCAGTGTAGATCAGACAGTTCAAGGCAGTACAGATCAGACAGTGCAAATCAGTCAGTGCAGGACAGTGCAGATCAGGTAGTGCAAGGATGTGCAGATCAGGTAGTACAAGGATGTGCAGATCAGGTAGTGCAGGGCAGTGCAGATCAGGTAGTGTGACTCGCCCACCCCAGGGCTATGGGACACCCGATGCCGGGCCAGACTAGTCCGGAGGTAGTCAGTGGTGGCGGGGCCCGGCTCCGTGGCCCTGGTGGGTGTCAGTAGAAGATGTGGCTTGATGAATAAAGTTTGTGTTCGTGACGCCACCTGTGGTATGCGGCTATTAAGCCGCCGCTGCTGTGTAAGGCCTCCGGGGTGATGATATGGCAGCAATGATGGTACTGCTCCCCACAGGTGGAGCAATGCTCCGGGGCACAGTTGGTGCTTGTGAGTGTCAATGGAGATGAAATAACAGAGGCAACTTCAAGGGTGCAGTTTCAAGTTCTTTACTCACCATTCTTGTCACAGTCCTGCAGGGACCCTTGGACTGCTGGGACCACTGTCAGGGACCTCCGCCGTTTCTGGGTGATTCTGAGAGTAAAAGCCGGTACCCTTCCCTTAAGTGTCTCTATTTTCTGCTGTCTTCCTTAGCCTTGCCTTGGTAGGTTGAACCTGGCTTGGCCTCCACAACAGCCTCCAGGCCGGGGAGTCACCTGTCGGCTGATTATCCCTTTTCTAGAGGTACTGCTATGGGCTGTGGCCCGGGGAGTTTACAACATTCCCTGGGCCTCGGTTTTTACTGTTTGGAGATGATTTTGCACTCCTCCTGTTTCTAGGGACCGTCCCCTGTTGCAGCTTGATCCCTCCACCGATGTTCCTGTGGAGCAGGCCACCGCAGCTCTACAGCTACCCGTGGCCCTGGGACCCCTTCTCTTCTCTGCTTGGTGTCACCTGGACCCTCTGAGTCCCAGGATCTTCACCAGGAAGCTTCTCTTTCTTCTTCTTAGCTCCTGACTGACTTGGAGCTCTTTTCCCTTTCTCTTCTCCTCCTTGCCTGCCTCCAGCAGGCCTCCTCCTCCTTCCCCACTCTCTCTCCGACTCTGCTCTCACTAAACTAGAACTTCCTCTCTCTGTCCACACTCTTGTGGCTCCTCCCACCTCCCCAGTTGCTCTGTTCTACCCTATAGGAGCAGGGATGGGTCTTACGGCCCCTCCCAGCATGCAGCATGGGAGGTTTTCTGCCACTTTCCCTGGTCCCAGTGTGTTCCTAGCAATGGGTGTAGTGTGGATTTACCAGGGGACCGGAGTTCACTCTCTTCCTCTCCCAAAATGGGGCATCACACCGCTGGATGGGGTGCAATGACCTGTGGCGACGGAAGCCTCAGGGGCGCCACAAGTGCAGGACAGTGCAGATCAGACAGTACAGTGCAGATCATGCAGGGCAGTGCAGATCAGACAGTGCGAGCAGTACAAATCAGACAATGCGAGGCAGTACAAATCAGACAGTGCGAAGCAGTACAGATCAGACAGTGCAGGGCAGTGCAATTCAGGCAGTGAAGTGCAGTGCAGATCAGGCTGTGCAGTGCAGATCAGGCAGTGCAGGGTAGTGCAGATCAGACAGAGATATGCCGTGACATGGCGACTGAGCAGATGTAAAAATAGCCATTTTTGTATTCTAAATATCTCATTTTTCTTAGATTTTCCTTAGCAGTAATGCATATCTACTGTATAGATTCATACATTCATGGGTTTCATGCTTTAGCATTTCAGAGTGCAAACTGTCTCTATTTTTTGTAATTTCAGTGAAGGGCAGTGCAGCTCAGACAGTGCAGACCAGGCAGTGCAGGGCAGTGCAGATCAGACATTCCAAGCAGTACAGATCAGGCAGTGCAGGATAGTGCAGATCAGGCAGGGCAGTGCAGATCAGATAGTGCAGGGCAGTGCAGATCAGACAGTGCAGTGTAGATCAGGCAGGGCAATGCAGTGCAGATCAGACAGAGCAAGGCATAGTAGATCACATAGTGCAAATCAGAAAGTGAAGTGCAGATCAGGCAGTGCAGATCAGACAGTGTAAGGCATTTCAGATCAGACAGTGTAGGGCAGTGCAGATCAGGCAGTGCAGATCAGTCAGAGCAGTGCAGTGCAGATCAGGGAGTGGGTATCGACATGCTATTGTAGTGCCCCTGAGACTGGTCGCTACAGGGTATATCATTATATCCTTCCTGGGCAGGAAGAGGTTAACCCGGTAAGTTTACACACACCTCACATAGCTCCTCTAAACACAGTCAGGAAGTGACTCAGACAGTTCCTAGCAGACCTAGGCACTGGGGGGGGAACTCCAGGTCACCATAACAACGATCTGCATTTTTGCAAAGGTGGGGGAGCAGGAGTAGGAGTAAGTTACAGAGCAGACAGGAAGCCAAGCTCAGTTGCAGTCAGACAGAGACAGAGTAGACATGCTGTGGAGCAGCTCCCTGAGGGGTTGCTGCCCCAGGCGCACCCCTCAGGGAGGCAGAACAGAACCGTCTGGAATGTAACACCACACCGATCTCTGCAGGAGTCTCCTGCAGAGGGGAGCCAGCCAGACCGGGGCTAGTAACACCTGGAGGGACGGGACCCGGTACCAGTAATCGTGGGCAAAAGGAGTACAGTTGCCAGGGAGAGTACGGTGTGAGTACTCACCAGACTGAGCACAGGCAAAGTACAGAGTAGAGATGAGCGAACCGGTCGCGGTTCGGCTCGAGGTCGGTTCGCCGAACGAGGGTCCCGTTCGAGTTCGGTTCGTCGAACGTTCGACGAACCGAACTCGAGCCAATAGGCTATAATGGGAGGCAATCACAAACACATAAAAATGCATTATAAATGTACACATACAGTTAATAAACATTGCCATAACACTTACCGTTCCTCGCGATCCCTTCTGCACTCTGTCTCCTGCCGCTATTCCATCCGATGATCGCTGAATCCTCCCGGTGACGGCACTGCCAGCAGAGATGCAGGACCTATCGTGACGTCAAAATAGCCATGTGACCAGTCACGTGGCTATTATCTCATTGGCTACAGACTGGTCACATGACTATGACACGTCATGTAGGACCTGCGAGTGCATCTCTCCGGTACACGGTGCACACATGTGTATCGCCGTGTACCAGCGACATGCTCTAGCACACGGTCGACTCCCCGTTCCGTTAGGGACCGGCTGACACAGCCGGTCATTAACGGAGATCACCGTTGCCATAGCAACGCAGTTAGCGGTGACGTCACCGCTAACCGCAGCTCCGAGAGCACCGTTGCTATGGTAACGCGTCTGTCAGCGTTACCGCTGTTACCGCTGACAGACAGCACTGATCACTCACGGAGTGAAGGCTGCACGCTGCTTCCCGATTGTAGTGAGGATTGTACTGAGGATGAGGTTCCCCAGCCCCAAGTGATGGGCTGGTGAACCTTATCCTCACTACAATCGTCACTACTACTACACTAGTGAGGATTGTACTGAGGATGAGGTTCCCCAGCCCCAAGTGATGAGCTGGTGAACCTCATCCTCACTACAATCGTCACTACTACTACACTAGAAAGAAAGAAGACAGAAGAGCAGGATCGTGGAGGGCTGACAGGGGGTAATAAAGATGGAGTCTCTAATGTGTCTGTGTATTTATTTCTATTAAAGTATTTTTTCTCTGTGTGGTGTCTTTTTTTTAACCCTTTATTGGAGATTCTTAATGGCCGGGTCAAACGTGCCTGACATTAAGAATCTCTGGCTTAATACTTGCTAGTAAAACAAAGCCAGTATTAACTCATGATTACCCAACAAGCCACCCGGCTCCAGGGCTGTTGGAAGAGTTGGATACAGCGCCAGATGATGGCGCTTCTATGAGAGCGCCATTTTCTGGGACGGCTGCGGACTGAAATCCGCAGCAGAGGCGCCCAGAAACCTCGGGCTAACCTGTGCTGCGGATTCCAATCCCCAGCTGCCTAGTTGTACCCGGCTGGACACAAAAATGGGGCGAAGCCCACGTCATTTGTTTTTTAATTATTTCATGAAATAAGTGAAATAATTAAAAAAAAATGGGCTTCCCTATATTTTTGGTTCCCAGCCGGGTACAAATAGGCAACTGGGGGTTGGAGGCAGCCCGTGGCTGCCTGCTGTACCTGGCTAGCATACAAAAATATGGCGAAGCCCACGTCATTTTTTTGGTGGGCAAAAAACTTCTGCATACAGTCCTGGATGGAGTATGCTGAGCCTTGTAGTTCTGCAGCTGCTGTCTGCTCTTCTCCATACAGACAGACAGCAGCTGCAGAACTACAAGGCTCAGCATACTCCATCCAGGACTGTATGCAGAAGTTTTTTGCCCCCTGAAAAAATTATGTGGGCTTCGCCATATTTTTGTATGCTAGCCAGGTACAGCAGGCAGGTACGGCTGCCCCCAACCCCCAGTTGCCTATTTGTACCCGGCTGGGAACCAAAAATAAAGGGAAGCCCTTTTTTTATTATTTCATGAATTTCCTGAAATAATTAGAAAACAAATGACGTAGGCTTCACCCCATTTTTGTGTCCAGCCAGGTACAACTAGGCAGCTGGGGATTGGAATCCGCAGCACAGGTTGGCCTGAGCTTTCTGGGCCCCACTGCTGCGAATTGCAGTCTGCAGCCGCCTCAGAAAATGGCACTTTCATAGAA
The DNA here is from genome assembly GCF_048569485.1 of Anomaloglossus baeobatrachus. Lineage (NCBI taxonomy): Eukaryota > Metazoa > Chordata > Amphibia > Anura > Aromobatidae > Anomaloglossus > Anomaloglossus baeobatrachus. The sequence continues at coordinate 341,597,809 of NC_134357.1, read as the reverse complement.
GCGCCATCTTCTGGCGCTGTATCCAACTCTTCCAGCACCTGCCTGCTATACCTGGCTAGCATACAAAAATATGGCGAAGCTCACGTCCTTTTTTTTGTAGTTTTTTGGCAAAAAAAATAATAAAAAATGCTTCCCTGGATTTTCCATTGCCAGTGAAGGTAACACCAAGCAGTGGGGGTTAGCAGCCAGTAGCTGCTTGGATTACCCTTAGCTAGCAATACAAAAAATGCAGCGGGAGCCCATATATATTTTTTTTAATTATTTATTTAAATAACTAAAAATAAAATGGGCTTCCCTGTATTTTGATTGCTGGACATCACAGTGCTGTAAAAATAAATCTTTAAAAAAATGACGTAGCGCTCCGCGGTATTTTTGATTCTCAGCAGATAAAGCAGACAGCTATGGGTTGCCACCCCCATCTGCCTGCAGTTACCTTGGTTGGCAATCAAAATACAGGGAAGCCCATTAATTTTTTCTATTTAAAAAATAGTTAAAAAAAAAAATGACGTTGGGTCCCCCCATTTTTGATAGCCAGCTAGGGTAAAGCAGACGGCTGTAGCCTGAAAACCACAGCTGGCAGCTTTACCGTGGTTGGGGATCCAATGTGGAGGTCCCCTCAGGCTCTTTTTTATAATTATTTTATAAATATTAATAATTACACAATAAAAGTAGGGTCCCCCCCAAATTGGATCACCAGCCAAGGTAAAGCGGACAGCTGTGATCTGGTATTCTCAGGGTGGGAAGGTCCATAGTTATTGGGCCTTCACAGCCTAAAAATAGCAGGCCGCAGGCACCCCAGACGTGGCGCATCCACTAGATGCGCCAATCCTGGCGCTTCACCCCAGCTCATCCCGTGCCCTGGTGCAGTGGCAAACGGGGTAATAAATCGGGTTGATACTAGCTGTAAAGTCACCTGAGATCAAGCCCAGCAGTTTGTGATGTCATGGCGTCTATTAGATACCCAACATCATAAACTGTCAGTACTAACAAAAAAAAAAAAAATCGACAAAAGAAATTTATTTGAAAAAACAGTCCCCAAAACATTTCCTCTTTCACCAATTTATTGTAAGAAAAAAAATAAAGGGGTCCCACGACGACTCTGGACCGTCTAGAATATGGGGGGGAGACACTCAGGGAACGTATCCCCCATTTTCTAGGAGTGCGGACCCTTCATGTGAGGAGTGTGGGTGCAATGAATCTGCACTCACTCTCCCCGGGTCCACAGCAGCAGAGTCCATGTCGTAATGGTTGCTACCAAAGCTGCAATGCCCTGCTCATGAGGTAAGGGCATGCCTAATCAGGAGAACTACTGTAGAGGAAGCTCTGCTCACTGGTATATAGGTGCTCAGAGGTAATAATAGATAAAATTAGTGAGTAACCTCGGCACTCTAAATCTCCCAGACTAAGTCAGTAAGTCACAACGGATAGTAATTCAAAATCACTCTTTATTGGTCCGTATTAAGAAAAATTATTTTTCATAAGCATATATGTTTTTGTCCAAAACAAGTTACAAATGACGTTTCGGCCTCAGCCTTCGTCAGATTGGACTTATCTGCTTGTAATCATGAAAAATGACAATAATCAGTATCACATAAGAGTGAGAGAACAATAACATAAACTCGAACAATGTAGAGGTACAATTGGGATGCAGCAAAAAAATTGCAACACAGCAAGAAATGAAACACATGTTACAAATGTCATAATACAGTACAAGGACAATATAGTAATGACAAATATGGGGTCAGATTAGGCTTAGACAGCTCTGGTACGAAAGAGATGTCAATCATAAAGTAACATGTGCAGTAGGTGTAGAGCTACAGTATGCATGGCAGAGCTAATGGGTAGACTGACCATAGAAAAAGAACGGAGAAAAAGTGGAGAAAAAGTGGAGAAAAAGTGGAGAAAAAATGGAGAAAAAGTGGAGAAAAAGTGGAGAAAAAAATGGAGAAAAAGTGGAGAAAAAGTGGAGAAAAAGTGGAGAAAAAAATGGAGAAAAAGTGGAGAAAAAGTGGAGAAAAAGTGGAGAAAAAGTGGAGAAAAAAATGGAGAAAAAGTGGAGAAAAAAATGGAGAAAAAGTGGAGAAAAAGTGGAGAAAAAGTGGAGAATAAGTGGAGAAAAAGTGGAGAAAAAATGGAGAAAAAAATGGAGAAAAAGTGGAGAAAAAGTGGAGAAAAAGTGGAGAATAAGTGGAGAAAAAAATGGAGAAAAAATGGAGAAAAAGTGGAGAAAAAGTGGAGAAAAAATGGAGAAAAAAATGTAGAAAAAGTGGAGAAAAAGTGGAGAAAAAAATGGAGAAAAAGTGGAGAAAAAGTGGAGAAAAATGGAGAAAAAGTGGAGAAAAAGTGGAGAAAAAGTGGAGAAAAAGTGGAGAAAAAAATGGAGAAAAAGTGGAGAAAAAGTGGAGAAAAAGTGGAGAAAAAGTGGAGAAAAAGTGGAGAAAAAATGGAGAATAAGTGGAGAAAAAATGGAGAAAAAGTGGAGAAAAAGTGGAGAAAAAGTGGAGAAAAAATGGAGAAAAAAATGGAGAAAAAGTGGAGAAAAAGTGGAGAAAAAGTGGAGAAAAAATGGAGAAAAAATGGAGAGAAAAAGTGGAGAAAAAGTGGAGAAAAAGTGGAGAAAAAAGTGGAGAAAAAGTGGAGAAAAAGTGGAGAAAAAGTGGAGAAAAAGTGGAGAAAAAATGGAGAAAAAATGTAGAAAAAGTGGAGAAAAAGTGGAGAAAAAGTGGAGAAAAAGTGGAGAAAAAAATGGAGAAAAAGTGGAGAAAAAGTGGAGAAAAAATGTAGAAAAAGTGGAGAAAAAATGGAGAAAAAGTGGAGCACCCTTTGGTGCCTTTCATGTGGCACTAAGGGGTGCTTAGCTTTGTATTTAGCCAAAAAAATGAAAAAAAAAATGACGTAGGGTTCCCCCTAGTTTTGTAGCCAGCTAGGGTAAAGCAGACGGCTGCAGCCTGCAGACCACAGCTGGCAACCTCACCTTGGCTGGTAATCCAAAACTGAGGGCACCCCACGCTGTTATTTTAAATTAAATAAATAATTAAAAAAAAAACCACGTAGGGGTCCCCCAAAATTGGATCACCACCAAGGTAAAGCAGACAGCTGGGGCCTGATATTCTCAGACTAGGGAGGTCCATGGTTATTGGACTCTCCCCAGCCTAAAAATAGCAGGACGCAGCCGCCCCAGACGTGGCGCATCCATTAGATGCGCCAATCTTGGTGCTTCGCCCCAGCTCATCCCGCGCCCTGGTGCGGTGGCAAACGGGGTAATATATGGGGTTAATACCAGATGTGTAATGTCTAGAGATGAGCGAACCGGTCCCGGTTCGGCTCGAGGTCGGTTCGCCGAACGGACCTCCCGTTCGAGTTCGGCTCGTCGAACGTTCGACGAACCGAACTCGAGCCAATAGGAAACAATGGCAGGCAATCACAAACACAGTAAAACACCTAGAAAACACCCTCAAAGGTGTCCAAAAGGTGACAAACAACTCAAACACATTGGAAAGTGACAAGGACATATACTCATGCGAAAACAAAACAGCTGGACAAGGAAAAAGAGGAGGACACACAGATATAGGCATGGCACGCCATTCTAAAATCATGTAAAACACCGCAAGGTGACTCCAAGCATAGTCTCCCTTTTTTTCCAAAAATTGGGCCCCACACCCACCCACCCATTCAGTGGCAGCAGTTGGGCCCCAGTTGTACAATTCACAGCTAGATTTGCAGCAAGCACATTCAAAAATACGCCATTCTTATCCGTCCCCAGGATGACACCGGGGTAGGTAGCAAAGTCTTTCCTGATCCCAGCTCTGTTCATCTTGGCTTCTTTTAAAAACACAGCAAGCAAGGGTTACTCCAAGCGGAGTCTCCCTTTTTTTCCAAAAATTGGGCCCCACACACCCACCCCATCAGTGGCAGCACTTGGGCCCTAGTTGCAAACAGGATGTTTTGATTTGCATCAAGCACATTCCAAAATACGCCATTCTTATCCGTCCCCAGGATGACACCGGGGTAGGTAGCAAAGTCTTTCCTGATCCCAGCTCTGTTCATCTTGGCTTCTTTTAAAAACACAGCAAGCAAGGGTTACTCCAAGCGGAGTCTCCCTTTTTTTCCAAAAATTGGGCCCCACACACCCACCCCATCAGTGGCAGCACTTGGGCCCTAGTTGCAAACAGGATGTTTTGATTTGCATCAAGCACATTCAAAAATACGCCATTCTTATCCGTCCCCAGGATGACACCGGGGTAGGTAGCAAAGTCTTTCCTGATCCCAGCTCTGTTCATCTTGGCTTCTTTTAAAAACACAGCAAGCAAGGGTTACTCCAAGCGGAGTCTCCCTTTTTTTCCAAAAATTGGGCCCCACACACCCACCCATTCAGTGGCAGCACTTGTGCCCTAGTTGTACACTTCACAGCTACATTTGCATCAAGCACATTCCAAAATACGCCATTCTTATCCGTCCCCAGGATGACACCGGGGTAGGTAGATAAAGTCTTTGCTGACCCATGACTTGTTCATCTTGGCTTCTTTTAAAAACAATGTAAGCAAGGGTTACTCCAAGCGGAGTCTCCCTTTTTTTCCAAAAATTGGGCCCCACACACCCACCCCATCAGTGGCAGCACTTGTGCCCTAGTTGCAAACAGGATGTTTTGATTTGCATCAAGCACATTCCAAATCAACAAGCATTTACTCTCCCCAGGATGACACAGGGGTAGTAAATTCCTTCTGGATCCATGACTTGTTCATTTTGATGAACGTCAGTCTGTCCACATTGTCACTGGACAGACGCGTGCGCTTATCTGTCAGCACACACCCAGCAGCACTGAATACACGTTCAGAGACAACGCTGGCAGCTGGACACGACAAAATCTCCAAGGCGTAAGTTGCGACCTCTGGCCATTTTTCTAGGTTTGAAGCCCAAAAGGAGCAAGGCTCCAGTTGCACAGTCATGGCATCGATGTTCATTTGGAGATACTCCTGTATCATCCTCTCCAGCCGTTGACTATGTGTCAGACTTGTTGTCTCTGGTGGCCTTGCAAAAGAGGGTCTAAAAAAATTATGAAAAGATTCCATAAAATTGCTGTTACCGGCACCAGATACGGTCCTACTGGTACGGGTAGACTGTTGAAGATGACGAGACCGTCCCATGTTTGTCAAGTTACAACTGGGAGATTCCCTCCCTGCACCTGCACGGTTGTTTGGTGGAAAAGCCGAGCTAAGATCGAGTAACAGCTTCTGCTGATACTCCTGCATACATGCGTCCCTTTCTATGGCTGGAATTATGTCACAAAATTTGGACTTGTACCGGGGATCTAATAGTGTGGCAATCCAGTAGTCATCATCACTTCTAATTTTGACAATACGACTGTCATGTTGGAGGTAGTGCAACAAAAAGGCACTCATGTGTCTTGCGCAGCCATGCGGACCAAGTCCACGCTGTGTTTGTGGCATAGAGGTGCTACCCGTTCTTTCTTCCTCTGACATCTCCCCCCAACCTCTTTCAACTGAAATTTGACCAAGGTCTCCCTCATCCGCTGAGTCTTCCATGTCCATGGACAGTTCGTCCTCCATTTCTTCATGTTCTCCTGCACCTTGCTCAACATTTCGCCTGCTACTATGCGCCCTTGTCGATCCCTGTCCCCCATGGTCCCATGCCTGCTGCGTTGGTGATGATGAACGTCTGGACCTTGGTGATGTTGTTGTCCCTTGCGCATATGAATCCTCCTGTAGTTCCTCCCCTTCATGTTGTCCCACCCCCTGACTCCGAATAGTGTTTAGCGTGTGCTCCAGCATGTAAATGACTGGAATCGTCATGCTGATAATGGCATTGTCAGAGCTAAACATATTCGTCGCCATGTTGAAACTGTGCAGAAGGGTGCATAGGTCCTTGATCTGAGACCACTCCATCAGGGTGATCTGCCCCACCTCTGCATCTCGTTGGCCCAGGCTATACGTCATGACGTATTGCACCAGGGCTCTGCGGTGCTGCCACAGTCGCTGTAACATGTGGAGAGTTGAATTCCAGCGTGTCGCCACATCGCATTTCAGGCGATGAACCGGCAGGCCGAAAGACTTCTGGAGCGATGCAAGTCGCTCTGCTGCGGCGCTTGAACGGCGGAAGTGAGCTGACAGTTTTCGTGCCCTGTTCAGAAGGCCATCTAGGCCGGGATAGTGTGTTAAAAATTGCTGGACGACAAGGTTCAACACGTGAGCCATACAAGGTACGTGTGTCACCTTGCCCTGGCGAAGTGCCGCACCCAGGTTTGCAGCATTGTCGCACACGGCCTTACCAGGCTGCAGTTTGAGTGGAGACAACCATTTATTAAACTCGGACCGCAGAGCTGACCACAACTCCTCAGCTGTGTGACTCTTATTCCCAAGACATGTCAAGCTAAAGACCGCCTGATGCCGTTGCGCTCTGCTGCAAGCATAGTAATGAGGGCTGCGTGATTCCTTCTGCGCAGTGAGAACGCTGGTGGCCTGACCAGGCAGGCTTGGGGCGGAGGTGGAGGACCCAGATGAGGTGGAGGATGCAGAAGCTGTGGCGGAACTTGGACAGACAGAGGATTGACACACAAGTCGTGGGGATGGCAAGACTTGTGCAGCAGACCCTTCACCATCTATCACCATAGTTACCCAGTGCCCAGTCAGCGACATGTAACGTCCCTGTCCATGCTTACTGGTCCAAGTATCGGTGGTGAAATGCACCCGTTCACACACAGAGTTTCTCAAGGAAGCGGTGATGTTGTGTGCGACATGCTGGTGTAGCGCGGGCACACCTTTCTTAGAGAAGTAGTGGCGACTAGGCATCTGGTACTGGGGCACAGCGACAGACATAAGGTCTCTAAAATCCTGTGTGTCCACTAGGCGGAAAGGCAGCATTTCGGTAGCCAACAGCTTACAGAGGGATAGAGTCAACCTCTTAGCTTTGTCATGGGTCGGAGGAAGTGGCCTTTTATTTGACCACATCTGAGGGACAGAGATCTGGCTGCTGTGTGTAGACGGTGTTGAGTAGGGTGTCCCTGTAAAAATGCAGGTTTGTGAGGAAAGTGCAGGCGGAGACATGATGTTGCCTTGATCCAACGTTGGTGCTATCGATGTCTGAGAGAGCTGTACACACTCACTTGTTTCCCCTTCCAAACCAACTGACGACCTACCAAGCAAACTGCCTGTTGCGGTTACAGTGGTGGAAGTTTTGCGTGGAAAAACAGGTGTGACAGCTGTCCCCACAGTCCTAGAAGATGAAGAGCGCGCGGATGCACTGGAAGGGGCGGGCGGTGGATGGTTCGCTCCGCTAGGCCGCATTGCAGCACGGTGAGCTTCCCACCGGGACTTATGATATTTATTCATGTGACGATTCATGGAAGAAGTTGTCAAACTGCTGAGGTTTTGACCTCTACTAAGAGAATCATGACAAATGTTACATATCACATGAGTTGGGCGATCTTTTTCGATGTCAAAAAAGGACCAGGCTAGGCAAGGCTTAGAGGCCATGCGACCTGTTGATCCACCCCGAATAATGCTCATAGGCAGAGTGGTGGCTGAGGATGCAGTTGTAGACGTGCTACCAGTGCTCCGACTCTGTCCAGGAAGGCGCAAGGTAACTTCGTCGTCGGTTGCATCCTCCTCCACCGCCTCTGTTGACCTCCTTGAGTGCCTGACTGGGGGTTGACAGTAGGTGGGATCTAGAACGTCATCATCAATTGTTGTGTTTGCACTCCCCTCCCCCTCAGACCGAGCCTCTTCTTGCCCTGACCGAATATTTAAGTTGTCATCCCAATCGGGTATCTGCGTCTCATCTTCATCAGTATGTTCCTCATTGTCTATAACCACAGGTGTTACAGTTTGTGACAAAGGGTCAACATTATGCTCAGAAACTTGGTCCTCACGGCCTGAATCAGAGTCACAAAGGTTCTGGGCATCACTGCAGACCATTTCCTGTTCTGTACTCACTGTAGCTTGGGAGCAGACCTCTGATTCCCAGGCTATAGTGTGACTGAACAGCTCTGCAGACTCAGCCATCTCAGTTCCACCATACTGTGCAGGGCTGATGGAGACTTCAGAGCTGGGAGAAATCAAGTGTGATTGGGATGACAACTCAGAGGACTGGTGTTTTTTGGATGCGGTACTTGAAGTGGCTGAGAGGGCACTTGTTGGACCACTTGAGATCCATTCAAGCATTTTCCTTTTTTGCCCATCATCTACCTTTCTTCCTGTTGTTCGTGTCCGTAAAAAAGGGAGCACATCGGATTGTCCACGGTAAGTAGTAGACATCTTACTTTTGCTGGTAGATGGTCTATCTTCAGCAGATGATAATGGAGCTTTGCCACCTTCCCCACGGACAAAACCTTTTTTGCCTTTTCCACCACGCCTCTTCCCCTTTCCACCAGCATCTGTCATTTTGCCACTCATGTTGATTGCGACAAGATTGTGGACTGAAAATGTGGTAGTAAAAATTGAGAGGTGGTGAAGATTGCAGTGGTGGTCTAGCTTTATTAACAGCAGAATAATAAAGAATAAATATCCCTGACAATGCAACTTAGTTATAATTAGTTGGAGTGTGCAACGCAGGCAGACGTGCTGCAAATGTCTTGGCACTAGTGGGACTATAGCAAAGTCCAATAGCCACGTATAGGATGCCACTAGGTACACTGAGTGTTTGCTAGTATAATGGCTTAGTTATAATTAGTTGGAGTGTGCAACGCAGGCAGACGTGCTGCAAATGTCTTGGCACTAGTGGGACTATAGCAAAGTCCAATAGCCACGTATAGGATGCCACTAGGTACACTGAGTGTTTGCTAGTATAATGGCTTAGTTATAATTAGTTGGAGTGTGCAACGCAGGCAGACGTGCTGCAAATGTCTTGGCACTAGTGGGAATATAGCAAAGTCCAATAGCCACGTATAGGATGCCACTAGGTACACTGAGTGTTTGCTAGTATAATGGCTTAGTTATAATTAGTTGGAGTGTGCAACGCAGGCAGACGTGCTGCAAATGTCTTGGCACTAGTGGGACTATAGCAAAGTCCAATAGCCACGTATAGGATGCCACTAGGTACACTGAGTGTTTGCTAGTATAATGGCTTAGTTATAATTAGTTGGAGTGTGCAACGCAGGCAGATGCGCTCTGCAAATGTCTTGGCACTAGTGGGACTAAAGCAAAGTCCAATAGCCACAGATAGGATGCCACTAGGTACACTGAGTGTTTGCTAGTATAATGGCTTAGTTATAATTAGTTGGAGTGTGCAACGCAGGCAGATGCGCGCTGCAAATGTCTTGGCACTAGTGGGACTATAGCAAAGTACAATAGCCACGTATAGGATGCCACTAGGTACACTGAGTGTTTGCTAGTATAATGGCTTAGTTATAATTAGTTGGAGTGTGCAACGCAGGCAGACGTGCTGCAAATGTCTTGGCACTAGTGGGACTATAGCAAAGTCCAATAGCCACGTATAGGATGCCACTAGGTACACTGAGTGTTTGCTAGTATAATGGCTTAGTTATAATTAGTTGGAGTGTGCAACGCAGGCAGACGTGCTGCAAATGTCTTGGCACTAGTGGGACTATAGCAAAGTCCAATAGCCACGTATAGGATGCCACTAGGTACACTGAGTGTTTGCTAGTATAATGGCTTAGTTATAATTAGTTGGAGTGTGCAACGCAGGCAGATGCGCGCTGCAAATGTCTTGGCACTAGTGGGACTATAGCAAAGTCCAATAGCCACGTATAGGATGCCACTAGGTACACTGAGTGTTTGCTAGTATAATGGCTTAGTTATAATTAGTTGGAGTGTGCAACGCAGGGAGATGCGCGCTGCAAATGTCTTGGCACTAGTGGGACTATAGCAAAGTCCAATAGCCACGTATAGGATGCCACTAGGTACACTGAGTGTTTGCTAGTATAATGGCTTAGTTATAATTAGTTGGAGTGTGCAACGCAGGGAGATGCGCGCTGCAAATGTCTTGGCACTAGTGGGACTATAGCAAAGTCCAATAGCCACGTATAGGATGCCACTAGGTACACTGAGTGTTTGCTAGTATAATGGCTTAGTTATAATTAGTTGGAGTGTGCAACGCAGGCAGATGCGCTCTGCAAATGTCTTGGCACTAGTGGGACTAAAGCAAAGTCCAATAGCCACAGATAGGATGCCACTAGGTACACTGAGTGTTTGCTAGTATAATGGCTTAGTTATAATTAGTTGGAGTGTGCAACGCAGGCAGATGCGCGCTGCAAATGTCTTGGCACTAGTGGGACTATAGCAAAGTACAATAGCCACGTATAGGATGCCACTAGGTACACTGAGTGTTTGCTAGTATAATGGCTTAGTTATAATTAGTTGGAGTGTGCAACGCAGGCAGACGTGCTGCAAATGTCTTGGCACTAGTGGGACTATAGCAAAGTCCAATAGCCACGTATAGGATGCCACTAGGTACACTGAGTGTTTGCTAGTATAATGGCTTAGTTATAATTAGTTGGAGTGTGCAACGCAGGCAGACGTGCTGCAAATGTCTTGGCACTAGTGGGACTATAGCAAAGTCCAATAGCCACGTATAGGATGCCACTAGGTACACTGAGTGTTTGCTAGTATAATGGCTTAGTTATAATTAGTTGGAGTGTGCAACGCAGGCAGATGCGCGCTGCAAATGTCTTGGCACTAGTGGGACTATAGCAAAGTCCAATAGCCACGTATAGGATGCCACTAGGTACACTGAGTGTTTGCTAGTATAATGGCTTAGTTATAATTAGTTGGAGTGTGCAACGCAGGGAGATGCGCGCTGCAAATGTCTTGGCACTAGTGGGACTATAGCAAAGTCCAATAGCCACAGATAGGATGCCACTAGGTACACTGAGTGTTTGCTAGTATAATGGCTTAGTTATAATTAGTTGGAGTGTGCAACGCAGGGAGATGCGCGCTGCAAATGTCTTGGCACTAGTGGGACTATAGCAAAGTCCAATAGCCACGTATAGGATGCCACTAGGTACACTGAGTGTTTGCTAGTATAATGGCTTAGTTATAATTAGTTGGAGTGTGCAACGCAGGCAGACGTGCTGCAAATGTCTTGGCACTAGTGGGACTATAGCAAAGTCCAATAGCCACGTATAGGATGCCACTAGGTACACTGAGTGTTTGCTAGTATAATGGCTTAGTTATAATTAGTTGGAGTGTGCAACGCAGGCAGATGCACGCTGCAAATGTCTTGGCACTAGTGGGACTATAGCAAAGTCCAATAGCCACGTATAGGATGCCACTAGGTACACTGAGTGTTTGCTAGTATAATGGCTTAGTTATAATTAGTTGGAGTGTGCAACGCAGGGAGATGCGCGCTGCAAATGTCTTGGCACTAGTGGGACTATAGCAAAGTCCAATAGCCACGTATAGGATGCCACTAGGTACACTGAGTGTTTGCTAGTATAATGGCTTAGTTATAATTAGTTGGAGTGTGCAACGCAGGGAGATGCGCGCTGCAAATGTCTTGGCACTAGTGGGACTATAGCAAAGTCCAATAGCCACGTATAGGATGCCACTAGGTACACTGAGTGTTTGCTAGTATAATGGCTTAGTTATAATTAGTTGGAGTGTGCAACGCAGGGAGATGCGCGCTGCAAATGTCTTGGCACTAGTGGGACTATAGCAAAGTCCAATAGCCACGTATAGGATGCCACTAGGTACACTGAGTGTTTGCTAGTATAATGGCTTAGTTATAATTAGTTGGAATGTGCAACGCAGGCAGACGTGCTGCAAATGTCTTGGCACTAGTGGGACTATAGCAAAGTCCAATAGCCACGTATAGGATGCCACTAGGTACACTGAGTGTTTGCTAGTATAATGGCTTAGTTATAATTAGTTGGAGTGTGCAACGCAGGGAGATGCGCGCTGCAAATGTCTTGGCACTAGTGGGACTATAGCAAAGTCCAATAGCCACGTATAGGATGCCACTAGGTACACTGAGTGTTTGCTAGTATAATGGCTTAGTTATAATTAGTTGGAGTGTGCAACGCAGGGAGATGCGCGCTGCAAATGTCTTGGCACTAGTGGGACTATAGCAAAGTCCAATAGCCACGTATAGGATGCCACTAGGTACACTGAGTGTTTGCTAGTATAATGGCTTAGTTATAATTAGTTGGAGTGTGCAACGCAGGGAGATGCGCGCTGCAAATGTCTTGGCACTAGTGGGACTATAGCAAAGTCCAATAGCCACGTATAGGATGCCACTAGGTACACTGAGTGTTTGCTAGTATAATGGCTTAGTTATAATTAGTTGGAGTGTGCAACGCAGGCAGACGTGCTGCAAATGTCTTGGCACTAGTGGGACTATAGCAAAGTCCAATAGTCACGTATAGGATGCCACTAGGTACACTGAGTGTTTGCTAGTATAATGGCTTAGTTATAATTAGTTGGAGTGTGCAACGCAGGCAGATGCGCTCTGCAAATGTCTTGGCACTAGTGGGACTAAAGCAAAGTCCAATAGCCACAGATAGGATGCCACTAGGTACACTGAGTGTTTGCTAGTATAATGGCTTAGTTATCAGTTCGAGTGTGCAGAGGACAAGAGGGTACAGTGGCAGGATTGTGGTGCTCTGGGTAGAGGAATGGAAGCCTGCCTTTCTATTCCCTCCTAATGGTGAAATGCAGGGAGGAAATCCCTGACCTTGGCTGCACAGACGCTGACGCTGTTTTCAGGACCTGTCACCTTAACTCTGACCCTGCCGGTTTGAGCCCTTAAAAGGACTGCTATAAAGTGCTCTCCCTATGCTGTCCAGCGCTGTGTATGTGTGAAGCCCCGCGGGTGTAGTGTCGGTGCATTACCTTCAGGGACTCCACGTAGCTGGATCTGGTCACAGGTAGGAGATCTTCTTCTTGTCGTGACGCCACTCTCAGTATTGCGGCCAGTAGGGACCGCCACTGCAGGTTGAGGGTCGCCTGGGGCTGATGGTATGTGCAGTTAGTTGGGATAGCCTCCTGAGAGTGAGGCAAGCCCCAGGGCCCGATGTAGGTGCGTAGTACCACAAGGCGCAGAATAACTCCACACAGGCAGAATGTCTTTCAGGGTTTTTACTCACTTCAGGTGGCAGGGTGAGTAACCCGGGCGTAGCTGGGATGAACCAGGCGGGAACCAGGTGTCCTTCAGGCTGACTTGTGAGGGTGACTACTAACTCGCCTTCCTTAGCCCTTGGTGGTTTGGGGTGACCCCGACTTTGAGTCCCTATGGGGGTCACCCAGGGAAGATGCTGCAGCCTCTCTCCCCTTTGTTCGCCGTGTGCTTGTCGCCTGGGCCAGATCACTCCAGCTTCTTGCCTCCTGTGAGCTATGGGCCCTAACTGTGGCTACGTGGCTGCGGCTTTTTGTGGTGTTGTGGCGTGGGCTTTGAGAGCCCCACACCGGCAGGTTTAGCAAAAGAAAGCTGGATCTATCTCCGCTTCGGGATCTGCCGCCCGTTTGGGCCTGGTTCTCCCTAGCAGTCTCCTTACTTCCCACTCCGTGCTCTTCTCTCTAGCTGAGGATGGATTTCGGGTAGCACTCCTAGTTGACCGTTCTCCCCCGTCAGTAGCCACTGCGCGGGCACGGTTAGACAGCAACAGCCCCACAGGTCTGCTCCTCACTGAGCCCTATGGAGTTCTGCTCTAACTGACTCACTGCCCCTCCTCTCCTGTTCTTGCCTACGCCACCTAGCAACCAGATTCTCTTACCACACCCCTTGAGAGGAGATGGAGGCTTTTGGCCCCCTCCACTATTCCAGTGAAGGTCAAGGCTTTTCCCCCTCCTGGGATCCCCAGGGGTCCTCTCATGGGTACATGTGTGAGAGCTGATTACTATGCGCCTGTGTTCCACACCCCTGTCAGCCTTCTGGATTACCTGTATTGTACTGTCCCCAGCATGGGTGCAGTACTCAGTGGTGCCTGACCAGGTCAGGGGCGCCACATTCCCCCTTAGTTATCACCAGCACGTCCTCGGGCTGCAAGACAACATTTTAAAATGCATAAAACATTAAAACATGTAAAACATTTTTAAAAGCACCAGGTACCATACATCACCACCCTCCACCCACAAGTCCGTTAACCCACCCAAAACCCTTTCACGTTGGCCGCGGCTTCAGCCACTTCTGGCAGGATGTAGAGGCGGCTTTCATGGTTTGGTGGTCTTCAGGGTATACCTGGCCTGGTGGATCCGCGCCTTCAGCCTCTTCTGGCAGGATGTAGAGGCGGCCTCCACAGTTGGTGCTGACCAGGTACCCTCTTTGTGGTGGAGAGCCAGGCCCCATAAACAGGCATGCTCTCTGGTCGCAGGTAAGCCAAGGCCCTATATACGGACGGGCTCCTCCTGGTTGCAGACGAGCCAAGCCCCTAAACAGGCTGACTCTGGTGGTGGTGGTGCCCTCTGGTGTAACTATTTACACTGCGAGAGTTTGTGGCTATAGCCAGTTCATAGCCTTAAGGTTTATGGTTTTCTCACAATAGTTTTTGTGGGCACATACTTGAACTTGAGAACGTTGCAAACCAAAACTTTTCAAAACTTCATCTGGTAACTTCTTTCTTTACTTTACTTTACTCCTCTTTACCAGGGCTTGAGCCTGTATGGCGGTGGCACCTGCTGCTTTCCTGCTCTTTATCGTCGTCTGTGGTCGTTTCATCCGTAGGTTCTTTTTCTCTGCTTTGTCTTCCTTCTCTTTCTTTAGGACTTTGTGTTACGTCCAGGGCATACAATCCTCTTTCACCTTGATGCATAGTAAACTGGACTGAATCTCCCATCTTTAGATTTCTGCCAGGGTGTCCTCGAGGCAGATGAGCTCTCACATCTCTTCTGTTGACAAATATCCCTTCTTTGATACCAGGTGCTACGATGAATCCGTATCCACTTCTCAGATTAAAATCCTCCACTACTCCTCTGAAAAGGGGTCCTCTGGCCTGGGCTTTGGACCTTCTCAGGGCTCGTTTTTCTTGCAGGTCTCTGACGGTGACTTCTCTCTGCTCTGGAGATGACGGTGCAGAGGATAGTTGCGTTCTGTTGCGGTGTGTCTTACGGGCTGGATTCTGTAGGGTGCAGCTTACAAGCTCCCAGGTGAGGCTTTGGGGCAGATCTTCCTCAGCAGAAGGTGTCAGGTCTTCCTCGTCCCAGCGGGAATATGGCAACATCTCCGGCTCTGGGCATGGATCCACTGCTGATGGCTCCGGAGTCAGCTCCTCAGCTTCCTGGCCTCCTCTCCCCCTTAGTGCTTCTGAGCACTCTGGTTGTGGTAGCGCTGGAGATGAGTGGTCCTCAGCTGGTCTGGGCGGTGGACTCTCTGGCGCGGCTGCAGGGGTTGCCTGAATCTCCTTGGGGGTATGCGGAGGGAGCAGATACCGATCCACCATCTCTTGTGGGAACTGGGCCTCTAGGTCAGCCTTCAGCTTCCAGTATTCGGGGTCCTCTCCTATCAGGGTCTTCCTAGCAGGGACCTCTTTGGACTGGGGAGCGGTGTCTGCTCTGGCCTTGCAGGCCGGGGTAAATGATGAGGTAATCTCTTCTTGGCGGGCCGCGCCTGGCATGGCGGCGGCCTGATCTTGGCGGGCCGCGCCCGGCATGGCGGCGGCCTGGTCTTGGCGGGCCGCGCCCGGCATGGCGGCGGCCTGGTCTTGGCGGGCCGCGCCCGGCATGGCGGCGGCCTGGATCGGCGTCGCAGCTGTGATGGGATCTGTGCAGGCTGGGCTGGGCGTCGCTGCAGGGACCGGGTCTTGGTGGGCCGAGCAGGGCATCGCTGCGGCGGCCGGGGCTTGGCGGGCCGAGCAGGGCATCGCTGCGGCGGCCGGGGCTTGGCGGGCCGAGCAGGGCATCGCTGCGGCGGCCGGGTCTTGGCGGGCCGAGCAGGGCATCGCTGCGGCGGCCTGGGCTTGGCGGGCCGCACCTGGCGTGGCTGCGGCCTGGCTCAGCGTCGCCGCGCCGGGCGCCTCTTCAGGGACCGCGGGCGTGGCAGCAGGGGTCGGGGCATCCGGGCCGGCAGGGGTAATACTGGACTCACCCATCGGTGGCAGCATCGGGGTCTCAGTCGTCGCCGTCCGGTCTGGCACTCGTCGTGCGGTTCCCCTCTCATAGGCCTGAACCGCGGCAGCCATCTCCAGAAGTTCCATGCGTTCTTCTCTGATCTGCTCCACGACCCGAGTCTCCAGTCGGTCGCAGAACTGGGCCAGCTCCCGATACCACCAGGCAGCGGAGCCCGGTTCTGGATTTCTGCGGTCAGACGCCATTTCTTCTGCGCCCTCTTCTGCACGACTCTCCAGCTGTGGACTCGCCGTTGCCTCTAGTAGCAAGCTGTTCAGTTTCCGCTCTGCCTCTTTCAGCAGCTCCTCTCCCAGCAGCAGGCTTCTGGCTCCCTTTCTGTCCCGACGTCTCTGGACGCTTCCACTCTCATAGCTGGCAAGGTCAGAACTCTGCAGGGGATCTCTGGGTAGCCACACCTCTTCGTGGGCGGTAACTTCTTCCAGCGCGGGCTGCTGTTGTTTTTCAGCGCGCTTTTCATGGTGGCAATATGGCGGCGCTTCCAATTTTTCAAGCGGACCGCCCAGGCACATGGTCACCTGTCTCAACAGGTCTAGTCCTTATCCTGTTCGTGACGCCATTTGTGAAGCCCCGCGGGTGTAGTGTCGGTGCATTACCTTCAGGGACTCCACGTAGCTGGATCTGGTCACAGGTAGGAGATCTTCTTCTTGTCGTGACGCCACTCTCAGTATTGCGGCCAGTAGGGACCGCCACTGCAGGTTGAGGGTCGCCTGGGGCTGATGGTATGTGCAGTTAGTTGGGATAGCCTCCTGAGAGTGAGGCAAGCCCCAGGGCCCGATGTAGGTGCGTAGTACCACAAGGCGCAGAATAACTCCACACAGGCAGAATGTCTTTCAGGGTTTTTACTCACTTCAGGTGGCAGGGTGAGTAACCCGGGCGTAGCTGGGATGAACCAGGCGGGAACCAGGTGTCCTTCAGGCTGACTTGTGAGGGTGACTACTAACTCGCCTTCCTTAGCCCTTGGTGGTTTGGGGTGACCCCGACTTTGAGTCCCTATGGGGGTCACCCAGGGAAGATGCTGCAGCCTCTCTCCCCTTCGTTCGCCGTGTGCTTGTCGCCTGGGCCAGATCACTCCAGCTTCTTGCCTCCTGTGAGCTATGGGCCCTAACTGTGGCTACGTGGCTGCGGCTTTTTGTGGTGTTGTGGCGTGGGCTTTGAGAGCCCCACACCGGCAGGTTTAGCAAAAGAAAGCTGGATCTATCTCCGCTTCGGGATCTGCCGCCCGTTTGGGCCTGGTTCTCCCTAGCAGTCTCCTTACTTCCCACTCCGTGCTCTTCTCTCTAGCTGAGGATGGATTTCGGGTAGCACTCCTAGTTGACCGTTCTCCCCCGTCAGTAGCCACTGCGCGGGCGCGGTTAGACAGCAACAGCCCCACAGGTCTGCTCCTCACTGAGCCCTATGGAGTTCTGCTCTAACTGACTCACTGCCCCTCCTCTCCTGTTCTTGCCTACGCCACCTAGCAACCAGATTCTCTTACCACACCCCTTGAGAGGAGATGGAGGCTTTTGGCCCCCTCCACTATTCCAGTGAAGGTCAAGGCTTTTCCCCCTCCTGGGATCCCCAGGGGTCCTCTCATGGGTACATGTGTGAGAGCTGATTACTATGCGCCTGTGTTCCACACCCCTGTCAGCCTTCTGGATTACCTGTATTGTACTGTCCCCAGCATGGGTGCAGTACTCAGTGGTGCCTGACCAGGTCAGGGGCGCCACATATGCAGCGCATACAGCTGTATCGGCTATAGGACTCAGGAGGACGGAGCTGCGACACTGATGTCTGACACCAAAGACGCAGAAGGCAGATAATGGCGTCCGTGAAGAAAATGTCCGGTTTTATAATGCAGGGACATGTGACATGCAGATCCTATCACACATGCCGTTGCTTCTCTGGCTCAAAGTCCACTTAGCTGTGTGTGTGTCTGTGATTGGCTGACATGCTGGCCCGCCCCACAAGACGCGCGCGCTTAGGGAAGGAAGACAAGAAAAAAAAAAAAAAAAATGGCGATCGCCATTATAGAAACAGCAGTGATCTGAAGGCGCTGTTCACGCACACTATACACTGAAATGTGATAATAGTTTGATTCACAGAGTGACTTACACTATTACAGCAGAAACCAAGCTATGATTTAGCTGTTTTTTGGCTGCTAGAACCGTTCTCGAACGTTTCTAGAACTATCGAGCTTTTGCAAAAAGCTCGAGTTCTAGTTCGATCTAGAACATGCCCCAAAATCACTCGAGCCTAGAACTGGAGAACCACGAACCACGAACCGCGCTCAACTCTAGTAATGTCACCTGGCATCAAGCCCTGGGGTTGGTGAGGTCAGGCGTCTATCAGATACCCGACATCACCAACCCAGTCAGTAATAAAAAAAAAATAGACGACAAACACATTTTTATTTGAAAAAACACTCCCCAAAACATTCCCTCTTTAACCAATTTATTAGAATGAAAAACAAATCCAGGTCTGCTGTAATCCAAGGGGTTCCCATGACGATCCACACTGTCCCAGTCATTGAAGAGCAGGATGTTCCCCATTGGCTGGGAGAGCAATGCAGTGACCTGAGCTAACATCAATGAGTCAGCCCAGGTCACTGCAGGGGATGACAAGTGCTGCTGTCAGCGAGGTACATTACCTGCGCTGATCTCCAGCACACTGACAGCCCCTGTCACTGAGTTCAATGACCGGCGCCTTCACACCAAGTATCGCGAGAGGCCCGTGACGTCACCGCTAGTCAGTCTCGGGTCGGAAGCGAGAGGTGATGTGACAAGCGGCGGCCATGGAGGACAGTGACAGCGCTGAGGTCGGGATGGCGGGACTTCATCACCGCAGGTAAGCCGAGCGGGACCATGTGTGTGTGTGTGTGTGTGTGTGTGTATGTATGTATGTGTACATGCCGCGGGCAGGAGGGGGCGGAGTGAGCTGAGCGGGGAAGTGTGGGCTTCCTGCACGTAACTAGGATAAACATCGGGTTACTAACCAAAGCGCTTTGCTTGGATACCCGATGTTTATCTTGGTTACCAGCTTCTGGCACGCTGCCAGCGATGGCTCCTGCACACTGTAGCTGTAAAAAGCCCTGCTTTTTGCTGCTAGAACCGTTCTCGTACGTATCTAGAACTATCGAGCTTTTGCAAAAAGCTCGAGTTCTAGTTCGATCTCGAACAGCCCCCAAAATCACTCGAGCCTAGAACTGGAGAACCTCGAACCGCGAACCGCGCTCAACTCTAGTACAGAGCCCAAGTTCAGGATGATGCTTCAAGCTCACCTGCTAATAATCTGCCCGGTGAGGGGACCATCAAGGACCTCACCGACGTTAGTGTCCGGGGCACAGCAGCAAAGAGGGAACCTGGGAATGGGGACAGAGGTCCGATCCAAGAGAGGTTCAAGCTGCCTGCCATACGGGCCAAGACAGAGAGTGAGAAAGAGCATGAGGGGATCCCAAGACGTTTCAGGCCACGGGGACCCACCAAGTACAGAGTTGTGCATGGATGAGTGAGCCCACTGATGACCAGACCGGACCGGACCTTTGACCTGCCCAGGATCAACTGGAGTCTCTGACGGCGAGGACCAGCATCTGGGGTGCGATACCATCTTAACCAGTGAATAAAAGCATCTGGAACTTGCACCCAGTGAGTCTGTGAGTAAATGCCGCCGCCCTGCGCTCTTGCGCTCCCGTGGACTGCCGCCCCATTCTCACCAACCTCCCGTGGTAATCCCGCTCCGCCTGTGGGGAGCGATACCATCCTGGCTGCACTCAACATCTGCCCCAGAGAGAGACTCTTCAGCGGCGGCTAATTCCTGGCCGCACAACACGGGTGGCGCTGCAAAGCATCCCCATTCCCATCCAACACCGCTCCTGGGAGAGGAATAGCCGCAGGAAGGGTCTGCGGCTGAAGAGGCTGAGACCCAGTCGCCGTTACAACCGGCGACATGCTTCCCAGGGACCCTTCACCCTCCTTCCATGCCTCCCTCGCACTTGTTTGTCTTTTCATGTAGCCAACGGGGCCATGGAGCCGGGTCAGGCCAGTCACAGCAACCCCAAGAAACCACTGGCCCGGTGACGAGTACCCTGAGGCCCCATGCGGCGCTACAGTATCAGTGATTAGATTGCTGCAGGATTAATCCAATTCCCATAAGACTTATCAAGAGCATCTTTGAGGCTACTACTCTGAAAACAACATGAAAAAAGGCTTCAGCTACGGAAATGTAAGCACGTCTCGAGGATTTTGTTTTTTGGTCTTGAGGGAACTTCAGCCCTGGGGCAAGATAGAAGGTTAACCTTCTGTGAATGCTCCCTAAATGCATAGACTGGTGATGTAATGGGACATTCTCCAGAAATGTTGCACTACTCTTGAGATTCTGTAACCAGCTGCCACAATTATTGATAAGACATTCATGATTTTTTGCAAGTTAAAGGGAACCTGCCATGTCAAGAAACACTAAGATATTGAGTTAATCTGGAGGTAAATGGCGTTTAAAATCATGTCTGCATGCCTTACTGGAAACATAGTTGCACGTGTAAATGAAGTTAACTGCTGGCTTTCGGTTATAGTGGAGTGCACCAAGCGATTACATGTGTCGCGGGCGGAGGAGGGGACGCTGCTCACTCCCACTGCTCGGGTCCGGCTGCTGCTGCGGCTGCTGCTCGGTGGTGGCTCGAGCGGTGGGCCGGATCCCGGGGACTCGAGCAGCGCTCCTCGCCCGTGAGTGAAAAGGGTTGGATTGATTGTGGGGATTTGGTTATTGTCCGTGACGCCACCCATGGTTGTGGTGATATTGGTGACACCAACGCTGCTCTGGACGGGGATCCCGGGAGCGGTGACAGGGAGCAGCTTTGATGTTAGTTCTCCCCTCTGTGGGTAGGGGGTTGGTTGTCCCGGGGCCCGTTGATGGGGTAGAGATGGATGGCAGGCGAGTTACGGGGCCTGGCGAGGTGCAGGGTCGCGGGGGCAGCACTGTGCCGCACGGCACGGTGGTACTCACTCAGCCAATGATGAGGACACAGTTCTCGGCAAAACACACGGCTGGATGGACGGGTCCCACAGACGGCTGCGGTGTTGTTTCTCCCGGCAGGTTGATGGTGACTGCCTTTCCCTGCACCTATGTAGTGTAACGGTTCCAATGGGTTCCCACCGGTAACCCGCTCCCCCAGCTTGGATATGGGCTGAAGGAGCCCCTTTTGCCCGCAGGCTCTGGCCCTGGGAACTTTAGCCTTGGCGGTGACTGTGTTTCCCTCTCTCGGTTGGACGGTTGCCTTCTGTCGGGACTTGGCTGCTGGGAAACCCAGGAGGTTCCCTTCGCTTACGGATTTGGCAAATTCACGGTGACTCCTAGCCTTGCCGGGGTCAATAAGCCCCTGCCAGATGGTGCTGGCTTCTCTTTGCGTACCGGTCCGGTACCGCCGGGCCACCGCCCGTCCACGGTCTTTACGGTAAGCGCCAATAGGCCACTCCTGCAGACGGTCACCACCGTCTGCCAACCTTGTTGATCCGTCCGGGCCACACACCCGGACCAACTTCAGGCTGCTTAACTGACACTTTCCTTCCTCTCACTTTCAACTCAAAACTCTATCTGCCTGCTTTTCCCGCCTCCAGGACTGTGAACTCCTCGGTGGGCGGGACCAACCGCCTGGCCCACCCCCTGGTGTGATCATCAGCCCCTGGAGGAAGGCAACAAGGGTTTTCGTCTGACTTTGGTGTGCCTGACCGGGAGTGTGGGGTGTGTTGGTGTTGTTCTCTGTGGCCCCTGGCTTGTCCAGGGCGCCACATTCCCCTTTAGTAAAATGCAGACCATCCGCGGGCTGCCTGTCCATCACCGGTTTTATTTTCACAACTGAACAAGATAAAACGGTAACATATAATACAAGTTTATTAACTCTTCCCACATGGGGAGGCACATTTCTTAAACGTTGCTAACGGTAACGGCTTCCGCTCTCTCCCACCCAAGCAACCTGGCTCTGATGCTGCCCCTAAGCAAACAGGCAGCACCCCTTGACCCCAGTCCAGCACAAGTTGCCCGAGCGGATTCTGCCCTTTCCAGGGGACCCACGTCCATGAGGAACCCCTGAAACCCCCAGAGGATTGCCACCAATTCCGGTGGTGGCTGGGCCCCAGCCTGCTCCACTGCGGGCCCCTCCCCCAATCTGCCTCTCCGGAGGCGGTAACGGTGAAAGCCACAACAAAATTATTTACATGCCACAAGTTTGTGGTTGCCCTGCTAGTTCTCGGGCCTGTTTGTAGTAGTTTCTACGCATAATTTGAAAAGGGGGTCCCAACGGGGACCAGTTGCCGGCAACGACTGGTTCTAATCAAGCAGCAAATCAGGTAACTTTCTCCGGTAATCATTCTCATCATTCATTTAAATGGTACTTTTAACACACACACAATTTTTTTCCTTTTTAAAGAGTAGTTTCCCTATACCTAAGTGGGGGTCTACCTAGGTTGGGACGAGTGGACCTCCGGGGTCCAATATCAGTGGGGACAGGCAGCAGGGCAGAGGGAACAATCAGTTCCTCTTCCCTGCTATCGTGTGGGGCAGGCGGAGGCATAGGGGAGCTGGGTACAGGTTCATCCCTGGGCACTGGCTCATGGTTGACCACTTCCATCACTTCCTCATCCACGGGTTGTGGGAACAGTATCACTGGAAGAATCACCGTGCCATTCTGTGTAGGCCAGTCCGCTGGAAAGTCAACCATCATGGTGTGGATTACCTCTTTTGCCTTCTCCGCCGGTCTAGGAACCGGAGCTTTGGCCGCTGCCCTCAAGGCTGGTGGGCACCTCTTTAGATGGTCCCGGGAAACCATGGCCAAAGTGCCCCCTTGGTCACGACTGATCTGGTAGGCCTTCCCATCTTCCCATCCTGTGGGCTGTATGACATATGGGGTTTGCTCCCATTGATCATCCAGCTTGTGGGTCCTCCTCTTTCGCTTCAGCACTATATCTCCAGGCTGGAAAGGGCCTGCAGACGCCTTGTGGTTGAAGTGCTGCTCCTGTTGTTCCCGACTCCGACTCAAGTTCTTCTCAACATATTTCTGAATCTGTCAGTACTGCACCCTCCGCCGATTGTCCCATTCAGCTGTCGAAGGGAGTGCTTCTGGGGCTTCCAATCCCATGTCTAGATCCACCGGTAGCCGGCCGGGGCGAGCCCTCATCAGGTATGCTGGGGTGCATTTCGTTGAGCTGGAAGGGATATTGTTGTACATATCGACCAAGCCAGGTAGCTTCTCCGGCCACAGGTTCCGCTCTTCTAGCGGCAATGTCTTGAGGAGGCCCAGGACCAGGTGGTTCATCTTTTCACACATGCCGTTGGTTTGGGCATGATAAGGCATGGTCCGGATCTTCTTGCAGCCGTACAACTGACAAAATTCATGGAACACCTCCGCTTCAAAAGCCGGGCCTTGGTCAGTAAGCACCTTCTCAGGGTATCCATGTGGTCGGCAGAAATAAGCCTGGAACGCTCTGGCGGCGGTACGGCCAGTTAGGTCTTTGACTGGGACAACCACCATGAACCTTGAATAGTGGTCTACAATGGTTAGAGCGTAGCTGTACCCCCTTCGGCTGGGGGTGAGCTTTACATGGTCCAGGGCAACCAGCTCCAGCAGTTGATGTGTAACGATCGGATGTAGGGGCGCTTTCTGGCTGGCCTCGTCCTTCCTTCTCAGCATGCAAGGGCCACACTCCCGGCACCAGGCCTCTACAGATTCCCGCATTCCACTCCAATAGAACCGCTCTCTCAACAGCATCTCTAGTTTCTTCCATCCGAAGTGTCCAGCACCATCATGGTATGCTTGCAGTATGGTGGGCACGTTAGCTTGGGGAATCACCAACTGGCGCATCTTCTCATGGGTCTTCGGGTTAATCAGCTCACGGTACAACTTCCTCTGGTGTAGATACAGCCGGGTCCGTTCTCGCCACAGGCGTTGGGCTTCGGCTGGGGCGGCAGGGTCTATCCCAGCTGCGCCTTGTTCCACCAAGATCTTGACTAAGTGGACAGCAGGTGCCTGGTCCTGGGATTCTTGCCACTCCTGGCTTGGCAGCGAGTCCAGGTTTACCCGTTGTTGATGGACATGCAACTTCTCAGCCAGTTGCCGATGAAATGCGGGCAGCTCAATCTCTTCGAGGTCGTCATCCTCGGGCCCTTCTTCCAACAGGTGGGGCATCTGAGAGAGTGCATCGGCATTAACGTTGGCACGACCGGCCTTGTACTTGATGGTGAAATCGTAGTTGGCTAGCCTAGCCACCCACCGCTGTTCCAACACGCCCAGCTTGGCTGTGTCCAGGTGGGTCAGCGGGTTATTATCCGTGAAAGCGGTAAACTTAGCTGCTGCCAGGTAATGGCGAAACCGCTCGGTGATAGCCCACACCAGTGCCAGGAGTTCAAGCTTGAAAGAGCTGTAGTTCTCAGAGTTCCTCTCAGTCGGTCGGAGCTTCTGGCTGGCATAAGCAATCACTTTTTCTTTTCCGTCTTGGACCTGGGATAGGACTGCCCCTAAGCCTACATTGCTGGCATCGGTGTAAAGGATGAAGGGGTGGTTGTAATCAGGGTAGGCTAGGATTTCTTCTCCGGTCAGGGCCGCTCTCAGCTGACGGAAGGATTCCTCATGCCTTTCTTCCCACACCAATGGGGCTCCTAGGGGTCTACCACCTTTTGTCTGCCCCACAAGGAGGTCTTGCATGGGGGCAGCCATCTTCGTGTACCCCTTGATGAAGCGACGGTAATACCCCACCAGGCCCAGGAACTGCCTCACCTCCTTTACCGTGGTCGGCCTCGGCCAGTCCTGAATGGCGGTGATTTTCTCAGGGTCAGGGGCAACACCCTCTGCACCGACCACATGCCCTAGGTACTGCACTCTGGGTTTCAGCAGATGACACTTTGAGGGCTTCAACTTCATCCCATATTTGGCAAGGGACGCGAACACCTCAGCTAGGTGATCCAGGTGGGCTTCATATGTCTGGGAGTACACAATCACATCATCCAGGTACAGCAGGACGGTCTCAAAGTTTAGATGCCCCAGACAGCATTCCATCAGCAGTTGAAAGGTTCCAGGGGCATTGCACAGCCTGAACGGCATGCTATTAAACTCGCAGAGTCCCATAGGTGTAGCAAATGCAGTGTTCTCTCGGTCTTGCCAGTACCCACTGGTGAGGTCAAGGGTGGAAAAGTAATTAGTGGTTCTCAGCGCAGCCAGAGATTCCTCAATGCGGCGCAGAGGGTAAGCGTCCTTATGTGTTATCTGGTTAATTTTTCGGTAATCCACACACATCCGCATGGTGCCATCCTTCTTCTTAACCAGTACCAACGGGGCGGCCCAGGGACTACAGCTGTCCCTAATAACCCCTGCCTCCTTCATGTTCCTCAACATGTCCTTGGCACATTGGTAGTGTGCAGGGGGAATAGGCCTGTACCTCTCTTTGATAGGGGGGTGCTCACCGGTGGGGATATGGTGTTGGACCCCTTTAATCTGCCCAAAGTCTAGGGGATGTTTGCTAAAAACCCGCTCATACTCCCGTACCACCCGGTATACCCCTTCTTTGTGATGTGTAGGGGTATCGTCAGTGCCTACGTGTAGCTGTCGACACCACTCGTCTAACTCCCCTTGGGATGGGTGAGTGCTGGCAGTAGGTGGTGAGGTTGGGGGAATGGCCTCGTGGATGGTGTGGGGATCCAAGGTGAACAACTTGGCAAGGGTAGCGTACCGGGGAAGCCTGACTTCTTCCTCCCCGCAGTTCAGCAACCTCACGGGCACTCTCCCCTTCTTTACATCTACCACCCCTCGGGCGGCCATTACTGTGGGCCAGTGTTCAGAGGGCATGGGCTCTATCATGGCGGGGTAGTCACGCCCCTGGGGCCCTACCACTGCCCTACACCAAATCATGGCGCATTCCATGATTAAGACCTATTCAGGTTGAAACGCGTAGGAACAGCTCCTCTGTCTTGCCTCTCTATTTTTGTCTTGCTTGGATGGAATATTTTTATTATCAATAAAGAATCTGTTTTTAAAGAAAATTCTACTTTCTCTTGGAGTTGCTGGAATTTCTCCATTTCTACACCAAATCATCATCTCGCTCCTGGGAGGTACAATCAAAGGGGCAACATCCATCACTCTCACCCCACCAATCTCTCCTCCTGTCGAGTTCACATGCTGGCGGTGCATCAGGGCTCGGATCTCACGCTGCACAGCCCTCTGTCGGCTCCCCGCCGCCGTAGCGGCCAGCTGCTGCAGTAGGGTCAGCACATCACTCATACAGTGCTCCATCACGTTAGTCCCTAGGACTACCTTCGGGTTATGATCACTGGGTTCATTCATTATCACAATCATACCCTGGTGTTGCAGTTCAGCTCGTCCCACAATCATGGCCACTTGCTTGTACCCCACTTGTGTCAATGGGAGCCCATCAGCAGCAATCAGCATTATACTGGCATCTGGGGGAGCCAGCTCGTCTTTTCCCCAATACCGTTGATACAGTGTGTATGGTATGGTGGTTACCTGTGATCCAGTGTCTAGGAGAGCCATCACCGGTATGCCGTCCACAGCCACGGGGATGAAGGGCCGGACCCCTATGTACCGGTCCCGCCAGTCTGGGGGGCCATGGGGTTCTACTCCTGAGGATTGTCCCGTGGCCCCAGGGGTTGCTCGTTTAACGGACACCGTCGGGAGTAGTGGCCGGGTTTGTTGCACCTGTAACAGATTGGGGGTCCATTCCGTGAGTCATTGGCCCTCCTCCGCTGCATCCAGGGGACATCCTCAGGGCTGTCAGCGAGCTGCATCTTCACCGGGGTTTGGGATCTGGTCGGAGGCTGGAGTGCGGCGAGGATCTTAGCGATGTCCCCATCCATGCGGCGAACTTGAGCAGCGAGTTCTTCCATCGTTCCGCTTGGGGCTGCAGGCACTGGGGGTGCTGGTGGGGTAGGGGCCACCACGACAGGAGCAGTCTCAACCGGCCACGGGGCTGGCTCAGGAGCTTCAAATGCGGGGGGTTGCAGAGCTTTGATGGCCCATTCCTTTAATACGGCAAAGTCCACATCAGAGTGTTCTAGGGCCCACATCCGAAGCTGTTTGCGGTCCTCTGAGGACCTCATCCCCTACACAAACTGCTCACTTAACATTTTGTTACTGTCCACACTGTTGATGGTATCCACCCGCTTCAGTGTGCGGAGTGCGGTTTGCAGGCGCAAGGCATAGTCCAGAATGCTATCTGCAGGCCGTTGTCGGCATTGATAGAACTGAATCCGCAACTCTGCTTCGGTACGGGTCTCAAAGGCAGTCTGCAGCTTTTCAAATATGGTGGCTACAGAGGACCGGTCCCCCTCGGCCCAGGTCTCCGCCTCTTGCTCAACCGCGCCGGTTAGCTGCCCCACCACTAGCGTTGCACGTTGCTTATCAGTCAGGGGGTACAGTTCTAGTAGCGGACTAAGTTTTTTCCGAAAAACCTGCAAGGCATCAGGTTTCCCATCATACTGCGGTAGCCAGGCAGCTCCGGGCAGATAGGGCAAAGAAAACGGCATCACCTGAGCGAGAGCTGGGGCCGTGGCGCCCCCCACCAGCGCGGCCGGGACCTGGGCAGGCCCATTCCCATCTACGGATGCTCCCACGGCTGCGTCCGCCGCTCTTCCAGCGGCTCCGTCGGACGCAGACATCTTGTTTCCGTCCCCCTTAGTCTCTTTCCGGCTCCTCCTCTACAGGGGCGGGGTTTTGGCCTTCGCGCCTCCACTACTCGAGGAGATGCTCGAGCGGGAATTTTTCGCGCCCAAAATGGCGGCTTCTCCAAATTTTCGGCCGGACACCTCTGGCGGTTACACAAGGCGCACTTCCACCAGTTGGTAGAACGGTAGGATCCTGTTCATGACGCCAAGTTGTCGCGGGCAGAGGAGGGGACGCTGCGCTCTCCCACTGCTCGGGTCCGGCTGCTGCTGCTGCTCGGTGGTGGCTCGAGCGGTGTGCCGGATCCCGGGGACTTGAGCGGCGCTCCTCGCCGTGAATGAAAAGGGTGGGGATTGATTGTGGGGATTTGGTTATTGTCCGTGACACCACCCACGGTTGTGGTGATATTGGTGACACCACCGCTGCGCTCTGGACGGTGATCCCGCGAGCGGTGACAGGGAGCAGCTTTGATGTTAGTTCTCCCCTCCGTGGGTAGGGGGTTGGTTGTCCCGGGGCCCGGTGATGGGGTAGAGATGGATGGCAGGCGGGTTACGGGGCCTGGCGAGGTGCAGGGTCGTGGGGGCAGCGCTGTGCCGCACGGCACGGTGGTACTCACTCAGCCAATGATGAGGACACAGTTCTCGGCAAAACACACGGCTGGATGGACGGGTCCCACAGACGGCTGTGGTGTTGTTTTTCCCGGCAGGTTGATGGTGACTGCCTTTCCCTGCACCTATGTAGTGTAACGGTTCCAATGGGTTCCCACCGGTAACCCGCTCCCCCAGCTTGGATATGGGCTGAAGGAGCCCCTTTTGCCCGCAGGCTCTGGCCCTGGGAACTTTAGCCTTGGCGGTGACTGTGTTTCCCTCTCTCGGTTGGACGGTTGCCTTCTGTCGGGACTTGGCTGCTGGGAAACCCAAGACGTTCCCTTCGCTAACGGATTTGGCAAATTCACGGCGACTCCTAGCCTTGCCGGGGTCCGTAAGCCCCTGCCAGATGGTGCTGGCTTCTCTTTGCTTACCGGTCCGGTACCGCCGGGACACCGCCCGTCCACGGTCTTTACGGTAAGCTCCAATAGGCCACTCCTGCAGACGGTCACCACCGTCTGCCAACCTTGTTGATCCGTCCGGGCCACACACCCGGACCAACTTCAGGCTGCTTAACTGACACTTTACTTCCTCTCACTTTCAACTCAAAACTCTATCTGCCTGCTTTTCCCGCCTCCAGGACTGTGAACTCCTCGGTGGGCGGGACCAACCGCCTGGCCCACCCCCTGGTGTGATCATCAGCCCCTGGAGGAAGGCAACAAGGGTTTTCGTCTGACTTTGCTGTGCCTAACCGGGAGTGTGGGGTGTGTTGGTGTTGTTCTCTGTGGCCCCTGGCTTGTCCAGGGCGCCACACATGCACCGCTCACTATACAAGGAGCACACTGTTTTCACTCCTTGGCATTGTGATTAAAGTACTATGTAGTCATTACAGCTAAACTCACAGTATAGAGAGTCATGACTGTAATCGCTCTGTGCACTCCACTTAAGCCAGCAGCTACAGGGAGGATATCAGCTAATTTTCTCCTTTAATCATTTAGTAAGACAGGCATGATTTTAACACTATTAACTTTCAGATTCCTCCTACATTTTTAAGTAAATAGTGTTTACTAAGATGGCAGATTCTTTTTAAAGTTGCACTTTGCGGTCCTAAGTTTATTTGGACTTGCACTGCTACTGCTCCATTGGGCATCAGACCAGTCCTTGACTACAGTGAATAGTTTTACAATAGGAATGTTGAATGTTTTAGAAGGTTTCGGTACATTATCGGTAGTGGCATACTGGACCCACAGAAACGCGGGGTGTTTCTCTATAAAGTGACTGGAGTACCACTGTGAGTGGCATAGTTGGGGCAGGCTGTGGCATAGGGTGGTCCTTCAGAGATCCAAGTGGTAGGGCAGGCTTCATCGCCTACAGGCACTTTAGCACAACCTGACCTAGAGAGACCTCCAACCCTCGTAAGGACCACACTGAATGGCTGAGATAAATCATTTAACAATCGGTTGCACTGAACTGTCCATTGCTTACTCTGGAAGATCTACTTTCAAGCCCCAGAGCAATAGTGCCTAAGGGGTATTAAAACCACTCTACCACAAAATAAGAGCGTTGTATTATAAATAGATATAGATTCCGAGACCCAGTCAAAACTGATATCTTGTGTAATGGCTAGTGGGAGGGCTGAGAAGGCAGTGAGGAGCACAGGCATGGTAAGAATACCCAAGTTTAAACCCTATGCCATGCACTGCCCATTCAGGTTCTGCACTACACATTATATAGTGCATCAGTTTTGCCTACCATATTTTTAAGTTAAGATTCTATGTACGAATAATGTATTGCTGGTCCAATCAGCACAATATCTCTACAAAGGTATATTCTCTATGCACTTGCTTGGACTTTACCTGGAGTTTCAGTGTTTTCCCACTTTTACATATTGACAAGTCTATTTGCTACCTATTTCTGTATAGAGTTAATTTAGTGCATAGGATATAAATCCACCAACAACTACAGAAGTCCAACAAAGCGATTCGGCACCTCTAAAAAATTTATTATAATTTATTTCCAATATTAAAAAAGCCAAAATAGCATGGCATGCCAAAAGTTAATAAAAAATGAGATATGTCCCCTTTCCATATCAGTTGACGCGTTTCGAGGCAAACGCCTCTTACTCATAGGTTAGAGGTGAAGGATCGCTTTGTTGGACCTCTCTCAGTTAAATTAGATTGTAATCCCCACTGGGAACTGACATATTAAACTATATAAACAGCACGGTGGAATATGATGGTGCTCTATGTTTAAAGAAAAAGAAGTAGACTTGGCTGCACTGGGATGTACATGTGCAAAGATCTCGTACTGGATGTGATCTGGGTGAGGGTAAGTGAGTGACCCTGTGTCTACGCTGTAATCATGGTGTAGTATTATTGCTGAGTTTGGGGTCATAGTATTCTCTGAAGCCTTTTCTGCCCCTGGCTACAACAGCAAAGGTCACAAGCTCTGATTCTAAAGGTCATTGCCAAACCAATACACGATATATTTGAGCTACTGGAGCATATATATAACTTAAAGGTCTCTCAGGGAGACTGTAAATGGTGTAGAGAGGGTTCAATGAAAATCTGTATGTGTATGTAAATAAAAATATCATACACTGCAAGTTTCACTTTTATGTAATTTTTATTCTATTTTTTGAGGGGAAAAAATCCAAATTGAATAATTACACTGTTACATGATTAAATTAGTAATATATTCATGTGTACATAACATGTATAACACAGATACATGTAGGAGTGGTGGACTATAGCTGTCATGTTCCTACCCCTGAAGTCACCAATTGTGTCAATGTTGTATACTGTGAATAATGTCTTGCATCTTTTGGAGATATTGTGTCATGTGAAGTGTAATGTAATGTGTTGTCTTGTGATGTAGAGTGTGATAAGCATTGATAATGTGATATCTTCCTGTATAATGTACAGTATGTGTAATAGGATAAGACGTGATGCTAATGTATAATGTATAACAATGTCATATGTAGTAGAGATAATGTAAAGTATAAGGTATAGTATGTAGCAGTAATCATAATGCAATGCATAGCAGTGTTGATAAGGTATTAGAAGGTTTGTATAGAACTACAGTACAGATCAGGGTTTGAACACACCTTCTCATTCAAAGAGTTTTCTTTATTTTCATGACTCTGAAAATTGTGGCTTTACATTGTAGGCATCAAAACTATGAATTAACACATGTGGAATGAAATACTTAACAAAAAAGTGTGAAACAACTGAAAATATGTCTTATATTCTAGATTCTTCAAAGTAGCCACCTTTTGCTTTGATTACTGCTTTGCACAGTCTCTTGGCATTCTCTTGATGAGCTTCAAGAGGTAGTCACCGGAAATGGTCTTCCAACAGTCTTGAAGGAGTTCCCAGAGATGCTTAGCATTAGCACTTGTTGGCCCTTTTGCCTTCACTCTGCGGTCCAGCTCACCCCCCAAACCATCTCGATTGGGTTCAGGTCTGGTGACTGTGGAGGTCAGGTCATCTGACGTAGCACCCCATCACTCTCCTTCTTAGTCAAATAGCCCTTAGACAGCCTGGAGGTGTGTTTGGGGTCATTGTCTTATTGAAAAAAAAATGATGCTCCAACTAAACGCAAACCGGATAGAATAGCATGCCGCTGCAAGATGCTATGGTAGCCATGCCGATTCATTATGCCTTCAATTTTGAATAAATCCCCAACAGTGTCACCAGCAAAGTACCCCCACACCATCACACCTCCTCCTCCATGCTTCAGGGTGGGAACCAGACATGAAGAGTTCATCCGTTCACCTTTTCTGCCTCGCACAAAGACACGGTGGTTGGATCCAAAGATCTCATATTTGGACTCACCAGACCAAAGCACAGATTTCCACTGGTCTAATATCCATCCCTTGTGTTCTTTAGACCAAATAAGTCTCTTCTGCTTGTTGCTGGTCCTTAGTAGTGGTTTCCTAGTAGCTATTTGACCATGAAGGCCTGCTGCAAAAAGTCTCCTCTTAACAGTTGTTCTAGAGATGTGTCTGGTGCTTGAACTCTGTGTGGCATTGACCTGGTCTCTAATCTGAGCTGCTGTCAACCTGTGATTTCTGAGGCTGGTGACTTGGATAAACTTATCCTCCGCAGCAGAGGTGACTCTTGGTCTTCCTATCCTGGGGCGGTTCTCATGTGAGCTAGTTTCTTTAAAATAGCGTTTGATGGTTTTTGACACTGCACTTGGGGACACTTTCAAAGTTTTCCCAATTTTTTGGACTGACTGACCTTCATTTCTTAAAGTAATGATGGCCACTCGTTTTTTTTTACTTAGCTGCTTTTTTCTTGCCGCAATACAAATTCTAACAGTCTATTCAGTAGGACTATCAGCTGTGTATCAACCAGACTTCTGCACAACACAACTAATGGTCCTAACCCCATTTATAAGGCAAGAAATCCCACTTAAACCTGAAAGGTCCCACCTGTGAAGTGAAAACCATTTCCGGTAACTACCTCTTGAAGCTCATCAAGAGAATACCAAGAGTCTGCAAAGCGGTAATCAAAGCAAAAGGTGGCTACTTTGAAGAATCCGGAATATAAGAAATATTTTCAGTTGTTTCACACTTTTTTGTTAAGTATTTCATTCCACATGTGTTAATTCATAGTTTTGATGGCTTCAGTGTGAATCTACAATTTTCAGAGTCATGAAAATAAAGAAAACTCTTTGAATGAGAAGGTGTGTCCAAACTTTTGGTCTATACTGTAGGTGACAAGTTAAGTCTGCCCAGCGACAGACCACAGGGACAGAAACAGTTAAGTATTCGGTCTAGCCCACCCTGGGAGGGGTCAGCTGACAGGGAAAGGTCGGTTCATTCTAGAAAGAGCCAGTGAAGGCCTTGTGTGTAAACATGACAGAAGTATAGCTGGTCGCTTGTGGCAATGGAGCAAAGGAAGCCGAAGGCAAGATAGCATTTATCTCAAGAGAGGCTGGAAACACAGCATTGTAACTAGACACTAATCCTTGAAGTGTGATTAGTGATTAGATTAGAGTGGCTCAATACTATAGGAGTTGGAATATGGAATGGTAACGTCCAGGTCACTCAACCATCAAAGTAACCGGGTTCATCTCAATTGTTGTGTGACAAGGTCAACTAACTGAGCATTATCCCGCTAGATGTCTGGGTGTGGATAGCTTTACGCCTGTCATTATGGGACTTCTAATGAGACTAGACGTGGGACCAGGGCCGGCTCCAGGTTTTTGTGGGCCCTGGGCGAAAAAGTCTCAGTGGGCCCCATCCACACATAGACATGCACAGATACATACACATACAGGCATACGTACACACAGGGCCGGCGCCAGCACCCGGCAAACCCGGTCAAATGCCGGGGCCCTGAGCTGCCGGGGGGGCCCACTCGTGGTGGCAGGAGTGGCGCACCGCTACTCAGGGGGGCCCGGTGGCCGTGCTGTCACCGCCCCCCCGCCGAGGATCGCACTTTCAATTGCATCGGCATCGCAGGTGCCGATACAATTGAGAGCAATGATAAGAGAGTGAGCGGCGCGCTCTCTCTCTTATCATTCTCCCCGCTGTGACTGTCGGCGTTCTGACAGCTCTGCAGAGGACCGCGGTGACGTCATCACTGCGCACCTGCTGAGAGGTGAGAGCGAGCGACAGCAATAGACAACGCGCCGAGGAGATCGGATCAGCGGGGGAACGAGGAGAAGTGAGCCGCCCCTCTACTGACACTGGGCTCCCCTGACTCACAGGCCGGCCACTACACAGCGGCACTAGTACACATAGGGGCCCGGCCGCCGCTCTGCAGAGCCGGCTGCCGGGCCCCTATGTGTAGTGCCGCTGTGTAGTGGCCGACAATGCGACCGTCAGGGGGCTGGCCTGTGAGTCAGGGGAGCCCAGTGTCAGTAGAGGGGCCCCTGACCTGGAGAGGCCCACCAGCCGTTCTGAGCTGCAGCAGAGCAGGAGTGCTCCTGACCTGCACAGAAGACGAAATAAGCCATCCTGCAGGACCTGCGATGATGTCACGCCCATGTGACTGTGTGAGAGGAGACACAGGATGCCGGGCAGAAAGCAAGAGATACTGAATCCTGAAGGAGATTTGGACACATGATGACTGGTAATAAGAAAAGAGGGGACATGAGGGGAAAGGGAGCTGCAGGGTGAGTGGCATATGAGGGCTGCAGACTGTGACAGAAGGATGTGAAGGGGTGCAGAGTGTTTGAGAGGGGTAAGTTGGGGTACAGGCAGGGTGTGTGATATGGGGGTGTAGTGTGTGTGATCTGGGGGGTGCAGGCTGTGTGAGATGTGGGGGTGTAGTGTGTATGATATGGGGGTGCAGGCTGTATGGGGAGCAGGGTGTGTGAGATATGGGGGTGTAGTGTGTGTGATCTGGGGGGTGCAGGCTGTATGGGGAGCAGGGTGTGTGACATATGGGGGTGTAGTGTGTGTGATCTGGGGGGTGCAGGCTGTATGGGGAGCAGGGTGTGTGACATATGGGGGTGTAGTGTGTGTGATCTGGGGGTACAGGCTGTATGGGGAGCAGGGTGTGTGAGATATGGGGGCAGGGGTCGGAAGGAGAAAAGAGGTACTTGTTTTTTTATTTTGCTGGCTGCATGACACATGGAGGTCTATGGGACTACATAATAAACATGAAGGACACCTTATACATGGACTAGGGGTGCATTATACATGGAGGAGTATGGGGCTGCATTATACAAAATGAAGGACACCTTATACATGGAATATAGGGGTGCATTATACATGGAGGAGTATGGGGCTGCATAATACAATATGATGATTTATGGCGCTACATTAACATATAGGACTATTGGGGCTACATTAAAATATATGGAGGAATATGGAGGCTACCTTATACATAGACTATGGGTGTGCGTTATAAAACTGGAGGCCTATGTGGGGCAGTATAATATATGGAGGACTATGTGGTGCAGTATAATATATGGAGAACTATGGGGTGAATTATAATACATGGAGAACTATGGGGAAATGCATTGTAATACATGGAGAACTATGGGGGTGCATTCTAATATATCAAGGGTTATGTGGGACCCTTTATATTACATGGAAGGCTATGTGAGGGCCATTATAGTATTTGGAGATCTATATACAAGGGGGGACAAACATACAAGTATGGGATAGAAATGTTTTGTCCTGAGGGAAAAAGGCTCTTTCCCTCAGCACCCAGCTTTCCCATGCTCTGCTGTACATCTCTCAGCACCCAGCTTTCCCATGCTCTGATATGGGGAAGCTGGGTGCTGAGGACAAGATGGATATCAGAACATGGGAAAGCAGGGTACTGATAGAGGGATTTCAGATCATGGGAAACCTGGGTGCTGAGGGTAAGAGCCAAGTGTCAGCGTCATTATCCTGTACCCCAAGTGTCAGTGTCATTATTCCGTACCCTAAGTGTCGGTGTACGTGGAGGGGGGCCCTGGTCCAAATTTTGCACCAGGGCCCATCAAACTCTAGTTACGCCACTGAGTATTAATCACTGTATTCTACATGAGGGTGCCTACTGCTATCTGGCTCTGCACTGTGCTGTATACAGGCTGTGCTATGTTAAATAGCACAGCCTGTATATAGCACAGTGCAGAGCCAGATAGCAATAGGCACCCTCATGTAGCATACAGCTTGTATTTAGCCTATATACAAGCTGTATGCTACATTAGGGTGCCTATTGCTATCTGGCTCTGCACTGTGCTATATACAGGCTGTGCTATATACAAGCTGTATGCTACATGAGGGTGCCTAATGCTATCTGGCTCTGCACTGTGCTGTCTGGGTCTGCACTGTACTATATAGGTCTGTGTACTACATGAGGATACCTAATGCTATCTGGCTCTGCACTGTGCTATATAGGTGCTGTGTATTATATGAGGGTGCCTAATGCTATCTGGCTCTGCACTGTGGTATATAGGGGCTGTATACTACATGAGGGTGCCTAATGCTATCTGACTCTGCAATGTACTATATAAGGGCTCTGCACTACATGAGGGTGCCTAATGCTATCTGGCTCTGCACTGTAGTATTTAGGGGCTGTATACTACATGAGGGTGCCTAATGCTATATGTGTCTGCATTGTGCTATATGTGGGCTGTATACTACATGAGGGTGCCTATTGCTATCTGTGTCTGCATTGTGCTATATGTGGGCTGTATACTACATGAAGGTGTCTAATGCTATCTAGGTCTGCATTGGGCTATATGGGGGCTGCTTAATGTTATATGGGGGCTGCATAGTGCATATGGGGGCTACATAATACTATATGGAGGACAATGGGGGCTTCATAACACAATATGGGGGCTGCAAACTACTATACCCCCAGAGTTGTATGTCCCATCCACCCAGGTGCTGTATACCCCCTCAGAGCTGTATGTTCCCTCCACCCAGGTGCTGTATACCCCCTCAGAGCTGTATGTTCCCTCCACCCAGGTGCTGTATGCCCCCTCAGAGCTGTATGTTCCCTCCATCCAGGTGCTGTATACCCCCTCAGAGCTGTATGTTCCCTCCACGTAGGTGCCGTATACCCCCTCAGAGCTGTATGTTCCCTCCACCCAGGTGCTGTATACCCCCTCAGAGCTGTATGTTCCCTCCACCCAGGTGCTGTATACCCCCTCAGAGCTGTATGTTCCCTCCATCCAGGTGCTGTATACCCCCTCAGAGCTGTATGTTCCCTCCACCCAGGTGCTGTATACCCCCTCAGAGCTGTATGTCCCCCCCCACCCCAGAGCTGTATACCCCCAGAGCTGCATGTCACCCCCCACCTCACAGCTGTTTGTCCCCCCACCTCATCACTGCCCTCCTCTAGAGCTGTATGCCCCCCATTGCTGTATACCCCTTTCCTCAGTAATATATATTCCCCCAGTAATGTGTTTGTCCCCAGCCTCTCTTGTGATGTATATACAGCAGTGTTAGTGTGCTCTATGTGCGGCCATGTCTGTTAGACAAGCCGGGAGGTGAGTGAGGCTGTTGCCGGCTTCCCAATATTAGAAATATCTATACAGGATAAATATATAAAAATAGTGTGTGTGTGTGTGTGTGTGTGTGTATGTATGATGTGTATCTAT
Organism: Anomaloglossus baeobatrachus; assembly: GCF_048569485.1. Lineage (NCBI taxonomy): Eukaryota > Metazoa > Chordata > Amphibia > Anura > Aromobatidae > Anomaloglossus > Anomaloglossus baeobatrachus. The sequence continues at coordinate 341,560,502 of NC_134357.1, read as the reverse complement.
GTATGTCAGTGGATATGACTGTGTCTAGATTTATGTCTATTTATGTGTTTTTGTGAATTTCTCTTTAAATAAGTATGCATACGTATGCCTGTATCTGTATGTATCTGTGCATGTCTATGTGTGGATGGGGCCCACTGAGACTCTTTCGCCCAGGGCCCACAAAAACCTGGAGCCGGCCCTGCGTACACATACTTATTTAAAGTATGTGTACGCTTATTTCACTCTCTCATCATTGCTCTCAATTGTATCGGCACCTGCGATGCCGATACAATTGAAAGCGCGATCCTCGGCATGGGGAGGGGGGCAGTGTCAGCGCGGGCAGTGGGCCCCCCTGAGGAGCGGTGCGCCACTCCTGCCACCGCGTGTGGGCCCCCCTAGCAGCTCAGGGCCCTGGCATTTGACCGGGTTTGCCGGGTGCTGGCGCCGGCTCTGCATATAGCATTAGGCACCTTCATGTAGTATACAGCCCGCATATAGCACAATGCAGACAAAGATAGCATTAGGCATCCTCATGTAGTATACAGCCCACATAAAGCACAATGCAGACACATATAGCATTAGGCACCTTCATGTAGTATACAGTCCCTATATACCACAGTGCAGAGCCAGATTGCATTAGGCACCCTCATGTAGTACACAGCAACTATATAGCACAGTGCAGAGCCAGATAGCATTAGGTATCCTCATGTAGTACACAGACCTATATAGTACAGTGCAGACCCAGACAGCACAGTGCAAAGCCAGATAGCAGTAGGCACCCTCATGTAGTATACAGCTTGTATATAGCACAGCCTGTATATAGCACAGTGCAGAGCCAGATAGCAATAGGCACCCTTATGTAGCATACAGCTTGTATATAGTACAGCCTGTATATAGCAGACTGCAAATCCAGATAGCAATAGGCACCCTCATGTAGCATACAGCTTGTATATAGCATAGCCTGTATATAGCACAGTGCAGAGCCAGATAGCTATAGGCACCCTCATGTAGTGTACAGCTTGTACATAGCACAGTCTGTATATAGCACAGTGCAGAGCCAGATAGCAGTAGGCACCCTCATTTAGTATACAGCCTGTATATATCACAGCTTGTATATAGCACAGTGCAGAGCCAGATAGCAATAGGCACCCTCATGTAGAATACAGCTTGTATATAGCACAGCCTGTATATACCACAGCCTGTATATAGCACAGTACAGAGCCAGATAGCAATAGGCACCCTCATGTAGCATACAGCTTGTATACAGCACAGCCTGTATATAGCACAGTGCAGAGCCAGATAGCAATAGGCACCCTCATGTAGCATACAGCTTGTATATAGCACAGCCTGTATATACCACAGCCTGTATATAGCACAGTACAGAGCCAGATAGCAATAGGCACCCTCATGTAGCATACAGCTTGTATACAGCACAGCCTGTATATAGCACAGTGCAGAGCCAGATAGCAATAGGCACCCTCATGTAGCATACAGCTTGTATATAGCACAGCCTGTATATAGCACAGTGCAGAGCCAGATAGCAATAGGCACCCTCATGTAGTATACAGCTTGTATATAGCACACTGCAGAGCCAGATAGCAGTAGGCACACTCATGTAGTATACAGCTTGTATATAGCACAGTCTGTATATATCACAGTGCAGAGCCAGATAGCAATAGGCACCCTCAAGTAGCATACAACTTGTATATAGGCTGTATACAAGCTGTATGCTACATGAGGCTGCCTATTGCTATCTGTCTCTGCACTCTGCTATATACAGGCTGTGCTATATAATATAGCACAGCCTGTATACAGCACAGTGAAGAGCCAGATAGCAGTAGGCACCCTCATGTAGTATACAGTGATTAATACTCACTTCTCCTCATTCCCCTGCTGATCCGGTCTCCTCGGCGCGTCTATTGCTGTCGCTCGCTCTGACCTCTCAGCAGCCGCGCAGTGATGACGTCACCGCACTCTGCTGCAGCGCTGTCAGAATGCCGACAGTTACAGTGGGGAGAATGATAAGAGGGGGAGCGCGCCGATCACTCTCTCATTATTGCTCTCAATTGTATCGGCACCTGCGATGCCGATACAATTGAAAGCGCGATCCTCGGCGGGGGGAGGGGGGCGGTGACAGTGCGGCCACTGGGCCCCCCTGAGTAGCGGTGCGCCACTCCTGCCACCGCGAGTGGGCCCCCCGGCAGCTCAGGGCCTCGGCATTTGACCGGGTTTGCCGGGTGCTGGCGCCGGCCCTTCGTGGGACTGCAGGAAGTGAAGGTTACCATCACAATGTACACTGTAACGCTGGACTGGGTTGCACTGGGACTCACTAGCCCAGTTAGATATGACGCAACCCATAGGCTATTTGATCTGTGTCTGTTAATGCAAAGTGAAAATGTAACATTCTGGAAGCTATGTGCCCGCTATCTGGAGTGTAAAGTTGTGAACGACAATAAACCATCCAGTGAAGAGTTGTGGTTTCAAGTGAACTTTTTGTGTACTTGTGCATGTGAGTTGTCATGCGGTCCTGGCCAGCCGACTCCAGCAACAGTATGTGGCCTACGTGGATTATCAGCCCACGAGTCCAAAGTCCACACACCCAGCAAGGATCAGGAATTTCATGTAGTGTGCTAGTATACAGGAACCAGGAGAAATCTTAAATTATAAAGTGTAACTTTCAGGAAATGCCCCTAATGACTTGCCCTCAACTGCCACCCAAAACTACAAAAAAAAATTTCAGCTTTTCCACATTATGTTCGACTTAAGCAGTAGAAAATTGTCCATTTCAGGTTTCGTTGGATATGCTGCCATCTCATTCATATCAAAAAGTCAATAAAATACTTTGTCCAAAGAAATTCTAGTCTGTGAGAAATTGGAGAAAGAGGTCTGAAGAACAATGCAGTGGTGACTTACAATTATATTTATTATTAAACAATCTCGCATATGGCTTAATACAAAAGAATCAATAAGTAATATGATGGGTCACAGAACAATCAGCTTACATGTAAAGTATACCTAAACACTTATTTAAACACTTCTGATATAGCTAACCTAGCAATTTACACTTTTTATAATGCATCAGTAACCCTGCAGAAAGCTACTGACAGGTTCTTATGTTTGTCAGTGTCACTGTCTAACAAAGTCACTTACATAGAATCTAATTGGAGTGGCTATGTGCGCACGTGTGCGCTCTGCACCGCACCTAAAAGGTGCGCTTCAGAGCGCAGCTGAAAAGCTCCGTTCTGAAGCGCATGGTGCCTGCAGAAAACGTGCGCTCTGCATGCAGCTACTGCCATATACAGAGCAGGGGCTACCGGCAAAGCGCACGGAATAAGTGACATGTCACTTCTTAGAACGCGCGCTCCGGGCAGCAGCCGAAGCGCTACGCTCTAAGACTCCACGTGCGCACGGCCCCTGCACAATCTCCATAGACTGTGCAGGGGGACGCAGGACGCATGCAGTTACGCTGCGCTGCAGAGCGCAGGGTAACTGCATGAATTACGCACACGTGCGCACATATACTTCACACATTAGAGTGAAAGTTTTGTAGACTAGCCCTCTAGCAATACAGTCCAATTTAGGAACTACTTCACATCACTAAGTACCGCATAGCTAAGCAGGAAGCAACAGCCCGACCCACTCGGATTGCCCATGGGAGTTGATCTTCTTGGCTTGACCATGCAGACTGGAACTGGGGGTTCTTGACAGGCAATATCTGGTCTTCTTGGCTTGATTGCACAGTCTGGCACTGGGGTTTTGACAGGCGATGTCTGGTCTTCTCGGCTTGACTGTGCAGTCTGGAGCGTTGGGGAAGGGGGGGACATCTGCAGGGTGTCAATAGGCCCAGTTGCTTCCTGAGCAGGGTGGTGAGTTTTCTGCACTCCTACTTGCACGTCCACTCTCTTTTTCTGTTTGGCACCAACTTCACCCCTTCTTGACATACTGAGCTTTTATAGTTTGCTGCTGGGCTACTGCTATCACCTAAACTGGCATCTTGCTGAATCTCTTTCTCCAAGGAAACAGTTGTGGTGCTCATCAGTTCCGGGTGGTTTCTACGACCAGCAGAGAGCAGTGTTCTCCTACCAGCCCTGTTAGATCTGATTGAATGAGCAGGCTGTTCTATCCACTTCCTTCCAAAATCAGGAGACCAAGTGATCAGACTACTACAGTATTTTTCCTTTCTCCAGTGTACCAATCCTAAGGCCACAAGGAAAAATAGAAGAGGAAATTATATTTGAACAGTTTTATATGGATGTCTGGTCTAAAGAGTATTTTTAATGAAAGTCATAGAAAGGCCCTTATTTCTAACAATTAACGAATCTTGCCGTGGAAAACTTAATATTTCCATTCCTCACATAGTCAGTTTTTTATTTCAATGGACATCATCTAATGCTTCAGTTACCGTAGTGAAGCTGAAGGTTGCTCCTGTCATCAGAAGCATTACAAGTGCAGGGTATGAGGGCACAGGAAGTCTGGTAAAATTAATGGAAGAGCAGAAATGCCATGGGCCTTATGTCCTATGTTTCTTCATTTGTAGGCTGCAGTTGACTTTAGGCAGGTGGCCTACAGGATAGCCAAGGTATGTATAGGACCTCATTGTCTCAGCGCAGGCAGCACAATGATGACATCAGCTCTCCTTCGCTTGGATACTAAAGGTACCGTCACACTAAGCAACATCGCTAGCAACATCACTGCTGAGGCACGACTTGCTAGCGATGTTGCTGTGTGTGACATCCAGCAACAACCTGGCCCCTGCTGTGAGGTCGCTGGTTGTTGCTGAATGTCCTGGGCCATTTTTTAGTTGTTGCTCTCCCGCTGTGAAGCGCACATCGCTATGTGTGACAGCGACAGAGCAACAACTAAATGTGCAGGCAGCAGGAGCCTGCTTCTGCGGACGCTGGTAACCAATGTAAATATCGGGTAAGCAAGAAGCCCTTTCCTTGGTTACCCGATATTTACCTTCGTTACCAGCGTCCGCCGCTCTCACGCGGCGAGTGGCGGCTCCCTGCTCCCTGCACACATAGCCAGACTACACATCGGGTAATTAACCCGATGTGTACTCTGGCTAGGAGAGTGCAGGGCGCCAGCGCTAAGCGGTGTGCGCTGGTAACCAAGGTAAATATCGGGTTGGTTACCCTATATTTACCTTAGTTACCAGGCGCAGCATCGCTTCCACGCGTCGCTGCTGGCTGGGGCTGGTCACTGGTTGCTGGTGAGATCTGCCTGTGTGACAGCTCACCAGCAACCCGTGTAGCGATGCTCCAGCGATCCCTGCCAGGTCAGGTTGCTGGTGGGATTGCTGGAGCGTCGCTTAGTGTGACGGTACCTTTACAGTTTAGAGGAAGACTTGACTGTTATGCTCGTTGTCATATGAGTATCACAGACACTGAGAAGACATTATTTTGGGTGGCAACTTTATGGGGTATTGTTCATTTTTGGGGGCACTTAGAGTCATTATTATTTTGGGGGGCACTGGAGGAGGCAATAATACCTTTAAGAAGGCACTTGAGGCTGTATTACTCAATAAAGGAGCATCATAGGCATTGTTACATTTTGGGAGCACATAGGGTGCATTATTCCATGTTAGGCATTTCATGTTTGAAAAGGGCACTTAGTATTTGTTAAAGTGACACACAGGGAATAAATAACTTTATAGGGGGCACTTGGGGAATTATTACCAAATAGCATTATTACTATTGAAGGGGACCCTCATGGCATTATTACTGACTCTAGAGAACAAAAAATGGGGCACTATCACATTCTAGAGTGCATGCAGAGGGGCATTACTACTTTGTAAGGGGGCGCAATATTGTTTTTTTCACTCAGTAGGGCACATATAAGATCACTTTTAGAAGGTGGTAGATATACTCTCACTGGGTTGCGCACAATTCCCATGTAAGGCAAAATATGGGGCAGTGTTTGGGCAGTATCATTTTTGGAGGCACTCTCTATATAGTAACATTGTTTTCAGAAGTACTTTCTGTGTGGCACTATATTTAAGGGGATAATTAGTTTACTGGCACCAATATTTCTGCGGGTAGCAGCAGGATGGCGAGCATTTGTAGGTTGGGAACAGGTGTGGTTGGTGCTGGAAATGTGATAATTGAAATGTGTCTGTATTACAAACTCTGCAGACAAGCCGTAACTGGAAGAACAAGTCTTAAGGACAGTCCTTGCCAGATGGAAAAGACGTGGAAAGGGAAGGATGCCCAACAAGAAAAGACATCATGTAGTAGTCAACATATACTATATATTTGTATTGTAATTTCTTATATGATCTGAAAGACATATAAGAATAGATACACAGAATAGATTGCTGTTAGCCAAATGATGGATTGGCTTATTATTTGGCTAGGAGCTGTCTCTTCTGACTATTCCATACACAGAAGTGCTTGCTCTGCGGAGTACTCCTGTCTTCTCAACTAGAGAGTCGCTGGCAGACTCTTCTAGCAGTGGCTTATCTCGCTGAGAACAAAATTGTCAGTAGTCCAAAATCAGACATGTCACATGATTGTCTACTCCAAGATCACTTGTCAGGCAGGGTAAGTTTTAGAAAAGTTGGGCCCCTGGGCAAAAGATAAAAGTTGGGCCCCATCTGGTTTCATATTGTACCATCACACACATTTAAGTTGCATTGACAGGAGCTGATTTCATACCTTTAAACGAGCACAGTCGACTATAGTAATGTCATGTGTTAGAACGATCAGTAAAACATTATTCTGTCCCCATAGAGATCATGTTATTGGCAGCACATCTGCTTACATCAAGCGATGTGCTGGTGAGAACAATGGTCCTGATTCATTAAGACTGCTGTTGTGCATGCCAGTCTTAATAAAGGAAACCAATTAAGACTGACTTCCTTTGTTCCTTCATTAAAAGGTGCACACCACGTAATGAATTAGGAATCTTACAAGTCTTGTGCGCCTCCACCATGAACGTACATACACATATACATATAAACATAAACAGCGCATACATACATTTACCTACACAGAGCACATACATATATATGCAGGTCCTCCATGCATTCCACCACAGGTACTCGTGCTCCACTGCACTGCATCCCAGGTTCCTCTGCCCGTCCGGAAGCAATCGGTATTTCCGGATGTGGTGAGTGCAATCTGATGTGTGTGGATGTGCGATCTGATGTGTGTGGGTGTGCAATCTGTTGTGTGTGGGTTTGCGTTCCACCGCAGGTCCTTGATGCGTTCCACTGCAGGTCCTCTCGTTCGGCATCTGGTGAGTATGATTGGAGGGTATTTTGTCTTCTTTCTTTTCTCTTTTGGGGGTGTCTGCTTTCTATAATGAAGTGTCCTGCAGTATTCTTTAACTTTATTACCTGCATGACACTTCATTATTGAACTGTGACTAGGACTTATTTTCGGGGTAAACCTTAAGCTGAAAATGCTTGTAATTCCTGCTAGGACTTATTTTCAGGGTAGGGCTTATTTTCAGGGAAACACAGTAGATGACAACATCTCAGATTGGAGTCATTACCATAACTTTTTTCTCCAAGTAGTACAGATGCTATAATGAGATTTTACTCCAACAGCTTTTCTCTCCAGATTTCCCTTATCTTAAAGGTAACGTGGTAGTAAGTCAATAGAGGATAAATAGAACAAGGGAGGGTTTGGCACAAGTCCCCATAAAATCCGTCTTTATTTAGAAATTTATAAAAATAGGGCTTTCATTCCATAAAAACAGGAAAACGCAATAATAGGAGGAAAATCCTTCACCTACAAACGCGTTTCGGATTTTCAAATCCTTATTCATTGTGTAAAAACAATGAATGAGAAGACTTACACAGGCAATGAGAATACAACACAGGCAATGAGATAAAAAAATCCAAAAGATGTAATACAATAAGAAACTCCAGAACATTTGTTTTATACCCTCTATTAACTTATTATTATTAGTATTAATAATAATAATAATAATAATAATAATAATAATAATAATTATTATTATTATTATTATTATTATTATTATTTATTATTATAGCGCCATTTATTTCATGGTGCTTTACATGTGAAAGGGGTATACATAATAGGGACAAGTACAATAATCATAAACAATACAAGGCACAGACAGGTACAGGAGGAGAGAGGTCTCTGCCTGCGAAGGCTCACAGTCTACAAGGGATGAGTGAGGATACAGTAGGTGAGTGTAAAGATGGTCGTGCAGCGCTATATCAGACTGAGGGTTCCTGCAGGTTGTAGGCTTGTCGGAAGAGGTCGGTCTTCAGGTTCCTTTTGAAGCTTATCAAGGTAGGCGAGAGTCTGATATGTTGTGGCAGAGCATTCCAGAGTATGGGGGATGCAAGGAAGAAATTTTGGATGCAATGGTAAGAAGAGGAGATGAGAGGGGAGTAGAGAAGGAGACTTGTGAGGATCGAAGGTTACGTGCGGGTAAGTACTGGGAGACTAGGTCACAGATGTAGGGATGAGACAGGTTTTGGTGTTGGCTTTGTAAGTTATGGTTAGGGTTTTGAACTGAAATCGTTGGGCAATGGGAAGCCAGTGAAAGGATTGGCAGAGAGCAGAACTCGGAGAGTAGTGGGGGGACAGGTGGATTAGTCAGGAAGCATAGTTTAGAATAGATTGTAGGGTTGCGAGACTGTTAGAAGGGAGGCAACAGAGCAGGAGGTTGCAATAATCCAGGCGGGAGATAATAAGGACATGCACTAGGGTTTTTGCAGCTTCTTGGGAAAGGAATGTACGAATCTGGGAAATATTTTTGAGTTGGAGGCGGCAGGAGGTGAAGATGGCTTGGATGTGTGGCTTGAAAGAGAGATCAGAGTCTAGAGTTACTCCCAGCAGCGAGCATGTGGAACTGGGGAAAGTGAGCAGCCATTGACATTGATGGATAGGTCGGTTGAGGGCACTAAGTGAGGAGGAGGAAAGATAATGAATTCTGTTTTGTCCATGTTCAGTTTTAGAAATTGAGCAGAGAAATAGGATGAAATAGCAGACAGACATTGTGGTATTCTGGTTAGTAAGGAGGTGATGTCAGGTCCAGAGAGGTAGATCTGCGTATCATCAGCATAGAGGTGATACTGAAAGCCGTGGGACTCTATGAGCTGTCCCAGGCCGTATGTGTAGATGGAGAACAGCAGGGGTCCAAGAACTGATCCTTGGGGAGCACCAACAGATAGGATAAGGAAGTGGTATGAGAGTGAGAGACGCTGAAGTTCAGTCGGTTAGGTTTGAGAAGATCCAAGATAGTGCCAAGTCTGTGATGCCCAGAGATGAGAGAATTTGTAGTAGAAGGGAATGGTCTACTGTGTCAAAGGCAAAGGACAGGTCCAGGAGGAGGAGGACAGAGTAGTGTCGCTTGGCTTTGGTGGTTAGTAGGTCATTGGTGACTTTAGTTAGGGCAAGTTCAGTGGAATGATGCGGTTGGAAGCCAGATTGTAAACAGTCAAAGAGGGAGCAGGAGAAGAGGCGTGAGGACAGTTCAAGATGGTCAAAGAAGGGCTTTTTGAGGATGGGTAGGATGGAGGCATGTTTAAAGCATGAAGGGAATACATCAGTTGTTAGTGATAGGTTGAAGAGATGGGTTAGGGTTGGGATGAAGAATTGGGGATGAGGTGGGATGGGAGTGGATCAAGCGGGCAGGTGGTGAGACGTGATCTTGAGAGTAGAGTTGAAAGATGATCTTCTGTCATGGTGGAGAAGCTGGATTTGGAGGAAAAAGGCTGAGTAGTTGTGAAGAGGGGCTGTGATGATTGTGGGCCAAAGTTTGCTCTGATGTTGTCACTCTTCTGCTTGAAGAAAGAGGCAAAGTCTTCAGCTGAGATAAGATGGAGGTGGCATTGGGGAATGGAGGAGAGAGTTGAAAGTGTTGAATAGCTGTTTAGGGTTGTGAGATAGAGAGGATATGAGAGATGAGAAGTAGGTTTGTTTTGCAGCAGTGAGTGCAGACTTTAAAGTGGTGAGGGCCTGTTTGTATGTGACAAAGTGCTCGGTGGAATGAGACCTCTTCCATCTGCGCTCAGCGATTCTGGAAGCCCGTCTCAATGCTTTAGTTTGACTTGTGTGCCTGGGTTGCCTGTTGATTGTGTGGGTTTTAGTATGCCAATTCGAGAGCTGCAGAAATGGTGGTGTATAAAGTGGCAGCAGCATCTGCATCATGTAAAGAAGCCATGTCTGCAAGAGGGAGAAGTGACTGAGAAAGTGAATGTAAATCAAGGTGTTTGATATTTCTGCAAAGGTGTGAAAGTTTATGGAGGGGGGTTGCATACTTGGAGAAGAGAGTGAAGAAAAAGTTAGTAGGTTGTGGTCAGACAGAGGGAGTAGTGAGTGGCTTATTGCCTTATTGCCTTAAAGGTGAGGCTCTAGAGCCAGGTATTGTGTGTTTTGGGATTATATTATTTGTGTGCTGACATTGCCTTTTTTATAAACTTATTGTGCATTCTATTACAGAGCCCTGATACTTCATTGGGGATAAGTACAGGATTATTATGTCCATCCCCTTATTTCATCCATTCTTTTTCTCTTATAAATTATGTTTTCAACTTTTGTTTTTGACTGCCTTATATGCTTTGTATCAACAAAAGAAAAGTTTATATATTAATAAAGATACATTTCCACTTCATGGGCCCCTCCTGGTATATATCTCCTCTACCTGGTATATATGTCCCCATTCTGGTATATATGTCCCCATCCTGGGCCCCTCCTGGTATGTATGTCCCCCCTCATGGTATTTATGAACCCATCTTGGGACCCCTGGTATGCATGTCCTCCTCCTGATATATATGTCCCTATCCTGGTTTATTTGTCCCCTTTAAAGCCGATACAGTGTGTTCTCCTCCTGGCATATGTGTCCCATTCCTGTGTTATTCATCCCCTTCCTGGTATATGTTCACTTCCTGGGCTCCCCCTGGTATATAGATCCCCCTCCTGATTTATATGTCCTCCTACTGGTTTATTTGTCCCCTTCCTGGTATATATGTCCCCCATCCTGGGCCCCTCCTGGTATATACTGTACATCTCCATCCTGCTATATATGTCTCCACCCTGGTAAATATGTCTTCGTTCTATGTCTGACGCAAAAAACAAGAAAAAACATTTTACTCACCCTCTCTTGCTCTCACGTCACGTGGCATTCTCTCTGTTCTGAGATGCATTTCAGCTGGATGTGCACCTCAGATGCACATCCAGCTGAAGCAGGGGCTGGGGTCAGTGGGCCCCCCCACCACCAACCCCATCCTCTGCGATTGTCCCACTCATTGTCTTCAGATCATGGAGCGCTTACCTTTCCCGCCGGCTGCCATGTGCTCGCCACCTACATGGCTCTGCATCACCTGCAGCAGTGTGTTGAGGTCGCAGAGTGATGACCTCATCATGCTGCTGTATGCTGGGCCGTGGGATAACGCACCCTGCTCTGCCTCATTGCTCCTGGTCCACCACATGGCTAATTTGCATGCGGTGCATCTGAAGTGCTCCGCATGCAAATTAGCCATGTGTAGTGGCCGAAGCAACATGGCCTGGCCCCTCTGCTGCAGCTGTGACTGGGGCCCGGTGAATAGGGGGGCCCAGCCTGGGCCAAGGCTTAATAAACCTAAGTAATTATCCTGGGCTTGTCTGCCCTCTTCACCGGGTCCCATACACCAGTAAGGGTTGTAACGCCCTGATGGCAGTCCTGCTCACAGGGTTATTTTTACTGCACGGCTCACTGATCACTGCTCTGCCTGTGTTCGATCACTGATTTATGGTGATCATAATTTCTCAGGCGCTATCAGACAGCCACAGTTAGTAATGATGTCCCACAACACTACTACTGCAGACAGTGATGGAGGCATGTCTAGGGATTCAGCCAGGAGGATACAGTGCAATACGGGGAAGCATCAAGCAGCCTCAAACAGCCTGCAGGAGACCGGCCCGAAGGGCAAATGCCCCTCTGCCCCCCTCCCAGCCCTCACCTGTCTGTCTGCCAAGGCTGCAAATCTGTTGGTTTAGCTGACCTTAGTCTAATGTAAATGGAGGCCTTCAATAGAACTGACTCGAAAGCATGCATTGAGCAATATCTATTGTTCCTACAGGTATCGTTTCATTGGCCATTCTTTGGGGAGTTGGAGGAGATAGATTGTGGTTAAAAAGCATTAAGCCAGCAGCTATCAGTTGTATGCAATCTGACAAAAGGCCCCCAAACACATTAAAGTTAACAAAATCTTGGACCTGGTGACCATCTAATGTATATGGGGAAAAAAGGATGGGTAGTTTAATTGCCCTTTGTTCTCAGGGAAAATAAGCTAAAGCTAGAGATGATAAAAAAAATTGAAAAAAATCTTTTAATGGGATTCTGCTGTAATCCGGGCAGAGGCAAATTCTAAAAAGGATACTTTAGGCACATGCCCTAGCGCCTCTACTACCCAAGAGGAATTAAGGGCCTCCAATAAAGTTAACAGGCAGAATGCCTTCTGTGGACCCAGCACGGAGAAATGATGGTGAGAAAATTGTGATGGTCATGTATGAGCAGCTTCACCCTTGTATCTTAATTTTTCAATGTCTCACTGCCAGACATTGCAGAGCTTTGGCCTTTAGGCTATATAAATCTGTGCTGCATCCTGGCATCTGATTCACTGTTTTGGTTTTGGTTCGTGAGGTCCTTAATATACATTAATTTAGAATTTTGCATTAAAATTTTTAAGAACTATTTTTTTTTAAAAGTTTAACTGCAGTTAATACAGTGTTAAAAGGGCCTCCAAATACCGAGTTGTATTATATTAACTTTCAACTAATGATCCTGATACTACAAGTATAGGTCTACGAAAAACAAAAAGCCAGCACTAAATGTGCACTTCAGCACTAAAAATTCCAAACTGTACTTATTATAAAAATTTTAGATTTTTGGCAAAAAATTGCAATTTCTTGAGCTACCCCGCCACGTCACGGCAAATCTCATTTGGGGCAGTCCTACACTAAAATATTTTTATAAAATGTGCCATACGGCCTCACATATGAATAGTAGAACTGCTCTTAGCAGCACTCACCTGGTCTATTTCAGTCCCGTACCCATGACTGAGTCATGGCTGTGGGCGGGACAGGTCCAAGCAAATGCTGCATGAAGTAAATAGCCTGTGGACAGGGCCTGATGACTGAATGTGAACAGTCACCAATCGCCAAAATCTAGACAGGTGGAATACATCCCAAATTGGGGTGCATAGCAAGGTGGGGGTCAGCCACCGACCAATTCAATGAAGAAAAACAAAAAGCCAGCAGTAAATGTGCACTTCAGCACTAAAAATTCCAAACTGTACTTAATATAAAAATTTTGAGATTTTTGGCAAAAAATTGCAATTTCTTGAGCTACCCCGCCACGTCACGGCAAATCTCATTTGGGGCAGTCCTACGGTTGCGTACTCTGATTGGGGACTATAGCCTTATTCAGCATTGCCTATCACCTGTTCTTTGTCTAATTTTGTGGCTTTTTTTGCAGTAAATTCAATATTCTATTTGCCCCTTTTTTGAAGTCTATTTTATGTGCTCACGTGTGTTTTTTTGTTTTGCTCTTTGTGGGCAGGGTTTAACCATTCTAAATATTTACAGCTAATTCTTCAATTGCAACTTTCACAACTCTACTCCAGTCGCCCCTGCTGTAACTTTATGCATCCTTCCAAAAAGGGTCGCAAAAATTGTTAATGGCAGGTAAAAGGTTTTTTTTTGTTTACTTTTCACCAAATTCAAACGATGTGCACCATTTTGATGAATTTGACACAATAAACATCAGCAAATACCACTAGACAGAAAAAGAAAAGTGACAAAACCACCCCAAAGAAGATAAATCATGGCCTGTATTTTCCACTATGTGTCGCGCTGGCTTCTGGAGCAAAGCAAGTCAACCAAGAGTGTTTGAGCCCATCCAATGAGTTTTGTGCATTGACTCAGCTGGAAGGGAAGGCAGCAATGAAAGTATAAGATGTCATGTTCTGTTGGGGCCATCATCACATGACCTGCAATCTTTACTTATAATGTCCAGGCTGGCACTCAGTTGCTGTGGTGCGTGAGTGATAGGATGGCATACCCAAATTTGATAGTAGAAGAACCAGTACTTTTTTTTTCTTTTTAGAGATTTATTTTCATAGCAATAGTTTCATACATCCATGTGACGAGTTTCGGCTTGCCTTTTTCAAATACTGCATATAGAGACCTTGACATTATGGGTTTTCTGTAATAAATTTGTCTTTTCACCAGGAAGTATATGTAAACTATGCAGTATGTTTATCATGCGGGATTTTTTAGATATAAATTGTGGTATTAATATAATGTATATGTACAGTACAGTTGTTATTAGAAGATATGTATGTAGTTTTGATAACATATTATTCCTTTTGGGATGCGAACATAATTGATTTGATCTTTAACTGTGATATATATTATTTCTGTACTAATTATTTTATGTGGCTCTGTAATTATTTAGTGCAGAATTGTGCACATAGGAAATGTACCTATGTATGCCTGCATTTGACACTATGATGGTGCTGATTTTGGCTGTTTATCATTTCAGATATTCATGCATAGATAGGTATGTCTTTGCTTTCTTCTTGGATAATTATTTGCTGGATATACAGTAATATATTGCAATGACTCATTGGGCAATAAATAGTTAAATAGTTTCTAAAATAATTTTTTTCTCCTTATAGAATTTGGCAAGGACAGACCATGTTTTTTCTTTAAAGATCTGCAGATATATCTTTTGGTGGAATGTCGCTGATTACTTATTTCTTGCACGGTATTAGTAGTCCATTGGACTGAAAGTACCATTCACTTGCATGGAGGAGTTAACTGGACCAGCCGCTGAGTCTTCACTACTGTCACCGGAGGTAGCAGTAGGCACACACGCTGTTAAGCAGCCGGCAGAGGGCAGCCCCTGGGAATCTGCAGTACCTCAGCATCTGGCGCCACTAATATAGTACAGTCTCTGGTTGTAGCGATAGCAGCAGGCAGAGTCATGGATTCATCCGGTATGGCTGGCTGGATGCGGTAGCAGCGACCAATAAGAACACTTGCAGCAGCGGGTATCGTGGTAGGCAGCTGGCATGGATAGTTGCTGCAGCGGGTATCGTAGTAGCCGACCGGCATGAACTGTTGCAGCAGCAGACTGGTAATGCCTGTGAAACACATAGACGAATCAGCAGCAGAACACAGCATAAAGACAGCAGCAGCACAATAGGACCTGAGCACTAGCAACGTTAGGAACTCATTGCCCAGGCACCTCCCTTAAGGGGAAGGTGGGTTAAATACCTGAAACTTCTCAGCTGACCTGAGAGGCACTTCCAGGTCAGTGCACACTAACTCATTAAAAAAGGGGCGTGGCCACACATACACCCTACGGGCATTCCCAGGAGGCCTGTGGGGTTGTGTGCTGGCCTTGGGGCGACAGCATCATGAACCGAGGATAGGACAGCCCCCGCAGGACGGCCGGGCAAGTGGGAGAACCAATATACCTGTCAGGGGAGGGGGGCAGGACAGCATGGGGATGGCGATATGGGACTTACAATTGCTTTGTCTAAATGTCATCATTTGAGAAATGAGAAACTATTCACCTTTCAGAAAACTCCGTTCAGCTTTCGGTTCAGCCGCATGAAGGAGTTCATCTCGAAAGCTTACTGAAAAACGATCCAGATCCACAGAATATTGAATCCCTTTCATAGTGAAGAGTGCTTCAACCATGGACTTTTGGAGAATCCATGGGTTAGTCAAGGTTTTATCTTTGAGCTATCTATATAGCTAGTTGGAAGATTATGTCTCTTAAGAAAGTTTTTTTGTTTTTGTAACTTGATCCTATAATTCATTATTTTATGATTGATTTGGAATGTCGAATCCCTTTGTATAACTGAAAATATTGTTTGCTCTATGTAGATACAGTGCCTACAAGTAGTCTTCAACCCCCTGCAGATTTAGCAGGTTTGATAAGATGCAAATAAGTTAGAGCCTGCAAACTTCAAACAAGAGCAGGATTTATTAACAGATGCATAAATCTTACAAACCAACAAGTTATGTTGCTCAGTTAAATTTTAATACATTTTCAACATAAAAGTGTGGGTCAATTATTATTCAACCCCTACGTTTAATATTTTGTGGAATAACCCTTGTTTGCAATTACAGCTAATAATCGTCTTTTATAAGACCTGATCAGGCCGGCACAGGTCTCTGAAGTTATCTTGGCCCACTCCTCCATGCAGATCTTCTCCAAGTTATCTAGGTTCTTTGGGTGTCTCATGTGGACTTTAATCTTGAGCTCCTTCCACAAGTTTTCAATTGGGTTAAGGTCAGGAGACTGACTAGGCCACTGCAACACCTTGATTTTTTCCCTCTTGAACCAGGCCTTGGTTTTCTTGGCTGTGTGCTTTGGGTCGTTGTCTTGTTGGAAGATGAAATGACGACCCATCTTAAGATCCTTGATGGAGGAGCGGAGGTTCTTGGCCAAAATCTCCAGGTAGGCCGTGCTATCCATCTTCCCATGGATGCGGACCAGATGGCCAGGCCCCTTGGCTGAGAAACAGCTCCACAGCATGATGCTGCCACCACCATGCTTGACTGTAGGGATGTATTCTTGGGGTCGTATGCAGTGCCATCCAGTCTCCAAACGTCACGTGTGTGGTTGGCACCAAAGATCTCGATCTTGGTCTCATCAGACCAGAGAACCTTAAACCAGTCTGTCTCAGAGTCCTCCAAGTGATCATGAGCAAACTGTAGACGAGCCTTGACATGACGCTTTGAAAGTAAAGGTACCTTACGGGCTCATCTGGAACGGAGACCATTGCGGTGGAGTACGTTACTTATGGTATTGACTGAAACCAATGTCCCCACTGCCATGAGATCTTCCCGGCACTCCTTCCTTGTTGTCCTTGGGTTAGCCTTGACTCTTCGGACAAGCCTGGCCTCGGCACGGGGGGAAACTGTCAAAGGCTGTCCAGGCCGTGGAAGGCTAACAGTAGTTCCATAAGCCTTCCACTTCCGGATGATGCTCCCAACAGTGCAGACAGGTAGGCCCAACTCCTTGGAAAGGGTTTTGTACCCCCTGCCAGCCTTGTGACCCTCCACGATCTTGTCTCTGATGGCCTTGGAATGCTCCTTTGTCTTTCCCATGTTGACCAAGTATGAGTGCTGTTCACAAGTTTGGGGAGGGTCTTAATTAGTCAGAAAAGGCTGGAAAAATAGATAATTAATCCAAACATGTGAAGCTCATTGTTCTTTGTGCCTGAAATACTTCTTAATACTTTAGGGGAACCAAACAGAATTCTGGTGGTTTGAGGGGTTGAATAATAAATGACCCTCTGAATAAACTTTTCACAATTTAAAAAAAAAAAAAAAAAGAAATAACATTCTTTTTTGCTGCAGTGCATTTCACACTTCCAGGCTGATCTACAGTCCAAATGTCACAATGCCAAGTTAATTCCGAATGTGTAAACCTGCTAAATCTGCAGGGGGTTGAATACTACTTGTAGGCACTGTATGTTAGATTTGGAGACTTAACGTAAAACAACTTTAATGGCATCGGAGATGCTTAGTTATAACAGCTTCATCTGCACCTTGCATAGTATTTAAACTGCTTTGTATGAAGCATGTGTATGCAGTATATGACCTACAATGAGATTGTTTGATCGGCAACACAAGAATATTGAAAATATTGCTCAAAAGGCAAAAATTGTTGGGTATCCAAAAAAGCATTTCATTTTGGGGACAATGAAGGGATTTTACATTCATATTGGGTATCTGATAGCATACTGTTGCTTTCAGATATTACTTCTTAACATGCTTGAAACTTAGGCAGGCTTTGCACACTACAACATCGCAAGCCGATGCTGCGATGCCGAGTTCGATAGTCCCCGCCCCCGTCGCAGCAGCGATATCTTGTGATTGCTGCCATAGCGAACATTATCGCTATGGCAGCTTCACATGCACTCACCTGCCCTGCGACGTCGCTCTGGCCGGCCAACCGCCTCCTTCCTAAGGGGGCGGGTCGTGCGGCGTCACAACAACGTCACACGGCAAGCGGGCAATAGGAGCGGTGGGGCGGAGATGAGCGGGATGTATACATCCCCCCCCCTTCCGCAGAGCCGGCGTGAGACGCGGTGACGCATGTAGGAGATGTTCCTCGCTCCTGCGGCTTCTCACACAGCGATTTGTGCTGCCGCAGGAATGAGGAACAACATCGTACCTGTTGCTGCTGCCAAATTATGGAAATGTCGGACCCTACACCGAAGATACGATAACGACGCTTTTGCGCTCGTTAATCGTATCAATAAGGATTTACACACTACGATATCGACTGCGATGCCGGATGTGCGTCACTTTCGATTTGACCCCACCGATATCGCACCTGCGATGTCGTAGTGTGCAAAGCCCGCCTTAGAGCACCTTTGGTGATCAATTGCCGCAAGATTTTGTCTTGAAATCCTCCAGCCATTGACCATCGCAGTGGGCACAGTTTCATCTGTGTTTTGCCAGCCACATTGTATAGGCTCACCATTAATAAAAAAAATAAACAAAAGTAGTCTCACCTGATTTTGGCCATGAATGTTACAACTACAGCTTGTGTAAGTACATTGCAGTGCATTTGATACACCTGCACAACATGAAGCTATAAGAACGATCTGTAGTCTTTGAGACTGCATATCTAATTACCTGCACCTATTATAAGTCTACAAGCTTTACCGTAATTGGAAAGTCTTCTGAAAATGAGTTTTGGAAAAGAATATTTGTAGACCCCCTGCTAAGAAGAGTGAGGAGCGGGCGCAGGGGATGAGAAGTCACCTGCATGTTACTTACTTGTTTCTGTGAGCTATTCATCTCTGCTGACAGATATAGTGGCAAACAGTCTTCAAACCATTATGAAATGTCCCTGCGAATAAAGTCATTATGTTCTATAGTCTTTATTGACTTTGTGTTCTGCTTCTCAGGGAGGAGGTCACATGAACAGATCTCCTTCCCTTGATAATTATTTTTTTGCAGAAAACTAAGTTTAGTATACATAAGAGTGGGCTTTGTTTCTTAGATATTTTACATTTTATTATTTATTATTGATATTCCCATAAAAAACAAGTCTGATCATAGGGACTCTCACCGCTAGGAGCTACACAACCACCAGAGTGGGGTGGGGGGTTTGCAATCCCCCGTTCTTTCTCATTATTTCAGGATTTAATGGGGTGACATGGTTGTTCCTGATTGTTAGTGCTCCATTCATTCTCTATGAATGCTTGGCTTTCTCCGTCAATCCCATAAACATAAATGAAGTGGCAGCAGTCATGTGCAACCATGCTGCACCATTCAATCCCAATGGGACCCCGGTTCTAGTAATCAGTGAAATTAACTATCCTTTGGATAGTTAATAGTCTGATAGCTATCTAAGGTGTATGGTCACCTTGACAAAACATGTCCAGAATTGTTATTTCATGGGAAATACAAACATTCACTTAAAGGGGTTGTACACTACTCTTACAACCCCTTCTCAATTTCTATATATCCCAGTATAAAATAATTACAGTCTAAACTCGCCATTCCTGCAACATTTGCGCTAGGTCTCTAAGGGCTTGCATGACATTATTATGACACACGAGCCCGACATCCAAAAAACGTCAGGTTCACTCACTTGCTGCTCTCTGACTTCCTCCGAATGTTAGAAGTAAGTCAAACTGAAGCTGTGAAAGGGTGTGATGGGATGCTTTGGGTCAGGGGAGCCTAAACTGGCCCACAGGCTAGGGGAACCCTAGGTGACCCTGATCCCAAAGCTACGTCTGAAGGCAAAGATGTTTGGGCCATCTTCCTTGCTCTAGTTCCTGAACAACCCTGGTCTAGTGGCCCCCTTCCCGCCACCCAGGAGGGGACTGGGACAGGAGTGGTAGATCCCGCACAAATATACAGATAAGGGAAAAAAACAAAACTCAAACTCTCAGCAATCACACACAAAGGTATAGGCAAAAGTGATCACGAGGAAACTAAAGGAAGGGAGGAAATAATCAGACAATAAGAGTATTTCCACAACACACCAAACAGCACACAGACGTTCACCAGCAACTGGATATCAAAGTACAAGGATTAGGATTGCATATAGCTATCATCGGAATTGGCGGAACAGGGTCCACCATCTTAAAAAGGGCAGAGGTGACTGTGATAGGTCTCTCAATCCACAGGCTAGCAGAAATTAACTCTTGCAAGCTCGATTACTAACAAGAGCACAGCTGGTCCACAACTGAGCCTGTCTAAGTAGCATCAGAAATAGTCCTGACATTTGGCAAGTTTTGAGCCAGACAGAAGCAGACACTAATTGGCTGCAAGGCTCTTGTGGCATAATAACGTCATGTGAGCCCCAGGAGTCCAGGGACTGATGTCACAGGAACAGCAGCAGCACTGCAGATCAGTGTGGCACCCCTGAGGCTTCAGTCACCACGTAGGTACTGCATCTGAGCCAGAGGTGTAGTATCCCATTCCCGGGTATGGAAGAGGTCACAAACCGGTATACACAAAACACAAAGACTCTCACTCAGCAACACCTGATCAGACCGTGGTAAGGGCCTAGTGCAACTAAGCTGGTAGTGGCACAGTCCGCGGTCAGGCTGGGGGGTGGATTCTAGTTAGTGGGAGCAGTATGTAGAACGTTGGTCAGTCGAGTAGGAGCACTGGAGGAGTCAAGACCTGTGGTCTGGAGCTGCAGCAGCTCGGCCCAGGCACACAACATAAAGGGTCCTAAAGCCCATGGGAAGCGACCATACTCCCGTGGCCTCATTCCACATACAACATACCGGAGTGGAGGGACTTGGCCGCAGAAGGGGACCGGCCCCTCAACTAGTGGAGAACTTCAAGACTCAGCTAGCTAACCTGAGGTTGAGGTTACTTAAAGTGCCGAAGCCAAATCCACACACAACCAGTGAAAAGGTGACCACATAGGGCAAAAGGGATAGAGCTTCACACCGCCCAATAGGGTCCGCGGACATCGGCTTGGGGCTCTGTGTGTGCAGATGACCAGGAAAGGAACAAAGAAGGGTGTACCGGGTTGGTGCAGGAGCATCACAGGCGGGAGAGGTCAGCGCAGGAAGATGACCAGGAAAGGAACACAGAAGGGTGTACCGGGTTGAGCCCCTGAACTATCCGGGATCGGCTGGAGCCGATCACAGCAGGACTTCGCATCCCGAGGGCAGCATTTGTATAGATGTGCTAACCTGGAACTCTGAACTGTAAGAAAAAACCTTGTGACTGCTTCCCTGTGTCGTCTGGTTATTGGCTGCACCTCCGGCCCTGCACCCCGCCACTATGGGCTACTACTCCCAACAGCCCTGGGGCCCAGCTCTACCAGTGGAGAGCAATTCCAACTCTGCTACGTTACCACCGACCCCAGGGGAACTGAACAGCAGCGGTGGTACCTATCTTGCCGCATACCACAGGTGTCGTCACGACATCTCCCTTGTAAATAATCACCCACCATCATCATCATCCATTTATTAAACTGACACCGCCGGGGTCACGGAACTGGGCCCTGTGTCGCCGTGACATCCCTCCAGACAGAACAGAGTCGCGGCCTGGTAACGAGTGCCCCCAAGCCCCAGTGGGGTGTGTCATCAGTATAGTATAGACTGTTAATTTGTTATAAGAAGGACTATAGCAAAGGCGTTTAATTAACCCCTTTAGGTCTCTTTCACACGTCCGTGAAAATCATGCACGTTTTTTCACGGACATGTCAAAGTTGCGTATTGCCCTCTGTGTGCCGTGTTTATGGCACACGTGTGTTCTCCGTGTGCTATCCGTGATAACACATGGAGAACAGAAACTTTCTACTCACCTGTCCCTGGAGTTGCTGTCTGTGGTTCTGATTTTCAGGCTCTGGTCCTGCTGACTCCCCACTGCTGCTTCCGACCCGCAGTGGAGTGATTATATAATGAGCATAATGAGCGGGGATCAGAAGCAAGTGACAGCAGCGGCAGAGACAGCAGTGCTGGAGAAGGTGAGTATAGAAATTCCTTTTAATTCACAGACACGTGTGCTTTCTCCGATGCGCGTCACACGGATCACATCCGTGCGGTCCGTGTGTGGTCCGTGTGACATCCGTGATGCCTGAGAAAAACGGACATGTCTATGTGTGGAGCACATGGGCACACGTATGCTTCACACGGCCCATGGCAAAACACGCACGTGAGCGCAGACCCAATGATTTTAATGGGTCTACATGTGCCCGTGTCTCCGGCACGTGAGGAAACGGACCAAACATGTACCGGAGACACGGACGTGTGATGGAGGCCTTAAACAGACGAGGCCTTAAATCAGGTCAGCGCAAGTTTATGATTGTATCTCTGTAAATAAATAGTGATGCTCCTATTCACTGCAATAGAGATCTTGAAGCTGGGGAGGAACTGAAAGTTGAGGGACTTTTTATTCTGCAATGATTTGCTATTTATTAAGTAATACTAAAAAGATTAAGGAATGTTTCCTTAGCGGTAAAAATGCTTACAAATGTAGTGATATTAACTCGATATGGTTATAAACTGCAGGAAATAATTGATCTATATTTGTACAGTGGGTAAAAATCCAGTGGCCGCATGTTTGCACTGAGCCTAAATCCCCATCCCCCATCAGCAGATGACTGTGTTATTTAATAGGGATATTTCTGCACACTATGCAGGGTTCCCGACATCTCTCTGCTTAGCTGATATGTAAATAAAGTGCTAGGCCAGATTGGAAGTCGTCCACTGGGTGCGTTATTAAAGATTGCAGCAAGCATACATCACCCGTTCAGTGGCTCTGATGCAGGAACCATGCTGGGTATTTGGCAATCCAGCCTTGCTCAGCCTCATTGAGAACAGCGGTGGGCCGTCAGAAGCTCTACTTCTGCATGAAATATTTGTGTGCTGGTGGGGAAAGTCTGTTTTTTTGCTACGCTAACATGAGTTGTGTATGTTACGCAGTTCTGCTCAATAGCTCAGTGTCAGATGGGCGAGTTTTATCTGTGACCTCTCACCGTGACCCATTTATTCAGTGTAATAGTAATCTACTGATGTATTTCTCTGGCTATATGTAGCTACATCTATATATCTAATTAAGTCATTCATATTAAAGCATATATCCAGTTATTTCATCAAAATTTAGCATAGAGCTATCCCCGGGGAGTAATAGCTACAAAGTTTACATCTTAAAATTCAAAACTTTTGAAGAACAGAAAAAGGGACAATCCATGCAGTTAGCCACACCCATTTGGCAGTGAGGGACATTCAGCAGATGTCCCGGACTGTTCATTCGTTCATAGTCATAGCAGCCAAAACTTTCTCATGTTTATATAACGTCACATGTGACATTTTTGTATCTATATTACATTACAGAAATACTGTCTATTTGTTTTCTGCAGGTGTCCGTACTAAACTGCACAATAACCTTATTCTCTAATTATTGTTTTTTGCTGTATTTTTTATGCCTCTTTTGACTTATTTGATGCGCTTTTGGTGCAAATGTTTTTGTTAGACCGGAGTCACACATGCAAGAGACTCACGCAAGTCCCGCATCGCATCACCCGGCATGGCCGCACACTCTCCTGACAGGAGTGGGTCAGCTGCATGTATTTCTATGCAGCTGAGATGTTCTTGTCAGGAGAACCGTGCCGGGTGATGTGATGCGAGACTTGTGTGAGTCTCTCGCAAGTGTTACTCCGGCCTTATAGTACAGAAAAACTTTGATTCTGCACTTGAAAAAAGTAACTGCAGTTTTTTCATGTGTTTTTTAAGCTACACATAGAAGACTATAGAGAAAAAAAAGCACCAAAACCCCACAGTTCAGCGGTGTCTTTAGACGCATAGTGGGTTAAGTTTTCATGAAATCACATCCATTTTGAGTGGACAGGAAAACACAGCAGAATTTCTGTGCAAAATAAGCAACAGAAAAAACGAAAAAACCTACACTATATGTGAACACAGCTTAAATGTCCAAAGTGGGTGTGATTTAATGAAAACTCTGCCCACTGTGCATCTAAAGACTCTGCTGAACTGTGCCGTTTGGTGCTTTTTTTTCTCTATAGTCTTCTTGGTGGAGCCTGAAGAAAACATACACAAAAACTTAAACTTAGAATCAAAACTTTTCTGTACTATTAACAAAAAATTAAAAGCCCAGATTCAAATCTGCACCAAAAACGCTTCAGAAAGGGAGAAAATGCATAAAAATGCAGCAAACATGCAATAATCATCAGAGAAGATTGTTATTGTGATGCGGGGTGCAAGCACTTGGAGAAAAATTGCTGAAAAAAGGCAGACGTTACGCTACATGTAAACATGGCCTTCACGTTACATTTTTCTCACTTTTTTATGGATTTAATAGAGAAAAATAATCAGTCATGCCATGCTTTTATGCCATTTACCAATCACCAAAAATAATCTGATTGCTGTGTTGTGTGGATCATTACGATTACAAGAACACCAAACATGTCCATGTTATTTACTGATTTGCGATGTTTATTTTTTTTTAAATTGCATTAAAAATTACATTATTGTAATAATTTTATTATTATTGTAATAATTTTATAGGAAGAAAAAAAAATCTCTCTTTTATTCTTCTTCTAGGATACAGGTACATAGAAATATATTGCTGTATACAATGTATCTCTATGTACCTGTATAATCTGCCTGTGGAGTCAGATGCTGCATTGCAGCTCCAAGTATACAAAATTCTCCCAGTGATATCAGTAGAGTCTGCGGATTCAAAGCTTTAGCGTCTGCTGAAATGATTGAAGATTGTTGGTTTGAGTCCTGGTGGGGAGAGGGAGTGGAGTGGGGAGAATAAAAAAAATGACATTTTTCTTTCTCATTATTTTATAGAAGTTTTATAGGAACAAAAAAAATCTGACTTTTATATCACTTCTTGAATACAGGTACATAGAAATACACTGCTGTGTACAGATGTATCTCTATGTACTTGTATAATCTGCTTCTGGGTTCCCTGCCTGTACTACAGCTCTAGTATACAAAATCCTCCTATTTCTGTCTTAGTCTAGACAGTGGCCAGTGGCAGAGCTGCTGCCTACAGACAAGAAGTTCATGAGTTTGGGTCACAGAGAGACAAGAGATGAAGAAACTGTTGATTTACTTTATGCATATGCAGAGAGATGCCGGCTCAGCCCCCCACCTAGGAGTAGGTGTTGCTGAGCCATCGAGTAAAGCTGAGAGGAAGTTGGGACAAGACCTCTGATTGCTGGGACAGCAAATCGAGACCGTGCTGCTGAATCCAGGACGGTTAAGAGCAATGAAAATGTTTTGTTGGAATGTCTGACCTATTTTTGTCCAGACTGTACTCGCCATTGAAATGAATGGAAACCCTAAAAGAAGTATAATGTGAACAGTCGAGACAAGCACAAAGAAATAAAATGTTTGGCAGTCACTAAGGACCCTGTGCGGTCAGAAACGCGTAGCCTTTGTTCCCAATGCTGCTTTGTACACGTGCGATACCACTTTGTTTTTCATTTGTTGGAATAAAGTAAAAAAGTTTTTTAATATATATTTTTTTACGGATGTCTTTGTGCAGTTCTGGACTGTTCACATTATGTTTCATGGGGCATTGACCGTGCACTCTAACCAGGTGAGCTGACGTCTTCTTTTCCTATTCCTAAAATAAGTAGTTTGCATCTCTAGCTCACCAATAGCACATGTGGACTGTAATGTGGGTGTTCTTAGCTTGATTTGCCTTCCTCTTCTGTACTTATATAACTATCTATAAAAGCATGAAAGCCCCCATAGACATTAAAGTTGGCTGAACCCATTGATTCCCATGGGATTGGCTGACTATCTAAGGCCCCTTTCAGATGTCCGTGTTTCAGGTACGTGTGACATCCGTTTTTAACACGGATGCCACACGTACCCATGTTATTCTGTTGTGTTACTCACACATCCATGTTTTCCCACGGACCGTGTGGCCGCGGACGCACACATGGAGACATGTCCGTATTTTCTCCGACAGCATGGGTGTCACATGGACTGCTCACTGATGTGATCCGTGTGACATCAGTGTGATATGTATCAGAGAAAACACGTGTCTTTGAAATAAAATGAATTTCTATACTCACCTGTCTCCAGCGCTACTGTCTTCTTAGCTGCTGACACTTGCTAACAAATCCCGCTCATTATGCTCATTGCCTATGCACTGCACCAAGGACCTAGAAGCAGCAGCATCGCCGGAGACATCAGCGCCAGGGACCAATGAGTTTCTAGCAGTGTGTGTGTGTGGGCAGTGACATCAGGAGGTCATCGGAGTATCCAAGGAACTGGGATGACCTCCTGACGAAACCCCTATGACACCTGCACTACTGCGCGTGTCGCAACAGTGACTTCATGGGTTCATCAGAGCTCAATGGGAACTCTGATGAACCCGTGACATTACTGCCGCGACACAGGCGGTAGAGCAGGTGTTGCTGTGGTTTCGTGAGAAGGTCATCCGAGTTCATTGTAAACTCCGATTAACCCGTGACATCACTGCCGCACCCACAAACATACTGGTGAGGGCACCTTTGCGGTGACCTGGGCTGATCTTATGAGGTCAAGGTCACTCACTGCAGGGAAACATACACAGTGTGTGTACCTGGAAGGGCTGCTCTCACAATCAATGGGGAACATTCGGTTCCCCATTGAATGTGCCAGCAGTATGAGATCAATTTGGATTACGGCGGACCAGGGTTAGGGCTTTCACAGGGAAATAAATTGGAAAAGAGGGTATCTTTTGTCTTTATTTATTGAATAATTTTCTCTTTCTATGTCTTTTCAGGTTCGCTTTTGGGGAACATCGTGGAACCTCACCATGGATTACGGCGGACCTTTTGTATTTTTTCATGTTTAAAAAACAAATAAATTGGTGAACGAGGGCTGAAGTCGGGGTGTTTTGTGCAAATAAACATTTTTATTTTCCTTTCAACTACTGGATTAGTAATGGGAGTGTCTGCTAGTTGCCACCCATTACTAATACAAGGGCTTGATGCCAGCTGGAGCTGGCATCAACCCCACAAATATTACCCCATTTGCCACCACACCAGAGCAATAGGAAGAGCTTGGTCCAGCACTTGAATTAGCGCATCTAATGGATACACGACATCTGGGGCGGCGGCTGCAAGCTGCTATTGTTAGGCTGGAAAGGGCAAAATAACCATTGCCCTTCCCACCCTAATAATATCAGCCCCCAGTTGTCTGCTGTACCTTGGCTGGTTCTAGTAAAATGGAGGATACCCCCATGTCATTTTAAAGGAACCTGTCATCAGAAATTTTGCACTAAATCTAAAAGATTCCCCCTCTGCAGCTCCTGGGCTGCCTTCTAGCAAGGTTCCTGTTGTTTATGTGCCCCCTTTCTGACCAAAATAAAGACTTTATAAAGTGGTACCTTTTTGTATTCAGCTCTTGATAATGGTACACGAGGGTGGGCTCTCTGGTGTCCGTTAGTCTGCCTCCTGTCGCTTTAGACCGTCCCCCATCGCGCAATTTCAAAGAGGTGACGTGAGGTAAGCTGGTCAGCGCTTGCACAGAATGGTGGAGGCGGCGGTGAAAGCGCGACCACGATTATGGGCGGGTACTTGCTGATGAAAGTCACAGCGCTGCCCATAATCTCGCACATGCGCAACACGTCACCAGCGGTCACACTGTGCACATTGCACAGTCCCGCGAGAGTGGCACGGCGCATGCGCGACATTATGGGCAGCGCTGTGATTTTCATCAGCAAGTACCCGCCAATAATCTCGTGCTCGCGCTTTCATCGCCGCCTCCACCGCCGCCTCCACCGTTCTGCGCAAGCGCTTGCCAGCTTATCTCACGTCACCTCTTTGAAATTGCGCGATGGGGGACGGCCTAAAGCGACAGGAGGCAGACTAACGGACACCAGAGAGCCCGCCCCCGTGTACCATTATCAAGATCTGAATACAAAAAGGTACCACTTTATAAAGTCTTTATTTTGGTCAGAAAGGGGGCACAAGAACAACAGGAACCTTGCTAGAATGCAGCCCAGGAGCTGCAGAGGGGGAAAC
The DNA here is from genome assembly GCF_048569485.1 of Anomaloglossus baeobatrachus. NCBI lineage: Eukaryota > Metazoa > Chordata > Amphibia > Anura > Aromobatidae > Anomaloglossus > Anomaloglossus baeobatrachus. The sequence continues at coordinate 341,532,551 of NC_134357.1, read as the reverse complement.
GTTTAGGTTTCAAGCTAAATTTCTGATGACAGGTTCCCTTTAAAAAAAAAAAAAAATCTAAAAATTTAAAAAATAAGCGTGGGATCCCATCTATTTTTCACAACCAGCCAAAGTACAGCAGACAGCTGAGGGTTGCAGCCTGAAGCTGCTGCTTGTCCTCTGCTGGCTATGACAATTGGGGCAACCCCACATCATTTTTCTTTTTTTTTTAAAAGAAAAAATAAAAATGCTGTAAAACAGCTGGCCAAGCTAGCTATCTCTCTATATCTATTGAGCTATTCTATCTGTTCTTTCTTTTTATTTTAAATGTTCTTTCTTATTTTCTTTCTTTATATCTCTCTATGTATTTCATCTGTTCTATCTATCTTATCTGGTCTTTCTATCTATCTATTTGATCTGCTCCATCTATCATTATCTATTTATCTATTATCTATCTATTCATCTAAATATTTAATCTATTCTATCTATCTAGCTATCTATCTTATCTATCTATTTTATCTGTTCTTTCTATCTATCTATCTATCTATCCATCTATCTATTATCTATCTATCTATCTAGCTTATCTGTTCTATCTATTTTATCTGTTCTATCTATCTATTTACCTATCTTTATCTATAATTTTTCAGTTTTTGCACATCTTTTACAAATTAAAAAACCATTAATTTCAGTATCATGTATTTTTTACTGGTACCAGTCACAGGGATGTCACATGTATGCAAACATGGATGACCATACCGGTACGTGTGGCTTGCCCCTGTTTAAACATGGACGTCTGAAAGGGGCCTAATGTGTATTAGGGGTCTTCTGACTCTCTCTCTCTACTTTCAAACATAGTGCGTATGGGCGCTGGGGTGAGGAATTAAAAACTAAAAACCTATACTCACCTTGCGGACTTGTGTTAGTCCTCTGCATTGCCTTCTGTGTACCCCGCTAGTCTCCTGGCAAAAACCATGTCAGGTGATTTCTGCAACCAATCAGTGGCTGTGGCAACAGGTTCATTACAGGATGTGGATTCACAGAATAATCTGCTGAAGAAATTTTCCGCCATGTGTGAACCCAGCCTTACAGCACATTAAGACGTTGCATCACTAAATTGACTAAATCCCTGGAAATCTCATTAATTCTGCTTAGGCTATTACAATTCTAAAAGATATATATATATGAACTGGGCTATAAATAGTCTTTCATGTTTATGAGACATAAGCAGCTTCGTATATTCCTTGTTCCTTACAATGAACATCTAATTTGAATTTTGTTTCCTTATAATTTGTAGCAATTACTCCCAGTAGCAGAATAGAAATAAAGCTATCCACAAGGCATGGATATAATGGTCAGTTGTGCAATAATTAATAGGACAGGTGTTTCTCCTATAACAGTGCTGAGCCAGAGTGGTCTGTGGTAGTCAGGGGCATGATCGATGAGTTGGGGACTCACGAGGTCTCTGGTGTTTTGGCGTTGCTCCATGTATCTTACAGAGTTCATTATACGTCGGACATGTGCGTCTTCTCTACCTCCAACATCTGGAAAAGAGAAAATGCTGAGTTTTTGTATAATTATATGCTCCATATAATACATTTATTGTGTTTAATGCGTATCATTTTTTAGACTTTATTAAAGGGATTTTGTCCAGGACTCCAGGCAGTATACGTCAGTGTAATACCCTCTTGAGTTAAACTTAAGGCACAGCGTCTATTTTAGATAGGAGATACAAATGGAAATAAAAAGATAAAATAGTTAACGGTTGTCCAGGACTGAGCCAAGTATCGGGACCACACAGATCTTATTCTGATGTCCTATCCTCTGGTAATCAGTATCAGAACGGTGTTGTTCCGACACCCAGCACACCCATGAGCAACGGTTACCAGTTCTTGTAGCTGCCGCATCTACACAGCTTACAAAGTGGGAACACAACAGTACCTTGTGCATGAGCCATTTGTAACAATACTATTTATATTATGTATTTTGGATCAATGCACAAAAAAAACTGAATAAAAAGCCAAACTGGACATAATTTCACACAAAACCCCAAAAATGGGCAGGACAAAATTGTTGGCATCCTCAACATAATGTTTGCTTGCACACCCTTTGGATTGAATAACTGCAATCAATCGTTTCCTATAACCATAAACAAGTTTCCTACAACTCTCAACTGGAATTTTGCACCACTTGTCTTTTGCAAACTGTTCCAGGTCTCTCATATTTGAAGGCTGCCTTCTCTCAACATCAATTTTAAGATCTCTCCACAGGTGTTCAATAAGATTAAGATCTGAACTCCTTGCTGGACACTTCAGAACTCTCCATTACTTGGTTTCCATCCATTTCTGGGGCTTCTTGAAGTATGCTTTCATTGTCCTGCTGGAAGACCCATGACCTAGGATGCAAACTCAGCTTTCTGATATTGGGCACTACATTGAGACCTTAAATCCTTTGGTAATCTTCAAATTTCATGGTGCTTTGTACACAGTCAAAAGATTGATTGTTCTTAGTGAGAGAAACAAAATTATAATTTTGTAGTTGTGATACCTTTTAATGGCTAACTAAAATAAAATAAAATAGTGTTACAGAGCAAGCTTTTGAGACATCCAGATCCCTTCATCAGCCATGGTATGACAAAATATCTGAAGACACAAAAGTATTTACACAAACAGAGCAAAGGGATGGCATAATAAAAGGACATTTAAATAAACAAACACTGAGCTCAGAGAGTGAATCCTTAATTAGCTTTGATTAGTGGTGTGAAAGGTTTATTGTCCCAATATCCAAGTAGGATCAGAGGCATGGTGCCCTAGCAGTCTCTGGAACAGACTTCTCAGATTTTGTAGTGGGTCATAAATCCTCCTGACAGGTTGAGTCCTGTGTCCACAGAGTAAAGGCCCAGTCACACACAACGACTTACCAGCGATCCCGAAAACGATGCGATCTGATAGGGATCGCAGGTAAGTCGCTGGGAGGTCGCAGGTGAGATGTCACACAGATAGATCTTACCAGCGATGCAGAAACAATACAGGTCGCAGTAGCGACCTGTATAACGATCTCAGCAGTCACTGTGATCCTGTCACACAGTGTCAAACACAGCGATGTGTCCTGCCCAGCAGGACATCGCCTTTGAAGAAAATGGCCTGGACCATTCTGCAATGACTAAAGATCTCACAGCAGGGGCCTGATCGCTGGTAGGTGTCACACATAACAAGATCGCTAACGGGATCGCTACTGCGTCACCAAACGGTGACTCATCTGCGATCTCGCTAGCGATCTCGTTATGTGTGACGGTACCTTTAAACATTTTAATGAATTTGTACTCCCAGGCCCTTCGATGATTTTGTGATCTGAGGTTGCCTTTTAATATGACGACTTTCATGTGGTCGTCATATTAAAAGGCAACTTAAGATCACAAAACATGGTAACATGGTACCAAAACTTTTTCTCTTGTACACAGTCAAGACACACAGTGACAGAGACAGAAAAAAACCCCCCAAAACATCTTTGAACCTCCACCATATGTGACTGTAGGTATTGTGTTCTTTTCTTTGTAGGCCTCATTCCGTTTTCAGCAAACAGTAGAATGATGTGCATTGCCAAAAGGCTCTATCTTGGTCTCATCTGTCCACAAGATGTTTTCCCAGAAAGATATTTTGGCTTACCTATGTAAATTTTGGCAAACTGCATTGTAGCTTTTTTATGCCTCTGTGTCAGCAGTGGGGTCCTCCTTGGTCTTCCTGTCATAGTGTTTCATTTCATTCAAATGTCGATGGATAGTTTGCACTGACACTATTAGACAGCTTGAATTTCTTCAGAACTTCTCTAGAACTTGATTGGGGTTGCTTATCAACCAACCAGATTAGCCTACTTTGTAAACTTTCATTGATATTTCTCTGCTGTCCACGTCCAGGGAGATTAGCTACAGTACCATGAGTTGTAAACTTCTTTATTTTGTTGTGCTCTGTCAACAAAGAAAAGTCCCGATTTCTGGAAATGGACTTGTAACCTTAAGATTGTTCATATTTTTCAACATTATGCTTCTCTTGTCCTCAGACAGTTCTCGTCTCCTTTTTCTGTTCTATATGTTTAGTGTAGCACACACAGACACACAATGCAAACATTGAGTCAACTTCTCCCCTTTTTATCTAGTGTCAGGTATGATTTTCATATTGCCCATACCTATTACTTGCCACAGGTGAGTTTGAATGAAAATCACATACTTGAAACAAAGTTGTTTACCCACAATTATAGAAAAGTGGCAACAATTTTGTCCATCCCATTTTTCTGGTTTTGTGTGAAATTATGTTCCATTTGCCTTTTTTGGTGTTGTTCCAGTGCACAGAAAGGAAATAAACATGTATAACAAAACATGTGTATAATAATTTTCTGGGAGAAATACTTCATTTTCTGGAACAATTTCCAGGGTGCCAACACTTTCAGCCATGACTGTATACAAAATGGTTCTTTGCAGCTAAATTCCTTCTACACTCTGGCTTCCAGTGTACGTTTCTAGCTGCTTTTACACTACTTTTTTTTACATGCGTCCTGAACGTTTTTATGCTGCAAAAGCGGATCCAGTACAAATGCGTTTTCATTTCAATGCATTTGCAATGGACTAGCGTCAACATGCGTTCACATGCATTTGCGTGCAGTTTTGTCAGAATCCAGCGACTTGCAGTTTTTTAACATTGTTTAAAAACGCTACTTGTAGCGTATTTGAGCTGCGCCCAAATACTGCAAGTCGCTGGACCCTCACTAAAAAGCACGCAAACGCATATGAACGGTGGTATACTGATAGACCGGATACTGTTTGGTGTACTGAGCATGCTCAGAAATCACAGAGAGTGAGTTTGTTTCTTTCTTTATTTCTCTTTCTCTCTCTTTCCTTCTCTATTTCTCTCTTTCTCTTTCTCTCTTTTTCTCTTCTCTCTCTCTCTTTCTCTCTCTCTCTTTCTCTCTTTCTCTCTCTCTTTCTTTCTCTCTCTTTCTCTCTGTTTCTCTCTCTCTTTCTCTCTCCCTCTGTCTCTCTCTTTTTCTCTCTCTTTCTCTCTCTCTTTCTCTCTCTCTTTCTCTCTCTTCTCTCTCTCTTCTCTCTCTTTCTTGCTCTCTCTTTCTCTCTCTCTCTTTCTCTCTCTTTCACTCTCTCTTTCTCTCTCTCTTTATCTCTTTCTTTCTCTCTCTTTCTCTCTCTTCCTCTCTTTCACTCTCTTTCTTTTTCTGTCTCTTTCTCTCTTCTCTCTCTCTTTCTCTCTCTCCCTCTCTCTTTCTTTCTTTCTCTCTCTTTCTCTCTCTTTCTCTCTCTCTTCCTCTCTCTTTCTTTATCTCTCTTTATTTCTCTCTCTTTTTCTCTCTTTCTCTCATTTTCTCTCTCTCTTTCTCTCTCTCCTCTTTTTTCCCCAGCAGCATCTGAATTTCCAGTCTGTGATGTTCAGTTCCCCTCACTCCCAATCACTTGACTCCAATGTCCGCCCATAAACTTCAAGTGGCAGGATCCTGTAAAATAACACATGCATTTGCATGCGTTTTTCTTTAGAAAAACAGGAACCGCTTTTGCAGCAAAAAAATATTCATAACGCATGTTAAAAAAACGTAGTGTGAAAGCAGCCATACCACCACCCTTGCTATTTTATCAACACTATGGGTATAGCAGTTCGTCTCTTTTTAATATAAGGCACCATCTTTGAAGACTTTGTAGTTTTTAGCTGCCACTTAGTCCAATGATCCCTCACAGCTTTGTCAGGCATTATTTTCATGCAGCTAAAAGTGTGATATACAGTCATGGCCAAACATTTTGAGAATGCTACAAATATTAATTTTTACAAAGTCTACTGCTTAAGTTTTTCTAATGGCAATTTGCATATACTCCAGAATGTCATAAAGAGTGATCAGCTTAACAGCAATTACTTGCAAAGTCAATATTGGCTAAGAAAATGAACTTTAACTCCCAAAACACATTTCAACATCATTGAATTCCTGCCTTAAAAGGAGCAGCTAACATTGTTTTAGTGATTGTTCCATTAACACTGGTGTGGGTGTTGATGAGGACAGGGCTGGCGATCAATCAGTCATGATTAAGTAAGAATAACACCACTGGACACTTTAAAAGGAGGCTGGTGCTTGGCATCATTGTTTCTCTTCAGTTAACCATGGTTATCTCTAAAGAAACACGTGCAGCCATCATTGCTCTGCACAAAAATGGCCTAATAGGGAAGAGTATCGCAGCTACAAAGATTGCACCTCAGTCAACAATCTATCGCATCATCAAAAACTTCAAGGAGAGAGCTTCCATTGTTGCCAAAAAGGCTCCAGGGTGCCCAAGAGGGACCAGCAAACGCCAGGACCGTATCTTAAAACTGTTTCAGCTGCGGGATCGGACTACCAGCAGTGCCGAGCTAGCTCAGCAATGGCAGCAGGCTGGTGTGAGTGCTTCTGCACGCACTGTGAGGCGGAGACTCTTTAAGCAAGGCCTGGTTTCAAGGAGGGCAGCAAAGAAGCCACTTCTCTCCAGAAAAAACATCAGGGACCGACTGATATTCTGCAAAAGGTACAGGGAGTGGACTGCTGAGGACTGGGGTAAAGTCATTTTCTCAGATGAATCCCCTTTTCGATTGTTTGGGACATCTGGAAAACAGCTTATTAGGAGAAGAAGTGGTGAGCGCTACCACCAGTCTTGTCTCGTGCCAACTGTTAAGCATCCTGAAACGATTCATCTGTGGTGTTGCTTCTCAGCCAAGGGAATCGGCTCACTCACAGTCTTGCCTAAAAACACAGCCATGAATAAAGAATGGTACCAGAATGTCCTCCAAGAGCAACTTCTCCCAACTGTCCAAGAGCAGTTTGGCGCCCAACAATGCCTTTTCCAGCATGATGGAGCACCTTGCCATAAAGCAAAGGTGATCACTAAATGGCTCCTGGAACAAAACATAGAGATTTTGGGTCCATGGCCTGGAAACTCCCCAGATCTTAATCCCATTGAGAACTTGTGGGCAATCATCAAGAGACGGGTGGACAAACAAAAACCAACAAATTCTGGCAAAATGCAAGCATTGCTTATGCAAGAATGGACAGCTATCAGTCAGGATTTGGTCCAGAAGTTGATTGAGAGCATGCCAGGGAGAATTGCAGAGGTCCTGAAGAAGAAGGGTCAACACTGCAAATATTGACTTGCTGCATTAACTCATTCTAACTGTCAATATAACCTGTTGGTACTCATAATATGATTGCAATTATATTTCTGTATGTGATGTAAACATCAGACAAACACAATTAAAAACCAGAGGGCAACAGATCATGTGAAAATATAATTTTGGTGTCATTCTCAAAACTTTTGGCCATGACTGTAACTGATTTGAAGGAGTGATTACCACCACTCGTTAAAGAGGACTTGTCTCCAGGCCAAAAGTGACCAGTTTTTTTTCCCAGATTTTCTTGCTCTTGCTCCCTAGAGTATTATTTTTTTTACATGCGTTATACATTTTGAGATATATGCCTCTTCCATTAGTGCTATTTTTTTTGCCTTTACCAAGGGGGCATGGTTCACAGAATTCTCTGGGAGTATGTCTTTAGGTTAATCCGCAAGAGAGATCAGACCGCACGCTCTGGTGTAAAGCAGAAAGTCTTCTTTATTCAAAATTAGTGCATAATAAAACTGCTGGAGAGGAGCTAGGTGCAGCCCCCTCAAGGACGACGGTCGTTTTGTGTCTGATTACGCTTCAACGGCTTTACCAGAGAGTGCGGTCTGATCTCTCTTGCAGACTATATATGGGATACTTTCTCTTATCTGACGAGCACCTCTGAGCAAAGACAATGGAGTACCTATGTGACACCCTTCCCAGGTAATGCTTGGTGGTGCTGGACTGTTCCTTCTTTGTTGTATGTCTTTAGGTTAATCTCCATTGTTAGGGTACGCTCATTTACCGCCCCGGTGTTAGTCGGGCTGCTCGGATTCGGGATCATCGTGGCTCGATGGGTCCGGACCCGGCTTGGCGGACACTTTCATCCATAAAAGGGGGTATTTACAGGGAAGTAGTTTATGACGCCACCTGCGGGTTGCGGTTCCTGCGGGTTCTGCCGCTGCTGGAAGGAGTACCAGGGAAGATAGTGTTAAGCAGCAAGGTGTCAGTCCCTCCGCAGGTAGAGAAGGCCCCGAGCGCAGGGGGTTGGTAGTTATTTGGGAGGACAGGGTGCAGGGACCTGCGGGTAGTTGTGGTGCTGGATGAGGTTTAGAAAGGAGACACACACACTGTAGGTAAACCAAAATCTCTGTGTACAGCTGTCGCTGCCGGGAACCCGTCCAAGTACCCGGTCCCACCGATGTCACTTAGTGATATGGAGCCTGCCTCCATGCACAATTTATTGTCCGTTGTTGGTCCCCATGGCTTGAAGCTGTTGGGGGCCCTGCTCACTATGTGTAGTGTAGAGAGGTCTTGAGGGCTGGCACTTGGGACTTCAGTGGATAACTGTGTCTGGAAACACCCCTGTCCTCCTCGTTGTGCTGATGCCCTCAACCTCTTAGCATCTAGGGAAGTCCTTGAAGAACCTCTCCCTTTCAGGTGAATTGTCAGGACGTTGAATCGGCTCCTGACCTAGGATCCTGTACTCCGTCGTGCTCAGTACCGGTCAGTTCTGTTGGGTTCTTCTGGTGCCGACAGTCTAACAAAGACTATGTCCGTCACACCCTTGTCCAATGTCCCTGCTACCGGTCCCTGACACCTCTGGACCCGGATCACCGCTTGCGACCCAACCAGTTTTCCCTAGCTCCCCAGGAGCTCACTCTCCCAGCTCCTCTCTCTTTGGAGCCTACTTCTCAACTTCCTCTCTCACTGACTCCTTCTCACAGTCTGCTCAATCCCCCAGTGGCTGACCCATTTCCAGTTAGTCCAACCCCCCTGGTGTGTCTGGCAGTGTCTCATATGAGGTGATTGGGTTTTGTGGTGCAGATGGGAGTGACAGTCCGGAGTCAGACAAGGCATCTGATTTTCATCTATGGTGTCATCCATGTGCTATCCGTGTGTCCATATTTTACTTCTGTGTGACATGCATATTTATACATCAATAATATAAAGTTTACATAATCAAATACAGTTTCCTAGGGTAATGTCAATGTATTACCTTAGTATTAATCAGGTGCTGTACCGATTATCCATATTGGATCCCATTGTTTGCACATTAATAGATATGAATGGGCGAGTCTTATCCGATGTATGGAAGTAACCAGTGCATGCTGCAATTTTTTTGCCCACGGACACTCAGTCCATTTGAAAAATTAGTCATTTGAACAGTTCTATTGAATAAAATGTTTACGCTACTGGGACCATTTTAAACTCATACTTGTCCTTTCAAGAAGAATTTTCAAAAAAGTGTTATCATCGTAGGCAGGATAACAATGACAGCTGATAACACAGGATCCACCAATCACAATAGGGGATGTCATATCTGATCCTGCTCCTTCTCCCTTCACCATAAACTTTGCACACGCTTATTAGATGATTCAATACAAAAAAAGTAAATCTATTGTTGCTAATGTTCATGTAGATTTTCTGAAATAACAGAATGTATGAGTGTAGAATAGACAGTGTGAAAATTGAAGAGTTCTCATTTTTATTTTTAATACAGATTATGATATTAAAACTAAAAAAAGTTAGCAAAAATGTTCAAAAATACATTAAATGCAAAAATCTAATTTAAACATTAGGCAAATTTCTGATGACACATTCCCTTTAAATTATGTGAAACTAATCTCATATTACTTTATAGCTTCAAATGTATGTCAGAAATCAAATCTAGATCCTCTTTGATATGATACTGTCCTATCTGCCATCACCCACATTTCTGCAGGATTTACACTATGATTAATGCTGTCTCTAAATGGCCTTTGGTAGAAACCTTTCTTTTTTTTTCTTCCTTCTCGCCTCTTACTTGGAACCTGCAAATTAATTTAATATTCCCGTACATTCTGAGTCGAGAGCAATGAAACAAGGTTTGCAGGCAGATGAAGCGTGAACCATTTGTGGCATGTATTTAATCTCCGGACAATAGATAGAGATGTTAGTGAACGGTACACTAACTTCTATTTACGCTGCCTATTAAAGGCAGCCTGTCTGAAGTCAGATGGGGAGTGTTACAGAGGCCTAGAGGGAACTGCAAGTAAGCACTACATTAACGACTGCAAATGAATGAGAGAGGAGGGAAGCTTAGGCAGGAGACAGCGATACAACACAAAGCAGTCATCGACAACACAGAAACCCAATACTCAAACCTAAGACTGCTGAGACCCCAACAAACCCACAACCAATCGTCCCATGTAATGAAGAATCAGACTCAGGTATATAAATCAGAACTCTTTTATTTGGAGATTGAATAACCAAATCTCATCTTTTAGTGGTTGGTGGTCGGTCACAGCCCAAAATATCAAAATAAAAGTACTGTAATAAATCACAGTAAGCCAGTACAAAGCGTTGCGCCGCAGCCGGACTCCCGGCGCGGGTTGCTTTTGTACCAAAAACCACCAACGTTGCTGAATTGACCGCTGCTGTGACTACATACGATATTATGAAATCCAAAACTTGTATAAATCATTGTGTAGCAGCCGGACTCCCGGCGCAGGAAAGCCAAAACTCGTACATATCATTGTGTAGCAGCCGGACTCCCGGCGCAGGAAAGCCAAAACTCGTACATATCATTGTGTAGCAGCCGGACTCCCGGCGCAGGAAAGCCAAAACTCGTACATATCATTGTGTAGCAGCCGGACTCCCGGCGCAGGTCAGCTTTTTGCACCAAAACCATCACATCAAAACTGAAAAAGGGAGGGAGGGTGGGACAGCTGCCTCCGGGTCCCACAAAGTGGGGAGAGACCGGAAGAGGCCGGGAAGAGGTTTATAAAGGGAGGAAGCAGGAGAAGGAGAACAGAACCATTGGCTGCAACAAAACAGGGAGGAGGGACAAATTACATGGGACGACCAGATTAACCCCTTATCACGGGGCACAGCAGTCAGGGGGCCCTCAGTCAAATACTGGGATGCCCCACAGACTGCTGAGACCCCAACAAACCCACAACCAATCGTCCCATGTAATGAAGAATCAGACTCAGGTATATAAATCAGAACTCTTTTATTTGGAGATTGAATAACCAAATCTCATCTTTTAGTGGATGGTGGTCGGTCACAGCCCAAAATATCAAAATAAAAGTACTGTAATAAATCACAGTAAGCCAGTACAAAGCGTTGCGCCGCAGCCGGACTCCCGGCGCGGGTTGCTTTTGTACAAAAAACCACCAACGTTGCTGAATTGACCGCCAAGGAGGAGCAAAGTAGCAAACTGTGCTCCGACCCCCACCCAGAAAATAAGGCATGCTCAATACCAACCTGCAAATGAAAGAAATATATCCACTCTAAGTTATGTTAAATGTATACCAGCGAGAAACAGAAGCTCTGAATCGTCCGCCGCAAATAAAACTTGGCACTCCAGCTTGAAGTGTACCCAACGATTCTCCAATAGCCAACATGCATTCATTGCGAGGAATAACCTCTGCTAAACCAATAAAAGCTCCTAAAGCAACGCGGAACTCATAGTAACAACCTGCAAATCAAAGGACTATTTCAACTTTAACAATGTTAAATGTATACCATAAAAACAAAACAAAACGTGGCACTCCAGCATGGAGTACTCAACAATCCATCAATAACCGTCCTGGCTTATCTCACAAAGAATGACCTCTGACTAAACCAATAGAAGATCACAAGCAATGACCTGACTAAACCGATATAAGATCCTAATGCAACCTGGAACTCATCATAGTGAAATCTACGCAGAACAGGCAGAGGGTGTCCCCAAAATGGAAAAAACAGAAACACGTAGAAAGGCGTTCAGTGGGATCATAACTTTCAGCAAATCGGAAATCGGTCCTGCCAAAACTTGCCTCAGATGCCTTCCACCTGCATAGCTCTCCATTCTCCGGGCTGCTCATGGTGAGCAGCCAAAAATCCATAGCACGGATCTGACACCATCTGAAAAAGAGAAAATTGTTACCAAAGCAATAAACTGGTCTAATATACCTGAGGAAACAATCAGCATGTGAAGGCTCGGTGATTTGACATTGGAATCCAAATTGAAAAGACCAATTGTACAAGTTATGGTATCATAACAAATATCATCAGGACTGGTACTGGGAAACAAAAGTGTATTATTCCACTTCTCCTATGATCGGGACCCTGCATACCACCTAGTATGCAGAAAACAGTGCACTTACCACACCTATCAGAAGTACGCCTCTACCATTTTGTAAGAGATATATATATATTTGTAAGAGATAATATATATATATATATATATATATATATATATATTTTTTTTTTTTTTTTTTTTTTTTTTTTTATAGTTTGACCATTCTAATAATTTTATTACTTTTTCCCATGATGACGGCAAAAGAGCAGGTAAGTATAGACTAGTAAAATTGGTCCAAGGATAGAAAACGAGGCACTCAAGAACAAATATCTGAAGGCTTGGTTGTTGGACCTTGAAATCCAAATGAAAAAAGTCCAAACGAAAAATTTACGGTATCAAAGACCACTGGGACTTGTTTTGGAAAATAAAAATTGTATTATCCAGTCGAACTGTAATCAAGACTCCCTAGTCTCCCAGTATTCAGAAGACCAGCGCAACGGTGTTTAACCATACTCACAAGAAGTGGGCAACTACAGTCTCACTTTTTTTTTTTTTTTTTTTTGCGCCACGCTATTTATCTTTTAGTCCTTACTGGTTTTGGAAGCAAACACATAATAGCGAACATATGAAAAACCGTGCCTACAAATATCCTTGCACCATGTTTTACCATAAGCTTACCATGTTGTAGAGACCTCCCAGGAGACCTCACAGCATCATCGACCATACACATCACTTCGCACAAGGGGTGGAAATGGATCCCCTCCGCTCTGGAATTGGGGCAAAGCTCCCAGAGTATAATGAAAGCAAGAAGGAGCGTAAACAACAATTATTTCTCCAACTAAACCGTAGTGGGGCCAGGACCAATTGGACACCAAACACTAAAGAACCATAATCTGATGGGCGATGACACAGAGGGGTAAAAGGAGAAGCCATGACAAATGGTCTAAGAATGGCAGTGCTCATGTTAATGGACCAAAAGCAAAAACAAAATCTGAAGCGTGGTATTAGTGGGAAACACAGAAATGTAAGGTGAATTAACCAAACTCTAGGATACCCGAGACGCCCTAACGCACAGGACCCGAAATATTTAAAAACAAATTCCCAAACCAGAGCCTGAAGTAAGGCAATTAAAGGATGAAAGGGAATCTATCAAACCATCAGACGTCTGGCCCTAAAGCGTTATACGATATTGTGATGGGGGAAATGTAAAGTGTCAACGCTGGGACTGAACCAGGGATCTGTATGTTACCCGCACAATTACCATTGAACTATACCTCAATCACGGTCAAAGGCCCATTGTGGAAAGGGGCGACTGGCATGGGAAAATTCCCACATCAAGAGAAAAGGAAAAACCGACAAGGGAAATCCCACCCAACGGGTGAATTAATTACCAACAAACAAACAAACAATCAATAACAAAGGGTGCGACTCTAAATAGGGGAACGCTGGACCAAACCTGAAGGAACATGACGTGAGTAATAAACTGGGCAAGCATTAAATCATCAAGCGGTGTATTTTAGAAAGATCCCGTCACGCAATTAATGACCATTCAAGGAGGAAAGGTCTAAAATGGCTCAATAAAATAAGAGGAATAGAAAGCCAAGAAGAGTGTTATAAATTAATGTCTTGCTGCAAAGCGATCAAAATTGGTGACAGTGTGAATGAACTGGTAAAATGAAAGGCAGACCCGATGTCTGATTATGAATGTTAAATTGGTGACAGTGTGAATGAAACGATCAAACGAAAGGCAGACCCGATGTCTAATGCTGACAGTGTGGATGAACCGGTAACACGAAAGGCATACCCGGTGTCTGATGCGGTGTGGATGAACCAGTAAAACACAATGCACGCTCCTGAAGCAAACCTGCAAAATGTGTTGGGATCGGATACATATAGATTATATATATACACAGCATATATATATATCAACTAATACTGAATGGTGAATAATTGTTTAATAAGGAATGGCTAATAATTAGGTAAGTAACAGAGGGCTGTCACAACAGAAACTGATCCAGTGTAGGTGTTGGAAACTGAGGCCCCTGTAGGGGAGCGGGCGTGAAGCTTTGTTGGCAAATCCCTCAAAAGCAGATGAACGTGTGCGCATTGTAATTAGCAACCTAGTAAATCAGCAGCTCTAAGAAATATCCGGGGGTCAAATCCATGATGCCATGCTCCATTTTTTCTTTTTTTTTTTAAAAAAAAAATAAAAACAAAAAACTTTTTAACTGGAATCATGTCTTATTTCCCCTCCCAAAGCCCTGGAATAAGGGTACTCACCACTGTCTTGAGGAACCAGGAGGGGCTGGCTGGCACGCAGATGCCTGGAGGGTCGGCGATGGGACCTATGACGTCCTTCTGCGGGGACATTCCGAGGAGCGAGAGGACGTTCAGATGATGAAGGTGAACGACGTAGTGAATGTCTTCGGTGATGACTCGTTTGTGAAAATCTGTGGTAAACCAAAACGCCTGCTCCAGCTATTACAGGCCGGCCAGCGGTGAAAGATACCTAGGAGCAGGGTCGTGCAGAGCGGGTACCACAGCCGTAACGGCATGTCGGGGATCCAGCACCCGCATGCTCAAGATCAAAAGGGGGGGGGGGTAGAAGGGGCCATACCAGCGGGAGACAGCACAGGTAGTGATTAATAATGGAGTGGGGGCATAACATCAGGGACAGGGACATCAGGTGCCTTTATTATTATAGCCTCAGCCACCGGCAGAGACTGTGGGGGTAGGGACATCACTGGATGAGGCACTGATGCTGGACAATTAATGCAGCTGCTAATTCTGCGAAGGGGGTGAGGTGCAAAATGTTTGGGCCTCTTCCAGGAATGATGAAAGCTGCCACATGATTGGGGCATGTACAAATTGCAGAGCGGTGTTTCCAGAGGGGGTTACACACACACACACACACACACACACATATATACACATACATACATACATACATACATACATACATGCCCACAAACACATATACATACATACATACATACATACATACATACACACTGTCCATAGCCTATTCATTTATATATATATATATTTTAATTTTATATCCTATTTAATTTTATATATTTTAATTTCTTTATTTCTTATATATTTTTATACATTTCTCACTTACAGCAGGAATACCGTATATAAAATAGATATATATATATATATATATATCTATAAAATAGATATATATATCTATCTTGGGACACAGTAGAGTGGGGTGTGCAGGCAGGGGAGGGGGGGAGAATTGTGACACTGGATAGGCCACGCCCACCACCTGAAAGGAGCCCATACACTCCAGGATCAACTATACAGGTGGCTGCGGGTGGGCGGGGCCAGAAGTGTGACGCGACCCAGGGAGGAACAGTGCACGGGTGCCGAGCAGACAGCACCAGAGGTGAGAGAGTGAAGGGGGGGGCTGGGACTGCAAGGAGAGGAGCCCGTGGTGCGGGCAGTTAAAAAGAGATAGCAGCGCCGCGCTCCCTGCATAGAGGGAGAGCAGCAGCCGCTCAGTGTTAATAGGGGGTAGGGCCAGTGCACAGCTGCCGGCTCATATACTAAAGGGAGGAAGGTGGCGAGGCTACAGCCCTCTGTGACTGGAGGTACATAGAGGGAGGGAGATGGGGGGAAATGGGGGGGGGTGGGGGGGAGCGGGCGGTTGGGGGGGGGTGTTTGTGTAAATGAAAGGGTGCGCGCGCTGCGCTGCCGCGCTGGGTAACTGTCGGTTTGGTGGGGCAGGTACTGAGGAGGGGGGCACTATGGGAACAGTGCACTGGGGTTTAGGCGATCCGGCTGCCGAGCACGCCGACCTCCCGCTGGCATGGATGGGAGCAGGGACAGGAGTTTGACAATCAGGAGGGACGGGACACCGGCCAGCAATGAGGGATGGCAGCCATGCATCCCAATCCCTCCTGATAGTCCGGGATGGCAGCGGTTAGATCGACTGCCGTACTCACTCTCTCCAGGTGCACAGCAGGGACAGCTGCCTCCGGGTCCCACAAAGTGGGGAGAGACCGGAAGAGGCCGGGAAGAGGTTTATAAAGGGAGGAAGCAGGAGAAGGAGAACAGAACCATTGGCTGCAACAAAACAGGGAGGAGGGAGAAATTACATGGGACGACCAGATTAACCCCTTATCACGGGGCACAGCAGTCAGGGGGCCCTCAGTCAAATACTGGGATGCCCCACATTCTAGTAATGGAGTTTAGGTCTGTGTTATTTAACGAAATGATCCTCCTAGCATACCTGCTATTGCTCCATGGGCTATTACATCATATTTAAGAGTTTGTGTAAAATTCCTTATCTTTCTAAAACTCTCCTTCGTTGGTTATATATATATATATATATATATATATATATATATATATATATAGAGCTAAATTGTGCCCAGTTAGCCATTTTCCCTCCCCAGTGTCATGTGACTCATTAGTGTTACAAGGTCTCTGGTGTGAATGGGGAGCAGGTGTGGTAAATTTGGTGTTATTGCTCACACACTCTCTCATACTGGTCACTGGAAGTTCAACATGGCTGCTCATGGCAAAGAATTCTCTGAGGATCTGACAAAAAGAATTGTTCATCTTCAAAAAGATGGCCTAGGCCAGTCATGGCGAACCTTTTACAGGCCGAGTGTCCAAACTGTAGCCCTAAACCCATTTTTTTTTACGAAGTGCCAACCAATCCTATTATGTAAATAATTGATTGTAACCTTACCTTTGCCATCTTCTCTTCAGCAAGGCTCGTGCATGCTTACCACACATTGAAGCTGAGCCCCTGCCCTTTCCACACACAGCAGTTGTATTATTCCTTCTGGAATAAAAATTGCAACATATTAGAGATTTTAGCATAGAATGCAATCAGATGTCACCCTGTAATCCACATTTACATTTCAAAGTCTGAACATCTTGAAATCCCATAAAGATGTACGAGTTGCTCCCCCCCCTTCATTGTGTAGTTCTGTCTCCCTTCCTGGCCACTTCCTGGTAAACATGTCCCCCATCCTGATATATATTTCCTATATTCTGGTATATTTGTCCACATCATGGCCCCATCCTGGTAAATGTACCCCATTCCTGGTAAATGTACCCCATCCTGGTAAATGTACCCCATCCTGGTAAATGTACCCCATCATTGTAAATGTATCCCATCCTGGAATGTTCCCCCATGCTGTTAAATGACCCCATCCTGGTATATGTACCTCATCCAGGCATGTTCCCTTATCCTGGTAAATGTCCCCTTTCCTGGTAAATGTACCCCATCCTGGTAAATGTCACCCTTCCTGCTAAATGTTCCCCATCCTGGCATGTTCATGTACCCCCATCCTGGCATGTTTCCCCCCCCATCCTTTCATGTTTCCCCCCATTCTGGTAAATGTATCCCCCCATCCTGGTAAATGTATCCCCCATACTGGTAAATGTACCCCTTCCTGGCATGTTTCCCTTCCTGCTAAATGTACCCCATCCTGGCTTGTTTCCCCCCATCCTTGCAGTCATGTTTACCCCCCCATCCTTGCAGTCATGTTTCCCCCATCCTTGCAGCCATGTTTCCCCCATCCTTGCAGCCATGTTTCCCCCATCTTTGCAGCCGTTTCTCTCCCTCTTTGTAAATTTCTCTCCCTCTTTGCACGTTTCCCCCATCTTTGCAGCCATGTTTGCCCCGTGCTCCCATGTTTGCCCCATGCTCTGTATGCCCCATGCTCTGTATGCCCCGTGCTCTGTATGCCCTGTGCTCTGTATGCCCTGTGCTCTGTTTGTATATGCCCCGTGCTCCCATGTTTGCCTCGTGCTCTGTTTGTATATGCCCCATGCTCTGCCTCATGCTCCCATGTTTGCCCCGTGCTGGCTCTGTCCCCCGTGCTCCCCATGTTTCCCCCGTGCTCCCCATGTTTCCCCCGTGCTCCCCACGTTTCCCCCGTGCGCTCCATGTTCCCCTCCCGTGCTGGCTCTGTCCTCCGTGCTCCCCATGTTTCCCCCGTGCACTCCATGTTCCCCTCCCATGCTGGCTCTGTCCCCCATGCTCCCCACGTTTCCCCTGTGCGCTCCATGT
This sequence comes from Anomaloglossus baeobatrachus, assembly GCF_048569485.1. NCBI lineage: Eukaryota > Metazoa > Chordata > Amphibia > Anura > Aromobatidae > Anomaloglossus > Anomaloglossus baeobatrachus. The sequence continues at coordinate 341,514,373 of NC_134357.1, read as the reverse complement.
TCCCTTCCCGTGCTGGCTCTGTCCCCCATGCTCCCCACGTTTCCCCTGTGCGCTCCATGTTCCCCTCCCGTGCTGGCTCTGTCCCCCATGCTCCCCACGTTTTCCCTGTGCGCTCCATGTTCCCCTCCCATGCTGGCTCTGTCCCCCGTGCTCCCCATGTTTTCCCCGTGCGCTCCATGTTCCCCTCCCGTGCTGGCTCTGTCCTCCGTGCTCCCCACGTTTCCCCTGTGCGCTCCATGTTCCCCTCCCGTGCTGGCTCTGTCCCCCGTGCTCCCCATGTTTCCCCCGTGCGATCCATGTTCCCCTCCCATGATGGCTCTGTCCTCCGTGCTCCCCACGTTTACCCTGTGCGCTCCATGTTCCCCTCCCGTGCTGGCTCTGTCCCCCATGCTCCCCACGTTTCCCCTGTGTGCTCCATGTTCCCCTCCCGTGCTGGCTCTGTCCCCCATGCTCCCCACGTTTCCCCTGTGCGCTCCATTTCCCCTCTCGTGCTGGCTCTGTCCCCCATGATCCCCATGTTTCCCCCGTGCGCTCCATGTTCCCCTCCCGTGCTGGCTCTGTCCCCCATGCTCCCCATGTTTCCCCTGTGCGCTCCATGTTCCCCTCCCGTGCTGGCTCTGTCCCCCATGCTCCCCACGTTTCCCCTGTGCGCTCCATGTTCCCCTCCCATGCTGGCTCTGTCCCCCGTGCTCCCCATGTTTCCCCCGTGCGCTCCATGTTCCCCTCCCGTGCTGGCTCTGTCCTCCGTGCTCCCCACGTTTCCCCTGTGCGCTCCATGTTCCCCTCCCGTGCTGGCTCTGTCCCCCGTGCTCCCCATGTTTCCCCCGTGCGCTCCATGTTCCCCTCCCGTGCTGGCTCTGTCCCCCGTGCTCCCCATGTTTCCCCCGTGCGATCCATGTTCCCCTCCCGTGCTGGCTCTGTCCTCCGTGCTCCCCACGTTTCCCCTGTGCGCTCCATGTTCCCCTCCCATGCTGGCTCTGTCCCCCATGCTCCCCATGTTTCCCCCGTGCGATCCAGGTTCCCCTCCCGTGCTGGCTCTGTCCTCCGTGCTCCCCATGTTTTCCCCGTGCTCGGTATACCCCGTGCTGGCTCTGTCCCCCGTGCGCTCCATGTTCCCCCCATGCTGGCTCTGTCCCCCCCATGCTGGCTCTGTCCCCCATGCTCCCCATGTTTCCCCCGTGCAATCCATGTTCCCCTCCCGTGCTGGCTCTGTCCCCCATGCTCCCCACGTTTCCCCCGTGCGCTCCATGTTCCCCTCCCATGCTGGCTCTGTCCCCCATGCTCCCCATGTTTCCCCCGTGCGCTCCATGTTCCCCTCCCGTGCTGGCTCTGTCCTCCGTGCTCCCCACGTTTCCCCTGTGCGCTCCATGTTCCCCTCCCGTGCTGGCTCTGTCCCCCATGCTCCCCACGTTTCCCCTGTGCGCTCCATGTTCCCCTCCCGTGCTGGCTATGTCCCCCATGCTCCCCACGTTTCCCCTGTGCGCTCCATGTTCCCCTCCCATGCTGGCTCTGTCCCCCATGCTCCCAATGTTTCCCCCGTGCGCTCCATGTTCCCCTCCCATGCTGGCTCTGTCCCCCATGCTCCCCATGTTTCCCCTGTGCGCTCCATGTTCCCCTCCCGTGCTGGCTATGTCCCCCATGCTCCCCATGTTTCCCCTGTGCGCTCCATGTTCCCCTCCCGTGCAGGCTCTGTCCCCCATGCTCCCCACGTTTCCCCTGTGCGCTCCATGTTCCCCTCCCGTGCTGGCTCTGTCCCCCGTGCTCCCCATGTTTCCCTCGTGCGCTCCATGTTCCCCTCCCGTGCTGGCTCTGTCCCCCGTTCTCCCCACGTTTCCCCTGTGTGCTCCATGTTCCCCTCCCGTGCTGGCTCTGTCCCCCGTGCTCCCCATGTTTCCCCCGTGCGATCCATGTTCCCCTCCCATGCTGGCTCTGTCCTCCATGCTCCCCATGTTTCCCCCGTGCTCAGTATACCCCGTGCTGGCTCTGTCCCCCGTGCGCTCCATGTTCCCCCCATGCTGGCTCTGTCCCCCGTGCTCCCCATGTTTCCCCCGTGCTGGCTCTGTCCCCCCACATCTTGGCACAGCCGCGCACACAGCTTAAAAAAAAAAAAAAGAAAACTCACCTTCTAGCCCCCACTCCTCCTCAGTCACTTCAGTTCCCGCGCGGCCAGTCCACAAGACCCCGGCGCCGCCTACTGACGCTCCTCCGTCTCCTAGGCAACATATCTGCAGCCCAGGAGAGGAGGCGTGTCAGAGCGAGGAGAAATGTCTCCTCTGTTAAACACCACCTTGATCTGCTGGCGCGATCACACCAGCATATCAAAGTGGCTCAGTGTGGCGACAGCGCGCGTGCCAACACAAAAAGGGCTCTGCGTGCCCTGTCTGGCACGCGTGCCATAGGTTCGCCATCACTGGCCTAGGCTATAAGAAGATTGCCAACACTCTGAATCTGGGCTGCAGCATGGTGGCTAAGACCATACAGCGATTTAACAAGAAAAAACATCAAAATAGAATACACCTCTATGTGAAAATGGCAAAATGCCCAAAGTGTTAATAATTTGTGTAGACCTTATTTTCAAGCTCTACCTTAACTTTCTTGGCCATAGAGTTCACTAGAGCATCACAGGTTGCCACTTGAATCCTCTTCCACTCCTCTATGACGAGATCACAGAGTTATTGGATGTTAGAGATGCCCCACAGATGGTCAATAGGGTTTAGATCTAGCATATTTACCTTAGTTTCTTTAGCAAGGCAGTAGTCATCTTGCAGGTGTGTTTGAGGTCATTATCATGTTGAAATAGTGCCCTGCAGCCCAGTTTCCAAAAGGGAGGGGATCATGTGTTGCTTCAGTATGTCACAGTTCATGTTGGCATTCATGGTTCTCTTTAATGAACTGTAGATCCCTGCAACCGGCAGTACTCCTACAGCCCCAAACCATGATACTACCACCACCATGCTTGACTGTAGGCAAGACACATTTGTCTTTGTACTCCTCACATGGTTGTCTTCACACGCACATGACACCATTTAAACCAAATAAGTTTATCTTGGCTTCATCAGACCACAGGACAAGGTTCCAGTAAGCCATGTCCTTAGGCTACTTGTCTTCAAAGGGCTTTGTTTGCAGGCTTTTTTGTGCATCATCTTTAGAAGAAGCTTCTTTCTGGGATGACAGCCATGTAGACCAATTTTATACAGTGGGGTTTGAGCACTGGCAGGCTGACCCCTTTTTGTAGCAATGTTGAAAGCACTCATACGTCTATTTTGAAAAGAGAACCTCTAGATATGATGCTGAGCACGTGGACTCAACTTCTCCGGTTGGCCATGCCGAGGCCTGTTCTGAGTGGAGCCAGTCTTGATAATCCACCATATGGTCTTGGCCACCTTGCTGCATCTCAAATTCAGGATGTTGCAAATCTTCTTATAGCCAAGGCCATCTTTTTATACAGCAAAAATTATTTTGTAACTCCGGACTTTCTGCACTGTCTAGCCTCCTCTCCTTGGCATGGACACTGACGTACTCACCACTGTGGCCGGCCTGTTTACTACCCTGCTTCTTTTGCAATACCCATGCTCCAGGGCCTACGTATGTCGCGCAGGTCTCCTGGCAACATCCTTAGGGCTTGAGCGTGCATGCTCCCCGGATCTTAAAGAGGCAGCATGCACACTCAGAAAGTGTTCCTCAGTTTATGTCTGGAAGGCACTGGCTATTTAAGGCACGTTTCCCTGTAGGGAGGTGCCTGTGAATTAGGTTCTTGGTAAGTCTGATCCTGTCAATACTCCAGTCTGCTGTCTGTCTATTGTCTTAAGGACCCGTCACACGCAACGACTTATCTAACAATGTATTGCCGGGGTCACGGATTCCATGACGCACAACCGGCATCGTTAGCGACGTTGTTGCGTGTGACACCAACGAACGCCGTTACCGATCAAAAATACTCACCTTATCGTTGATCGTTGACAGGTCATTCACTTTCAAAATTTTGTTGATTGTTGAAGTCGCAGGTTGTTCGTCGTTCCCGAGGCAGCACATATCGCTACGTGTGACACCTCGGGAACGACGAACTGCAGCTTACCTGCGGCTACCGGCAATGAGGAAGGAAGGAGGTGGCAGGGCTGTTACGGCTGTTCTATTGGGCGGCCGCTTAGTGACGCCGCTGTGACGCTGCACGAACCGCCCCCTTAAAAAGGAGGCGGTTCGCCGGCAACAGCGACATCGCTAAGCAGGTAAGTCCGTGTGATGGCTCCAAACGATTTTGTGCACCACGGGCAACGATTTGCCCATGACGCACAAACGACAGGAGCGGATACGCTCGCTAGCGATATCGTTAACGATATCGCTGCGTGTGACGAGGCCTTTAGTTCTTTAACTCATCGTGCTTCTCTGCATTCCCATACTTGTCTGGCTGTCTTGTGAACCAGACTCTGTCCTGCCAGTCCATCTTGTTTACCTGTACATGTCCAGCTTGTCTCCTAAACCAGAACCTGTCCTGCCAGTCTGTCTCCAGTTCTTGAACCACATTTTTGCCCAGCAGTCTATAATCTTGAAACCCTTTTATCTCTAGAAAAATAGTCAGAAATCTAATTATAAAATGTAAGTATAACAGAGCCCATACCCATAGATTTTTGTCAGCTGAACACTTGGAGTAGGAGCAAGAGCAGTTAACCACTCAAAATTTATGAGCGAGTGAGAGGGATAGGTGAGGTACCCAAAGCAGTATCAGATATAGTGGAATTGGTATATCTGGCATCTGTTATGCTGCATTTGAGTTAGAATTACATTAACGAGCAAAAAGGTAACAATGTTTTGAACCTTTGACATTCAGGCTCCATATCTCACCATCCATTACAGCTTCAAACATGAGTCTGCCATCATTTTATAGAGAATAATCTTGGCTGTCTCACACATAGAATTGACTTGCAACTATTTAGCATATCATTAATTATGCAGATTGTAGTCATACCACTACATTGTAAAGGCTACTTTACACGCTGCGATATCGGTCCCGATATCGCTAGCGTGGGTACCCGCCCCCATCTGTTGCGCGACACGGGCATATCGCCCACCTCCTTCCTTCTGCATAGCTGCCGGGAGACAGGTAAGGAGAGCTTCCTCGTTTCTGCGGTGTCACACGGAGCGATGTGTGCTGCCGCAGGAACGAGGAACAACCTCGTTACTGCTGCAGTAACGATTTTTAAGAATGGACCCCCATGTTGCCGATTAGCGATTTTGCACGTTTTTGCAACGATGCAAAATCGCTTATCGGTGTCACACACAACGGCATCGCTAATGCGGCCGGATGTGCGTCACAAATTCCGTGACCCCAACGACTCCACATTAGCGATGTCGCAGCGTGTAAAGCCCCCTTTACTGTTTTGCTTCTGGTGGTGGAAAAATATTTTGATACCTATATACTACAAATTACAACCTGTTCTCACATTTCCTAATACTTCAGTGTGTTATTAGGTTGACTTTGAAGCGAAAGGTCACTGATTCAAATTGAGGAACAGCCATGAAGAAGATTTCCCAAGAAAAGAGAAACAGGAACATGCAGCTCATTGACAGCGGTCTCCCGACCAAGAAAATTGCCAAACTTGGCCGAAAAATATGAAATTAAGTCTGTCCATCCATTCAAAAGCCAAGAGGTGGACATCCAGGCAAAATATCAGAGTCAACAAGTAACTTCATCACAAAGTCTATCAGTTCTGGTGTGACAAACACGGGCATGTAGGCGGCTCATATGTTTTGTAATAATGAGATCAGAGATGTCCATGCAAGCACTGTGCAATGCACATTACACAAGTCTGAAATGGTGGCCTGAAAAAAGATGAAGAAGCCTCAACTTCAATATTATCATAAGGAGTGTCAGCTCAAGTTTACAAAAACGAATGAAAAATGGACAGTAGAAAATTGGAAATATGAGATTTGTAGCAAAAAAAGTCGATAGACAATGTTCTTATGGGTGCAAATGGGTCTGGAAGAAGTAAGGGAAAAAGGGGCTAATGGATCGAGAAATTGAAGGAACTGTCAAGTTCGGTGGAGGAAACCTGATGATATGGATTGTTTCACAGGCTGTGGATACTTGACATATTGGATACTTGACCAGGCTCGAGGGTGATCTCAATGCTGTACTATATGTGTGTATCCTACAAGATGAGTTACTTTGTACACTCAATTGTTATGGGTATGAAAAGGACGACAGTGTTCCAGCAGGACGGCGACCCAAAGCATATGTTGAGATTGACAAAGAAATGGTTCAGTAACAATAAAGTAGGGGGTTCTGGATTGGCCCCCACTTTCCATAGACGTCAACTCAATCGAACACTTCTGGGTAGAGTTGAAGAAAAAGCTGTATATATACACAAGTGAGATGACCAATATGCATCTACAGTATATTGGGAAAGTGTAGAAGAGACCTGGGATCAGATTTTGGTCGAGACATGCTTGAATCTGCCCACAAGGATTCAGGTTGTGTTCAAATCAAAAGCTGGATTTACAAAATACTAGTAAAAATTAACATGTAGATTTTTAGGCGCAAAGTTGTAACAATGCAGTGGACATGACAAGGATTTGCAAAACCAATCATATGCTAAATAGTTGCAAGTAAAAGTTATGAATGAGATATCCAAGATAATCTATATATATAATTGCCTTATTCTGTCTGTCTGTCTGTCTGTCTGTCTGTCTATCTGTCTGTCTGTCATGCTCCAAAATTGTGTCCTTTCGGTGACACAAAGCTGATTGGCCGCTGGGCTCGCCATGGCCCCGCCCCCCCACACCGATTGGCCGCTCGCCCAGGCTGCGCCCCCACACGGATTGGCCAGCCGCTCGCCCAGGCTCTGCCCCCCCCACAGATTGGCCTCTCGCCCCGGCACCCTGCAGGCATTGGCAATTCGGCCACGCCCCGCCCCCTCACGCAATGCACGCTAGCTCTGGCCCCGCCCTCTACCTCCCCCCGCGCATTCCCCGAACTGACACGGCTGTCACGGAGCTGAGTACTGTACTCCCCCCCCTCCCCCCCGCGCATTCCCCGAACCGACACGGCTGTCACGGAGGTGAGTACTGTACTCCCCCCCCACCCCCACCCCCCCCGGCCCCCGCTCGCACGGGAGTGGTGTGGATACGTTGGTAACCATGCTCGCATGGTTACAAGCGCATCAAGGTCCTGCTGCAGCGGAAGATCCACACGCACACACATAACAGCACACACACAAACATACACACACATCAGATCACACTCACTCTCACACACACACACCTCACACACCTCACACACCTCACACACACCTCACATCGCATCCACACACTCACAGCATCCGGCGATATCGCTTGCTTCTCGGCCTCGATACTGTGCTGTTGTGATCTTCCAGGACCTGACGGAGGATCACATGGCCAGAGGCATGTGGTATGTCCGGATGTTGTGAGTATCAGCGCGTATGTGCGATATCGTCAGTGTCTGTGTGTGTGAGTGGATGCGATCGGGTGTGTGTGAGTGGATGCGATCGGGTGTGTGTGAGTGGATGCGATCGGGTGTGTGTGAGTGGATGCGATCGGGTGTGTGTGTGTGGATGCGATCGGGTGTGTGTGAGTGGATGCGATCGGGTGTGTGTGAGTGGATGCGATCGGGTGTGTGTGAGTGGATGCGATCGGGTGTGTGAGTGTCGGCAGAGGAGCACGGCGTGCTGGAGGAGGCTGGGAGCAGAGAGGCTGATCATGGGGAAGGCTGGGAGGAGAGAGGCTGATGCTGGGGGAGGCTGGGAGGGGGAGGCTGATGCTGGGGGAGGCTGGGACGAGGGAGGCTGATGCTGGTGGAGGCTGATGCTTGGGGAGGCTGATGCTGGGGGAGGCTGGAAGGAGAGAGGCTAATGCTGGTGGAGGCTGATGCTTGGGGAGGCTGATGCTGGGGGAGACTGGGAGGGGAAGGCTGATGCTGAGGGAGGCTGGGAGGAAGGAGGCTGGGAGGAGAGAGGCTGATCCTGGGGAAGGCTGGGAACGGGAGGCTGATGCTGATGGAGGCTGGAAGGAGAGAGGCTGATGCTGGGGGAGGCTGGAAGGAAAGAGGCTGATGCTGGTGGAGGCTGATGCTTGGGGAGGCTGATGCTGGGGGAGACTGGGAGCGGAAGGCTGATGCTGAGGGAGGCTGGGAGGGGGAGGCTGGGAGGAAGGAGGCTGGGAGGAAGGAGGCTGGGAGGAGAGAGGCTGATCCTGGGGAAGGCTGGGAAGGGGAGGCTGATGCTGGGGGAGGCTGGAAGGAGAGAGGCTGATGCTGGTGGAGGCTGATGCTTGGGGAGGCTGATGCTGGGGGAGACTGGGAGCGGAAGGCTGATGCTGAGGGAGGCTGGGAGGGGGAGGCTGGGAGGAAGGAGGCTGGGAGGAGAGAGGCTGATCCTCGGGAAGGCTGGGAAGGGGAGGCTGATGCTGAGGGAAGCTGGAAGGAGAGAGGCTGATGCTGGGGGAGGCTGGAAGGAGAGAGGCTGAGGCTGGGAGGAGAGAGGCTGATGCTGGGGAAGGCTGATGCTGAGGGAGGCTGGGAGGGGAAAGCTGATGCTGGGGAAGGCTGGGATGACGGAGGCTTGGAGGAGAGAGGCTGATCCTGGGGAAGGCTGGGAGAGGGAGGCTGATGCTGGAGGAGGCTGGAAGGAGAGAGGCTGATGCTGGCGGAGGCTGATGCTGGGGGAGGCTGGAAGGAGAGAGGCTGATGCTGGTGGAGGCTGATGCTTGGGGAGGCTGTGAGAGGGAGGCTGATGCTGAGGGAGGCTGGGAGGAGGGAGGCTGGGAGAGGTAGGCTGAGAGAAGAGAGGCTGATGCACACACACACACACACACACACACACACGCACGCGCGCGCACTGCACAACAAACCACACACACACACACACACACTGGGAACCACAAACAACTGCCCTACACAGACACCCACACACACAGACAACGCTGCACACACACAACACCCAACACACAAACACCGCGGCACACACAAATATACGCACATACCGCACAACACACACATTGCACAAAACATACCTCCCCCCAAAACACACCACACACACACAAAACCGCGCAACACACACACAACGCTACAGACACACAGCGCTCCACAAACAACGCAACACACGCAACACACATACAACACCGCTCTCACCCCCGTCACACCCAGACAACACCCAGAACATGTACAGTGCCTACACAAACACTTGGTAACTACACACAACAACATCTCTATATATATATATAACAAAAATCATACATGAACTACACAATACGTAAATTCTAGAATACCCGATGCGTAGAATCGGGCCACCTTCTAGTTGTCTATAAAATGCTGGTTGCCTCATATTCAAAGCTGTAGTGGATGGTGAGATATGGAGTCTGAAAGTCAAAAGTTTAAAACATTGTCACCCTTTCGCTAGTCAGTGTAGTCATTTTTTCTTTATCCTAAAGCAATATACTGTAAACCAGAAGCAAGGCGAAAAGCAAAAAGCCCTAAAATCAGTGTCAGACGATGTGCTTGTTTGTCACAAGCAATGGCACTGAGTGTTGCATTTCTTGTGCAATTCTTTTTGTGAAGGAGGAATAATATTTGTAAAAATACAAAAGAATATTTCCCAAAATCTAGACATTTAAATCTGACTATTACCCCAAAAACTGTGCATGTTGCAAACATTTTCTTTTTGCAGATCTGTTTTACTAGTCAAATTTTATAATGCAGTCCATATCATATGTGGCCATATTACAAGGTGGGGGGATTCTGCGAGCTATATTACAGCGTAAGGTAAATACTGGGGGTCATATTATAGTGTGGGGGAAATATTTGGGGCCATTATACAGTGTGAGGGAAATGTCATATTACAAAGTAAGGGAACTACTGGGGGCCATGATACAGTGTGTGGGGATACTGGGGGCCATATTACAGTGTAGCGGAAATGCTAAGGGTCATCATAGAGTATGAGTAGAGCACCTGAGGGCCATCATATAGTGGGAGGGCTACTGAGAACCGTCATAAAGTGGGGGATACTGGGAGCCATCATACAGTGGTAAGGAGTTACTGTGAGGCCCAACAGGCTGTGTATAGCGAGCTGTGTATCTATGTGGGAGCTGTGGGAGGCATTATGCTATATATTGGGGGATTCAGGATACACTTGTATCAGAGCATGATGTAATCATTCTGGGATCAGAAGATCACAGCGTGCCGACGGCCATTTCACGTGCGGTGTACCTTCTGTGGGTCATACAATGTACAATGTAGGACCCGTTGAAGCATACTCACCAACCTTAACGGCCATTGTCCTTTTTTCTCCTTTGTTGATTGTTATGCCGCAATAAATATATTCTATGGATTGATGAGTGCTGCTATTTTTTTCTCTTGTTTGTTGGACTTGGCTTTTGCTAGTGTAGCGTGCACCACCAGTATCCTTTTAGTGTTGTGAGTATCTATATCCTGCAGAGATCTCAAGGTGTGCTGACATTTTTTTTTTATCTTATTAGAATACCAAAGTCATTTCACACATGCTGTTGCATAGTTCTGTTCTTCCCATTTTGTAGATATTAGTTTTGTTTTTCTTGCCCAGATGTACAATTAGGCATATCTCCCTGTTAAATAGCATTCTATTAGTTTCTGCTAGGGAGGGGCGATCCTTATCTGTAAAGATCAGGATCGTACCGATCACACAGTGATCGTGTACACGATCCCGACCACAAGCTTTCCTGGAAAGCTCGTGTTACAGATCGGGTCCAGGGGCTGTAAAAAAAAAAGCACATTATTATAAAACATTGTCGTTATACTTACAGGTCCCGCGATGCGTCCTGCAGACTCCTGGCCACTCCTGCTTCTGAGTCAGATCATTGCTGTGCAGCAGGTAACCAGCAGTGACTTGCAGGACTTTCAATGACATCATAGCATGTGACCGTCTGGTGTGATAAATGTTTCCTACTGCTTCTGAAGATGGCTGGGAGTTTTCCCTTCAGTTTCTCCCATTTATTCTGTGCCTGAATCTACTCCAGATAAGTTTGCTAGTTTCTGTGCTTAATTACTGGGATTGCACTTAAGGGTGTTTCTGCTTATTCTATTTTGTTCTGTGTTTGGTTTCTTGTATGTGAGAATCCTTCTCTCTGCTTTTGTGAGCAGGGCAGTTCTTCCAGCAAAAAAGGGAGCTTGCTCCCTGTTCATGTTTGGATTATTTGCACTTTAGAATATTATTTGTTCTGTGATCTTGTTTCTTCCCATTATATTTGCAGTTTTGTTTAAAGTGTCTGGCACAAGAGTACGTGATATAGCGGGGGAAGACCGTGTGGTCTTAGGACTTTTTTTCTATCAGGAGTTTGCTATTTTTTGCAGGTTTTTTTGCTGGTCGCAATCAGTTATCTGTCCTGTCCTATTCTATCTAGTAAGTCGTGTCTCAACTTTGCTAATCTATATTGTCTGTGCATTGTGTTTTCTTACATCACCATCGTTACATGTTGGGGACTTGCTATTTCTTTGGGGACTGCTCCGAAGCAAGTTAGGATTCCTCATTTCTATCTTTGAGGTGTAGCAAGTTTCTCCGACAGTGACAAGGTGTCTTGGTGTGTTAGGTACATTCCACTGCTACTTCTAGTGTTGTCCGATAGATAGGGGATTGCGGTCAGCTTAGTTTCCAACTACTCTTGTGGTTTTGTTTTTCCCTGATTAATGTGATTTTTTTTGTGTTTGTCCATGGTTACGAGTTCATAACAAGGACCCTTGATCACCTGCTGCAGGAGCCAATGGTATTCCCCTTACATCTCTGCTAATCTGATCAGTAGAGATGTGTGGCTAACAGGCACGCGCCTGTTAACCCTTTAGATTGCGCTATTCCTTGCAGCCATCAGTGGCCCCATGATGCGATCACAGGGCGCCAATGTGTTGCCATGATAGCATGGGGTCAGCTGATGATCCCTAATGCTACCATGATGATCTTCTTGTGAGAGCCAACAGAACGCCAGTAGTCACAGCAACACAGCATTTCTGCTGATCAGAGCGATGCTGCTCTGATCAGCAAAAATGCACAGGTGACCAGACTGTGCAGTGATAAAGTCCCCTAGGGGAACTAGTAAAATAATTTTAAAAAAACATGAAAAATTTAAAAAAATCCTAAACGTTCAAATCAAATTTTGGTATTCTTGCATTCAGAAATGCCTGATCTATCAAAATTTAAAATCCAATTAATTTGGTCAATACACAGCGTGGTGAGAAAAAAATTCCAAAAGTCAAAATTACGTTTCTTGGTTGCCAAAACATTTGCTTAAAATGCAATAACAGGTTATGTAAACATAGCATCTGCACAAAAATTGTATAATTAAAAATGCCAGCTCAAGACGCAAAAAATAAGCCATCAGTGAGCCCCAGATCCCGAAAATAACAATGCTGCAGGTCGTGGAAAAAGGCGTCAAAAGCACTATTCTTTTTTTGGAAATACTTCTCAATTTTTCTCCAGTGGGCCCCATAAACACGCAGACACACACACATACACAGATACGTATTATGTATATGTAAATATACATATTTAAAGACAAACTCACAAAATACATATAAACAGACAAATCTATACAGTCATATACACTGACATACATAGATACACATCATACATGCCTACAGACAGACACACACAGCTCTGCTGCATACATACAGAGACACACACTGCTCTCCTGCATACATACAGAGACACATACACTGCTCTGCTGCATACATACGGACAGACACACACATACTGCTCTGCTGCATACATACATACAGACACAGCTCTGCTGCATACATACATACAGACACAGCTCTGCTGCATACATAGATACACACACAGCTCTGCTGCATACATACAGACACACACACAGCTCTGCTGCATACATACAGACACACACTGCTCTGCTGCATACATACAGACAAACTCACACTGCTCCGGCAGCTTTTCCTCTTTTGAAAAAGCCGGCTGCCCATTATTCAATCTCATATTCACTATTTCCCGTTCCCACCGACGCCTACGATTGGTTGCAATCAGACCCGCCCCCATGCTGAGTTACAGCTGTCTCACTGCAAACAATCACAGCGGCTGGGTCTATATCGTGCAGTTCAATAAATAAATAAATAAAAAAACGGTGTGCGGTCCCCCCCAATTTTGATACCAGCCAAGGTAAAGCCACACGGCTGAAGGCTGGTATTCTCAGGATGGGGAGCCCCACGTTATGGGGAGCCCCCCAACCTAAAAAAAAATATCAGCCAGCAGCCGCCCGGAATTGCCGCATACATTAGATGCGACAGTCCCGGGACTCAACCCGAGCGGCCGTAGAACACTGCACACCTGTGAGCTCCAGGCAGCAACTGAAGTGAATCGCGCTGTCAGCGGGGATGTCACTGAGGTAATGCCTGTGTGTGTGCGGTGATGATGGGTGCGGTAGTGCCGGTGTGTGTGCGGTGATGATGAGGGCTGTAGTGTCGGGATGTGTGCGGGGATGTCGGCGGTAATGTCGGGATGTGTGCGGTGAAGATGTGGGTGGTAATGTCGGGATGTGTGCGGTGAAGATGGGGGCGGTAATGTCGGGATTTGTGCGGTGATGTCAGGATGTGTGCGGTGATGTCGGGATGTGTGCGGTGATGTCAAGATGTGTGCGGTAATATCGGGATGTGTGCGGTGATGTCGGGATTTGTGCGGTGATGTCGGGAGGTGTGTGGTGATGTTGGGAGGTGTGCGGTGATGTCGGGAGGTGTGCGGTGATGTCGGGAGGTGTGCGATGATGTCGGAAGTTGTGCGGTGATGTCGGTATGTGTGCGGTGAGGTCCAGAGGTGTGTGGTGATGTCGGGATGTGTGCGATGATGTCGGGATGTGTGCGGTGATGTCGGAATGTGTGCGGTGATGTCGGGAGGTGTGCGGTGATGTCGTGAGGTGTGCGGTGATGTCGGGATGTGTGCGGTGATGTCGAGAGGTGTGCGGTGATGTCGGGATGTGTGCGGTGATGTCGGGTTGTGTGCGGTAATGTCGGGATGTGTGCGGTGATGTCGGGATGTGTACGGTAATGTGGGATGTGTGTGGTGATGTCGGGAGCAGCAGAAATGAAGGAGAGTGGGCAGGGCCCGGGGGCAGCTGAAGTGACGAGGCCGAGTGGGCCCCCCCAGCTCTTCAGGGCCCCGGCATTTTCCCGGGTATGCCGGGTGCTGACGCCGGCCCTGATGTGAGGCATCATAGAAGACACATCATGTTTACCATATAGTGAACGTGGTAAATAAAAGATCCCAAAAACAATTGTGCAATTGTACTTTTTCTTTGCAATTTTGCCGCGCTTGGAATTTTTTCCCATTTTCCAGTACACTATATGACGAAATGGTTTTATTCAAAAGTACAACTTGTTCTGCAAAAAATAAGTCTTCATATGGCAAGATTGACGGAAAAATAAAAATGTTGTGGCTCCCGGAGGAAGTGGAGGAAAAAAAAATGAATTATGGAAACGGGCTGAAGGGGTTAAAGTTTGAGTCCTCCTCTTGTTTTCGAAAATCCAAGGAAAAGCATGATCGCTGCCTCCTAAATTTCCAACCACCTCTACTTCCTCAACCATTTCTTCTCTGTTGGTAAGAATTAGTTCCAAGATGGCAGATCCTCTTATTCTCTATTCTACCTTTTGAAAGATAAAGTTGTCAGCGAAAGAAGATAAGAATTTTCTGGACCCATTACATTTGCCTGAGACAGATTCCCAACAAATATCTAGATAATTTAAAATCTCCCATGATCACTATGTCGTACTTTTTTTTTTTTAGAACAAAGACCTCTGATGTAAAAAGAGCTCATCCATATATTCAGTCTCTCCTGGTGGCCTATAGTAAACACCTGCGATAATGTCCTTTCTGTTCTTGTCTCCTTGTATTCTTACCCACAGTTTCTACAGAACAACCATTCTCTGAAGCTTGGATTTCTGGGGAGATACATGCTTTCCTTACATACAGTGAAACACCTCCTCCTCTCCTGTTACGCTATGTGATATGATGAACCCCATGACTATTCTGACTCACGGATACATATATTCGTATTACTGTACTCACGTTCATATCGGTTCCTCAGATAGTTTAACTCAGCCACAATCTCATTGTAAGAAGACTCCAGGAAAAGATGAATGTTTTAACTGAAATCTTGTATTGATGATAATGCAACAGGTAAAAAGAGTGATTTTCTCCAGAGAGCATGCAACATGTTACATAAGATGGCTGGTACTAAACACTACATGGAGAAGAAGGGCAGGGAATGCTGACATCACAGAGCTACAAGGAGGAGGAAGGGACAAAATACGAGGAAGGTCAAAGCTTCCGCCTAGCAACAAAAAGGCAATACACCGCAATGACGACATTGAATAATTCCAAAGTTGTGGGACATGATATTGTTTAGGATTGTGCAAAATGTTTGTAAAATTCATAATAACTTTGGCACATCCTACATATTCAATTTTTTTTTACCAAGTTTATTCCAGCATTCTGGCCCATTTTGCTCAGTAAATCTCAAATACTTTTTGTACTCCATATTAAATATACGAAGATGTATAAAATCCAAAATGTACAGTAAAACAATAAATAATATGTATAACAGTTTTTTTTGTAGAAGTAAAATAAAACATTGTAATCCATAGTAGTTGTGCCATCATGCCTTTCAATAATCTAGTGCTATAATAATACTGAATTGATTGGCTATGCACCACTGTCTACCAATTTTGGATAAACGGCTCTGTATTGCAACTCCATTGTAATATAATTGCATTCTGTATGATACAGTACAAGATTAATTCTGTTATTAAGGACACCCATAGTCAAAGACACAGTCAAGGGTATATGTAGCATGAAGTTAGGCCATGCAGCTGATATAGGGGCTTGATAAATTTGCACTTTTTAATTAAATAACAGGTCGGTCCAATTTATGCCGTAGTCTGAACAAGCCCTTATCGTTGTATTTTCAATGTAGGTTTAACATAGTATCTATGTGCCCCCAGAATAAGGTCTCAACAGATATCTTGGTTACCTCAATGGATATGCTCATAAACCAGGCAGGAAAAACATTAAGATATATATTCTTCGTTTGCACCATGGGACAGATGAATTGTTAAAATATGAGCAATGTGAAAACTGCATATCTTTGTCGACATAAGGTGCCCCGATGTTTTTAACAGGTTGGATAATTTTTGATACAATGACCATAGATGTCACAACAATGACTGGTTATTTGCAGTTGCGTCATAGCCAAAAAAGTTCTGTTCTGCTTATTTAATAGGTGCCTTCACTGTAGAAATCAGCAGCCTGATTATTCTTTAATCCCCATTAGAAGTTTGGTGCAATGAGCTGTTCGAGCATCTGGACGGGACAGTGGGTGGGGTCTTCATCTCTGCCACGGCCCGTCCACTGCTTCTGGTGTGTCTTCATGTGTCACGGACTTTCCTCAGTTGCAGGGTTTGGTGGTTGGTTCTGAGTCTGCATCTCACTTTGTTTTGTTGGATTCACCTTATTAAAGGCAACCTGTCAGGTGCAATATGCACCCAGAACCAAGAGCAGTTCTGGCTGTATATTGCTAATCCCTGCCTAACCGTCCCTGTATACACTAGCATAGAGAAAGAGATCTTTAGAAAAAGTATTTCTAAAGATCTTTTATCTTATGCTAATGAGAGCAGGGACTAGTCCCAAGGGCATTATATCCCCCGACTAGCCGCCCTCTTAACATGTTAGCACACCCACAGGAGCATATTAACATGCTATTCAATGCAGCGTCACCGGTGATGCACGTACCTGTGTCCATGGTGAATGCTGTTCTGAATGCCCGAGACTTCCAGTCATGCGCAGTAGACCTGTCTGAAGCCGGGACGCGTACACCTGGCTTCATACTGTGCATGACCAGAAGTGCCCGACATTCAGAAGCGTGGTCACAGCGAACACAGGTACGCGCGTCACCGCTGGTGATGCCGAATTGAATAGCATGTTAGTACACCCCTGTGGGTGTGCTAACATGCTAAGAGGGCGGACTAGTCAGGGATATAACGCCCTTGGGACTAGTCCCCGTGCTCATTAGCATGAGATAAAAGATCTTTAGAAATACTTTTTATAAAGATCCCTTTATCTATGCTAGTGTTTACAGGGACAGTTAGGCAGGGAATAGCAATATCTACCCAGAGCTGCTCGTGGTTCTGGGTGCATATTGCACCTGACAGGTTACCTTAAAATAGATTTCCTTTCCTTTAGGGAAAAGAGGGTTAATGCCAGGTTTCCTTTGAGCAGCTTTCAGTGGTTCCTTTGTGTGTGACTGCCTTGTGTATGAGTTATCATAGTTGTTACCCCCTGTTTTTCATATTTGTTGGTGAGGTGTTTATTTCTGTTCCTGCCCCTTCCTCCCTGGGTGGTGGGTTGTGGAGGGGGGTCATTATGTGGTGCCCCTGAGTATATCAGGGTGCCACAGGGTACTGTATCCTTACCCAGGGTGCAGGACCTACCGCCCATGGTTCAAAGTTCCCAGGAACCGGTGTCACCTCCAATAGCACCACAAATCCCAATCAACACCTCACATCATGACTGTCAGACACACCAGTGGGTTGGTCTAGCTGGAGAAGGGCCACCCACCTACGGGTCAGGCAGACTGGTGAGAGGGAAGTTGAGAGTCGAGTGAGAGCCCTCAAAGAGAGAGGAGCTGGGGAGAGTGAGCTCCCGGGGAGCTAGACTGTGGTTGGGTTGCAGACAGTAATCTGGGACCAGAGGAGTCGAGGACCGGTGACAGTGACATTGGAAAAGGGTGCGACGGACATAGTCTAGGAGGACTGTCGGCACCAGCAAGCCCAAAACAAACTGACCGATACCGAGCACGACAGGGTACGGAACCCTAGGTCAAGAGCCGATTCAACATCCTGGCAATTAACTTGCAGAAGAAGGGGACCTTCAGGGACCTACACAGAGAGCTCAGAGACTGAGGGCATCAGCACACCACGGGAGACAGGGTATTCCAGCGAGCACACCTTCACCTAAAAACTGAAGAAGCGGGACCTTATAGTTTCAGGCTATAGGGACCGACATGGACACGAAACTGTGTACAAAGGCAGGCTCCGGATTACTATGTGACACCGGTGGGACCGGGTACTTGGACGGGCTTCCCACAGCGGCAGTGGCACACAGAGAATTTGGTTTACTTGCAGCGTGTGTGTGTCTTTTAGAATACTCATCCAGCACCGTGACTACCAACAGTGAGTACCTTGGTCCCCTGCACCCTGCGCTCCCAAATAACCACCACCAACTCCCAAGAGCCCGGGGCCTTCCCTACCTGTGGAGGGACTAACATCAGGCTGCTTAACTCCATCTGCCACAGTACTCCTTACAGCAGCGGCGGTACTCCCATTACCGCAACCCACAGGTGGCGTCACAAACTTATGCCCTGGAAATGTGAAGCCCCACAGGTGTTGTGTCGGTGCATTACCTTCAGGGACTCCACGTAGCTGGATCTGGTCACAGGTAGGAGATCTTCTTCTTTTCGTGACGCCACTCTCAGTATTGCGGCCAGTAGGGACCGCCACTGCAGGTTGAGGGTCGCCTGGGGCTGATGGTGTGTGCAGTTAGTTGGAATAGCCTCCTGAGAGTGAGGCAAGCCCCAGGGCCCGGTGTAGGTGCGTAGTACCACAAGGCGCAGAATAACTCCACACAGGCAGAATGTCTTTCAGGGTTTTTACTCACTTCAGGTGGCAGGGTGAGTAACCCGGGCGTAGCTGGGATGAACCAGGCGGGAACCAGGTGTCCTTCAGGCTGACTTGTGAGGGTGACTACTAACTCGCCTTCCTTAGCCCTTGGTGGTTTGGGGTAACCCCGACTTTGAGTCCCTATGGGGGTCACCCAGGGAAGATGCTGCAGCCTCTCTCCCCTTCGTTTGCCGTTTGCTTGTCGCCTGGACCAGGCCACTCCAGCTGCTTGCCTCCTGTGACCTATGGGCCCTAACTGTGGCTACGTGGCTGCGGCTTTTGTGGTGTTGTGGCGTGGGCTTTGAGAGCCCCACACCGGCAGGTTTAGCAAAAGAAAGCTGGATCTATCTCCGCTTCGGGATCTGCCGCCCGTTTGGGCCTGGTACTCTCTAGCAGTCTCCTTACTTCCCACTCCGTTGCTCTCTCTCTAGCTGAAGATGGATTTCGGGTAGCACTCCTAGTTGACCGTTCTCCCCCGTCAGTAGCCACTGCGCGGGCGCTGTTAGACAGCAACAGCCCCACAGGTCTGCTCCTCACTGAGCCCTATGGAGTTCTGCTCTAACTGACTCACTGCCCCTCCTCTCCTGTTCTTGCCTACGCCACCTAGCAACCAGATTCTCTTACCACACCCCTTGAGAGGAGATGGAGGCTTTTGGCCCCCTCCACTATTCCAGTGAAGGTCAAGGCTTTTCCCCCTCCTGGGATCCCCAGGGGTCCTCTCATGGGTACATGTGTGAGACCTGATCACTATGCGCCTGTGTTCCACACCCCGGTCAGCCTTCTGGATTACCTGTATTGTACTGTCCCCAGCATGGGTGCAGTACTCAGTGGTGCCTGACCAGGTCAGGGGCGCCACATTCCCCCTTAGTTATCACCAGCACGTCCTCGGGCTGCAAGACAACATTTTAAAATGCATAAAACATTAAAACATGTAAAACATTTAAAAGCACCAGGTACCATACATCACCACCCTCCACCCACAAGTCCGTTAACCCACCCAAAACCCTCTCACGTTGGCCGCGACTTCAGCCACTTCTGGCAGGATGTAGAGGCGGCTTACATGGGCTGGTGGTTTCAGGGTATACCTGGCCTGGTGGATCCGCGCCTTCAGCCTCTTCTGGCAGGATGCAGAGGCGGCCTCCACAGTTGGTGTTGACCAGGTACCCTCTTTGTGGTGGAGAGCCAGGCCCCATAAACAGGCATGCTCTCTGGTTGCAGGTAAGCCAAGGCCCTATATACGGACGGGCTCCTCCTGGTTGCAGACGAGCCAAGCCCCTAAACAGGCTGACTCTGGTGGCGGTGGTGCCCTCTGGTGTAACTATTTACACTGCGAGAGTTTGTGGCTATAGCCAGTTCATAGCCTTAAGGTTTATGGTTTTCTCACAATAGTTTTTGTGGGCACATGCTTAAACGTAAACGTTGCAAAACAAACTTTTCAAACTGGTCAAAACAGTAACTTCTCTTCTTACTTTACTTTTCTCTACTCCTCCATACCAGGGCTTGGGCCTGTTGGGCTGCGGCACCTGCTGCTTTCTTGCTCTTTGTCGTCGTCTGAGGTAGTCTCATCTGTAGGTTCCTTGTCTTTTCTTTCTTGATCTTCATCTGTTTCCTTTGCTGCATCTGTTTCTGTATCTCTGTCTTTTCTTTCTTCCTTGGGACATGGCACTACATCAAGCGCATACAATCCTCTTTCGCCTTCATGCATAGTGAATTGTACTGTATTTCCCATCTTTAAGTTTCTGCCAGGGTGTCCTCTAGGCAGATGAGCGTTCACATCTCTTCTGTTGACAAATATCCCTTCTTTGATACCAGGGGCTACAATGAATCCATATCCACTTCTCAAATTGAAATCCTCTACTACTCCTCTGCAAAGGGGTCCTCTGACCTGGGCTTTGGCTCTTCTCAGGAACCTTTTCTCCTGTAGGTCTCTGGCTGTGACTTCTCTCTGCTCTGGAGACTGTGGTGCAGGGGACAGCGTTGTTCTGTTGCGACGCCTTGTCTTGCGGGCTGGGTTCTGCTGGGCTGTTACCTCAATGCCTGCAGGGCCCCAGGTGAGGTTTCTGGGCTGATCTTCATCTGCAGACGGTGTCAAGTCCTCCTCATCCCAACGGGAATAGGGTAACATCTCCGGCTCTGAGTATTGCTCCACTGCCGGTGGCTCCGGAGTCAGCTCCTCAGCTTCCTGGCCTCCTCTCCCCCTTAGTGCTTCTGAGCACTCTGGTTGTGGTAGCGCTGGAGATGAGTGGTCCTCAGCTGGTCTGGGCGGTGGACTCTCTGGCGCGGCTGCAGGGGTTGCCTGAATCTCCTTGGGGGTATGCGGAGGGAGCAGATACCGATCCACCATCTCTTGTGGGAACTGGGCCTCTAGGTCAGCCTTCAGCTTCCAGTATTCGGGGTCCTCTCCTATCAGGGTCTTCCTAGCAGGGACCTCTTTGGACTGGGGAGCGGTGTCTGCTCTGGCCTTGCAGGCCGGGGTAAATGATGAGGTAATCTCTTCTTGGCGGGCCGCGACTGGCATGGCGGCGGCCTGGTCTTGGCGGGCCGCGCCCTGTTTGGCGGCGGCCTGGTCTTGGCGGGCCGCGCCCGGCATGGCGGCGGCCTGGATCGGCGTCGCAGCTGTGATGGAATCTGTGCAGGCTGGGCTGGGCGTCGCTGCAGGGACCGGGTCTTGGTGGGCCGAGCAGGGCATCGCTGCGGCGGCCGGGGCTTGGCGGGCCGCGCCTGGCGTGGCTGCGGCCTGGTTCAGCACCTCACTTGCGGCGCGGACGAGCGTTGCTGCGGCGGTGGGGTCTCGGCGGGCCGGGCCTAGCAGGGCGGCGGCCTGGGTCAGCGTTACGCCTGCGGCGCGGATGAGGGTCGCGGTGGCAGCCGGTTCTTTGCGGGCCGGACTGGGCGTTGCTGCAGGGACCGGGTCTTGGTGGGCCGAGCAGGGCATCGCTGCGGCCGCTGGGGCTTGGAAGGCCGCACCTGGTGTGGCTGCGGCCTGCTTCAGCGTCGCCGCACCGGACGCCTCTTCGGGGACCGCGGGCGTGGCAGCAGGGGTCGGGGCACTTGCGCTGGCCGGGGCATCACTCGACTCACCCACCGGTGGCAGCATCGGGGTCTGCGTCATCGCCGTCCTGTCTGGCACTCGGCGCGCGGCTCTCCTTTCATAGGCCCGAACCGCCGCGGTCATCTCCAGCATTTCCATTCGTTCTTCCCGGATCTGCTCCACAACCCGGGTCTCCAGTCGGTCGCAGAACTGGGCCAGCTCCCGATACCACCAGGCAGCGGAGCCCGGTTCTGGATTTCTGCGGTCAGACGCCATTTCTTCTGCGCCCTCTTCTGCACGACTCTCCAGCTGTGGACTCGCCGTTGCCTCTAGTAGCAAGCTGTTCAGTTTCCGCTCTGCCTCTTTCAGCAGCTCCTCTCCCAGCAGCAGGCTTCTGGCTCCCTTTCTGTCCCGACGTCTCTGGACGCTTCCGCTCTCATAGCTGGCAAGGTCAGAACTCTGCAGGGGATCTCTGGGTAGCCACACCTCTTCGTGGGCGGTAACTTCTTCCAGCGCGGGCTGCTGTTGTTTTTCAGCGCGCTTTTCATGGTGGCAATATGGCGGCGCTTCCAATTTTTCAAGCGGACCGCCTAGGCACATGGTCACCTGTCTGAACAGGTCTAGTCCTTATCCTGTTCGTGACGCCAGATGTGAAGCCCCACAGGTGTTGTGTCGGTGCATTACCTTCAGGGACTCCACGTAGCTGGATCTGGTCACAGGTAGGAGATCTTCTTCTTTTCGTGACGCCACTCTCAGTATTGCGGCCAGTAGGGACCGCCACTGCAGGTTGAGGGTCGCCTGGGGCTGATGGTGTGTGCAGTTAGTTGGAATAGCCTCCTGAGAGTGAGGCAAGCCCCAGGGCCCGGTGTAGGTGCGTAGTACCACAAGGCGCAGAATAACTCCACACAGGCAGAATGTCTTTCAGGGTTTTTACTCACTTCAGGTGGCAGGGTGAGTAACCCGGGCGTAGCTGGGATGAACCAGGCGGGAACCAGGTGTCCTTCAGGCTGACTTGTGAGGGTGACTACTAACTCGCCTTCCTTAGCCCTTGGTGGTTTGGGGTAACCCCGACTTTGAGTCCCTATGGGGGTCACCCAGGGAAGATGCTGCAGCCTCTCTCCCCTTCGTTTGCCGTTTGCTTGTCGCCTGGACCAGGCCACTCCAGCTGCTTGCCTCCTGTGACCTATGGGCCCTAACTGTGGCTACGTGGCTGCGGCTTTTGTGGTGTTGTGGCGTGGGCTTTGAGAGCCCCACACCGGCAGGTTTAGCAAAAGAAAGCTGGATCTATCTCCGCTTCGGGATCTGCCGCCCGTTTGGGCCTGGTACTCTCTAGCAGTCTCCTTACTTCCCACTCCGTTGCTCTCTCTCTAGCTGAAGATGGATTTCGGGTAGCACTCCTAGTTGACCGTTCTCCCCCGTCAGTAGCCACTGCGCGGGCGCTGTTAGACAGCAACAGCCCCACAGGTCTGCTCCTCACTGAGCCCTATGGAGTTCTGCTCTAACTGACTCACTGCCCCTCCTCTCCTGTTCTTGCCTACGCCACCTAGCAACCAGATTCTCTTACCACACCCCTTGAGAGGAGATGGAGGCTTTTGGCCCCCTCCACTATTCCAGTGAAGGTCAAGGCTTTTCCCCCTCCTGGGATCCCCAGGGGTCCTCTCATGGGTACATGTGTGAGACCTGATCACTATGCGCCTGTGTTCCACACCCCGGTCAGCCTTCTGGATTACCTGTATTGTACTGTCCCCAGCATGGGTGCAGTACTCAGTGGTGCCTGACCAGGTCAGGGGCGCCACAGAAATACCCCCTTTCTTGGATCAAAGTGTCCGCCAACCCGGGTCCGGGCCCCTTGAGCCACCACGATCCCGGATCCGAGCAGCCCGGCCAACGCTGGGGCGGTACAATTACTTCAGGGACAAGAGCAGGAGATATGGCCTAGGTTGAAGGCCCCGACCTCCCTACCATTAAGGCTACCACCGGGTGTTAGGGTGAGCGCAGGGGCCCCAGACTTAGGGCCAGTATAAGCTTCCCTGGGTTCACCAAAGTCACCCATTACATCATGCTGTTTAATATTCTGCACCGGTGCCAATCTTAGCCGTGGGTGGCGCATGTGCAGATCGATTTGGTTGCAGGCCATGTTTACTGCGTATGTGAACATTAACCTCCCGGCAGGCTTCAGGAAAATGGTGCCATGGTGGCGCATGTGCAGATCGAAATTTCTGCTCAATGATGAGCCGAGATCTCAATCTGAGCATAGACAGTTTGGTGATGCAATATGTGCCAGAATTCTGTTCCATTCAGCTTACTAAATCTCCCCTAGTGTTGGGATCTGGTAGTGATTTCTTAGACTCCGATCGCATAATCATGATGCCACAGTGGCTAGTTTCAAACAAATGTTTAAAAACTGGGCAAGACATCACAGTCGGTCTGAGTGACTTTCACCACTTCTCTATTTAGGGAAGGGCTAGAGAAGTACTCCAGTTTGGACACGGTATTGTTTTCAGTCTATAGCAGATCCATCAACTGGGTATGCCTGTTGTTAAATCTATTGCTTGTTGCACAGTGAATGAGACCCCCTCCCTCCATCATGTATTTTTTTTTTATTACTGAAGCTGACTGTGGTGGGAGATTTTACAGGCTGTTAAAGTAATATATGTCAGTAATGATCATTTACATCCTAATTTATGGTTTATTTACAATGCATCTCATTATCATTGCCGGTGGCTTCCATAAAGCCTGACCCAGTAGAAAACGTCCATCGCACCTCTATTTCTCAGTTAATATTTTTACCAACTACAGATGGCTCAGTGTCTGGAAAATGAACTTGATCTTTTTTGATAAATATTAAACATTAGACACAAAGTGAGAAAAGTTCAACGGATAAATTAACAAGTGATAATTTATCAAGTGAGATATAGTCAAGTGGTAGATTTCCATTAAGTCAGGAGTTTGTTTTCTAAAATGTGGGCTACAGTAACAGAATCCAAAAATGGTGTCTCTCTACAAACATGTAAACCTAAAGGCCCCGTTACACATGTCGATTTATCGTACGATCGCACCCGCCCCCATCATTTGTGCGTCACGGGCAACTTGTTGCCCGTGTCGCACAAAGTCGGTCACCCTTGTCACACGTACTTACCTCCTGAACGACCTTGCTGTGGGCGGCGAACATCCTCTTCCTGAAGTGGGAGGGACGTTCGGCGTCACAGCGACGTCACACAGCGGCCATCCAATAGAACCGGAGGGGCGGAGATGAGCGGGAAGTAACATCCCGCCCACCTCCTTCCTTCCTTATTGACGGCGGGATGCAGGTAAGCTGTGTTCGTCGTTCCCGAGGTGTCACATGGAGCGCTGTGTGCTGCCTCAGGAACGACGAACAACCTGCATCCAGGAATGTCATCGATATTTTGAAAATGAGCGACGTGTCAACGAGCAACGATAAGGTGAGTATTTTTGCTTGTTAACAGTCGCTCATGGCTGTCACACGCTATGATATGTCAAACGATGCCGGATGTGCATCACGGAATCCGTGACCCTGACGACATATCGTTAGATATATCGTAGCGTGTAACGGGGCCTTAAGAGAAACTCAAATTGGTGATCCCCGTGTAGAGATAGGAACGCAGAAGATTTATTCCAAATCACCTCTTTTTTTCAGACAATCTACTTTTGTTGGAATTAATGTCCCCTCTATCACAAGATATTTCACCGCCAAGAGCCCTGGCTGTAATATGTGATGGAATGTGGTAGGAAGCATTCAATATTCCTGCACTGCTGTAATATGGTGAAAGTAAAAAGGTTTTGCCACAAACAAGTTGTTTTTAATCAATAGATCTTGGAATAACAATAATTTTCACAATTAGAATTTGTTTAAAAAAAATTTCTTGTGCTGAGATAATCTTATATACTGTATGTGTCCCTGCTATATA
The DNA here is from genome assembly GCF_048569485.1 of Anomaloglossus baeobatrachus. Taxonomy (NCBI): domain Eukaryota; kingdom Metazoa; phylum Chordata; class Amphibia; order Anura; family Aromobatidae; genus Anomaloglossus; species Anomaloglossus baeobatrachus. The sequence goes on along the minus strand of NC_134357.1, from coordinate 341,488,725 downwards.
CTGTGTAATGGCTGTGTCTGACCGTACAGAGACATGGTCTGATCATTCCACAGCTCCTGGGCAGGGGAGGACACAAAAGAGTATAAAGATAGCATAGGATCACAACTGAATTATTTCTGTGAGGTAAAACATTCCTCTTCATGTTTTTAAAAAATGTTTTACCTCAAAGAAAGAATAATTTATGATCCCATGATGTAATGTCTCTACTTTTTTAACTTCCTCCCCAGCCCAGGAGATATGGTATGATCACACCATGTCCCTGCACGGTGAGACACAGAATAGGTCATCGATATTACATCGGTGGCAGTCCAACTTCCAATATCCCCATTAATTAGCACTTTAAAAGGACTGTGAGTCATCAGAAAAGGCCCAGCTTGATACATTTAGGCTATGTGCGCACACTGCGTTTTTTTGACGCTGCGTTTTTGTGCGTTTTTGGCCGCTAAAAACGCACAAAAACGCACGCGTTTTGCCGCGATTTGGTGCGTTTTTTGCTGCGTTTTGCTACGTTTTTGCTCACTGCGTCTTTATGCGTTTTTTATCAGTGAACAAAAAAAAAAGGTCTGATGTCATTTCCTTCTTCAATGTGTTCTTCATTCTCCACTAGTGTATGCAGAAGAGCAGACAGCTGCAGAACTGCAAGGCTCAGCATACTCCATCCAATAGTGTATGCAGGAGAGCAGACAGCAGCTGCAGAACTACAAGGCTCAGCATGCTCCATCCAGGACTGTATGCTTGAGGGAGAGTCAGGGGACGCAGACCTACAAGGCTCAGCATCCTCCATCCAATAGTGTATGCAGGAGAGCAGACAGCAGCTGTCGAACTACAAGGCTCAGCATCCTCCTTCCAGGACTGTATGCAGGATTTCTTTGCCCCCCCAAACAAAAAAAATGACGTGGGCTTCGCCATATTTTTGTATGCTAGCCGGGTACAGCAGGCAGGTACGGGCTGCCCCCAACCCCCAGCTGCCTATTTGTACCTGGCTGGGAACCAAAAATATAGGGAAGCCCTTTTTTTTAAAATTATTTCATGAATTTCATGAAATAATTTAAAAAAAAAATGACGTGAGCTTCGCCCAATTTTTGAGTCCAGCCGGGTACAACTAGGCAGCTGGGGATTGGAATCCACAGTGCAGGGTGCCCATGCTTTCTGGGCACCCCCGCTGTGAATTGCAGTCCCGCAGCCACCCCAGAAAATGGCGCTTTCATAGAAGCGCCATCTTCTGGCGCTGTATCCAACTCTTCCAGCTGCCCTGGAGCCGGTTGGCTCGCCGGGTAATAATGGGGTTAGGGCTAGCTTGTATAGCTGGCCCTAAGCCCGAAATTCATGGTGTCACGCCAATATTAGACATGGCCACCATGAATTTCTAGTAAAGATAAAAAAAAACACAACACACAGAAAAATATTTTTATTAGAAATAAAACACAACACAATTAGTGACTCCATCTTTATTGAAATAAAGAACCCCCCCTCCGCAGTAATCCTGGGTCAGGGTCCCGCGCCTTCCAATCCGGATCCAATATCATCTGATCGGTTTGCTGGAAGGCAAAGCGATCAGATGATTATTATTATTATTATTGTTTATTTATAGAGCACCATTGATTCCATGGTGCTGTACATGAGGGGGTTACATACAGAATACATATACAAGTTACAATAGACAGACTGGTACAGAGGGAAGAGGGCCCTGCCCTTGCGGGCTTACATCCTAAAGGATTTTGTTGAGGAGACAGTAGGTGGGGTGTAGGGGGGGCGGCAGCTCCGCACGGTGGTGGGGCGGCAGCTCCGCACGGTGGTGGGGCGGCAGCTCCGCACGGTGGTGGGGCGGCAGCTCCGCACGGTGGTGGGGCGGCAGCTCCGCACGGTGGTGGGGCAGTGGCGTCATTGTAGATTATAGGCATTTCTGAACAGATGAGTTTTCACAGTCCGTTTGAAGTTTTCAAGTGTAGTAGATAGTCTGATGTGTTGAGGCAGTGAGTTCCAGGAGCATGTGTCAGGATCAAGTGCCTGAATCCCATCACACATCAGCTGATTGTATAAAAGCCGATTATACAATCAGCTGATGCATCGGTGCAAAAAAAAATAAAAAAAATAATACTCACTTATGTGCTGATTACCGGCAGCTCCTGCAGGGGAGTCTGATCCCGTCCGATCGCTGCAGCAGCTGCCGGTAATCAGGGATGAAGTCTCCTGACGCATCCGCTGATACCGGCCGGGCGCCCGCGTCACCGCGATACTTACGATCACCTGATGCGTCAGGTGACCGCATCAGGTGATCCATCGCCAGGTCCTGCATCCATCGGAGGTTTCCCGGCCGTCTGCACACAGCCGGAGCGGGGGTGGCGATACCGTGAGAGGAGATGGGAGCGGGCATGGCACCGGGAGGCTGCAGACAGGTGAGTATAACTTTTTTTTTTTTTTCTACTGTTAACTTTTGTTTTTCGCAGCCGCTTCCACTTCCTGCCTGTACATGGCGCCGCACGGCAGCATACATGCCCAGGACGGGAGGTGGAAGCGGCGGTGACGGTACCGGGAGGATTCACGCTTCTGTATATACTGACAGAAGGAATCCTCTTCCTGTACACGTCACTTTACTACCCACCTCCTGCATTTATAGCTGCGTTTTTGGTCTTAGAAACGCACCAAAACGCACCAAAACGCAGCTATTTGCGTTTCTCATTGCGTCTTTCAACATCCCATTGAACTCAATGGATGAAAAGCGCAGTGAAAAACGCGGGAATAATTGACATGCTGCGTTTTTGTGGTACCACAAAAACGCAGCTGAAAAAAACAGATGTGTGCGGACAGCAAAAATGAAAACTCATAGACTTTGCTGGGAAAGCAAAGTCCTGCAGTTTTGAGGCCAAAAACGCACCCGAAAAACGCGCAAAAACGCCGCGAAAAACGCACTGTGCGCACATAGCCTTATAGTGACTCTGAATGGTACTGCAGCTCTATCCTATTCAAAAGAGTAAAGAGAGACACCTACTACCATTTTGGACTAAAGCACAATGTATGGAGCACATAGGACATCACTGTGCCTTTATTCAGCTGATCCAAGGGGGAGATCAGGTCTGAACTCCATTGATCTGATATCATTGACCTACCATAACGATAGATCAGCAGTATTGAACTACCAGAAACCCCCCATGTACAATATAATGCATTTGACCATGAAAATTAGTGATCTAAGTTACCTTAGAATTAAGATGCCTGAACCAGATCAGCATCGCACAAAATATGCTCTTGATATATCTGTACGAAAGTGTATTGGGTTCTGTCACATTCCTTCCCTTGAAGACCCCAATCACATTGTTGTGTGTACTGTGAAATGTGTCCTACATCTTCTACAAGTAATGTGTCAAGTGAATTGTAATGATAATGTGATGTATTGTAATGTGTCTGTGTAATATACATTAAGATTATATATAGTAGAGTACTATGTTATAATACATATGGCGTAGCATTTGTATAGGTAGTTACCAGACAGTAGGGTAAGAGATAGTTAGTTAAGTGTTGGGACTAGCCCAGAATGGGAAGGTTTAGTTCATAGGTTAAGACACAATTTTGCCTAGAAAGTTAGTGAACACCTAGTGTGAGATAGTTAGGGACGAATAGTCTGTAGGTAGTGAACGTTGCATTCAGCGAGTGACTTGTGGCGGTGGAATAGGAGAATGGATGCTGAAGTACTGACTGAGACATGGAACACTAGAGAATGTTGAGGCGAGAGACCGGCCTCCATACGGACTGGCTCCAGAAAGAAGGGTCCATTGAATGGAACTTTAGCGACTAGGAACTCAAGGCTAAAAAGTAACGGGTTAGAAGAGACTGAGATGTGAGCAGAGTTGACTTTCCTGGGTAGAGTCTCCCCAAGCCACTGAGAGCGCAAGGCTCCACTTTTTCACGACTAGCTACCCCTTACTCCCCTCTTCTATGAGAAGAAAAGACGTCAATACCAAAGCTTCTGGGAGCACACGGTTCCACTCTAGTCATAGTGAAAGAAATCCTCACCCTTTCCTCTATGATGAGACTGGATGTGGAGCTGCTGGAAGGTAAGGTGACTTTCACGAATCTGTAGCATTAGTCTCAGTTGTGCTGGAACTCATAGGACCAGTTAGAAACAACCCAGCAGGAACTGAGAATGTATTTTAGTATGACTCGTACAATGGAAATGTGCTGGAAGATACAAGCAAAAGGATAGCAGTGTTTTGAACTTTTGACTTTCAGGCTTTACATCTCATGATCCACTACAGCTTTGAGCCTTGTAATTGTAGTGCCCCACGGGACAGGTGGCTAACCTACTCGTTGCCGGGCCGTTTCGGGTTGGATCAGTCGACGTCACGGGTGGCCTTGCTTCAAGGCGTACAGCAAATGAGGGAAAACAAGGTGATTCTGAGAGTTTTTCGTGACGCTCTCGCGGGCGGAGGGGCCGTGCTCGCTACGCTCGGGTCCGCGCTGGTGCTGCTTGGTGGCTCGAGCGGTGGGCCGGACCCGGTTACTCGAGCAGCGCTCCTTGCCCACGAGTGAAAAGGGATGGTTTGTTTGGGGAGATAGTTCGTGACGCCACCCACGGGTCGTGGTGATAATGGGCACCACCGCTGCTGGTGACGGGGATCCCAGGAGCGATGGCAGGATGCTAGGATGTTGGTTCCCCCTCCGTAGGTAGGGGTTGGTGATCCCGGCGCCCGGTGGTGGTAAGGGGAGGCAGGTAGGCCGGGGTGCAGGGTTGCAGGGGCAGCGCGGCGTGGTGCCGGATGGCACTGTTGTACTCTCTCAGGCACAGATTCACAGAGTCTCTGGTAAACCAAACGGCTGGATGGACGGGTCCCGCAGCCGGCTGCAGTGTCTTTGCTCTCCCCGGACAGGTTGATGGTGGCTGTCTTTCCCTGCACCGTTGTAGAATGTATTGACTCCGATGGTTTCTCACTGGTACTCCGCTCCCCGGCGTGTATGTACCGAAGGAGCCCGTTTTGCCCGCAGGCGCTGGTCCTTGGATCTCTAGCCTATGGCGATGGCTTTTTATCCTCATTGTGTGGACGGTTGCCTTCTATCTGGTCTTGGGTGTGAGGGAACCCCTGAGGTCCCAGTCACTATCTGATTTCACCGTTGTCGGCGGCTCCTAGCCTGGTCGGGGTCTGATGGCCCTGCCTTTGTGCTTGGTTCAGATCTGCTCCCCGGCCATCGCCCGTCCCCGGTCCTACGGTTCCGCTGACCTGTGCCAACTCCTGCAGACGGCCACCACCTTGCTGACAGTGCCTGGGCTCCGACCCAGACACTAACAGTTTCTCTCCTGTCACTTTCAACTCCAAAACTCAACTCATCTCCACTCCACTCCAAACTGAACTAACTGCTTTTCCCGCCTCCAGGCCTGTGAACTCCTCGGTGGGTGGGACATCAGACCCTGGAGGAGGCAACAAGGATTTTGTTTGACTGTTGTTGACTATCCAGGTGAGGGGGTGTGTGTGATGTTGTGTTTGTGACTACCTGGCTAGTCCAGGGCGTCACAATGCCACCTGTGGTATGCGGCCAGGGAGTAGACGCCGCTGCAGAATTCCTTGCCAAGGCAGGTATTATGGCAGCCAGGATGGTGTCGCTCCCCACAGGCGGAGCGGGCCACGGGTGGATAAAGGTGTCAGTAGTCTACGGGAGCGACAACGCCGGCAAAGACAGGGACGACACAGGGGGCTGCGGTTCATGGTTCTCTACAGTTCTTAAGGTGCCCTGGAGGTGCCGCTCTCCGCCTTGATGGGCCTCATCCGGTACCGGATAAATCACAGGCAATCACAGGTGTCTGTGGAGTGTGAGACCTCCCTGGTAACCGGGAATTCCCCAGGCTGTCTGGCTTCCTGTGTTGTGTTACTGGCTGACTCACTGACTGGATTTTGTCCTATCGTGCTTCATCCCCCCATGCTGCACACCCCCCATCGTGCTTCATCCCCCCATGCTGCGCACCCCCCATCGTGCTTCATGCCCCCATGCTGCGCACCCCCCATCGTGCTTCATCCCCCCATGCTGTGCACCCCCCATTGTGCTCCATCCCCCATGCTGCGCACCCCTCAGAGATGACTATAATAGGAGGACTATAATAGGAGGAGTATAATAGGAGGAGTAGTCCTGGGGAGAGAGGAGTATAATAGGAGGAGTAGTCCTGGGGGGAGAGGAGTATAATAGGAGGAGGAGTCCTGGGGGGAGAGGAGGTTAATAGGAGGAGTAGTCCTGGAGGTGAGGAGTATAATAGGAGGAGTAGTCCTGGATGGGAGGAGTATAATAGGAGGAGTAGTCCTGGGGAAAGAGGAGTATTATAGGAGGAGTAGTCATGGGGGGGAGAGGATTATAATAGGCGGAATAGTCCTGGGGAGAGAGGAGTATAATAGGAGGAGTAGTCCTGGGGGGAAAGAAGTATAATAGAAGGAGTCGTCTTGCGGGGAGAGGAGTATAATAGAAGGAGTAGTCCTGGGGGGAGAGGAGTATAATAGGAGGAGTAGTCCTGGGGGAGAGGAGGATAATAGGAGGAGTAGTCCTGGGGGGAGTATAATAGGATGAGTAGTCCTGGGGGGGAGAGGAGGATAATAGGAAGAGTAGTCCTGGGGGGAGAGGAGTCTAATAGGAGAAGTAGTCCTGGGGGGAGGGGAGTCTAATAGGAGGACTAGTTTCGGGGGGAGAGGAGTCTAATAGGAGGAGTAGTCCTGGGGGGGAGTATAATAGGAGGACTAGTTTCGGTGGGAGAGGAGTCTAATAGGAGGAGTAGTCCTGGGGGGGAGTATAATAGGAGGAGTAGTCTTGGGGGGAGAGGAGGATAATAGGAAGAGTAGTCCTGAGGGGAGAGGAGTATAATAGGAGGAGTAGTCCTGGGGGAAGGGGAGTCTAATAGGAGGACTACTTCTGGGGGGAGAGGAGTATAATAGGAGGAGTAGTACTGGGGGAAGAGGAGTCTAATAGGAGGAGTAGTCCTGGGGGGAGAGGAGTCTAATAGGTGGAGTAGTCCTGGGGGAGGTGTCTAATAGGTGGAGTAGTCTTGGGGGGGGTGTCTAATAGGTGGAGTAGTCCTGGGGGTGAGGTGTCTAATAGGTGGAGTAGTCCTGGGGGGAGGTGTCTAATAGGTGGAGTAGTCCTGGGGGGAGGTGTCTAATAGGTGGAGTAGTCCTGGAGGGAGGTGTCTAAAAGGTGGAGTAGTCCTGGGGGAGGTGTCTAATAGGTGGAGTAGTCCTGGGGGGAGGTATCTAATAGGTGGAGTAGTCCTGGGGGGAGGTGTCTAATAGGTGGAGTAGTCCTGGGGGGAGGTGTCTAATAGGTGGAGTAGTCCTGGGGGGAGGTGTCTAATAGGTGGAGTAGTCCTGGGGGAGGTGTCTAATAGGTGGAGTAGTCCTGGGGGGAGGTGTCTAATAGGTGGAGTAGTCCTGGGGGGAGGTGTCTAATAGGTGGAGTAGTCCTGGGGGGAGGTGTCTAATAGGTGGAGTAGTCCTGGGGGGAGGTGTCTAATAGGTGGGGTAGTCCTGGAGGAAGGGTGTCTAATAGGTGGAGTACAATAGAAAATAGTTCTGGCACACTCGAAAGATAAATGGAAAAAGAGACTCTTGGAATGCTTAAATGGTTTTATTCGTGCACGCTTTCATTCTCTTTGGAAACGGTCTCTACCATTTACCACCTACCTTCTTCAGTGCATAAGGATTGCATTTCTGATCACTTTGATCTTATGGTGATGTCCACATACTATAGAACATACACCACACAGTTGTTCATATAGATAACTTTGTCCTTGATAAAGACTTTCAATTTAATGGTCGAAACATTGGATGAATTATCATTTTTGGATGAATTATCATTTTTTTGACTTATGCACGAATAAAACCATTTAAGCATTCCAAGAGTCTCTTTTTCCATTTATCTTTTGAATGTGACAGAACTATTTTGTAAAGGATTTGGTATTATTTTTCTGAGCACCTATTATATATACGCAGTGAGCCAGGAATAATCGCTTTTAATAGGTGGAGTAGTCCTGGGGGAGGTGTCTAATTGGTGGAGTAGTCCTGGGGGGAGGTGTCTAATAGGTGGAGTAGTCCTGGGGGAGGTGTCTAATAGGTGTAGTCCTGATGGGGAGGTGTATAGGTGCCCAATGTATGCGGGGGGAGGTGTATAGGTGCCCAATGTGTGCGGGGAACGGGGCCGAACGGCCAATGTGTGCGGGGGCGAGGCCAAGCGTCCAACGTGTGTGGGGGCGGGGCTGAGCGGCCAACTTGTGCGGGGGCGGGGCCAAGCGACCAACATGTGCGGGGGGCGGGGCCAAGAGGCCAACGTGTGTGGGAGGCGGGGCTGAGCAGCCAACGTATGCGGGGGGCGGGGTCGAGTGGCCAATGTGTGCGGGGGCGGGGCTGGGCCGAGCGCCCAATGCGTGCGGGTGGCGGGGCCAAGCCAAGCCAAGCAGCCAACGCGTGCGGGTGGCGGGGCCGAGCCAAGCAGCCAATGCGTGCGGGGTGCGGGGCCGGGCTGAGTGGCCAATGCGACGGTTGTCACTGTAATGACGTCATTTTGGAGCAAGACAGACAGACAGAATAAGGCAATTATATAGACAGAGGATTAGTTATGCAGATTCTTGTCATGTCACTACATTGTTACTGTTTTGCTTCTGGTGGTGTAAAAATCTTTTTCTTCTTGTATACTACAAATTACAACCTCACATTTACTAATAGCTCAGTGTGTTACAGTATGTTGATTCCCAAGTGAAAGATGATTGGTCCGAATTGAGGAGCAGCCATGAAGAAAATTTGCCAAGACAAGATAAACAGCATCATCCAGCTCATCGATAGCAGTCTCTCAGCTAAGACATTTGCCAAACTGCATCTTGTGAGTGCCATGACAGTTGGAAGGATACAAAATTAAGTCCGTCCATCTATCCATTCAAAAGCCAAGAAGTGAATGTCCAGGCAAAATCTCGGAATCAACAAGTTTATCACAAGGTCTATCAGTTCTGGAGGTGGCTTATATGCTTCGTAATAGCGAGATCATAGATGTCCATGCAAGCACCATACGATGCACGTTACACAAATCTGGAATGGTGGCCTCAAAAAAGGTGAAGTCTTCTACTTCAATAACGTCATAAGAAGAGTCGGCTCGAGTTTGCATATAAGGTCAAAAAGTGGACAGTAAAAAATTGGAAACGGGTGATTTGGAGTAATGAAATAGACAACACTGTGATAGGTGAAAATGCGTCTGGAAGAAAAAATGGAAAAAGGGGACAATGGATCAAGAAATTGAAGGAACTGTTAAGTTCACTGGAGGAAGCCTGATGATATGGGGTTTTTCACGTCTAATGATATTGGATACTTGACCAGGATTGATGGTGGCCTCAACGCTGAGCTAAAGGTGAGTATTCTATAAGACGAGTTACTTCGTACACTCGAGTATTATGGGTATGACTCGCCCACCCCAGGGCTATGGGACACCCGGTGCCGGGCCGGACTAGTCCGGTGGTAGTCAGTGGTGGCTGGGCCCGGCTCCGTGGCCCTGGTGGGTGTCAGTTGAATATGTGGCTTGCTTGTTAATGGTTGTGTTCGTGACGCCACCTGTGGCATGCGGCTATTAAGCCGCCGCTGCTGTGTGAGGCCTCCGGGGTGATGATATAGCAGCAATGGTGGTACTGCTCCCCACAGGTGGAGCGGAGCCCCGGGGACACTGTTAGTGCTTGTGAAAGTCTATGGTGCTGTGTGACTAACACGGTGCAGGGCCGACAGGCGAGGAAAGAACCAGGCACAAACAACAGTCTCTTTACCTTTTCCTCTTTTACTCTGGGAACAGTCCAGTCCTGGGAGACCGTTACAGGTGGTGATGGGGATCCGGTCGGCCTGGAAGTACTTGGGGTGATCTTTCTGGCCAGCTGAGTATGAGGCCTACTCCTGTACCTTTCTTGGTGATGATAGGACCCTGCTTCTCTGAATCCAGCAATGGCCCTCTTCGCTGCTGGGACCAATGGCATGTCCCTTCCCTCTGTAGGTGGCTGCGCAGGCCCACTCTCTGGTGCTTCTCCGCTGGGGTCCACACCGGGCCCTGATGCTGCAGCTGTACCTTGGATGTGTCCGGGCCAGGGGCTTGCAGCTCCCCTGCCCTTCGGATTCGGCTACCAGGGACGGATTTTATACCCTGGCAACCACAGACTCCGATGTCCGAGTCTCTCTGCTGCCTCTCAGCTACTCCTGCTTCTCTGGGCCAAACTGCTCCAGCTCTAGGCCCCAGATTCACAGGACAGCTCACTCTGTGTCTGTTCACTTCTGCTGCTCCCTACAGACTAACTAACTCCTCCCCCAGGTCAGGCTTAAGGAAGCTCCCTGAAACTTCAGGTTCAGAGCTCCCCCTACTGGCCTGAGGGAGAAACTGCGGTGGATGTTAACTTACTGGCCAGTAGATTTCCCCATTACCTCCAGGCTCAGCATTAACCCTCAGGAGGGCAATGCCGTTGTGGCGACCAGGTCCTAGGGCGCCACACTCCCCCTTAGTTAAATTCAGTACTCCCGGACTGTAGAAACAAAACATAACATGTCATACATTTCATCCCAATATGGGAGGCACATTCTCTTTAACGTTACAATCTTAAACATTTCTATAAGAGTCCAGTGTGGCTCCCTGCCGGGTGTCCATTACACTGCTCCATGGGGGACCCGCCGCGATCAAACCCCCAACGTAGGCTCTGGGCGTGCGTCAGAGCATTGATGACCCCACTCTATGCACGCCGGACGGGTTTTTCTTCAGGGGTGTTTGAGCACACTGGTGCTAACTATGAACAATTTAGGTGTTGGCCACCCATAGTCCAGTGGCCCAATTGTCCATTTTCGCAATCAAAGAAAAAGAAAACATTTTGTACACAACATGACAGACATTTTGCATAACTATTTACACTCTAATAAGTACTCTTTACTTTATACAGTAGACTCCCTATACCTTAGAGGGGGTTGTCCCCGAGTGCTGCGCTGGGACCTACGTAGCTCTGGTGTTTGCCCCTGACTACGTGGTGCGTCTTCTATCTCAGCACTACAGGTGGGCCTAACCCCAATAGGTAAGCGTGATGGTTGCCTTTGTGGTCTAGGAGTCGCCAAGGGTATGACAGGTTCACCACTGACAGGGGGTTGATCCTCCTGTTCCACTGCTGGCGTGTCATCTCGTGCTGGAGCGGACGATTCTTTAGGTGGATCCGGAACCTTTTCTGTTTCTGGCTCGACCAACTGCGGAAACGCCAAAACTGGTACCACTATGGCATTGTTGATTCGGGTCCAAGTTTTGGGGAACTTCCCAAGGATGGTTTGAATCATCTCCCCTTCTTTCTCTTGACTTTGGGGACTTCCTTGTACTCCTTCCATTTCTCTTTGGATTCGGCACCGTTCAGGGCACGCTTTCAGGCGGTCTCGGGAAATTGCTTGACAGGTCTTGCCTTCATCTTTGCTTATGAGGCATACCTTACTATTGTCAAAGTTGGAGGGGATAATGGTGTAGGGCTCGTTTTCCCACTGATCATCCAACTTATGCGTCTTCCGCTTCTTCTTGAGGACTTGTTCTCCAGGTGCTAAGGGAGTTGCTGGGGCTGTTTGATTGTAATGCTGTTCTTGTCTCGTTCTTGCTTGAGACAGGCTCCTTTCCACGCACTCCTGGACCTTACGGTACCGCTGCTGCCGTTCTGCATCCCAATCCTCTATTTCTTGAACCGCCTCAGGCGACACAGTCCCCATCTCAAAGTCTACAGGCAACTTGCCTGGTCTGGCTCGCATCAGGTAAGCGGGGCTGCAGTTGGTCGAATTCACTGGGATGTGGTTGTACAAGTCTACCAGATCTGGCAACTTTTCTGGCCATTGGTTCCTCTCTTCCAGCGGTAGGGTCTTCAGCATATCAATAACCACATGGTTCATTTTCTCGCACAGTCCATTGGTCTGGGGGTGGTACGGTGTGGTTCGAATTTTCTTACAACCGTACATGTTACAGAACTCTTGGAACACTTCAGCCTCGAATGCAGGACCCTGATCCGTCAGTACCCTTTCCGGATAGCCGTGCGGTCGACAAAAGGATGCCTGGAACGCTCTAGCTGCCGTCCTGGCTGTCTGGTCCTTCACAGGCACTACTACCAGGAAACGAGAGTAATGGTCCACAATGGTGAGGGCGTACACATAGCCTGACCGGCTTGGTGTTAACTTCACGTGGTCCAGGGCCACCAACTCCAGGGGCTGCTTCGTGACAATTGGCTGTAGGGGAGACCTTTGGCTGGCATCATCCTTCCGCCTCAAGTTACACGGGCCACAGTCTCGGCACCATTTCTCGATCATCTTTCTCATGTGCACCCAGTAGAACCGATCACGGAGTAAGGCCTCCAACTTCTTCCACCCGAAGTGCCCTGCGTTATCATGATACGCTGCTAGGACCATTGGAGCATCCCTCTGCGGAACCACTATCTGCCAGACAAGTTCATTTGTTCGATAGTTGACATATCTCTTGCAGAGCTTGCCCTGGTAGGTGAACAGTCGTCCCCTCTCCTTCCACAGCTGCTGGGCTTCCTCTGGAGCGTCTGGGCCAAGATGGGTCTCAGCTTGCGCTAGCTTCTCTTTGACCAATCGCACGGCCGGGTCACCATTCTGTGTTTCTTCCCAATTATGGTGGAGTAATGGATTGACCGAGACCTCGTGCTGGTTTAAGCGCTTCACTCCCACAGCATGCTCACACTGTGAAACACCCTGGTGATGGAAAGCCGGTAACTCTATCTCTTCGAGTTCATCCAGGTCTTCTCCAGACTCGGGTAAGTGAGGCATTCTGGACAGCGCATCAGCATTGTTATTCTTCTTGCCAGCCCGATACTTGATGGTAAAGTCAAAGTTAGACAGCCGGGCCATCCATCGCTGTTCCATCGCACCTAACTTGGCTGTTGCCAGGTGTGTCAACGGATTGTTGTCCGTGAAGATGGTGAACTTGGCCGATGCCAGATAGTGCTTGAAGCGTTCAGTCACTGCCCACACAATAGCGAGGAACTCCAGCTTGAAGGAACTGTAGTTTTCTGGATTCCTTTCCGTGGGCCGAAGCTTCCTACTGGCGTACGCTATTACCCTCTCTCTGCCTCCCTGTACCTGGGACAGAACTGCTCCCAGTCCCACGTTGCTGGCGTCTGTGTACAGTATAAACGGTTGGCTGTAGTCAGGGTAGGCCAGAATTTCTTCTCCCGTGAGAGCCCCTTTCAGCCGGACAAAGGATGTTTCCAGTTGGCTGCTCCATTCAAATGGAGGGCTCTGCTTCTTAGCCTGCTTCGGCTGGCCCACCAGGAGATCTTGAAGGGGCGCTGCTATCTTGGTGAACCCATCAATGAACCTTCGGTAGTAGCCCACCAGTCCAAGGAACTGCCGCACCTCCTTCACCGTGGTGGGTCTTGGCCAGTCCTTGATTACCGTGACTTTCTCCGGATCAGGTGCCACGCCTTCTGCGCTGACCACATGACCCAGGTACTGTACCTTTGGCTTCAAGAGGTGACATTTGGACGGCTTGATCTTCAGGCCATATTTCGACAAGGACTCAAACACTTCTGCTAAGTGCTTCAGGTGGTCCTCATAAGTCTTGGAGTAGACTATTACGTCATCCAGGTACAGCAGCACGGTTTCAAAGTTGTGGTGGCCCAAGCAGCACTCCATCAACCTTTGGAATGTCCCTGGGGCGTTGCAGAGCCCGAATGGCATACAATTGAACTCACAGAGACCCATTGGTGTCGTGAATGCAGTCTTCTCCTTGTCCGCCTCTGCCACGGGAACCTGCCAATACCCACTGGTGAGATCCAAGGTGGAGAAATAGTTAGCTGACTTTAAGGCTGTTAGTGACTCCTCTATTCTGGGTAGTGGATAGGCATCTTTATGTGTAATGCGGTTAATTTGCCTGTAATCTACACACATTCTCATTGTACCATCTTTTTTCTTTACGAGCACTAGTGGAGCTGCCCAGGGGCTACAACTATCTCTGATAACCCCAGCCTCCTTCATTTCCCGTAACATTTCCTTGGCACACTGATACTGTGCGGGGGGTACAGGGCGGTATCTTTCTTTAATGGGATGATGATCACCCGTGGGGATTTGATGTTGAACCCCTTTCACCTGCCCAAAATCTAGGGGGTGTTTGCTGAAGACCCGCTCGTACTCCTGTACCACCCGGTAAACCCCATGCTTTTGGTGCGAGGGGGTGGAGTCGGTGCCTACATGTAATTTTTGGCACCAGTCTTCCGGCTGCCCCTTGGAGCCATTGTCTTCCGCCTGGTCGGACGGGATCAAGGGTTCCACTGCTTTAATGGTATTGTTGCTGACAGTGTACAATTTTGCCACAGTGGCATACCGGGGCAATTTGGCCTCCTCCTCCCCACAATTCAGGACACGGACGGGCACTCTCCCCTTGCGGACGTCCGCTACCCCTCTGGCTATCAGGACTCCAGGCCTACTGTCTGAATACATTGGTTCTACCAAGGCATGGTAATCCTGACCCTTGAGGCCTATTGCTGCCCGACACCATATCAACATTTCACTTCTTGGGGGTATTACAATGGGGAGGGGGTCACTTACCCTCACACTGCCAATTTCTCCTCCGGCCAGCTCTACCTGCTGCCTCCTCATCAGGGCTCTGATCTCCCTCTGTAGGACACGCTGCTGCCCGGAGCTGGCAGTTTCAGACGCCTGTTGTAACAAAATTATCACTTCGGCAATACAATTTTCTATCACATTTGTACCAAGAGTTAGCAGTGGGTCAGATTCTTTGCGATCAATATCTACAATTATCATCCCCTGACATGGCAATTCTACCCGCCCCACTTTAATGGTTACTTCTTTGTACCCAATCTGAGGTAAGGGCTGACCATTACTGGCCACAATTGTTAAATCATCATCTGGGCCATGGTCAATGTCTGAATCGGCCCAATATCTTTTGTACAGTTTGTGGGGGATGGTTGTTACCTGGGACCCCGTATCCAGGAGGGCATTCAAAGGGATCCCATCCAGCACAATAGGAAGGACCGGTCGTCCTCCCACATACTTGCTGCGGCTGGGGGTTGAGCCGGGCTTCCTTACACCTGGGGGTCGGCTCCTGGCCCCAGGCTCGGCCCATTTAAAGGACAGCGTCGTGCAATGTGGCCCGCCTGGTTGCAGTTGCGGCAGATCGGTTGTCCTGTTGAATCATACCGGTCTGTGTCTCTGCCTCGGGTCGGCGGAATCCTTCTCTGTCGCATCCATGGGACGTCCTCTGGGCTGGAGGCCAACTCGATTTTCGCAGGCGAGGGGGTCATTTGTAGAGACTGCACGGTCTTGGCAAGGGCAGCCACAGTCTTGGTCAGCTCCTGGACCTGTTGTCTGAGCTCCGCAGTGGGATCCTTATCCAGGGACTGCGCCTCAACCCCTGCAGTGGCTCGTGTTGCAGGCACCACCCCTGGGTACGTGATAGCAGGAGGCCGGAGGGGTACTGGGTCACTCGGTGTAGATTCTCTCAGTACCCTGATGGCCTGGTCCTTAAACTTGGCAAAGTCCAGAGCAGGGTTCTGCAGGACCAGGATACGCAGCTGGGTCCTGTGGGCATCTGACAGGAGCCCCTCTATGAACTGCTCAGTTAGGAGTTTGTCTTCTTCACGTACACCCTCTGGGTCCACCTGTTTAACTGCTTTCAGGGCCTCTTGCAGGTTTAGGGCATAGTCCCTTATGCTGTCTGTGGCCCGCTGCTTGCACCCAAAGAATCTCATCTTTATCTCTGCTGCGGTGCGAGTGTCAAACGTACTCTTTAGCTTGGCCAGTATCTGGGCTGCTGTCCCTTTATCTGTATCAGGCCATGACTTTGCTTCACGCTGGGCTGCGCCGGCTAGCTGTCCCATTAATATGCCCACCTTCTGGCTCTCAGTCAGCGGATACACCCGGAATAAGCTGTGCAGGCTTTCTCTGAAGTCACTCAAGGTATGGGACTCCCCGGAGTATTGCGGCAGCCATTCTGCTCCCGGTATGTATGGCATGGTGATCGGCATTACCGGCGCTACAGTGGGGGCCGGGGCGACGGCGACTGGGATTGCTTCTGCTGGTGCTGCGGCGTCTCGGGCTATGGCAGCCACCTGCCCTCCCTCTGAGTCGGACATCTTCCTCCCCCTTAGTGAACCTTACCAGGCTCCGTTCACTTTTCAAATTTTCTTCCGGGTCGCGCGGGGTTAACAGCGCTCTGCTCTGATGGCGCGCTCCCTTCGCGCTCTTTGTCAGGCACGCCCCCCTTCTTCCTGCGCTCGGCGAGGCTAATGGCGGCGGTGGTCTGCAGCCAGTACACAGTCTTTTAAGCACAATTCCGGCAGGCGCACAGTACCCGGTGGGACCGGGCACGAAATCCTGTTCGTGACGCCAAAATTGACTCGCCCACCCCAGGGCTATGGGACACCCGGTGCCGGGCCGGACTAGTCCGGTGGTAGTCAGTGGTGGCTGGGCCCGGCTCCGTGGCCCTGGTGGGTGTCAGTTGAATATGTGGCTTGCTTGTTAATGGTTGTGTTCGTGACGCCACCTGTGGCATGCGGCTATTAAGCCGCCGCTGCTGTGTGAGGCCTCCGGGATGATGATATAGCAGCTATGGTAGTACTGCTCCCCACAGGTGGAGCAATGCCCGGGGCACAGTTGGTGCTTGTGAAAGTCTATGGTGCTGTGTGACTAACACGGTGCAGGGCCGACAGGCGAGGAAAGAACCAGGCACAAACAACAGTCTCTTTACCTTTTCCTCTTTTACTCTGGGAACAGTCCAGTCCTGGGAGACCGTTACAGGTGGTGATGGGGATCCGGTCGGCCTGGAAGTACTTGGGGTGATCTTTCTGGCCAGCTGAGTATGAGGCCTACTCCTGTACCTTTCTTGGTGATGATAGGACCCTGCTTCTCTGAATCCAGCAATGGCCCTCTTCGCTGCTGGGACCAATGGCACGTCCCTTCCCTCTGTAGGTGGCTGCGCAGGCCCACTCTCTGGTGCTTCTCTGCTGGGGTCCACACCGGGCCCTGAGGCTGCAGCTGTACCTTGGATGTGTCTGGGCCAGGGGCTTGCAGCTCCCCTGCCCTTCGGATTCGGCTACCAGGGACGGATTTTATACCCTGGCAACCACAGACTCCGATGTCCGAGTCTCTCTGCTGCCTCTCAGCTACTCCTGCTTCTCTGGGCCAAACTGCTCCAGCTCTAGGCCCCAGATTCACAGGACAGCTCACTCTGTGTCTGTTCACTTCTGCTGCTCCCTACAGACTAACTAACTCCTCCCCCAGGTCAGGCTTAAGGAAGCTCCCTGAAACTTCAGGTTCAGAGCTCCCCCTACTGGCCTGAGGGAGAAACTGCGGTGGATGTTAACTTACTGGCCAGTAGATTTCCCCATTACCTCCAGGCTCAGCATTAACCCTCAGGAGGGCAATGCCGTTGTGGCGACCAGGTCCTAGGGCGCCACACTCCCCCTTAGTTAAATTCAGTACTCCCGGACTGTAGAAACAAAACATAACATGTCATACATTTCATCCCAATATGGGAGGCACATTCTCTTTAACGTTACAATCTTAAACATTTCTATAAGAGTCCAGTGTGGCTCCCTGCCGGGTGTCCATTACACTGCTCCATGGGGGACCCGCCGCGATCAAACCCCCAACGTAGGCTCTGGGCGTGCGTCAGAGCATTGATGACCCCACTCTATGCACGCCGGACGGGTTTTTCTTCAGGGGTGTTTGAGCACACTGGTGCTAACTATGAACAATTTAGGTGTTGGCCACCCATAGTCCAGTGGCCCAATTGTCCATTTTCGCAATCAAAGAAAAAGAAAACATTTTGTACACAACATGACAGACATTTTGCATAACTATTTACACTCTAATAAGTACTCTTTACTTTATACAGTAGACTCCCTATACCTTAGAGGGGGTTGTCCCCGAGTGCTGCGCTGGGACCTACGTAGCTCTGGTGTTTGCCCCTGACTACGTGGTGCGTCTTCTATCTCAGCACTACAGGTGGGCCTAACCCCAATAGGTAAGCGTGATGGTTGCCTTTGTGGTCTAGGAGTCGCCAAGGGTATGACAGGTTCACCACTGACAGGGGGTTGATCCTCCTGTTCCACTGCTGGCGTGTCATCTCGTGCTGGAGCGGACGATTCTTTAGGTGGATCCGGAACCTTTTCTGTTTCTGGCTCGACCAACTGCGGAAACGCCAAAACTGGTACCACTATGGCATTGTTGATTCGGGTCCAAGTTTTGGGGAACTTCCCAAGGATGGTTTGAATCATCTCCCCTTCTTTCTCTTGACTTTGGGGACTTCCTTGTACTCCTTCCATTTCTCTTTGGATTCGGCACCGTTCAGGGCACGCTTTCAGGCGGTCTCGGGAAATTGCTTGACAGGTCTTGCCTTCATCTTTGCTTATGAGGCATACCTTACTATTGTCAAAGTTGGAGGGGATAATGGTGTAGGGCTCGTTTTCCCACTGATCATCCAACTTATGCGTCTTCCGCTTCTTCTTGAGGACTTGTTCTCCAGGTGCTAAGGGAGTTGCTGGGGCTGTTTGATTGTAATGCTGTTCTTGTCTCGTTCTTGCTTGAGACAGGCTCCTTTCCACGCACTCCTGGACCTTACGGTACCGCTGCTGCCGTTCTGCATCCCAATCCTCTATTTCTTGAACCGCCTCAGGCGACACAGTCCCCATCTCAAAGTCTACAGGCAACTTGCCTGGTCTGGCTCGCATCAGGTAAGCGGGGCTGCAGTTGGTCGAATTCACTGGGATGTGGTTGTACAAGTCTACCAGATCTGGCAACTTTTCTGGCCATTGGTTCCTCTCTTCCAGCGGTAGGGTCTTCAGCATATCAATAACCACATGGTTCATTTTCTCGCACAGTCCATTGGTCTGGGGGTGGTACGGTGTGGTTCGAATTTTCTTACAACCGTACATGTTACAGAACTCTTGGAACACTTCAGCCTCGAATGCAGGACCCTGATCCGTCAGTACTAGAGTTGAGCGCGGTTCGTGGTTCGTGGTTCTCCAGTTCGCGGCTCGAGTGATTTTGGGGCATGTTCTAGATCGAACTAGAACTCGAGCTTTTTGCAAAAGCTCGGTAGTTCTAGAAACGTTCGAGAACGGTTCTAGCAGCCAAAAAACAGCTAAATCATAGCTTGGTTTCTGCTGTAATAGTGTAAGTCACTCTGTGAATCAAACTATTATCACATTTCAGTGTATAGTGTGCGTGAACAGCGCCTTCAGATCACTGCTGTTTCTATAATGGCGATCGCCATTTTTTTTTTTTTTTTTTCTTGTCTTCCTTCCCTAAGCGCGCGCGTCTTGTGGGGCGGGCCAGCATGTCAGCCAATCCCAGACACACACACAGCTAAGTGGACTTTGAGCCAGAGAAGCAACGGCATGTGTGATAGGATCTGCATGTCACATGTCCCTGCATTATAAAACCGGACATTTTCTTCACGGACGCCATTATCTGCCTTCTGCGTCTTTGGTGTCAGACATCACTGTCGCAGCTCCGTCTTCCTGAGTCCTATAGCCGATACAGCTGTATGCGCTGCATACACAGCGTTAGACAGCTTAGGGAGAGCACTTTATAGCAGTCCTTTTAAGGGCTCCAACCGGCAGGGTCAGAGAGCCATAGGTGACAGGTCCTGCAAACAGCAACAGCGTCTGTGTAGCCCAGGTCAGGGATTTCCTACCTGCATTTCACCATTAGGAGGGAATAGAAAGGCAGTCTTCCATTCCTCTACCCAGAGCACCACAATCCTGCCACTGTACCCTCTTGTCCTCTGCACACTCCAACTGATAACTAAGCCATTATACTAGCAAACACTCAGTGTACCTAGTGGCATCCTATACGTGGCTATTGGACTTTGCTATAGTCCCACTAGTGCAAAGACATTTGCAGAGCGCGTCTGCCTGCATTGCACACTACAACTCATTCTAACCAAGCCATTATACTAGCAAACACTCAGTGTACCTAGTGGCATCCTATACGTGGCTATTGGACTTTGCTATAGTCCCACTAGTGCAAAGACATTTGCAGAGCGCGTCTGCCTGCGTTGCACACTACAACTCATTCTAACCAAGCCATTATACTAGCAAACACTCAGTGTACCTAGTGGCATCCTATACGTGGCTATTGGACTTTGCTATAGTCCCACTAGTGCAAAGACATTTGCAGAGCGCGTCTGCCTGCGTTGCACACTACAACTCATTCTAACCAAGCCATTATACTAGCAAACACTCAGTGTACCTAGTGGCATCCTATACGTGGCTATTGGACTTTGCTATAGTCCCACTAGTGCAAAGACATTTGCAGAGCGCGTCTGCCTGCGTTGCACACTACAACTCATTCTAACCAAGCCATTATACTAGCAAACACTCAGTGTACCTAGTGGCATCCTATACGTGGCTATTGGACTTTGCTATAGTCCCACTAGTGCAAAGACATTTGCAGAGCGCGTCTGCCTGCGTTGCACACTACAACTCATTCTAACCAAGCCATTATACTAGCAAACACTCAGTGTACCTAGTGGCATCCTATACGTGGCTATTGGACTTTGCTATAGTCCCACTAGTGCAAAGACATTTGCAGAGCGCGTCTGCCTGCGTTGCACACTACAACTCATTCTAACCAAGCCATTATACTAGCAAACACTCAGTGTACCTAGTGGCATCCTATACGTGGCTATTGGACTTTGCTATAGTCCCACTAGTGCAAAGACATTTGCAGAGCGCGTCTGCCTGCGTTGCACACTACAACTCATTCTAACCAAGCCATTATACTAGCAAACACTCAGTGTACCTAGTGGCATCCTATACGTGGCTATTGGACTTTGCTATAGTCCCACTAGTGCAAAGACATTTGCAGAGCGCGTCTGCCTGCATTGCACACTACAACTCATTCTAACCAAGCCATTATACTAGCAAACACTCAGTGTACCTAGTGGCATCCTATACGTGGCTATTGGACTTTGCTATAGTCCCACTAGTGCAAAGACATTTGCAGAGCGCGTCTGCCTGCGTTGCACACTACAACTCATTCTAACCAAGCCATTATACTAGCAAACACTCAGTGTACCTAGTGGCATCCTATACGTGGCTATTGGACTTTGCTATAGTCCCACTAGTGCAAAGACATTTGCAGAGCGCGTCTGCCTGCGTTGCACACTACAACTCATTCTAACCAAGCCATTATACTAGCAAACACTCAGTGTACCTAGTGGCATCCTATACGTGGCTATTGGACTTTGCTATAGTCCCACTAGTGCAAAGACATTTGCAGAGCGCGTCTGCCTGCGTTGCACACTACAACTCATTCTAACCAAGCCATTATACTAGCAAACACTCAGTGTACCTAGTGGCATCCTATACGTGGCTATTGGACTTTGCTATAGTCCCACTAGTGCAAAGACATTTGCAGAGCGCGTCTGCCTGCGTTGCACACTACAACTCATTCTAACCAAGCCATTATACTAGCAAACACTCAGTGTACCTAGTGGCATCCTATACGTGGCTATTGGACTTTGCTATAGTCCCACTAGTGCAAAGACATTTGCAGAGCGCGTCTGCCTGCGTTGCACACTACAACTCATTCTAACCAAGCCATTATACTAGCAAACACTCAGTGTACCTAGTGGCATCCTATACGTGGCTATTTGACTTTGCTATAGTCCCACTAGTGCAAAGACATTTGCAGAGCGCGTCTGCCTGCATTGCACACTACAACTCATTCTAACCAAGCCATTATACTAGCAAACACTCAGTGTACCTAGTGGCATCCTATACGTGGCTATTGGACTTTGCTATAGTCCCACTAGTGCAAAGACATTTGCAGAGCGCGTCTGCCTGCGTTGCACACTACAACTCATTCTAACCAAGCCATTATACTAGCAAACACTCAGTGTACCTAGTGGCATCCTATACGTGGCTATTGGACTTTGCTATAGTCCCACTAGTGCAAAGACATTTGCAGAGCGCGTCTGCCTGCGTTGCACACTACAACTCATTCTAACCAAGCCATTATACTAGCAAACACTCAGTGTACCTAGTGGCATCCTATACGTGGCTATTGGACTTTGCTATAGTCCCACTAGTGCAAAGACATTTGCAGAGCGCGTCTGCCTGCGTTGCACACTACAACTCATTCTAACCAAGCCATTATACTAGCAAACACTCAGTGTACCTAGTGGCATCCTATACGTGGCTATTGGACTTTGCTATAGTCCCACTAGTGCAAAGACATTTGCAGAGCGCGTCTGCCTGCGTTGCACACTACAACTCATTCTAACCAAGCCATTATACTAGCAAACACTCAGTGTACCTAGTGGCATCCTATACGTGGCTATTGGACTTTGCTATAGTCCCACTAGTGCAAAGACATTTGCAGAGCGCGTCTGCCTGCGTTGCACACTACAACTCATTCTAACCAAGCCATTATACTAGCAAACACTCAGTGTACCTAGTGGCATCCTATACGTGGCTATTGGACTTTGCTATAGTCCCACTAGTGCAAAGACATTTGCAGAGCGCGTCTGCCTGCGTTGCACACTACAACTCATTCTAACCAAGCCATTATACTAGCAAACACTCAGTGTACCTAGTGGCATCCTATACGTGGCTATTGGACTTTGCTATAGTCCCACTAGTGCAAAGACATTTGCAGAGCGCGTCTGCCTGCGTTGCACACTACAACTCATTCTAACCAAGCCATTATACTAGCAAACACTCAGTGTACCTAGTGGCATCCTATACGTGGCTATTGGACTTTGCTATAGTCCCACTAGTGCAAAGACATTTGCAGAGCGCGTCTGCCTGCGTTGCACACTACAACTCATTCTAACCAAGCCATTATACTAGCAAACACTCAGTGTACCTAGTGGCATCCTATACGTGGCTATTGGACTTTGCTATAGTCCCACTAGTGCAAAGACATTTGCAGAGCGCGTCTGCCTGCGTTGCACACTACAACTCATTCTAACCAAGCCATTATACTAGCAAACACTCAGTGTACCTAGTGGCATCCTATACGTGGCTATTGGACTTTGCTATAGTCCCACTAGTGCAAAGACATTTGCAGCACGTCTGCCTGCGTTGCACACTCCAACTAATTATAACTAAGTTGCATTGTCAGGGATATTTATTCTTTATTATTCTGCTGTTAATAAAGCTAGACCACCACTGCAATCTTCACCACCTCTCAATTTTTACTACCACATTTTCAGTCCACAATCTTGTCGCAATCAACATGAGTGGCAAAATGACAGATGCTGGTGGAAAGGGGAAGAGGCGTGGTGGAAAAGGCAAAAAAGGTTTTGTCCGTGGGGAAGGTGGCAAAGCTCCATTATCATCTGCTGAAGATAGACCATCTACCAGCAAAAGTAAGATGTCTACTACTTACCGTGGACAATCCGATGTGCTCCCTTTTTTACGGACACGAACAACAGGAAGAAAGGTAGATGATGGGCAAAAAAGGAAAATGCTTGAATGGATCTCAAGTGGTCCAACAAGTGCCCTCTCAGCCACTTCAAGTACCGCATCCAAAAAACACCAGTCCTCTGAGTTGTCATCCCAATCACACTTGATTTCTCCCAGCTCTGAAGTCTCCATCAGCCCTGCACAGTATGGTGGAACTGAGATGGCTGAGTCTGCAGAGCTGTTCAGTCACACTATAGCCTGGGAATCAGAGGTCTGCTCCCAAGCTACAGTGAGTACAGAACAGGAAATGGTCTGCAGTGATGCCCAGAACCTTTGTGACTCAGATTCAGGCCGTGAGGACCAAGTTTCTGAGCATAATGTTGACCCTTTGTCACAAACTGTAACACCTGTGGTTATAGACAATGAGGAACATATTGATGAAGATGAGACGCAGATACCCGATTGGGATGACAACTTAAATATTCCGTCAGGGCAAGAAGAGGCTCGGTCTGAGGGGGAGGGGAGTGCAAACACAACAATTGATGATGACGTTCTAGATCCCACCTACTGTCAACCCCCAGTCAGGCACTCGAGGAGGTCAACAGAGGCGGTGGAGGAGGATGCAACCGACGACGAAGTTACCTTGCGCCTTCCTGGACAGAGTCGGAGCACTGGTAGCACGTC
Organism: Anomaloglossus baeobatrachus; assembly: GCF_048569485.1. NCBI lineage: Eukaryota > Metazoa > Chordata > Amphibia > Anura > Aromobatidae > Anomaloglossus > Anomaloglossus baeobatrachus. Next base: position 341,464,649 of record NC_134357.1, on the reverse strand, counting down.
TACAACTGCATCCTCAGCCACCACTCTGCCTATGAGCATTATTCGGGGTGGATCAACAGGTCGCATGGCCTCTAAGCCTTGCCTAGCCTGGTCCTTTTTTCACATCGAAAAAGATCGCCCAACTCATGTGATATGTAACATTTGTCATGATTCTCTTAGTAGAGGTCAAAAGCTCAGCAGTTTGACAACTTCTTCCATGAATCGTCACATGAATAAATATCATAAGTCCCGGTGGGAAGCTCACCGTGCTGCAATGCGGCCTAGCGGAGCGAACCATCCACCGCCCGCCCCTTCCACTGCATCCGCGCGCTCTTCATCTTCTAGGACTGTGGGGACAGCTGCCACACCTGTTTTTCCACGCAAAACTTCCACCACTGTAACCGCAACAGGCAGTTTGCTTGTAAGGTCGTCAGTTGGTTTGGAAGGGGAAACAAGTGAGTGTGTACAGCTCTCTCAGACATCGATAGCACCAACGTTGGATGAAGGCAACATCATGTCTCCGCCTGCACTTTCCTCACAAACCTGCATTTTTCCAGGGACACCCTACTCAACACCGTCTACACACAGCAGCCAGATCTCTGTCCCTCAGATGTGGTCAAATAAAAGGCCACTTCCTCCGACCCATGACAAAGCTAAGAGGTTGACTCTATCCCTCTGTAAGCTGTTGGCTACCGAAATGCTGCCTTTCCGCCTAGTGGACACACAGGATTTTAGAGACCTTATGTCTGTCGCTGTGCCCCAGTACCAGATGCCTAGTCGCCACTACTTCTCTAAGAAAGGTGTGCCCGCGCTACACCAGCATGTCGCACACAACATCACCGCTTCCTTGAGAAACTCTGTGTGTGAACGGGTGCATTTCACCACCGATACTTGGACCAGTAAGCATGGACAGGGACGTTACATGTCGCTGACTGGGCACTGGGTAACTATGGTGATAGATGGTGAAGGGTCTGCTGCACAAGTCTTGCCGTCCCCACGACTTGTGTGTCAATCCTCTGTCTGTCCAAGTTCCGCCACTGCTTCTGCATCCTCCACCTCATCTGGGTCCTCCACCTCCGCCCCAAGCCTGCCTGGTCAGGCCACCAGCGTTCTCACTGCGCAGAAGGAATCACGCACCCCTCATTACTATGCTGGCAGCAGAGCGCAACGGCATCAGGCGGTCTTTAGCTTGACATGTCTTGGTAATAAGAGTCACACAGCTGAGGAGTTGTGGTCAGCTTTGCGGTCCGAGTTTAATAAATGGTTGTCTCCACTCAAACTGCAGCCTGGTAAGGCCGTGTGCGACAATGCTGCAAACCTGGGTGCGGCACTTCGCCTGGGCAAGGTGACACACGTACCTTGTATGGCTCACGTGTTGAACCTTGTCGTGCAGCAATTTTTAACACACTATCCCGGCCTAGATGGCCTTCTGAACAGGGCACGAAAACTGTCAGCTCACTTCCGCCGTTCAAGCGCCGCAGCAGAGCGACTTGCATCGCTCCAGAAGTCTTTCGGCCTGCCGGTTCATCGCCTGAAATGCGATGTGGCGACACGCTGGAATTCAACTCTCCACATGTTACAGCGACTGTGGCAGCACCGCAGAGCCCTGGTGCAATACGTCATGACGTATAGCCTGGGCCAACGAGATGCAGAGGTGGGGCAGATCACCCTGATGGAGTGGTCTCAGATCAAGGACCTATGCACCCTTCTGCACAGTTTCGACATGGCGACGAATATGTTTAGCTCTGACAATGCCATTATCAGCATGACGATTCCAGTCATTTACATGCTGGAGCACACGCTAAACACTATTCGGAGTCAGGGGGTGGGACAACATGAAGGGGAGGAACTACAGGAGGATTCATATGCGCAAGGGACAACAACATCACGAAGGTCCAGACGTTCATCATCACCAACGCAGCAGGCATGGGACCATGGGGGACAGGGATCGACAAGGGCGCATAGTAGCAGGCGAAATGTTGAGCAAGGTGCAGGAGAACATGAAGAAATGGAGGACGAACTGTCCATGGACATGGAAGACTCAGCGGATGAGGGAGACCTTGGTCAAATTTCAGTTGAAAGAGGTTGGGGTCAGATGTCAGAGGAAGAAAGAACGGGTAGCACCTCTATGCCACAAACACAGCATGGACTTGGTCCGCATGGCTGCGCAAGACACATGAGTGCCTTTTTGTTGCACTACCTCCAACATGACAGTCGTATTGTCAAAATTAGAAGTGATGATGACTACTGGATTGCCACACTATTAGATCCCCGGTACAAGTCCAAATTTTGTGACATAATTCCAGCCATAGAAAGGGACGCACGTATGCAGGAGTATCAGCAGAAGCTGTTACTAGATCTTAGCTCGGCTTTTCCACCAAACAACCGTGCAGGTGCAGGGAGTGAATCTCCCAGTTGTAACTTGACAAACATGGGACGGTCTCGTCATCTTCAACAGTCTACCCGTACCAGTAGGACCTTTTCTGGTGCCGGTAACAGCAATTTTATGGAATCTTTTCATAATTTTTTTAGACCCTCTTTTGCAAGGCCACCAGAGACAACAAGTCTGACACATAGTCAACGGCTGGAGAGGATGATACAGGAGTATCTCCAAATGAACATCGATGCCATGACTGTGCAACTGGAGCCTTGCTCCTTTTGGGCTTCAAACCTACAAAAATGGCCAGAGCTCGCAACTTACGCCTTGGAGATTTTGTCGTGTCCAGCTGCCAGCGTTGTCTCTGAACGTGTCTTCAGTGCTGCTGGGTGTGTGCTGACAGATAAGCGCACGCGTCTGTCCAGTGACAATGTGGACAGACTGACGTTCATCAAAATGAACAAGTCATGGATCCAGAAGGAATTTACTACCCCTGTGTCATCCTGGGGAGAGTAAATGCTTGTGGATTTGGAATGTGCTTGATGCAAATCAAAACATCCTGTTTGCAACTAGGGCCCAAGTGCTGCCACTGATGGGGTGGGTGTCTGTGTGGCCCAATTTTTGGAAAAAAGGGAGACTCCGCTTGGAGTAACCCTTGCTTGCTGTGTTTTTAAAAGAAGCCAAGATGAACAGAGCTGGGATCAGGAAAGACTTTGCTACCTACCCCGGTGTCATCCTGTGGACGGCTAAGAATAGCGTATTTTTGAATGTGCTTGATGCAAATCAAAACATCCTGTTTGCAACTAGGGCCCAAGTGCTGCCACTGATGGGGTGGGTGTCTGTGTGGCCCAATTTTTGGAAAAAAGGGAGACTCCGCTTGGAGTAACCCTTGCTTGCTGTGTTTTTAAAAGAAGCCAAGATGAACAGAGCTGGGATCAGGAAAGACTTTGCTACCTACCCCGGTGTCATCCTGTGGACGGCTAAGAATAGCGTATTTTTGAATGTGCTTGATGCAAATCAAAACATCCTGTTTGCAACTAGGGCCCAAGTGCTGCCACTGATGGGGTGGGTGTCTGTGTGGCCCAATTTTTGGAAAAAAGGGAGACTCCGCTTGGAGTAACCCTTGCTTACATTGTTTTTAAAAGAAGCCAAGATGAACAAGTCATGGGTCAGCAAAGACTTTGCTACCTACCCCGGTGTCATCCTGGGGACGGCTAAGAATAGCGTATTTTTGAATGTGCTTGATGCAAATCAAAACATCCTGTTTGCAACTAGGGCCCAAGTGCTGCCACTGATGGGGTGGGTGTCTGTGTGGCCCAATTTTTGGAAAAAAGGGAGACTCCGCTTGGAGTAACCCTTGCTTACATTGTTTTTAAAAGAAGCCAAGATGAACAAGTCATGGGTCAGCAAAGACTTTGCTACCTACCCCAGTGTCATCCTGGGGACGGCTAAGAATAGCGTATTTTTGAATGTGCTTGATGCAAATCAAAACATCCTGTTTGCAACTAGGGCCCAAGTGCTGCCACTGATGGGGTGGGTGTCTGTGTGGCCCAATTTTTGGAAAAAAGGGAGACTCCGCTTGGAGTAACCCTTGCTTGCTGTGTTTTTAAAAGAAGCCAAGATGAACAGAGCTGGGATCAGGAAAGACTTTGCTACCTACCCCGGTGTCATCCTGTGGACGGCTAAGAATAGCGTATTTTTGAATGTGCTTGATGCAAATCAAAACATCCTGTTTGCAACTAGGGCCCAAGTGCTGCCACTGATGGGGTGGGTGTCTGTGTGGCCCAATTTTTGGAAAAAAGGGAGACTCCGCTTGGAGTAACCCTTGCTTGCTGTGTTTTTAAAAGAAGCCAAGATGAACAGAGCTGGGATCAGGAAAGACTTTGCTACCTACCCCGGTGTCATCCTGGGGACGGTTAAGAATAGCGTATTTTTGAATGTGCTTGATGCAAATCTAGCTGTGAAGTGTACAACTGGGGCCCAAGTGCTGCCACTGAAGGGGTGGGTGTGTGTGGGGCCCAATTTTTGGAAAAAAGGGAGACTCCGCTTGGAGTAACCCTTGCTTGCTGTGTTTTTAAAAGAAGCCAAGATGAACAGAGCTGGGATCAGGAAAGACTTTGCTACCTACCCCGGTGTCATCCTGGGGACGGATAAGAATGGCGTATTTTTGAATGTGCTTGATGCAAATCTAGCTGTGAAGTGTACAACTGGGGCACAACTGCTGCCACTGAAGGGGTGGGTGTGTGGGGCCCAATTTTTGGAAAAAAGGGAGACTCCGCTTGGAGTCACCTTGCGGTGTTTTACATGACTTTAGAAGGGCGTGCCATGCCTATATCTGTGTGTCCTCCTCTTTTTCCTTGTCCAGCTGTTTTGTTTTCGCATGAGTACATGTCCTTGTCACTTTCCCATGTGTTTGTGTTGTGTTGTGAGTTGTTTGTCACCTTTTGGACACCTTTGAGGGTGTTTTCTAGGTGTTTTACTGTGTTTGTGATTGCCTGCCATTGTTTCCTATGGGCTCGAGTTCGGTTCGTCGAACGTTCGACGAGCCGAACTCGAGCCAGACCCCCCGTTCGGCGAACCGCCTCGAGCCGAACCGGGACCGGTTCGCTCATCTCTAGTCAGTACCCTTTCCGGATAGCCGTGCGGTCGACAAAAGGATGCCTGGAACGCTCTAGCTGCCGTCCTGGCTGTCTGGTCCTTCACAGGCACTACTACCAGGAAACGAGAGTAATGGTCCACAATGGTGAGGGCGTACACATAGCCTGACCGGCTTGGTGTTAACTTCACGTGGTCCAGGGCCACCAACTCCAGGGGCTGCTTCGTGACAATTGGCTGTAGGGGAGACCTTTGGCTGGCATCATCCTTCCACCTCAAGTTACACGGGCCACAGTCTCGGCACCATTTCTCGATCATCTTTCTCATGTGCACCCAGTAGAACCGATCACGGAGTAAGGCCTCCAACTTCTTCCACCCGAAGTGCCCTGCGTTATCATGATACGCTGCTAGGACCATTGGAGCATCCCTCTGCGGAACCACTATCTGCCAGACAAGTTCATTTGTTCGATAGTTGACATATCTCTTGCAGAGCTTGCCCTGGTAGGTGAACAGTCGTCCCCTCTCCTTCCACAGCTGCTGGGCTTCCTCTGGAGCGTCTGGGCCAAGATGGGTCTCAGCTTGCGCTAGCTTCTCTTTGACCAATCGCACGGCCGGGTCACCATTCTGTGTTTCTTCCCAATCATGGTGGAGTAATGGATTGACCGAGACCTCGTGCTGGTTTAAGCGCTTCACTCCCACAGCATGCTCACACTGTGAAACACCCTGGTGATGGAAAGCCGGTAACTCTATCTCTTCGAGTTCATCCAGGTCTTCTCCAGACTCGGGTAAGTGAGGCATTCTGGACAGCGCATCAGCATTGTTATTCTTCTTGCCAGCCCGATACTTGATGGTAAAGTCAAAGTTAGACAGCCGGGCCATCCATCGCTGTTCCATCGCACCTAACTTGGCTGTTGCCAGGTGTGTCAACGGATTGTTGTCCGTGAAGATGGTGAACTTGGCCGATGCCAGATAGTGCTTGAAGCGTTCAGTCACTGCCCACACAATAGCGAGGAACTCCAACTTGAAGGAACTGTAGTTTTCTGGATTCCTTTCCGTGGGCCGAAGCTTCCTACTGGCGTACGCTATTACCCTCTCTCTGCCTCCCTGTACCTGGGACAGAACTGCTCCCAGTCCCACGTTGCTGGCGTCTGTGTACAGTATAAACGGTTGGCTGTAGTCAGGGTAGGCCAGAATTTCTTCTCCCGTGAGAGCCCCTTTCAGCCGGACAAAGGATGTTTCCAGTTGGCTGCTCCATTCAAATGGAGGGCTCTGCTTCTTAGCCTGCTTCGGCTGGCCCACCAGGAGATCTTGAAGGGGCGCTGCTATCTTGGTGAACCCATCAATGAACCTTCGGTAGTAGCCCACCAGTCCAAGGAACTGCCGCACCTCCTTCACCGTGGTGGGTCTTGGCCAGTCCTTGATTACCGTGACTTTCTCCGGATCAGGTGCCACGCCTTCTGCGCTGACCACATGACCCAGGTACTGTACCTTTGGCTTCAAGAGGTGACATTTGGACGGCTTGATCTTCAGGCCATATTTCGACAAGGACTCAAACACTTCTGCTAAGTGCTTCAGGTGGTCCTCATAAGTCTTGGAGTAGACTATTACGTCATCCAGGTACAGCAGCACGGTTTCAAAGTTGTGGTGGCCCAAGCAGCACTCCATCAACCTTTGGAATGTCCCTGGGGCGTTGCAGAGCCCGAATGGCATACAATTGAACTCACAGAGACCCATTGGTGTCGTGAATGCAGTCTTCTCCTTGTCCGCCTCTGCCACGGGAACCTGCCAATACCCACTGGTGAGATCCAAGGTGGAGAAATAGTTAGCTGACTTTAAGGCTGTTAGTGACTCCTCTATTCTGGGTAGTGGATAGGCATCTTTATGTGTAATGCGGTTAATTTGCCTGTAATCTACACACATTCTCATTGTACCATCTTTTTTCTTTACGAGCACTAGTGGAGCTGCCCAGGGGCTACAACTATCTCTGATAACCCCAGCCTCCTTCATTTCCCGTAACATTTCCTTGGCACACTGATACTGTGCGGGGGGTACAGGGCGGTATCTTTCTTTAATGGGATGATGATCACCCGTGGGGATTTGATGTTGAACCCCTTTCACCTGCCCAAAATCTAGGGGGTGTTTGCTGAAGACCCGCTCGTACTCCTGTACCACCCGGTAAACCCCATGCTTTTGGTGCGAGGGGGTGGAGTCGGTGCCTACATGTAATTTTTGGCACCAGTCTTCCGGCTGCCCCTTGGAGCCATTGTCTTCCGCCTGGTCGGACGGGATCAAGGGTTCCACTGCTTTAATGGTATTGTTGCTGACAGTGTACAATTTTGCCACAGTGGCATACCGGGGCAATTTGGCCTCCTCCTCCCCACAATTCAGGACACGGACGGGCACTCTCCCCTTGCGGACGTCCGCTACCCCTCTGGCTATCAGGACTCCAGGCCTACTGTCTGAATACATTGGTTCTACCAAGGCATGGTAATCCTGACCCTTGAGGCCTATTGCTGCCCGACACCATATCAACATTTCACTTCTTGGGGGTATTACAATGGGGAGGGGGTCACTTACCCTCACACTGCCAATTTCTCCTCCGGCCAGCTCTACCTGCTGCCTCCTCATCAGGGCTCTGATCTCCCTCTGTAGGACACGCTGCTGCCCGGAGCTGGCAGTTTCAGACGCCTGTTGTAACAAAATTATCACTTCGGCAATACAATTTTCTATCACATTTGTACCAAGAGTTAGCAGTGGGTCAGATTCTTTGCGATCAATATCTACAATTATCATCCCCTGACATGGCAATTCTACCCGCCCCACTTTAATGGTTACTTCTTTGTACCCAATCTGAGGTAAGGGCTGACCATTACTGGCCACAATTGTTAAATCATCATCTGGGCCATGGTCAATGTCTGAATCGGCCCAATATCTTTTGTACAGTTTGTGGGGGATGGTTGTTACCTGGGACCCCGTATCCAGGAGGGCATTCAAAGGGATCCCATCCAGCACAATAGGAAGGACCGGTCGTCCTCCCACATACTTGCTGCGGCTGGGGGTTGAGCCGGGCTTCCTTACACCTGGGGGTCGGCTCCTGGCCCCAGGCTCGGCCCATTTAAAGGACAGCGTCGTGCAATGTGGCCCGCCTGGTTGCAGTTGCGGCAGATCGGTTGTCCTGTTGAATCATACCGGTCTGTGTCTCTGCCTCGGGTCGGCGGAATCCTTCTCTGTCGCATCCATGGGACGTCCTCTGGGCTGGAGGCCAACTCGATTTTCGCAGGCGAGGGGGTCATTTGTAGAGACTGCACGGTCTTGGCAAGGGCAGCCACAGTCTTGGTCAGCTCCTGGACCTGTTGTCTGAGCTCCGCAGTGGGATCCTTATCCAGGGACTGCGCCTCAACCCCTGCAGTGGCTCGTGTTGCAGGCACCACCCCTGGGTACGTGATAGCAGGAGGCCGGAGGGGTACTGGGTCACTCGGTGTAGATTCTCTCAGTACCCTGATGGCCTGGTCCTTAAACTTGGCAAAGTCCAGAGCAGGGTTCTGCAGGACCAGGATACGCAGCTGGGTCCTGTGGGCATCTGACAGGAGCCCCTCTATGAACTGCTCAGTTAGGAGTTTGTCTTCTTCACGTACACCCTCTGGGTCCACCTGTTTAACTGCTTTCAGGGCCTCTTGCAGGTTTAGGGCATAGTCCCTTATGCTGTCTGTGGCCCGCTGCTTGCACCCAAAGAATCTCATCTTTATCTCTGCTGCGGTGCGAGTGTCAAACGTACTCTTTAGCTTGGCCAGTATCTGGGCTGCTGTCCCTTTATCTGTATCAGGCCATGACTTTGCTTCACGCTGGGCTGCGCCGGCTAGCTGTCCCATTAATATGCCCACCTTCTGGCTCTCAGTCAGCGGATACACCCGGAATAAGCTGTGCAGGCTTTCTCTGAAGTCACTCAAGGTATGGGACTCCCCGGAGTATTGCGGCAGCCATTCTGCTCCCGGTATGTATGGCATGGTGATCGGCATTACCGGCGCTACAGTGGGGGCCGGGGCGACGGCGACTGGGATTGCTTCTGCTGGTGCTGCGGCGTCTCGGGCTATGGCAGCCACCTGCCCTCCCTCTGAGTCGGACATCTTCCTCCCCCTTAGTGAACCTTACCAGGCTCCGTTCACTTTTCAAATTTTCTTCCGGGTCGCGCGGGGTTAACAGCGCTCTGCTCTGATGGCGCGCTCCCTTCGCGCTCTTTGTCAGGCACGCCCCCCTTCTTCCTGCGCTCGGCGAGGCTAATGGCGGCGGTGGTCTGCAGCCAGTACACAGTCTTTTAAGCACAATTCCGGCAGGCGCACAGTACCCGGTGGGACCGGGCACGAAATCCTGTTCGTGACGCCAAAATTGACTCGCCCACCCCAGGGCTATGGGACACCCGGTGCCGGGCCGGACTAGTCCGGTGGTAGTCAGTGGTGGCTGGGCCCGGCTCCGTGGCCCTGGTGGGTGTCAGTTGAATATGTGGCTTGCTTGTTAATGGTTGTGTTCGTGACGCCACCTGTGGCATGCGGCTATTAAGCCGCCGCTGCTGTGTGAGGCCTCCGGGGTGATGATATAGCAGCAATGGTGGTACTGCTCCCCACAGGTGGAGCGGAGCCCCGGGGACACTGTTAGTGCTTGTGAAAGTCTATGGTGCTGTGTGACTAACACGGTGCAGGGCCGACAGGCGAGGAAAGAACCAGGCACAAACAACAGTCTCTTTACCTTTTCCTCTTTTACTCTGGGAACAGTCCAGTCCTGGGAGACCGTTACAGGTGGTGATGGGGATCCGGTCGGCCTGGAAGTACTTGGGGTGATCTTTCTGGCCAGCTGAGTATGAGGCCTACTCCTGTACCTTTCTTGGTGATGATAGGACCCTGCTTCTCTGAATCCAGCAATGGCCCTCTTCGCTGCTGGGACCAATGGCACGTCCCTTCCCTCTGTAGGTGGCTGCGCAGGCCCACTCTCTGGTGCTTCTCCGCTGGGGTCCACACCGGGCCCTGATGCTGCAGCTGTACCTTGGATGTGTCCGGGCCAGGGGCTTGCAGCTCCCCTGCCCTTCGGATTCGGCTACCAGGGACGGATTTTATACCCTGGCAACCACAGACTCCGATGTCCGAGTCTCTCTGCTGCCTCTCAGCTACTCCTGCTTCTCTGGGCCAAACTGCTCCAGCTCTAGGCCCCAGATTCACAGGACAGCTCACTCTGTGTCTGTTCACTTCTGCTGCTCCCTACAGACTAACTAACTCCTCCCCCAGGTCAGGCTTAAGGAAGCTCCCTGAAACTTCAGGTTCAGAGCTCCCCCTACTGGCCTGAGGGAGAAACTGCGGTGGATGTTAACTTACTGGCCAGTAGATTTCCCCATTACCTCCAGGCTCAGCATTAACCCTCAGGAGGGCAATGCCGTTGTGGCGACCAGGTCCTAGGGCGCCACAGGTATGAAAAGGACAACATAGTGTTCCAGCAGGACAAAAACCCAAGAAATTGCAGATATAGTTTAACAATTCAGAATATGGGTTATTACTGTAGAACTTAGATGCAGTTGGAGTTTTCTTATCATACAGAACAGCTGGTTACTAGTTGCAGAGGATAAGGTTATAAATCATGCCTTATGAAGTATTCTCCATGTATTACACTGCTCGACCTGACTCTGATGATAAGTGTTACTCAGCGTTACTCTCCGTCCTCTGTCAGCCTCTGGGCGAGATGTATGAGGAGTTCAAGCATTGCTTCTCCTTTCAGCTGATTCTCATATCCCCTCTGCTCCGTGAGGCTCTTTAACTGTATATTACATAGCCCGGACTGTCACAGTGAGCCTCCCTCACTTAATAAATCCATCCATCTCGCTGACACATGTTTAGAACAGCGTCTCTTGTGCAGGACTGAGACATCACTCTGAGAATGAACATGTTGCTGAGTAGAATGGTACTGAGACTCCTGTCATATGCAGTCCTCGCAATCGAAGAGTAGCTGGGCGCAGCATTTCAATGCACTATACATTACTTCTAATGATGCAGTGTTACATAAGGCAACCTAAATACTGTACGTATCGCAGTATATGGATTATTACTGCACACAACATTTTCCAACACTCATATCCATGATACACTTAAGTAACTGCCCCTCTTAACTAACATATTAAGCCAAATACTTCTTTGTGGATTATTTTACTTTGGACATATTAAGACGCTTCTCTTTAATAGGGCTCATTCAGACAAGTATATTGATCCCACTGGCGGACACAGATAAAAGAGAGCCCTTGTGCAAGAACAATTTATGGGCCCTTTGAAGTCCAATCGAAATGCAACCCTTTACCCATTGAGCTCCTGTGCAGCAATGATATGTCCACCCCTGATCGATCCGTTTGCTGTTCGTGTGCTTCACTGGCCTCTTAGGAACAGCACATGGACCTATTATAGCCAGTGTGCCTGTGCATAGCGCTGATGGCCTGTGTGGAAAAGAACTGCCACATGCACTACTTTGGTTCGGTTTATGGACCAGAATAATGCATGTCATAATTCATAAATGGCAGCTCCAGCACCCGTATGCAATTTGTGATGGTCATTGGTCTGGTTTTCAATACAATCATCTGACCCTGACCCAAATCTTGACAAACAATCTTTTTTTGGGTTCAAGTTTGGCTCTGTCTAATACATTTGTTGTTCTCTTCAGCTACGAGGGGCTGCTGACAAGTCTTTGGTTTTAGAAAGAAACGAGATAGGATGATGAAACTTTACATTTATTCTACATACTCTTCACTGAACTCAACACACTTCTTACATTGGTATTCCAAGTTCTGTAAGGCTAGGAAAAAGAAGGATTTCGGTTGTGCCTCAAACCAGGCATCCATAGCAGCCATGGCATCAGAAATGGTGTGAAATTTGGTGCACTTGAGGTGTTTTTTCAGGTTTGGAAACAAATGATAGTTGGAGGGAGCTAGATCTGGAAAATAAGGTGGGTGGTCAACCAGCTGGAAGCCCAGCTCTGCCAATTTTACTGTGGTCGCTTGTGCAGTGTGAGTGGAGGCGTTGTCTTGTAGGAACAAGATTTCTTTCGACAGCTTGCCATGACGTTTGGCCTTCAGAGCTGCCTTCAATTGGTCCAAAAGTAATATAATGTAATACCTTGCATTGATGGTGGAACCCTATTGAAGGTAGTCCACTAGCAGCACGCACTCCATATCCCTGAACACAGATGCCATCACCTTAGTCGCTGATTTTTGCACTCTGAACTTCTTTGGACGAGAACTACTGTGCCTCCACTCTTTTGACTGCTCCTTGTTTTCAGGGTCATACAAATAAATTCTCATCCATAGTTCCAGTCGATTCAGGAAGTTCTTATCAGTCCGGAAACGCTAACAAATGGACCAGGAAGTTTTCCCTCACATGCTTCTCTGATCTGTTGTCAAACATTTGGGGACCCACTTTGCAGATAGCTTCCTCATGTCCAAATGTGCATGGATGATGACACAAACACATTCATGGGTAATCCCCATGATGTCTGCTATTGCTTTAGCTGAAATTCGTCAATTCTCCAGTATGAGGTTGTGCACAGCATCGACGATCTCTGGAACAACCACCACTCTTGGTTGTCCAGGACGTTCCTCATCATTGGTGCTGAAGTGGCCCATTTTAAATTTGGCAACCCAGTTTTTAACTGAGGAATATGAAGGGCATTGATCCCCCAATGTCTGTGACATATCACCATGAATATCCTTTGCGGACTTTCCTTGCAGAAACAAGAATTTTATCACTCATCTGCTCTCAGTTACTGTGAATATCGCATTAGACTCCACCATTTTGTGTTACCGCGTGTGAAGAACACTGTTGCCATAAGCAACCAACACGAAATTTTGAAAACATATATTAGACACATAAGGCTTTCATGTGATGTAACATTCGTTACCATAGAAAGAAAAAGAGATCACAAAGCCAAAGACTTATCAGCAGCCCCTCATATTTAGATCTTGACCTCAACTTCACTTAACGGTGTTGTTTGGAGCCCCACATTGCCTTTCTTATAGAATAATGGGCTCCACATTACCTCCATGCAGTATAATAGGCCCTACATTGACTTCCATACAGTATAATGGGCCCTACATTGCCTTACTGCCATATAGTATAAAGGGTCCCAGATTGCCTCCCATATAGTATAATGGGCCTACATTACCTTCCAAACAGTAAAATGGGCTGCACTTTGCTTTCCATGTAGTATAATGGCCCTATATTGGCTTTCATGTAGTATAAAATGCCCCATATTGCCTTCAATGTTCCCCAAATTTTATAATGGGCCCTAAATTGTGCTCTATATAGGATTATGTGCCTCACATAGTCCTCCATATAGTATTATGTGCCTCACATAGTCCTACATATAGTATAATGTACCCCCCATAGTCCTTCATATAGTATAATATGCCCCACATTGACTTCTATGTATTATAATGAGGCCCTCATTGTACTCATTGATTTAAATAAAAAAATACTTGCCTTCCCTCGCGCTCTCCTGCTCCGATCTCTTCAGCATGTATTCTGCAGCTCTTCGCTGGTCAGAGCTCAGAATCAGCAGAAGAATGATGGAGGAGGGAGCAGACAGCAGATTGCTCCCTCTTTCATTATTGCTTTCAACCGTATCGGTATCCATGATGCCGATACAGTTGAACATGAGAAGCAGGGCAGGCGGGCCCTGTGCCGGCGCTGGCACCAGGTCCCCCGACTCATGGGCCCCACTGCTGCCACGTGGTCTGCTGTCATTAGTGGTACGCCTCTGACTGCAGATCAGAACCTCAGCTGGTGATAAGAAATTACCAGTTGATTATGACTTTTAGGACTTCCTAACTATTTTGTCAAGATGAAATGCAATTTAGCCTTTATTCACACGTCACTGTTTCATCATTATTTGCCAAAACCAGGAGTGTTTCCAAAACAGAGAACAGGGGTCAAACTTTCAATTATAGTTTATCTATGTAAGTTAAATTCCTGGTTTTGGCACACAGCTACTGATGCAAAATATTGGCCAAATACTGATGTGAATGAAGCGCCCCTGAGACTCTCAAGGCAGTACAGGGAACTGAATCCTCTTGGGGATGCAGGAGCTACCCCCTGGGACCTGGAGTACCAGTGCCGATTCCATCAAAACACGACCAAAATCCTAGTTCTCCACTCCACACTGGGCATATAGGGTTAACCATGTAAGGGGATGGTCACCAACGAACGGGAACAAATCCCTGGGTATAGCCAGCCTGGTGGAAAGAGTCAGAGAGTTGGAAGTGAGGAGTGAGTCGAGTAGCACACAGGAGAGGTGTGCGGACGTGCCTGAGCTGGGTCCGTGTAACGGTGACCCCGGGGGCACAGGAGAGAGGTCGCCAGGATGGGTACCGAAGATACAGCTGGGACCGGAGCACGCATGGGGCACAGGGCCCTAGGTTAGGCGCAAGTTTTAGACTGTTTGGAAAATACCTGCCCGGTGAGGACACCTTCATGTACTTCACCAAACCAAATAATCCGGGGGCATCAGCAGTAAACTAGGATCGGGGTTCGGACGCTTATCTCCCCGCAGGGTCTGCTCGGCCCGACATACGGAGAAGGAGACTGTACCCCAAAAGTGACAGTCGGGGCCCCACACGCTCCACGCTACGGGGACCCAATCAACTGAGAGTGCCAGGGACAGAGCAACCTGGGTCACTACATTGGCACTGGTCCTCCAAGGGACTTGAACCAGCAACCACTGGGTCCACAGTTAGTAGAGATTGTTAAAGACAACCCGGTGTGGTCTCTGTTATTTCCCCTGTTAAATCTCCCAGGTGCAGCCCTACCTGCGGAGGGCCTACCATCACAGCTGCCATTACCACCAACCCTGGGAGTACCCACATTCAGCAATGGTGGTTCTCCATCCTTAACCGCAACCCGCAGGTGGCGTCACATGACCAAAACTCTTAACTCCCCTGTAAATACCACCCATTACAAAAGGGGCCCAGGGCATGGAACCGGGCAACGGCCACCAGAGGGACATTCCCATTTGTTATTGCCCGGGACCGAGTACCCCATATCCCTGGGCGCTACATGAATAAGACCTTGCTTCTATTAGAAAAGATTAGCTTACTGTCATTCTAAGGACTCAATAAGGTCTTATTCAGAGGTATGTGATTTTTCTGGTACCTAAAAACATGGACTGCTGTTCATCAGCATTTTGGATACGAGTTTCATCAACGTTTGGTCAGTTTTAACGGGATACTCGGATCATTGCGCATGATCCCTGGACTTCCTGTATGCACCCCGGCTTCAAACTGGTGTAATGCGCATGACTGGAAGTGCTGGGTATTCTGATCATGCGCACTGACCCTATGCCCAGAATTTTGAGGTGGTCCAACAGGTGCGCGTGTCACTGGTGATGATAAACGCTGAGCAGTGCGCATTGAATAGCATGTTAGCACGCCCCTGTGGGCTTGCTAACATGGTAAGAGGGCGGAATGAGCGCAGGAGCTAACGCCTTTGCGACTAGTCGCTGGCCTCATTAGCATATGATAAAAGATCTTTAGAAATACTTTTTCTAAAGATCTTTTTATCTATCATAGTGTATACAGGGAGGCTTGGGCAAGGATTAGCAATATGCACCCAAAACTGCTTGTGGATCTCGGTGCATATTGGACCTGACAGGTTCCCTTTAACCATCAGTATCTGTATTCACATATGAAAAAAAACGAAAAATAAATTACAAAGCTTTTCCCATACGTTCCAATATCCAAGTTAATCTGTGCTGTATTGTCATATTAAACACCCCTACATTATTTGTTTTGTTTTCTAACTTTTGTTCCTCTTGAATTATCTCTTTTTTCTCTGCAGCTCTTTGTTTACATGCAGCTCAACCAAACATGATAACTTACTATGCCGAACCTCACAGTCAGAGGGGGCACCACCCGTTCTCACTGTCCAGCCCCGCCCTCTGCACACACATTGACTGTCAGTATTCGGCCCAGCACTGACCTGTTATCACTCTAGCATTGGAAATAGTCCCACATCGGGCTCTGCACCCCCCCCCCCACACATCGGGCTCTGCACCCCACACACACATCAGGCTCTGCACCCCACACACACATCGGGCTCTGCACCCCACACACACATCGGGCTCTGCACCCCCACACACATCGGGCTCTGCACCCTACACACACATCGGGCTCTGCACCTCCACACACATCGGGCTCTACACCCCCCCCACACACATCGGGCTCTGCACCTCCACACACATCAGGTTCTGCACCCACATACACATCGGGCTCTGCACCCCACAGACTCATTGGGCTCTGCACCCCACACAAACGGGCTCTGCACACCACACACACATCGCGCTCTGCACCCCTTGCACACATCGGGTTCTGCACCTCACACACATACATCAGGCTCTGCATCCCCCACCACATAGGGCTCTATACCCCACCACAAACATAGGGCCATAGCAGCACAGTAGTGATGTCACCGCTGTACTGATCTGTCAGACACAGACAGCGGGACAATACTGAGAGACAGTGCAGCGCTCCCTCTCATCAGGGCTTTCAAATGTGTTGGCATTTGAATGTGTGATCCTGAGCAGGGGGCCCCGTGCTGGCGGGGATACCACGGCAGCCGCCGCCAGACTACTCCCCCAGCTCACAGGCCCCACAGCAGTTGCGGGGGAGGTTGCAGGGACAGTATGGGGTGCGGGGGGATGTGTGGGAGGATGGGCGGGGACTCCACGCACTGTACCCGCCCAGTAGGACGGCAACATGAAGACTGCTCTGTGGCTGTCAGCTATGTGGTCGTGACGTCACAGGAAGCAGCAAAATCCTGGCAGGAGTGGTCACATGACCGATCTGAGCCGGGGGAGAGGGGCTGACAGCAGGGCAGGTAAGTAGTTGCTATCTACCTACCTGCCCCAATGAAGCCCAATAGTGCAATAAACAAAAATTTGCAAAATAAGCCGGATTACCCCTTTAATCATGGGCAGCACACGGATTATACACTGACAGCATCCGTGTGCTGTCCATGAGTTTCGCAGACCCATAGTCTTGTGATTTGGATCTAAAATGTGTTTTGTTTTTTTGCTGATGCATGGCCTGAAAAAACCCCATGAAGATGTGGGCAGCGCCATAGATTATAATGGGTATGTGTTCTATCTGTGATAACCATAGATTGAACACGTATGTGAAAAACGGACATCTTAATGAGTCCTTATGCTCATCAGCTTCCCCATCCATAGGATTAACCCTCACTCCAAAGTGTTAGACATGGGATGATCGGCCATTCTCAATGATCTCCTCTTAGCTTCCCATACAACTTAATTCCACTCTTTGTTGGCCATTGCTCTTTATTCAACTGTTTAATTTGGCATTGCCCGTCTTTAAAGTATATGATGATTCCCTTAAATACTTGGCAGGGACCTGGCACTTAAGAGCTTAACCTTTTTCTATTTCAGTATTCACATCACTCTTGACAGATATTACTGTGATTGATATAGTCTACCGAAACCTGTTTTGAAATCGTTCCAAAATCCTGATATTTAAATGATTGAGACCCAGTTGCAGTATCAGACACAGCCCATAGACAGGAGGGGCACTGTTTCTGGGAAATAAAACAGCCATTTTTATTCATGGGCAATCCCTTTAAACAGATGACATCTTATTTTTGGCTTTTATCTGTCGAGTATAGTAGTGTTTACTGATCAATTTCCTTGAAAGTAGCTAAGGGTTAACTTCTTCAATATCTTTCTTGCTTCTCGTACCTTAGACAATGCTTCATCCTGGTGACAAATGCCATTTGTCTTACAAAAGCACTGAATTCCTTTCTATTTTCTCTCTTCCTTCCAGTTTCTCCATAAATCCTGGTCCATTTAATTAATCTCACTTCTAGCGTAGGCTCCATAACACCGGCAAACATAAAATTAATTCATCTGTTTACAGCCATCGCATCTGAAGATGCTTTTCATCCTTCATAATTACACTCACATGCACACACATGGGGCATCTTGGAGTGTGCTAGTTTTAGCATGCATTTCAAGGTTTTCTGTTTAAGGTGAACAGGTTTGTGTAGAGGAAGATAGAATAGCTGCTGCCTGCCTGTGCTGGTGAAGATCCATACATTGTGGTCCTGACCTTCTTGTCCTATTTGGTTCCCTAGATGGTGGGATTACATAGTAAAAGCTCTTGGAGGCAACAGCTGATAGGCACAGGTGGAATTCCAGTCTTCAAGACAGCGAGGCTGACTTCTCTCAGCTGTTACTGGTTCCCACAAAGTCTTTCATCCAGTACTGGATATCTAGCCGTTATAAGTGCATGAGAAAACCCCTAGTCTTCCCGACGTCTCCACAGTTCTTATGTTATTCTTGTCGACCATTTATGACAGTGATTAGGAACTATAATATTTCCAATGAGCGACAGTCACCAGAATGCTTTGGCAGTGGTTTTATCGCTGTTGGATGTCGATTTATTTTTTTTCTTTTCTCTTTAAGTTTTTTTTTTAATTTAAACGCATTCCCATGTAGCATAGGGTCTAAACTCTAACAAATTTACAAGATGGTACTTTCTAATTAAGTGATCCAATAGACAGAATGTATCTTCAGTGCTGGAGAGGAGAAGTAGGGGTTAATTCTGCGCTGTCGCCAAGGAGGAAAAAATTGTTGATTTGATAATAAAAATGTTTTATTCCATAGGTCTACTTGTTTAAGGTTTCAAGACCCGTTCTTCAGGACCAAAAATGATGAAAAATCAACAACATGTTTGTTGATTTTTCATCACTGAAGATTCATCTACATGGGGCTGTGGCAGTCGCCATTGTCTTTTATGCTTTCTTGGTGGTTGCGACCCTCACAACCCTATAAGGTGAGTGTATACTGTTACACACCACTCTTTTAATATCTGGTAAGACCCTATTTGCGCTCTTTGTCCTCAGCTTTTAATAGACAGAATGTGAAGACCAGGTGGACCATAACTTATAGGCCACGTGCACACGTTGAGTATTTGGTGAGTTTTTACCTCAGCATTAGTAAGGCAAAACCAGGAGTGAGTAAAAAATACAGAAGTGACACTCGTGTTTCTAGGCTACGTTTCCTCTGATTGTTCCATGCGTGTTTTTGGCTTACAGACACAGAGGTAAAATACTGACCAAATACTGAATATGTGGACGGGGCCTAATATAAACACGTCACCATTTCTGTATTTCTTACCCACTTCTGGTTTTGACTTAGAAATACTGAGGTAAAAAAACCACCAAATACACACCATATGTACGTGGTCTTAGGTTATGTTCCTAAGATTATTTTTTGGTAAGTTTTTTCACTGCATCTGTGCCGCCCCCACGTCAGTAGCAGCCGGGCTGCTCGGATCCGGACCCGTAGTGTGGCTCGAGGGATCCTCCGGCCCCGATATCACGCGGACACTCCAAATGAAAGGGGACTTATTTGTATGGGATTTGCCGTAGTCAGTCTGTGACGCCACCCACGGTGTGTGGTGATGTGTGGCACCACCGTTGCTGTTGTGGGGCACCCGAGGGCGATGGGATGGCAGCTGGTTGTTAACCCCTCCGTGGGGCCGGTGACTTGATGCAGGGGATGGTGATGGCAGGGGCCGGCGCGCCTGGTCAGACCAGGGAGTCCCAGTTTACTCATGATTAAATAAATCAGACAAGTCCAATGGTTAACCAAGGTGCCGGTAGCTGGCCACCGCAGCCGGATGTACTCTGGTCCCTCACCCAGGGTGATGGTCTGTGTCACATTCCTGTGCACTGTGTGTGATATGGTGGACTTCCCAGTGTGGAACGCGGGAGTCCGCTCCCGGTACTTCTGTTGGGAGCCGTGCCCACTGACACTGACCCGTGGGATCTACTGGGCCCTGGCGGATGCCCTATCCCTCTCTGTGAGTGGTTGTCTGTTTTTGGGACTTTGGTTGGGACAGGACCTGTAATCCTGCCCTCAATTGGTTAATTAGCTAGGCCATTAGTTCTGGTCCTGGCTTCAGGGTCCAAGTACCCCCTCTGTGCACGGTTTCCGGGTCGGTTCTCCGGTGTCGGTACCGGCGGGCTCCAACCCTGCCCCGGTCCACCTCAGATCTCCGGTGGCCGTCTTCCCGTCTCCTGACAGACACGGACCACCGTCTGCCCCCTAGCAAGTACGCCGGGGCTCCAACCTCAACGCCTTTCCTTTCTGTCTCAGCCTTCACTTTCTCCTCCTCAACTACTCCACTCCACTTGAACTTCAACCTAGACTCAACTGAACTCTTTTCCTGCCCCGGGTTCTCCAGACCCCTAGGTGGGCGTTTCTCATCCGCCTGGTCCGGCCCACTGGTGTGCCTTTCATACCCTGTGGGGGGTGACTAGGATTTGGTTGACAAGATTTAACCCTGTGAGGGAAGGTGTTGTGCGGGGGCCTATTTGTGTGACCACCTGGCGGTGCCAGGGCGTCAGACATCAAAAATGCAACATCTTTTACACAGCATAAACTGCTCTGCTTGTTTCAAGGAGTGTCGTACATTTCTGGAGTAAGTTACACCACTCTGGTGGCGTAATTTTTGATGAATTTGATGGGTGGGTGTGACCATGTCTTGTCCCACAACCCAGGACTAGAATGGTCATGTTGCTTGTATAGTACTAACATATTCCACAGTGCTGCTGTTCATAGATTGTCATCACTCGCATCAATCCCTGTCTCCAACAAGGCTCACAGTCATATTTCTATTTCTATTGCAGACAATGGTACACACTATAACCAATGTCTTTGACAATAGCAAACCTTACAAATATGTTTTTTTAAGCATGCAAGGAAACCATACAAAAAGTAAAGGAATACAACAACTTAATAAAAATGTTGTCTTTGTTCAGATTCGAGCGCAGACTGCTAGACAACAGTGCCAACTTATCCACCATGCTGCCTAACTATAATAGATTTGTAGCACTTTATATATTTTGATCTTATGTAATTGGAATATGTAAAAAGAATAATTCTACCACTGTGTTGCAAAATACTACAGTAGTACTGCGTTCTACCTGTATTATATGTACTGTACTACCCTCTACCTCAGAGGTCTCTAACTTGGCTGGGTGTATGGGCCACATATAGAAAAAAAAATAATTTGGGGGCCTGCATTTTTTGCAGGAATAGGTAACCTTTTTGTTGGTACCATATTTTTTTCTGTATTCCTTTGGATCACTGTTTTTGAACATTTTCCCCTAATTTATTATAATAAACATACACTTATTTTGCTTAAATATTTAAAAAAAAAAAAATCATTTTTGATGGTAAAAAAAAGTTATGCTTTTATTTGTTCTTTTTCTTTTTTTTTTTTTTTTTTACATTTTATCCCTGTCTTGTAATATAGTTTTACAATTAGCAACATATAGCAATTTTGGCCAACATCTTTTAATAATGTTCCCCATCCTGTTCCCCTTCTTGTAGTAATGTGCCCCATCTTATTGTAATATGCTCATCCTTGTCCCCATCCTGTAGTAATGTGCCCATCCTGTAGTAATGTACCCAACCTTGTACCCATCCTGTAGTAATGTGCCCATCCTCGTCCCCATCCTGTAGTAATGTGCCCATCCTTGTCCCCATCCTTTAGTAATGTGCCCATCCTTGTCCCCATCCTTTAGTAATGTTCCCCACCATTGTTGTCTTTTACTAATGTGCACATCCTTGTGTCCATCCTGTAGTAATGTCCCCATCCTGTATTAAGGTGTCCATCTTTTAGTAATGTGCCCACCCTTTTTCCGATCCTATAATGTGCCCATGCTGTAAATGTGGCGCCCTGGACTAGCCAGGTCGTCACAGATAACACACAAACACCCCCACCCCCATTAGACAGTAACATTAGCCAAACACAAAATACTTGTTGCCTCCCTCCAGGGTTTGATGTCCACACCAGGTGGGGCGGAGCCAAGCGGTTGGCCCCACCCACCGAGGAGTTCACAGGCCTGGAGGTGGGAAAAGTGACAGAAGTTGGAGTTTGAAGTGAGAGGATCAAGCACTTGGGTGTCTGGGTTTGTGGCCCAGGTACTGACAACAAGGTTGGCAGACGGTGGTGGCCGTCTGCAGGAGTGGTGAAGCAACGCGGAACCGTAGGACCGGGGTCGGGCGTTGGCCCGCCGGTACCGACCGGGGAGCGAAGTGAAGCCAGCACACACAGGAAGGGCCATCGGACCCCGACCAGACTTGGAGCCGCCGACAATAGTCAAATCCGAGTGTGACCGGAACCCCAGGGGTTTCCTAACAACCAAAGAACCGATAGAAGGCAACCGCCCACACCATGAGGGTATACAGCTACCGCCTAAGGCTAGAAACCCAAGGGTCAGCGCCTGCGGGCAAACGGGCTCCTCCGGCATCCATACACCGGGGAGCGGACTACCGTTGGGGATCCATCGTAGTCAAACAGGTACATCAAGGTGCAGGGAAAGACAGCCGCCATCACCTGTCCAGGGAGAGACACTGCAGCCGGCTGCGGGACCCGTCCATCCAGCCGCTTGGTTTACCGAGGACTTTGTGCATCTCTTACTGAGTGAGTACACCCGTGCCATCCGGCACCGCGCCGCGCTGTCCCTGCAACCCTGCACCTCACCAACCCAGCCTCCCCGTCACACCACCGGGCCCCGGGACCACCGACCCCTACCCACGGAGGGGGAAAACAACATCCCAGCTGCTCCCTACCATCGCTCCCGGGGATCCCCGTCACCAGCAGCGGTGGTGCCCATCTTCACCACAACCCGTGGGTGGCGTCACGGACTAAATCCCCCAAACCAACCACCCCTTTCACTCACGGGCCAGGAGCGCCGCTTGAGTCCCCAGGTCCGGCCCACCGCTCGAGCCACCGAGCAGCAGCTGCAGCAGCGCCGGGCCTGAGCGTTGGTGAGCAACCAGCAGCGGCGGCGTCCTCCCCGCCCGCGACATATTCTGTGCCCATCCTTATCCCCATCCTGTAGTAATGTGCCCATACTTGTCCCCATCCTTTAGTAATGTGCCCCATTTCTTTCCTCTTTTACTAATGTGCACATCCTTGTGCCCATGCTTGTTCTCTTCCTGTAGTAATGCACCCATCCTCTAGTAATGTCCTTATCCTGTATAATGTGTCCATCATTGTTCCCATCCTATAATAATGTGCCCATCCTGTAGTAAGGTACGTATCCTGGTTCCCATCCTGTAGTAATATACCCATCATTGTCCCCTCTTACTAATGTGCCCATGCTGGTCCTCTTCTTGGAGCAATGCCCCATCCTGTAGTAATGTGCCTATCCTTGTGCCCATCCTGAAGTAATATGTCCATCCTTGCCCCTATCCTGTAGTAATGTGCCTAACCTTTTTCCCATTATATAGTAATGTGGCCATCCTGAATAATATGCCCATGCTTGTCCGATCCTGTAGTAATATGCCCCATTATTGTCCCCTTTTGCTTATGTACCCATGCAGGTCCTCTTAGTGTAGTAATGTCCCCTTTATTGGTCCTCTTCTTGTAGCAATTTCACAACCTTGTCCCTTATTGAGCCATTATTCACACACACACACACACACACACACACACACACACACACAAACCCAAGACATGACCGTAGCTGGTAGCTGGTGCAAGGGCCACTGCTATCAGCGTTTCATCTGAAATTCATATAAACGTTTTGTAGGCACTGCACAGAGGTAAGCTATCTCTGCACAACTATTCCAATGGCAGCTGCCGGCTAACTAGAGGCAAGCAACTGACATAATACGCATCAATAGTGGCTTCAATTGGAATAGTTGTGCAGAGACAGCTTGACTCTGCGCAGCTCTGGCAAAATATTCCTGTAAAATAATGCGTTAACGGCTGCGGCCCATGCACCGGCCACAATTGTTATTGGCTCCATGTGCTTGCGGGCTGCTAGAAGCAACCTGAGAGACTGCATGCAGTCAGCAGGCCACATGTTTGAGGCTCCTGCTCTACATGCGCTATATATAAGGTACCATTTCATTAGCTGAACTACCCTCTAACTGTACTTCATCTACTTTACTTTTCTTTACCTGTACAACATATACTGTACTATTCTTAAGCTGAAATACATATACTATAGTGTGTTCTACCTGTACTATGTGTACTGCTGCATAACAATACTGTGCATGTATTAAAAGCAAAGAACAGTACATAATACAGGTTTGTACAAAAAAGACCAAAGACCAAAAGGAAAAGGGCTGTAAAGTCATTATATCACTCCTCAAAGATCTCTTATAATGCCCTTAAAGTAGGATTAAATGTCTGGAAAAACTCCATCATAATGACTGCTAAACTGATGTGTATACACACAAAAAGGAGTACAATTTCCATAAAAAATGATAAGCTTTATTAAAGAATTAGAATAAAAACACTAATACACATATACTAATATTACATCAATTGTGAGGAAAAAAGGAGGACCTCTACCAAAACATCACCCCCCACATCAAAGTATGTGTGTGTGCTCAATAAGAGCATATAATGATGCCTGTGACAACCATATATACAGAAGGAATAAACATATCCTGAAATCAGGTAATAAACTGTTGGAATGACACAGAGGCTCCAGAACTTAACCAAAGGTGGATACCTATATGCCAATCATAATAGTAACACCAGATGGAATAGTCAATAGTCAATATGACTTACCCATGTAGGGACAGAAGGAGCACAAGAGCACACACAGTGGGGGGAAGAGGAACCGCAACCAATCCTGAATGCGTATCGCTACTGCTTCCTCAGCAGGACGGAGGCAGGGGTGAGACTCTCACCCCTGCCTCCGTCCTGATGAGGAAGCAGTAGCGATACGCGTTCAGGATTGGTTGCGGTTCCTCTTCCCCCCACTTTGTGTGCTCTTGTGCTCCTTCTGTCCCTATATGGGTAAGTCATATTGACTATTCCATCTGGTGTTACTATTATGATTGGCATATAGGTATCCACCTTTGGTTAAGTTCTGGAGCCTCTGTGTCATTCCAACAGTTTATTACCTGATTTCAGGATATGTTTATTCCTTCTGTATATATGGTTGTCACACGCATCATTATATGCTCTTATTGAGCACACACACATACTTTGATGTGGGGGGTGATGTTTTGGTAGAGGTCCTCCTTTTTTCCTCACAATTGATGTAATATTAGTATATATGTATTAGTGTTTTTATTCTAATTCTTTAATAAAGCTTATCATTTTTTATGGAAATTGTACTCCTTTTTGTGTGTATACACATCAGTTTAGCAATAATACAGGTTTGTGCAGTACAGTACAAGTAGTACAAGTAAGGATCAGTACAGTAGATGTAAATCAGCTGAAGAACATTACATGTAATGCAGGTAGAGAGCAGTACATATAGAAAAAATACTGTGCTGCTCTCTACCTGTACTACATGTACTACGCTATTGTTTAGCTGAAATACATGTCCTGTACTGGTCTCTACCTGTACCATGGGTATTGCTCTAGAACAGGGGTCTCAAACTCGTCAGAGTAAGTGGGCCGCACATAAAAAAAATTTAGGGCAGAGGGCCGCATTCCTTTCAAATTTAATACAATACAATATAATTGTTAATCAATTATTTCAACTATTATAACAATGCTACATTAGTATGCGCTGAGAATCAAAAATACTGTGAAGCGAAACGTCATTTTTTTATATTATTTATTTGTCAAAGAGCCAACCACAGACACTCATTCTCTGTCACAGCATCCATGATTGGCTGTTGGGTCTGTCACACATAATAGTGTAAAAAGAAATAAATAAAAAAAAAGACATAGCGCTCCGCAGTATTTTTGATTCTCAGCGCAGATAGAGTGGAGAGCTACGGGCTGCCACCCCCAGCTGCCTGGCTTTACCTTAGCTGGCAATTAAAATACAGGGAAGCCCAATTGTTTTTTAATTAATGGAAAAAAAATGTGTGGGCTTCCGACTTATTTTGATCACCAGCCAGGTAAAACCAGACAGCTGAGGGCTGGGATTCTCAGCGTGGTAAGGCCCAAGCATTTTGGGCCCCCCACGCTGAAAATCGCTGCCCACAACCGCCCCGGGAAATGGCGCATTCATCACAGCGCCATTTCCAGGTGCTTTACCTGGCTCTTCCAGCGTCCCTGGTGGCAGTGGCACGCTGGGTAATAATGGGGTTAGTACCAGCTTTGAATTCTCAGCTGGTAGTAAACCAGAAATTCATGGCGTCATGTCAAATTAGATGTGACCACCATGAATTTCTAGTAAACAGTAAAAAAACACAACACATAGAAAAATATTTTTATTAGAAGTTAAACAAAAAACACATTTAGGGACTCCATCTTTTTTAGAAAAAAAAAAGCTTCCCTCTGACGTAGTCCAAAGTCAATGTCACCTCAGCTTCATCGCTCTGAACAGATGAGCGTCTGTCCAGACTGACAAGAAGGCTGAGACCAAAAGTAACATTTTCCGGTCTTCCAGTCACCATCATCATCAAAATCATTTTTATCATCATCATACACACACAGCCACCATCATCATCACACAAACACACACGTCAATCATCATCATCATTATACACACACAGCTAACATCATCATCATACACAGCCATTGTCATCATCATCATCGTCACTCACAAACAGCCACCACCACGATCATCATCAGTCACACACAGCCACCACCACGATCATCATCAGTCACACACAGCCACCACCACCACCATCATCAGTCACACACAGCCACCACCGCAATCATTAGTCACACACAGTCACCACCACCATCATCAGTCACACACAGCCACTACCACCACCATCATCATCATCAGTCACACACAGCCACCACCGCCGTCATCATCATCAGTCACACACAGCCACCACCGCCATCATCATCATCAGTCGCACACAGCCACCACCACCATCAGTCACACACAGCCACCACCGACATCATCATGATCAGTCGCACACAGCCACCATCACCATCATCAGTCACACACAGCCACCACCACTGTCATCATCATCATCAACACACAGCCATCATCATCCACACATACATACAGCCATCATCATCACCATCAACACACACATCCATCATTATCATCCACACACACACATACAGCCATCATCATTACCATCAACACACACAGCCATCATCATCATCCACACACACATACACAATCATCATCACAATCAACACACACAGCCATCATCATCATCAACACACAGCCATCATCATCCACACACACATACAGCCATCATCATCACCATCAACACACACAGCCATCATCATCCACACACACATACAGCCATTATCACCATCAACACACACAGCCATCATCATCATCCACAAACACACACACACACACACAGCCATCATCACCATCAACACACACAGCCATCATCATCATCAACACGCAGCCATCATCATCATACACACACACACATCCATCATCCACACACACACAGCCATCATACACACACACACACACACACACACACACACACACTCGCTCACTCATCATCACACACACACACACGCACCACACAAACACAGACACCACAAACGTTCTAACGTGCCCTATGCTCTTGTTCCTTCCGCTGCACCCGCCGGCAAAGCAGCTGACGTCAGCGCTGCTCGGGTCGCGCTGCTGAGCTCGAGTTGAACGCCGCCGTCGATTGATTCGCCCTGACATCTGATTGAACGCTACCTTTGATTGCTCCTCCCTGGTGGCGTCTCCAATGCGGAACTGCAGCCGGCCGCGGCTGCAATGTGAAAGTGCGGCTGGCGACCGCTAAATGACTGGAGGCAGTGGAGGGCAAATATCAAGTGTTCTGCACTGTGTGTCTGTGGGCCGCATAAATCAGACTGGTGAGCCGCGTGTTTGAGACCCCTGCTCTAGAACAATAAGTAGCACAGTACAAGTAGTAGATGTTAGGGAGCTCAGGGTGCAGACCGAGGTTAGTGTCAGATGGGACCCATCTGCCCTCTCCCTACCATAAGGGCCTTCCTGCCCTTTTCCATCCCCTATTGTAACCTTTGTGTTGCGCCGTGCCCTGGACATCCCCTTGTCTGAGCATGACATTGCCTTTCTGCCAAGTGTTTTTTATTATGTAATCTGCCCTATCACCCGGCGGGTGTAACTATTTAAAGCCTCCTCAGTCTTCCAATCTACGCTGGTGATGTTTCTAAAGTGGATCCTACTTGGAACTACAGTTTTCTGATTTGGTGTTTCTCCTTAATTGTTGTTTTTAGTTTGCCCTTGATGGTTGCTTAGGGAGCTATTGGTCCCAGTGGTCATCTGAGTTGTCCAGTTGGGATTATCTCAGTCTGCTCAGGGGCCCTTAGAGACTGCGCAGTTGGGACCTTTAGTTTGTACAAGAGTCAGGCGAGTTAGGTGCAGCAGTTTAAGTAAAATCCTATTATTTCATTAATTACCCACTGTGAGGGTGACATTTTACACCACCATAGGCTATGGCACCTGGTCCCCTCACCTTATGCCACTGGTTGTATTAGATATTTCACTATATATATTATAGCTATTGTGAACAAGCTCCATGACGGACATGAGGATGGAAACAATCACTGTGATAAATGGGTCTTATCTCTTATTCCGCTTTAATCCTACTGCCACCTCTCAGACAGTCTGCTATCACGGGGGTCTTTGGCAGCTTCCTATTTACTCCTTGCAGCTGGCTACCCAAAACATATGGAGCTGCAGCTATACTATATCCAGCCTATTATGATAATGTAACATTCCTCCCGCAGTATGGAAAGAGTAAGAGAAATCCTCTAATCCATCAGACCTTGTCCTCCTTTGATGTCATCGGCCATTTCCCTTTCTTCTATAGGCTGACAAGCCATCTTCCTGTCCTGCTCATCACTTGCCAATCATTCTATGGAGAAGTGGATGAAATATTAACCAGCAGTCAGTGAATCAGATTGCTGACTAGTACATAAAGATATCACAAAGCTGCCATGTACCCGGCACAGCTATAGACGCCGGACACAATGACACACAATCCCATTAACATGGCTGCTTGACAGCAAGGGCATGGGGCAGTTCTTTGATTAATATATTATGTAATGAACAGATTTAACAACTATCAGAAACTATTAACACTTGACATTTGGAAAGATCAAGATTTGTGAAAAAATATTTGAAATAATGAAGTGTAAGTTTTTTTCATAAACTATTTTACTTATAAGGGAATTGTAAAATAAAATTGCAGATCCCTGTGTAAGTTCACAAGGAGCATACCTAAAATTAGTGGCTATTATACACTTTGCAGTGTCAACCACTGGTGACCCTCCAACGAGAGATCGGGACTCCCTTTTGTTAGCTACAATAGTGCAGCTCTTCGGTCTACCCAGCTATTAGGACAGTCTAAATACTATTTTTTTTTCCCTATATTGACCATATAGTGTCACAACAACAAGGGTACACAGTTGTTGAGGACTCAGGGCCCTTATATTAATTTTAAATTAACAGTTTATTCTAAGTTTAGGGGAATACATTTTTATGCTATATGAACTTCACTTTCTTCATCATACCCCTGGTCTGTTAAGAAGAGAAGTAGAAAAACTTTAGCAGTCTATTTCAATATTTAGATTTCCTCAGAAAACCAATTCTGGGGCATGTTATCTTAGTATACCACAGTCCTCTGTAATTCCTTCTAGAAATTCATGAACATATTAAAAACTGAGTGTTACTAAATTTTAAAATTAAAATTCAGTAAATAAAACTTCAGATGAACAACAATTACATTATGTGATTTGTTTAACAAAAAACTAGGCAAACACAACAAAGCGGGGTGTGAAAAATTAAAGGGAACCACCCACCAGGATTTTGCTATGTAAAGTAAAGGCAGTGCCATATTGGCACTAAGATGCTGAATCCAGGCATACCTTTTGTTGAAAGATCCGATGCTTGGTTGTAGAAATAGCTTTAATCAAAGTTGCAGAAATGCACTGCATTTTTATTGACGTGTGCTTCGGGGGCAGTGCCTTTTGTAGTTCAGGTTCTTGATGTGTGTTCCTCCTCCTGCGTCTTTTATTCCACACCAAGAGCAGCAATGGTGGTGTGGAGCTATATTTAAATAAAGAAAAGGGTACATGCAATACAAGACGCAGGAGTAGGAACATACAGTCATGGCCAAAAGTTTTGAGAATGCTACAAATATTTTTACAAAGTCTACTGCTTATGTTTTTCTAATGGCAATTTGCATGTACTCCAAAATGTCATAAAGAGTGATCAGCTTAACAGCAATTACTTGCAAAGTCAATATTGGCTAAGAAAATGAACTTTAACCCCCAAAACACATTTCAACAGCATTGCATTCCTGCCTTAAAAGGAGCAGCTAACATTGTTTTAGTGATTGTTCCATTAACACAGGTGTGGGTATTGATGAGGACAGGGTTGGCGATCAATCAGTCATGATTAAGTAAGAATGACACCACTGGACACTTTCAAAGGAGGCTGGTGTTTGGTATCATTGTTTCTCTTCAGTTAACTATGGTTATCTCTAAAGAAACACGTGCAGCCATCATTGCTGTGCACAAAAATTGGCCTAACAGGGAAGAGTATCGCAGCTACGAAGATTGCACCTCAGTCAACAATCTATCGCATCATCAAGAACTTCAAGGAGAGAGGTTCCATTGTTGCCAAAAAGGCTCCAGGGCGCCCAAGAAGGACCAACAAACGCCAGGACCGTATCTTAAAACTGTTTCAGCTGCAGGATCGGATTACCAGCAGTGCCGAGCTAGCTCAGCAATGGCAGCAGGCTGGTGTGAGTGCTTGTGCACGCACTGTGAGGCGGAGACTCTTTGAGCAAGGCCTGGTTTTAAGGAGGGCAGCAAAGAAGCCACTTCTCTCCAGAAAAAACATCAGGGACCGACTGATATTCTGCAAAAGGTACAGGGAGTGGACTGCTGAGGACTGGGGTAAAGTCATTTTCTCAGATGAATCCCCTTTTCGATTGTTTGGGACATCTGGAAAACAGCTTATTAGGAGAAGAAGAGGTGAGCACTACCACCAGTCTTGTCTCATGCCAACTGTTAAGCATCCTGAAACGATTCATGTGTAGGGTTGCTTCTCAGCCAAGGGAATCGGCTCACTCACAGTCTTGACTAAAAACACAGCCATGAATAAAGAATGGTACCAGAATGTCCTCCAAGAGCAACTTCTCCCAACTGTCCAAGAGCAGTTTGGCGCCCAACAATGCCTTTTCCAGCATGATGGAGCACCTTGCCATAAAGCAAAGGTGATCACTAAATGGCTCATGGAACAAAACATAGAGATTTTGGGTCCATGGCCTGGAAACTCCCCAGATCTTAATCCCATTGAGAACTTGTGGGCAATCATCAAGAGACGGGTAGACAAACAAAAACCAACAAATTCTGGCAAAATGCAAGCATTGCTTATGCAAGAATGGACAGCTATCAGTCAGGATTTGATCCAGAAGTTGATTGAGAGCATGCCAGGGAGAATTGCAGAGGTCCTGAAGAAGAAGGGTCAACACTGCAAATATTGACTTGCTGCATTAGCTCATTCTAACTGTCAATATAACCTTTTGGTACTCATAATATGATTGCAATTATATTTCTGTATGTGATGTAAACATCAGACAAACACAATTAAAAACCAGAGGGCAACAGATCATGTGAAAATATAATTTTGGTGTCATTCTCAAAACTTTTGACTGTACACTGAGGACCTGACCCACAAAGGCCTGCCTCCGATGCACATGTGACGCCCCTGCACTAGTCAGGGTGTCATAGGGAACTGCACTCCTGTCCTTATAGCACCCTCCTTGGTTCCAGGTGCCACCTAATGATATTGCTAACATCAGCATGCAAATCCCAGTCACACACACACCAGTGGGCCGGTCTAGTGGAGAAAGGGACCTAAAAGTCAGGCAGACTGGTGGAAAGGGACAGGGCAGTCGGCTTCAGGGGAGCAAGGAGAGAGGAGTGAAGTAGTAGCTCTCAGGGGGAGAGAAAGCTGGGGAGTTGGAGCTCCCAGGACAGCGAAGCAGCAGCCCTCATGGTGTGAGGGGCTGAGGGGTAGAAGCTCCCGGAAGGTCGGACTAGACTGGAACACAGCAAAGCAATATCATTGGGAGCGGAGACCTGGACGGGCTTCCCTCCTGAGCGGCAGCGGTACTCCAGGACTTTTGGTTTAACTACAGTCTGTGTGTATAATGGCCTTCCAATACAGCACCAACCTCATCCAGCACCACAACTACCAACCGTGAGTTCCCTGCTCCCTGCCTTCCAAGCTTCCAAACCTACATCCCACAGCATACCCCACACCGAGTCCCGGGGCATCCCCCCCTACCCGTGGAGGGTGACCACACCTGGATGCCCCATTCCATCATCCCCGGGTACTCCCAACTGCAGTGGTGGTACTCCTAATTACCACATACCACGGGGGGCGTCACGAACTCTATAAAATCTGTTGTAAATAACCCCCTATATTTGAGTGGCCGCACGACCCCTGGGTCTAGAGACCCTTGAGTCACTGAGAACCCGGATCCAAGCAGCTCGGCTGCTGGCACGGGGGCAGCACACACACATCAATCAAAGTACAGTGCATTTGTGCAACTTTGATTAAAGATACTTCAGCAACCAAGCATCCGATCTTTCAACAACAGATATGCTTGGATACAGCATCCTCATGCCAGTATGGTACTGCCTTTACTTCATATAGCAAAATCCTGGTAGTTGGTTCCCTTTTAGTACACTCATTAAATTAAGATGTTAAGCAGTAGCCAAGTGCTACTATCCTAATGCCATTGATTAATTGTTCTCTAGCAGATGTGACCACCTCTATAAAAGCTGAAGTTTTGGCAGTTTGCTGGTCTAGAGCATTCAGGTGTGTGTTAACACAATGCCAAGGAGGAAAGATGTCAGCAATAATCTGCGGCTGTCCATTAAACTGGGAAAGGTTATAAAGCCATTTCCAAACAATCTGGAGTTCATTATTATTCAGTGAGAACGATTCTTCAAAAGTGTAAAACATTCAAGACAGTTGACAATCTTCCAAAGATTATCATTCCAGAAAATTCACCTTAAGATCAGACCATGCATTGCACAGAGAATTTGTGAAAATCCTAAGAGTTAAATGCATCGGTAAGTATGATAAATGTTTACGTTCATGACAGTACAAGTAGGAAAAGTCTGAACAAGAATGGCTTGTTTGGAGGTTTTGCCATGAAAAAGCTTCTTATTTCTAAAAACAATATGACAGCTAGGCTAAGCTTTCAAAGTTGCTGTATATATGAACAATCCACATGACTTTTGGAACAAGATCCATTGGACAGATTATTATTCTTATTATTATTTATTATTATAGCGCCATTTATTCCATGGCGCTTTACAGTGAAAGAGGGTATACATACAACAATCATTAACAGTACAAAACAGACTAGTATAGGAGGAGAGAGGACCCTGCCCGTGAGGGCTCACAGTCTACAGGGAATGGGTGATGGTACAATAGGTAATGACAGAGCTGGTTGCACAGTGGTATACTGGACTGAGGGTCATTGTAGGTTGTAGGCTTGTTGGAAGAGATGGGTCTTGAGGTTCCTCTTGAAGTTTTCCACGGTAGGGGAGAGTCTGATATGCTGAGGTAGAGCGTTCCAGAGTTTGGGGGAGGCACAGGAGAAATCTTGTACGCGATTGTGGGAAGAGGAGATAAGAGAGGAGTAGAGAAGGAGATCTTGTGAGGATCTGAGGTTGCGTGCGGGTAGGTACTGGGAGGCTAGGTCACAGATGTAAGGAGGAGACAGGTTGTGGATGGCTTTGTATGTCATGGTTAATGTTTTGAACTGGAGTCGTTGGGCGATGAGAAGCCAGTGAAGGGATTGGCAGAGTGGCGAGGCTGGGGAATAGCGAGGGGAGAGGTGGATTAAGTGGGCCGCAGAGTTTAGGATAGATTGGAGGGGTGCAAGAGTGTTGGAAGGGAGGCCAGAGAGCAGGCGGTTGCAGTAGTCGAGGCGGGAGATGATGAGGGCATGCACTAATGTTTTTGCTGATTCTTGGTTAAGGAAAGCACGGATTCAGGAGATATTTTTGAGTTGTAGTCTGCATGAGGTGAAGAGGGCTTGGATGTGTGGCTTGAAGGATAGAGCAGAGTCGAGGGTTACTCCAAGGCAATGAGCTTGTGAGACTGGGGAGAGTGAGCAACCATCAAGTTTGATGGAAAGGCTTCTTGGAGGGGATGAGTGAGGAGGAGGAAAGACAATGAATTCTGTTTTGTCCATGTTAAGCTTTAGGAATCGCGCAGAGAAGAAGGATGAAATAGCAGACAGGCATTGTGGAATTTTGGTTAGTAGAGAGGTAATGTCAGGTGAGAGGTAGATCTGCGTATCATCAGCGTAGAGATGATACTGAAAGCCGTGGGACTCTATGAGCTGTCCCAGGCCGAAGGTGTAGATGGAGAACAGCAGGGGTCCAAGAACTGAGCCTTGGGGGACACCGACAGATAGGGGGCGAGATGAGGAATTGGTGTGAGAATGGGAGACACTGAAAGTTCGGTAGGGTAGGTATGAGGAGATTTAAGATAGGGCCAAGTCTGTGATGCCCAGAAATGAGAGAATCTGTAGTAGGAAGGAATGGTCTACTGTGTCGAAGGCAGAGGACAGGTTCAGGAGGAGGAGGACAGAGTAGTGTCGCTTGGCTTTGGCGGTTCGTAGATCATTGGTGACTTTGGTTAGGGCAGTTTCAGTAGAGTGATGAGGTCGGAAGCCAGATTGTAGCCGGTCAAAGAGGGAGCAGGAGAAGAGGTATGAGGACAATTCAAGATGGACATGCTGTTCCAGTAGTTTTGAGGCATAGGGGAGAAGGGATATGGGGCGATAGTTTGACACAAAGGATGGGTCAAGGGAGGGCTTTTTGAGGATCGGTGTAATGGAGGCATGTTTAAAGCATGAGGGGAATACACAACTTGTTAGTGATAGGTTGAAGAGATGGGTTAGGGCTGGGATGAGGACTGCGGTGATGTTGGCGATGAGGTGCAATGGGAGCGGGTCAAGTGCACAGGTGGTTAGATGTGATCTTGAGAGTAGAGTGGAAAGATTGTTTTCTGTCATGGTGGAGAAGCTGGATTTGGAGGAAGAGGGCTGAGTAGCGATGATGAGGGGCTGTGGTGATTGTGGGCCAAAGCTTGCTCTGATGTTGTCAATCTTCTGCTTGAAGAAAGAGGCAAAGTCTTCAGCTGAGATGAGAGGAGAGGGAGGTGATGCTGGAGGACGGAGGAGAGAATTGAAAGTGTTGAATAGCTGTTTAGGGTTGTGAGAGAGAGAGGATATGAGGGATGAGAAGTAGGTTTGTTTTGCAGCAGTGAGTGTGGACTTGAAGGTGGTGAGGGACTCTTTATATGCAATGAAGTGCTCAGTGGAATGAGACTTCTTCCATCTGCGCTCAGCAATTCTGGAAGCCTGTCTCAGATATTTAGTCTGACTCGTGTGCCAGGGTTGCCTGTTGATTGTGCGGGTTTGGTATGAGTGAGGGGGGCAGCTGATTCGAGAGCTGCAGAGATTGTAGTGTTGTATAAAGTTGCAGCAGCATCTGCATCGTGTAAAAAAGCAATGTCTGTGAGTTGGAGAAGGGACTGTGAAAGTGCGTGTAAATCAAGGTGTTTGATATTTCTGCGAGGGTGTGAAAGTTTGTGGAGGGGGGGTTGCGTACTTGGAGAAGAGAGGGAAGAGAATGTGAGTAGGTTGTGGTCAGACGGGGGAGAGGCGAGTTAGAGAAGTTAGATAGGGAACAGAGGCGAGTGAAGATGAGGTCCAGCATGTGGCCATCTTTGTGAGTAGCTGCAGAGGACCATTGAGTGAGGCCGAAGGAGAAAGCGAGTGTTAGAAGTTTGGAGACAGATGAGTGGGAAGTGTCAATGGGGATATTGAAATCACCCATAATGATGGTGGGGAAGTCGGTGGAAAGGAAGTGTAGTATCCAGGTGGTGAAATGATCAAAAAAGGCAGTGGCTGGCCCTGGAGGGAGGTAAATGACAGCCAGTTGAAGGTTGGAGGGGGCGTAGATGCGTACGAAGTGCACCTCAAAAGAGGGGAGAGTAACAAAGGGTGGTAGTGGAATTGGTGTAAAAGAGCATTGGTCGGACAGGAGCAAACCAACTCCTCCACCATGCTTGTTACTGGCGCGGGGGGTGTGAGAGAGTTGGAGGCCACCATAATAAAGTGCAGCAGGAGAGGCTGTGTCAGAGGGGGTGAGCCATCTTTCTTTCTGTGATGGCAAGAATGGAAAGTTTATTAGTGATGAAAAGATCATGAATGTAGGAAAGTTTGTTGCAGACAGAGCGAGCGTTCCGTAGAGCTCCTGTTAGAAGGACTGGGGGAGCAGGGGCTGGGTGGATGGGTATGAGGTTTGTGAGGTTGCGGAAATTAGTGATATGTTGTGGATGAGGGTTTGAAGTGACAATAGGGATGTGGTGAGAAGGACCTGGATTAGGAGAGATATCTCCAGCAGTGAGGAGAAGGAGAGAGAGTGTTAGTAGGTGGGAGCAGGAGAGGCCATGAGGTGGCTGTGTGTGTCTGGAGACACAGGGCGAAATGTGGAGGAAAATCTCTGAGGGGAAGGTGAGATGGGTGGGGAGGATGGAGGGAGAGATGAAAAGTTCATTACTGGGTTAAGGGATCAGAGGCGGCAGTAGAAAGTGAAGTATTATAGGGGTGAAAGTGAAGAAAAACACAAACATTGTTTACAGTGACTATGTATGCAGTTACCTTCCGGTCACTTCCGGCTCAATTCTGGCTTAATTCAATGCATCATACTTATATGGTGCATACTTGTATTGGTGCAGACAAAAAGGATAGGACCATATCTTGTTTGGTGAAAACCAAAAACAGCACATCAGCACAATCACCTCTCACAAATCATCAAAACTAATGCTGGAGGGGCGATGACGAGTTGGGCTTTTGTTTTGTTTGTTTTGCTGCCACTGGACTTAGGTACCTTGTAGTCATTAAGTTGACCATGAACTCCTCTGTATACTGAAGTATTCTAGAGTCAAGTATAAGGCAATCTGTCCAAGGGCTAAAGCCTGGCCGAAACTGTGTCCATTTAACTGGACAATGATCCAAAGCTCTGCATCAAACCTACATCAGAGTTTCTAAAAAAAGAAAATCATCAAGGAGCTGCAATGGCCCAAAAAAGTCCAAACCTAAACCCAATTAAAATTCTGTGACATAAACTAATGCCCACAAACCCAAATGAACGTAAGCAATGTTGTAAAGAAGAATTGGCCAAAATGCCTCTAGAACAATGTGAGAGACTTAAGGGGGCTTTACACGCAACGACGTATCTAACGATATGTCGTCGGGGTCACAGAATTCGTGACGCACTTCCGGCCTCCTTAGCAACATCGTTGCGTGTAACACCTACGAGCGAGTGTTAACGATCAGAATTACTTACCTAATCGTTGATCGTTGACACGTTGTTCATTTTCAAAAGATCGTTGCTCGTTCAGGACGCAGGTTGTTCTTCGTTCCTAAGGCAGCACACATCGCTATGTGTGACACCCCCAGGAATGACGAACAACACCGTACCTGCGTCTTCCGGCAACGAGGTAGGCATGACTTCCATGCGGCTGCTCTCCGCCCCTCCGCTTCTAATGGCAGCAATTTGTCCGTGACGCACAAACGACGGGGGCTGGTGCTTTCACGAGCGACATCGCTAGTGATGTCGCTGCGTGTAAAGCAGCCTTTATAATCATATAAAAAATTATTACATAAGCTGTTACTGCTAAAGGTGATTCTACAAGCTACTGATTCATGGGTGTACTTAATTTTACACACACTGTTTCTGCATTTTGGCCTAGTTTTTGCTAAATAAATAATGATAGTGAAATTTCTCACGTGTTTTTTTTTCATCTGAGCAGTGGCGTACCGTCAATAGAGGCATGCAACGCAATTGCTATGGGGCCCCTGAACAAAGGGGGCCCGTCCCAGCTGCCCACGGTGTGTGTATTTTCCTTTTCCTCATTCCCTGCTGGGGAGGGCTGCCCCCGTGTGGTCACCAAACAGTTGCCTAAGGGGAGCCACACTGTTTGAATAGCTGCAGGCAGCCGCAACACAGATGCAGACACGACCACACTGCGGTCTCTGCTGAAGAGGGGGGAGTGGCCAGGCAGCGTTTTCCTCCATTCAGAGAGCTGTGATAGATGCCAGAAGAAAAACAGCCAAGTAGAGGAGAGGGGGCGGAGCTTCTTCAGTACAACGCGGGAGATTGAAAATATGAAAAAGTAAACAGTGCAGAAGAAGGAGCAGAGAACTGACAAGGAGACAACAGAGTAGAATAAGCAGAGGAAACACAGAGCAGAGCAAACAAAAAGAAGGGAGAGCAGAAGCACCAGAAAGGAAAAGCAGAGGACAGGAACTGAACACAGCCAGACCCACAGGATGTACAGCATGGAGACAGGAGGCTGCCACTAACATGGTCTCTCACAGCACAGGAGCAGGTCTGAATTAATGTACAAATGTCTGCCTGTAACACCAGAAAAAAACTGCCCTGTGCAGTGACATCACTGTGTATTATCCCCTGTACTGTAACATCGCTGTGTGCATTATCCCCATACTGTGACATCACTATGTGCATTATCCCCGTACTGCGACATTGCTGTGTGCACTATCCCCCCACTGGGACATCGCTGTATGCACTATCCCCCGCACTGGCCAATTCATAAACTAAAAATCTCATTTTTTCATATAGCAGTAATGCAGTACCAGAGTTCCCTTATACATTGATGGCATTTAGTGTGCGGCTGTATCCATTTTGTATTTGCTAGGTCTTTTCAGCTGGCACCTATACACACTTGTAGGCTGTGTGGGTCAGTTTTTTTAAATATTTGCAGTGAGTTTTTTTCTGACTGAGCACTCCGCCCTATAAACCAGTCTGTGTTCATAATCCTTATACCAGGAGTCCTAGCTGCCCAAACATGGAAGTTAGTCCAGATAGTGGCATTTCAAGTTAGATTTTTAGTCTAGCTGCCCAGGCATGGATGTTTTTAACATAGATAGTGGCACTTTAGTTAGGGACCCGGAATATTGAGATTTACCTTGCCGTTGGTTTCCGGGCTTACATGCATTGGCCAATTCATAAACTAAAAATCTCATTTTTTCATATAGCAGTAATGCAGTACCAGAGTTCCCTTATACATTGATGGCATTTAGTGTGCGGCTGTATCCATTTTGTATTTGTCCATCCCCCGCACTGTGACATCGCTGTGTGCATTAACCCTATACTGTGACATCGCTGTGTGCATTATCCCCGTACTGCAACGTTTCTGTGTGCACTATCCCCGTACTGTGACATCACTATGTATTATCCCCGTACTGTGACATTGCTGTGTGCACTATCCCCATACTGGGACATCGCTGTGTGCACTATCCCCGCACTGTGACATCGCTGTGTGCACTATCCCCCGCACTGTGACATCGCTGTGTGCATTAACCCCATACTGTGACATCGCTGTGTGCACTATCGCCGTACTGTGACATCACTATGTATAATCCCTGTACTGTGACATAGCTGTGTGCATTATCCCCGTACTGCAACATTGCTGTGTGAACTATCCCCATACTGTGACATCACTGTGTATTATCCATGTACTGTGACATCACTGTGTGCATTATCCCTATACTGTGACATAGCTGTGTGCATTATCCCTGTACTGTGACATGGCTGTGTGTATTATTCCTGTACTGTGACATCAGTGTGTGCATTATCCAAGTACTGTGACATGGTTGTGTGCATTATCCCTGTACTGTGACATGGCTGTGTGCATTATCCCTGTACTGTGACATGGCTGTGTGTATTATCCCTGTACTGTGACATGGCTGTGTGCATTATCCCTGTACTGTGACATGGCTGTGTGCATTATCCCTGTACTGTGACATGGCTGTGTGCATTATCCCTGTACTGTGACATGGCTGTGTGCATTATCCCTGTACTGTGACATGGCTGTGTGCATTATCCCTGTACTGTGACATGGCTGTGTGCATTATCCCTGTACTGTGACATGGCTGTGTGTATTATCCCTGAAGTGTGATATGGCTGTGTGTATTATCCCTGTACTGTGACATCACTTTGTGTGTGTGTGTGTGTGTGTGTGTGTTATGTGTTATCCCTGTACTGTGCAGAGTTTTATTATGGTTCCTAAGGCTATAAAGGGGTTATAATTGTTTCATATGGGGGAGGCAGATGTGAAAATTTATATTGTGTGGCGAGGGACACAAAGGAGGACATGGTTACTTTAGGCCAAGTTCACATACTGCAGATTTTTTTTGGGATTTGTGTTGTGAATCCACTGGTCTTTGTGCAGTGGACTTTACTCAGTAACAGGATGGTGGTTATATTGAGACTCTATATGGTGACAATGTTTGGTCATGGTGTGGCTATCCAAGATAAAACAAGGCACTCTTCAGGGTATACTTTAAACAGAGTTTATTTTCAAAAGAATTTTGTTGTGAACATGTGACGTTTTGGCCACGTAGTGGCCTTCATCAAACAACTCACAAAATTGTATGTACTGGAACAAATATATGCAGCAATGTATATTAGCACAGTATAGAGCAACGTCTTATGCAAAAAGACCAAGGTCAGTAAGAAAATGGTAATATAAACAATTTTAAGATTGTGTCAAAACCAGAGATGCGCCCAGTAACAGGAGCCAGCGACAGCATGGAGCAGCAGTGTCAAGCAGCGGTATCCACTATGTTCACTGCACAGCGGTGGATACCGCTGCTCGACACTGTGGTGTCCATGTGGCTCCATGCTGTCGCTGGCTCCTGTTACTGGGCGCATCTCTGGTTTTGACACAATCTTAAAATTGTTTATATTACCATTTTCTTACTGACCTTGGTCTTTTTGCCTAAGACGCTGCTCTATACTGTGCTAATATACATTGCTGCATATATTTGTTCCAGTATGTACAATTTTGTGAGATATTTGATGAAGGCCACTACGTGGCCGAAACGTCACATGTTCACAACAAAATTCTTTTGAAAATAAACTCTGTTTAAAGTATACCCTGAAGAGTGCCTTGTTTTATCTTGGATATCTACGGTTTGGAAACTGACAAGTGCACCTCCATTTCTAGCTCAGTGGCTGTGCCTTATCCTGTTACATGCTCATGGTATGGCGGCATTATTTTGCAATGTATATCAGTATTATAGGTCTTGGTGTGGTGGGTGCTGTTCAGTATCATTATGTAGTATGTATTATTTGCTAATTGTATGACTAGTTTGTTGATGTATTACTAAAAAGAAATGAAGATATTGATAGACTTGTATTACTTAATTATTTTTATTGCGGCAGTAAATGTATCAGTAATTACTGTGAGACACTTTGTAGGACTGATTTTTATTACTGTTTACTCTTGAGTTCTTTGGTGTGTTGGCTGCAGCTGATTCCACTGTTTGCAGGCTACTGCGATGTCCAGCAAGCGTCAGGCACTGCAGTGCTTAGCGAGTGTTAGGCCCTACAGCGCTCGGCGAGTGTCAGGCGCTGCGATGTCCAGCAAGCGTCAGGCACTGCAGTGCTTAGCGAGTGTTAGGCCCTACAGCGCTTGGCGAGTGTCAGGCGCTGCGGTGCTCAGCGAGCGTCAGGCCCTGCGGCGCTCAGCGAGCGTCAGGCCCTGCGGCACTCGGCAAGTGTCAGGCACTGCTGTGTTCACTGAGCGTCAGGCACTGTGGTGCTTAGCGAGGGTCGGTCACTGCGGTGCTTAGCGAGTGTCGGTTACTGCGGTGCTTAGCGAGTGTCAGGCACTGTGGTGTTCACTGAGTGTCAGGCACTGTGATGTTCACTGAGCGTCAGGCACTGTGGTGCTTAGCGAGCGTCAGGCACTGTGGTGCTCGGTGAGCGTCAGGCACTGTGGTGTTCACTGAGTGTCAGTCCCTGCGGTGCTCAGTGAGCGTCAGGCACTGTAGTGTTCACTGAGCGTCATGCCCTGTGGCGCTCGGCGAGCATTAGGCACTGCGGTGCTTAGCGAGCGTCAGCCACTGTGGTGTTCACTGAGCGTCAGTCCCTGCGGTGCTCAGTGAGTGTCAGGCACTGTAGTATTCACTGAGCGTCAGGCCCAGCGGCGCTCGGCGAGCATCAGGCACTGTGGTGCTTAGCGAGCGTCAGCCACTGTGGTGTTCACTGAGCATCAGGCACTGTTACTGCCGGTGGTTTGTAATTTTTTAAGAGGTTCTTGAAGGTATTACAGCGTTGGTCTAGTCCCATGAATGGTACAATGCTGTAATACTGCTATATAGTCGGCCGATAGATGGATCTCCAGATGTGATAATGGCCTGTCCTAAGAATAAGACAGGAAACTGTAAAGGTTGGAAAATGCACTTGATGTTGTGCAGTGGACTAGTCCAAAATGAAATTTTATTTTACTCCTAAATGTCTGTCTATCTTTGCAATTTAATATTTTTCTAATATATAGTACTGTAACTAGAAATTCCCTATCCCTCCCTCAATACTCTAAATGCTTTATTTTTTATATTTCCTCTTTGATGTCGCTTTGTTTGAGAATCCTCAGTGTATCTCAGAAGGCTCAAACGAGTCATCCTCAGGGAACAGAGACTGTGGTCATTGTCACAAACTCTGCCTCCTCTCTGAAATTAATTGTCATCAGTGACGTCCATTTCAGGGGCAGAACTTGTCCCTGCTCTATTGAGAATACGCTGGCTGTCAGTTACAACAGATGCTCGGTAGAATCTTGTAACTGTGCAAAATTCTTCTCAGTGCACAATGGCAGTGCACTCCCTCGCCGGCTCTGATTAGAAGTCACAAGCAGGCAGCAGACTGCACTGTCAGTGCACATGGTAAGTAAAGAATGAGCAAACAGAGGCCAGCGCCGTCCCTGCAAGTGATGTCACTTCTGACCAGAGGTCGTGAGGGAATGCACTTTCATTGTGTACTGAGAAGAATAGTGGCAAGATTCTACTGATCATCTGTTGGAATTGATAGTTGATGTATGCTAAGTAGAACAGGGGTTTGCCCGACCCCTGAAATGGAGGTCACTGATGATGCTTTGTTTCAGCGAGAGAGTGGAGGCTGCATATTGACTGAAACTTCTTCACCTTAATGACGTTTGAGTATCCCAGGGTGCATTGGGGATTTTGAAACAAAGTGTCATCAGAGAGGAAGTAGTAGAAATAAATAAAGCAGAGTAGTGAGGGAAGGAAAGGGAATTTTTCATTATTGTATATTAGAAAAATGTTTGGATTATAACAAATTGGTTAAAAGAACAGAGAGTCCTCAGTGGTTGATACCTTTTAATGGCTAACTGAAAAGATGGTAATAATAGCAAGCTTCGAGACTACTCAGGTCTCTTCACCAGGCATGGTTTAACACAACACAAGCCTGATGAAGAGACCTGAGTAGTCTGGAAAGCTTGCTATTGTTACCATCTTTTCAGTTAGCCATTAAAAGGTATCAA
The DNA here is from genome assembly GCF_048569485.1 of Anomaloglossus baeobatrachus. Lineage (NCBI taxonomy): Eukaryota > Metazoa > Chordata > Amphibia > Anura > Aromobatidae > Anomaloglossus > Anomaloglossus baeobatrachus. Next base: position 341,421,314 of record NC_134357.1, on the reverse strand, counting down.
CCACTGAGGACTTCAGTTCTTTTAACCAATTTTTTATCTCTACTGGCTAACACAGCACAAAGATATATTTTACCTGGATTATAACAGAGATTTAGGAGTAATGTAAAATTTAGTTTTGGACCGCCTCTTTAATGAATCAGAGCTAATAAGTATAGGCCACTTATCAGGGGCTACTGCTTTATGCTTGCCCCCAGGCCAAAATATGCCAGCCAGCCCCTGATTCCCAGCCAGGCTGAGTGTCAGACTGTCAGCATCTGCAACTCAGCACTGGCACGTCGTGTACACGGCAGTGTCCTAGAAACTCCTCCTGTTCTGTTGCTCCTTTTTCTGTGCCCCTGGCTGACGTAGCTTTACAGCCAGAGAGAGGAGCTTTAAAGGCAGGTGGGCGGGTGGCAGCCATTGGTGGTTGTACTGCTCATGGGCGGCTCAGCAAAGCGTCTGCACCTGGCAGAGACTCAGAAGGGTGCATCGCACACAGTCACAAAACAGGCGCACATCACTGCCTATACTGGTCCTCTGCAGACGGAGACGGGTCCGGTAATAGTCCACTTACTGGACTGGTAGATGTATAGCCTGGATAGAATAAAGATGAATTCATAATATGTATATGTGACGCCCTGGCCAGCCAGGTAGTCACAGTTAGGGCCCCGCATTACATCGTTCCCTAACAAGGTGACAGCAGCCAAACATATAAAACCCTAGTCACCCCCCACAGTGCTTGATGGACACACCAGGGGGCAGAACCAGGCGGTAGGAAGACGCCCACCGAGGAGTCTCAGACAGCCTGGGGCGGGAAAGTTTAGTCTAGTCGTGAAGTTCAAGTCTAGAGGTCAAGAGGAGAGGTGTGTGGGCTGGAGCTGTGTGCAGTTCCAGCAAAGGAGAGACCTAAACTGAACCGGTGCCAGGGTAGGAGCCATGGTACTGCTGGCTAGGAGGCAGACGGAGGTCTCTGTCTGCAGGAGCCAGGAAGACGGGTCGGTGGAACTATGGTGGACCGGGACAGGGTAGTGGCCTAACGGTACCGACCCGGGAAACCAACCCGGAAACCGGAGCACAAAGGGGGGTACTCAGACCCTGAAGCTAGGTCCAGAAGCTACTGCGGGTTAGCTAATTAAATGATTGCGGCCAGGACTAGAGGTCCTGTCCCACCCAAAGTCCCAACTGAAGACAACAGCCCAACGAGAGGGATAGAAAGCCACCGCCACGGCACAGAGATCCCACGGGCCAGCATCTGCGGGCAAAGGGCTCCTCTAGCAACCAAAAACCGGGAGCGGACTCCTGAAGTGGCAAGCGTAGGTAGTCCACCATCACAAACAGGTGCAGGAGAAAGGCAGAGACCACCAACCGGGTGGGGGACCAGATTGCAGCCGGCTGCGGGCACCGACCACCATCACCTTGGTTTACCAGAGACTTGTGTGTTTACTAATCGTGAGTACATCAGTGCCCTCCGGCCGCCCATCTCCCTGCACTGCCAAACACCCCCAACGGGTCCCGGGGCAACCATCCCTGCCCCCGGAGGGGTTAACAACTTGCTGCCAAACATCTCCCCCGGGTGCCCCGTAACTGCAGTGGTGGTGTTCACCTTCACCACATCCCGTGGGTGGCATCACGAACTTAAACACGGCTCCGGCCATACACATACGTCCCCAAACCACAAACCCCTTTTTGATCGACGTGACCGCAGGACCCCCGGGTCCGGAGACCCTCGAGCCATCCACTGAAGGTCCGGATCCGAGCGGCTCGGCTGCCGAGCACGGGGCGGTACATATATGTGTCGCGGGCGGGGAGGAGGGTGTCAGCACACCGCGCACACCCCTTCTGCTCGGGTCCGGCTGCTCAGTGGTGGCTCGAGCCGTAGGCCGGATCCCGGGGGTTTCTCGAGCGACACTCCTCGCCCGTGAGTGAAAGGGGGGTGTTTGTTGGGTGTGGGGATTGTTATAGTTCGTGACGCCACCCACGGTTGTGGTGATTGCACCACCGCTGCTCAGTGTGGGGGTCCCGGGGATGGTGATGCGGAGCAGCCAGGTGTTGTGTTGCCCCTCCGTGGGTAGGGGTTGGTGATCCCGGGGCCCAGTGAAGAGATGTAAAGTGTAGGGCCTGGAGGGCGCAGGGACGCGGGGGCAGCGCTGTGCCTTGCGGCACTGTGGTACTCACTCAGCCTGAGACTTGGACACAGTTTGTACGGTAAACCAAACGGCTGGTAGGACGGTCCCACAGACGGCTGCACCTGCACTCCCGGTAGGTGACGGTGATGTCTCTCTTCCTTGCACCTGTGTTGACTGATGGTAGCGGTGGATTCCCTCCGGTTACCCGCTCCCCGACTGCAATCTGGGCCGGAGGAGCTCTACACTTTGCCCGCAGGCGCTGGCCCTGGGGAAACTGGTGCCCTGGCGGTGGCGGTGTCTCCCCTGTAATGGTCGGGCTGTTGCCGTCAATCGGGACTTGGTTGCTGGGGGATCTACGTCCCCTTCACTGACGGATTCGGCAAATTTGGCGACTCCTAGCCTTGCCGGGGTCCGAGAGGCCCCTGCCCTGGTGCTGACTGTCCTTCGGAACACTGCTCCAGACCACCGGGCACACAGCCAACGGGGTCCTTCCAGGAACTTCCAAACGGTCCCCCTCCGGACAGTCACCGCCGTCGCTGACCTTGCTGTTCTGGCCCTACACAAAGCTGGGCTCTCAGGCGTTGCACACTCTCTGCTCTGTCACCACTTCTTGCTTTCCTCCTTTACTCCTTTTCTTTCCTCCACTTTCACTTCTTGCTTGTTTACTCTAGCCCTTCACTGGACTTCACTCTTCCCCTGCCCGGGGCTATCTGCCTGGTTTTCCCACCTCCAGAGTTGTGAGCTCCTCGGTGGGCGGAGCCAACCGCCTGGCCCACCCCCTGGTGTGCATCAACAGACTCCTGGAGGAAGGCAACAAGGATTTCTGGTTAGCAGATGTGCCTACCTGGAGTGTGGGGTGTGGTGGTGTTGTGACCTGTGTCCCCTGGCTTGCCCAGGGCGACACATTCCCCCTTAGCAAAATGCAGACCGTCCGCGGGCTGCCGTCCTACACCAGTTTTATTTTTCTGTAAAAAGGGGATAACAGGGTTAAACAAACAATAAATGACATTTTTAATAACTCTTCCCAAGACGGAAGGCACATTACTTTTAACGTTGCAACGGTATACGGTCACGGTTTCCGCTCTCTCCCACCCAAGTAACCTGGCCCTGATGCTGCCCCTAAAACCCAGGCAGCACCCCTTGACCCACAGTCCAGCACACGGTACCCGAGCGGGATCTGTCCTTCCCTCCAGAGGGTAGCCACCGGTTCCTTTGGTGGCTGGGCCCTGGCCTGCTCTGCTCAGGGCCCTCCCTCCAACCTGCCTCTCCGGAGGCGGCATTGCGGAAACGGTAACGGTACCCAACATATTTACAAGCCACTAACGTTTGTGGTTGCCCTGCAGAGTTCACGGGCTTGTCCATGGATAGTCCTCCATGCATTTTTAAACTTTAAACGGTCCCCTCGGGGACAACGGTGCCGGCTCCAGCCGGTTGCAAATCAACAAACAAATCAGGTTACTTCTTCGGTGTAATCATTTTCATTATTGGCAAAACTTTCAAACTTTTAAACTTTTTCAAACTGACAACAAACTTCTGGTGGTCCCCACGGGGACGGTGCTGCGGGCATCCATTGCCCTACTCCGGTCCTCCTGCTGCTTCATCCGAGGGAGGGGGTGCAGAGCTCACCTTGCTCTCCGGGCTGCCCCTAAGCTTCACATCCAGGGCAAACCACCCCCTCTCTCCGCAGTGCCGAGTATACCGCACCATATCTCCCGGTATTAGATTGCGGCCAGGATGCTCCTCGGGCAGATGGGCATTCACGTCCCGCCGGGCCACAAACACCTCGGCCTCCAGGCCCGGTTCGTATATGGATCCGTAGCCCCGGCGGACATCAAAGCGCCGCACCTGCCCCTCGTAGAACGGGCCCCGGACACGGAAGGTCGCTTGCCGCAGGTTCTCCTTTTCCCGAATGGCTCGGGCCACCAGCTCGGCTTTCCTTCGCTCCCTCTCCGCGATCTCCAGGCCCAGCTTTGTCGGCTCCCTGTCCCAGTATGGCGCTGCTGCCAGCTCCGGCGCACGGGTTGAGCCCCGCGGGACATCCAGCACGTTACCCACTGTCAGGAAGGTGGGTAGCGTATCCCGCGGTGTCATGGCCTTGGGCGCTGCCTTGCAGCAGCAACCCGGCGCCACCTCAGCCGAGGTGTGGGGGATGGGCACAGGGGCTTTCCGCAACTGGACCTTCTGCTCGGAGCGGGTCATCGGCTCCGGCTCGGGGAACTGCTCGGGGACTGTCTCTGGCACAATCTTCGGGGCCTTCCAAGGCAATGCCTCCGGTTTGCTACGGGCTCCGGCTACAGGTCGGTCCGCTGGGGCGGACGGGCTGGGTATCGCTACCGGTTGCGGTGGCAGCGGGCCTAGTGGCGGGGTCACAGCCTCCGAGACGGGTGGCGAGGGAGGCAACGGGGGGAGAGGGCTTGGACCGGGTCCCTCAGCCGCAGCGACCGGTCCCTCCGGGACATAGGGGTGTGGGTCACTCACCCTCCCTTCCTCCGCTTCCTCCTCGCGTCTCCGCACGGTGGCTATAACGTCCGCCATGTCGGTCTCCCACTCCTCCAAGAGGAGCTGCATCTTGACCTGCAGCCTTAGATGGAGCTGCGCGGTCCGGATTTCCACCCACGCTGCGGTTCCCAGTGCGGGGGCCACGGTGTTTCGGGACGGCATCCACATGGTGTCTTTGCTGTTTGCTTCCAGGAACGGTTTTCTGGCAAGGTCCTGGCGTCCCTGCTTTTATAGCGGCGACTACATGCCGCCAGCCGCCATCGCGTCCCCCTTAGCTCTTTTCGGTCCCTCCTCTCTCGGGGCGGGGTTTTGGCCTTCGCGCCTCTACTGCTTGAGAAGACGCTCGAGCGGGAACTTTTCGCGCCAAAGATGGCGGCTTCTGAAATTTTTCTGCCGGATACCTCCGGCGGTAACAAGGCGCACCTCTACCAGACGGCAGAGCGGTAAGATCCTGTTCGTGACGCCAAGTTGTCGCGGGCGGGGAGGAGGGTGTCAGCACACCGCGCTCACCCCTTCTGCTCGGGTCCGGCTGCTCAGTGGTGGCTCGAGCGGTAGGCCGGATCCCGGGGGTTTCTCGAGCGACACTCCTCGCCCGTGAGTGAAAGGGGGGTGTTTGTTGGGTGTGGGGATTGTTATAGTTCATGACGCCACCCACGGTTGTGGTGATTGCACCACCGCTGCTCAGTGTGGGGGTCCCAGGGATGGTGATGCGGAGCAGCCAGGTGTTGTGTTGCCCCTCCGTGGGTAGGGGTTGGTGATCCCGGGGCCCAGTGAAGAGATGTAAAGTGTAGGGCCTGGAGGGCGCAGGGACGCGGGGGCAGCGCTGTGCCTTGCGGCACTGTGGTACTCACTCAGCCTGAGACTTGGACACAGTTTGTACGGTAAACCAAACGGCTGGTAGGACGGTCCCACAGACGGCTGCACCTGCACTCCCGGTAGGTGACGGTGATGTCTCTCTTCCTTGCACCTGTGTTGACTGATGGTAGCGGTGGATTCCCTCCGGTTACCCGCTCCCCGACTGCAATCTGGGCCGGAGGAGCTCTACACTTTGCCCGCAGGCGCTGGCCCTGGGGAAACTGGTGCCCTGGCGGTGGCGGTGTCTCCCCTGTAATGGTCGGGCTGTTGCCGTCAATCGGGACTTGGTTGCTGGGGGATCTACGTCCCCTTCACTGACGGATTCGGCAAATTTGGCGACTCCTAGCCTTGCCGGGGTCCGAGAGGCCCCTGCCCTGGTGCTGACTGTCCTTCGGAACACTGCTCCAGACCACCGGGCACACAGCCAACGGGGTCCTTCCAGGAACTTCCAAACGGTCCCCCTCCGGACAGTCACCGCCGTCGCTGACCTTGCTGTTCTGGCCCTACACAAAGCTGGGCTCTCAGGCGTTGCACACTCTCTGCTCTGTCACCACTTCTTGCTTTCCTCCTTTACTCCTTTTCTTTCCTCCACTTTCACTTCTTGGTTGTTTACTCTAGCCCTTCACTGGACTTCACTCTTCCCCTGCCCGGGGCTATCTGCCTGGTTATCCCGCCTCCAGAGTTGTGAGCTCCTCGGTGGGCGGAGCCAACCGCCTGGCCCACCCCCTGGTGTGCATCAACAGACTCCTGGAGGAAGGCAACAAGGATTTCTGGTTAGCAGATGTGCCTACCTGGAGTGTGGGGTGTGGTGGTGTTGTGACCTGTGTCCCCTGGCTTGCCCAGGGCGACACATATGTGCCCCCAGTAACTTGTATGCCAGCTCCCAGTAACTTATATGTCCCACCCAGTAACTTGTTTGTCCCTCCAGTAAAATGTAAGCACCCCTCAGTAACTTTTATGCTGCACCCAGTAACGTGTATGCTGTTTATGTTAATATTTTATTGTATTATTTTTTTTATCTGGTGGGGGCCCCATTCATAGAATTCAAAGAGTACTTAGTTTTTTTCATGACTGTATTTTTGTGTTCTCCATTTCCATGCTGGTTAAGTGCAGTTTTGCATGATGTAGCTGACTGCGTTCGGGACAGCTTCCCTGTGCAGCTAGATATATGACCTTCTCTGATTACCTGGGAGTGAGAGGTCACAGGAGACAAAGTTACATGGGCATATTTATAACAGTCCTGATTTTGCAGGGAACATATTGTGGTCAAAGTAGTAAAGTGGTGGGTTCCTGCAAACTTTACCTAAAAGTCAGTGGTATGAGTGACTACCAGCAGTATCAGAGCATTCCTGAGTAGTTACGGGGTAGGGCCTGGGTACGTTTGAATTACATTATTCACTCTGCCACATATTGTATTGGAAAGCGGAAAAAAGTTCCAAGCGTGTTAAAATTGCAAAAAAGTACAATTCCACGAATTCTTTTTTTTTTTAATTTACCATGTTCACTATATTGGAAAACTGGACTGGTAATATGATTCCCAACGTCATTACGAGTTTGTAGATACCCGATATGTATAATTTTACTTTTATCTAAGTGGTGAAAAAAAATTCAGAAGCTTATAAAAAAAAAAAAAGAATTGCACATTTGTCGCCATTTTCTAAAACCCGTTGCATTCTCAATTTTCGGGACCTGGGGCTCAGTGACGGCTTATTTTTTGCATTTTGAGCTGACGTTTTTACTTATACAATTTTTGGGTAGATGTGATGTTTTAATTGCCTGTTATTGCATTTTAACACTAGAAGTCTCAGAAATTTCGAGCTCCCCCCCTGAAGTCCCGAAAGAGGGTCAAATGACTGATGATAAACTGAATAGAACTAACTAGAAACTAAATGGCTAAAGTCAATGGAAAACAACAACCTCCTGTGGTGCGACAGTAATGGCCTTAATTACAGAACAAAAGACGGTGATTATAGGATGTTAGCTAAAATCCTTCAGGTCATTCGACCTGTCTCTGGGTTCCAAAGGTAGAAATGTTAAATGACCCCTCTCTGGGACTTCTAGTGTTAATGCAATGTTGTGGCGACCAAAAAACAGTATTTTTGGCATTATAATTTTTTCTCGCCTCACCCTTTACCAATCAGATTAATTCATTTTATATTTTCATAGATTGAGAATTTCTGAATGCGACGATACCAAATTTGTGTATTTTTTTATTTTTATTGTTTTGTGACTTGAAGCCTACACTATCCGATTGCTTCTGCTGTTCAGAGCAATGCTTCAGTATGGGGTGGTTAACGACGCAATCTCCGCCAGATCGCATTAGAATGAGCTGTGATCGCGCTGCGATCCACCCAAGCCTATTACGTGCACATGTCTGCTGATCAAATCAGCAGATGTGCTGGGAGTGCATTACAGGGACAAATACGACCTAGGACGTAATTACTATTACTATTACGTATAGGTCATATGTACTAAATTCTAAACTATTGTTGGTGATGACAGCTTCAAGACGTCTCCTGTATGGAGAAACTATTCGCTCAGATGTGATTTTGGACCGCCTATTCTTCCACACAAACACTCTTCAAATCCTGAAAATTCATTGGTTCCTTCTATGAACTTTGAGCTTTAGTTCCTTCCATAAATTTTCTTTTGGAATCAGTATAGGTGATTGCCTGGGCCATTCTGTGAGCTTTATTTTCTTTCTCTGAAACAAATTGAGAGTTTCCATGGCTGTATGTTTGGGATCATTGTCTTCCTGAAATGTCCACCCTCATTTCATCTTCATCATCTCGGTAGATGACAGTAGATTTGATTTTTATCAGGAATGTCTCGGTTCATTTTTCAGTTCATGCTTCCTTCAATATGAAGTTTACAAGTCCTGTATGCTGAAAAACAGCCCCATGGCATGATGTTGCCCCCCTCCAAACTTCACTGTTAGTATGATGTTTTTGAGGTTATGTGCAGTGCCTTTTGGCATCCAAACATGGTGTATATTATGGCATCCAAAGAGTTCAATTTTGTTCTCATTTGACTAGACTGTATTCTCCCTGTATTTCACAACTTTATCTAAATGTTGTTGAGGAAACTTTAAACGCACTTGACCGTGCTTTTTGTTCAGTAATGGAGTCTTCCATGGTGAGCGTACATACAGGCCATGAAGGTTGACTGTTGTTTTCTTTTAAATAATTGTACATGCTGATTTCATGTCTTTCTGTAGCTCTCAACAGATGGCTCTTGGTTTTTGAACAACTTTTCTGATATTTTTTTCATTCCTCTGTCTGAAATTTGCAGGGAGCACCTGGTTGGTTTATAGTGAAATGATGTTCTTTCCACTTGCGGATTGTGGTCCCTACAGTGCTCACTGGAACCCTCAGTTTATAATCTCATTTATAACCAATGTTATCATTAATTTGTACAACAATAAGGTTGAGAAGATCTTGAGAAAGCTCACTGGTTTTACCCATAATGAGATGTTTCTTGTGTGGCACCTTGGTAATCAGACACCTTTTTACATGTTATCAGTCAAACCAGCTGATATAATTTTTCACTAGGTGTCAGGATTGCCTTGTAATTACTGATAGATTTAAACTGGTGTCATGACTTTACATGGCTTTTTGCATTTCTCTTTCTTCATGTGTTCAATATTTTTTACTTGCGTCATTTCTCATTATTACATATAACTTCATTTATGGACAGCTATGGTTTGATTACTTTGCCTATGTGGATTAGATGGGATATCAACTGTAACAACATCTGTGCTCCATATCTGGGAGGGCCAACGCCATGGTCTGCTCACCTCTCTGGTCCCCGTTCCCCCTGTCCAACCCCATGCCCCCGGGTCTCTTCCGTCTTAAAAGAGTTATTATATTCTGGTTTCTGGACGGTACTATGGAGGTAGTGACACACACTACTTTAAACATTGTCCCTGATTGGAAATCTGTCCCTCCCTACGCTACACTGACCTAAACTGCAGGTAGCCCTGAAAAGGGATTTTTGTATTATTAAGAAACCTACACTCTCCCTAGCAGCTTCTCGTTCTATCCTTACACTGATACAATGCTGGCTCCGGACACAACGTGCGCAAAATGGCGGCTGAAGTCTTTAATAGACCCTGTGACTCTGCGAGGCCAGCCAATCACAGTAAGTGTGCCGCCCCCACGTCAGCAGCTGGGTTGCTCGGATCCGGATCCGCGGTGGCTCGAGTGGCATTCGTACCCGGGGGTTGTGCGGCCACTCAAATAAAAGGAGGGTATTTACAGAGGGTTTGTATAGTGAAAGTTCGTGATGCCACCCATGATGTGTGGTAAGGTAGAGTACCACCGCTGCCGTTGGGGAGTACTCGGGGTGATGACGGGGTGATCACGTACTCACTCAGTCCTCAAAGCTAACACCGACAACTTGGTAAACCAAAGTTGTGGACACCGCTGCCGCCGAGGGGAGCTAATTTTGGGTCCCGTTCTCACTGGTGTTGCCTGATCATCCGTGACCTTTTCCTTGGCACTGCGTTCTCTTACTAGTTGGCCCCTATGGTGTAAAACTAGTCGGGTCCCGCTCCCCAGTAGGGCTAACTGTGGGAGCTTGCTCTCAGGGTTCACGCTTGGGATTTTCTGGACTGTTTTTGTGGAAAGTCCTATCCCCCTCATTGCACTAGTACCCCGTTTTGGAGCAGGCGGAGAGCGGATCTTGAAGGCTCTGTTCTCGTTGGGTGAATTGTCAGGTTGCCTGAAGCTACTCCCTGACCTAGGGTCCACGTACTCCATCGTGCCCTGGTCCCAGCCTGGTGATGGTACAAGGCCGCCGGCTGTCCTCCTCGACAGTTCCGTGCCCCTTGTCGCGATCCCCTGCAATCGGGGGTCAAGCTCCTACCAGGTCCAGACCACCGTCTGACACCTAGTTACTTCCAAGGAGCCCGGCTGCTAATCTCCTCTCTCCTTCACTTCCTACGCATCACTGACCTACTCCTGACACTCCTGACCTCACCAAAGTGGGCGACCCTATTCCACTAATGGCAGTCTACTGGTGTGTCTGGTGGGTGTGGTGCAGAATGTTCCTAGGATTTTGATTGGCTCGTATTGGCAACACCATAAGTTGGGGACCCGTAACCAAAGAGGAGGTGGATATTGCACAGAAGGACAGATTGCACAATACCCTGTGACTACCTGATAGGTCAGGGCATCACAATAGCATAACCAAGATGGCTGCAGCAATTACTGTGATTGGTTAAGAATCCCAACATGTTTAGTGGCTGCAAATCAGCTGCCAAACATGCTGGGCGGGACAGTCAAATATGGAGAGGCGAATACACCATTAATCGCAATATAACGAATAGCACGAATACTGTACTATTCTGTGAATAGTGACGAATACATTTGTTCATCACTATCCGTGATCAGTGTTTGCAGTGTTTTTCCTGTGTATAAAGCGTTGCATTGAACAATACAAGCACAATAGATGGGATCCATAGAAAGCACTCTATGCTTCTCCTAGACGCAACTTAAACTGGCATATGCACGGCTTTCCGAGCTGCAACAGGTCAATTTATGCTTGTGGAGATATATAAGAAAAGACAGAAGTCTTTAAATTTGCCTAAATATATCCATACATCCCATGATCACAAAGATAAACAGGAATAAGCTCTATAATGAACATAGACATTTATTTGAACATAGAGTACATGGGATATAAAAGTACAGAGAAATATATCATGACCAGGAAAACGACACAAAAAGGTGAAAAACATCCCATGTGGGGCCACATGTCAAGACAACGTATATACTCGCTCCCTGATAAAGTGCTGAGTGAGAAAATCACATATACAGGTAAGAAAGCCGTTTGCAGCAAAGCACCTTACTACATACACTGATCAGAGTCAGAGGGCTGCATGCTGCAAGACAGTAAAGCATGAGTATCACCGCAGCACTACACTTAGGCTACTTTCACACATCCAGTTTGAGCACTGCGGCTCAATCCGGCTGTGAAACCTATGCAACGGATGCGGCGAAAACACCGCATCCTTTGCATAAGTTTTTACATGCGGCCGGTCCGTTTTTTTCCGGTTGCGGCACGCTACTGAGCATGCGCAGTGGAAAAAACCGCATGCGACGGCCGGATGCGTTTTTTTCCGCATCGCGCCGCATCCGGCATCCATAGGCATGCATTGAAAATGCGCCGCAGCGGCCGGATGCGGCGCGATGCGGGTTTTTTGCCGGAGCAAAAAACGTTGCAGGGAACGTTCTATCCGGCCGCCGCATCGGCTAAATCTGCCGCATGCGGCAAAAACCGGACCGAACGCAAGCCCCTGCGGCACAATACGGCACTAATGTAAGTCTATGCAAAAAAACCCGCAACCGGCGTTACAAAAGCCGGTTGCGGTTTTTCTGCAGAACGCCGTATTGTGCCGCAGAGCAAAAACTGGATGTGTGAAAGTAGCCTTAAAGTGAGGGAGCTTACCAGGATAAAACACCTTGCATGTGGACACACATGGGGACAAGTCCCAACACGTGTTTCATGTGACTTCCTCAGGGAACCGTGCACAACAGTAAGACAAGGTGGGTATATATACTTGCCGTAGCCTAATGGGATCTGTAACACCTGTCGCAGTTGGGCGGTGCAGGGATGCATTGCATCAGCATGGGCGGCTACTCCGGCGTCCACTGGGTTAAGGGAAATCCCACACATGACGTCAGATTACCTAGAGGACGCTGGGAGGAGAGCCGCCAATACTGAGCATGCTCAGTCCCCGAGATCAGAAATTATGCATTAGAATAAATAGTTACAAAATATTAACATAATGTCAGTATTCATTATACAACAATCAGCCAAACAGCATGATATGATGATCGCAGCTGGGTTTATTTCTGAGCAGTAGGACGTCAGTTTCAGAAGACAGGGAACATCCAGCAAGGATATAAGAAGACACAGGACAAAGTGGACTGTGAACAAGAAAAGGACACAAAAGGTCATATTAAAAATGAGCATTAAAAAAGCTAAAAGACTCAAAAAATGCGATAACACTAGAGCCCTGCAAACCAAACAAAAAAGAAAAAAAGAAAAATCCAATAGAAAATGGTTCAAAAATTCAACAGCAGAATGAGTATGGTGATTACAAAAAGGACGCAAAAGTCTGCCTCATTTAGCCCATTGGGTGCTACTGTGCCAAGGAGAAAAATCCAGCGGCACTCAACACGCGCCAGCGCTTTATGGATGTCCCCACCCCTTATTCCAAGATGCACACGATTGATCCCCCTGACCTTGAGGCCAGAGGGATCAGACCCATGATGCATCCTGAAGTGGCGGGGAATGGTTTTGAGGGTATCAACATACTCAGGTTTAGTCTGCCTAGCAGCGACTATATCCCTAGTATGTTCCCTCGTCCGGATCCTCAACTCCCGGCTTGTAAGCCCGACATATATTAAACCGCAACCACACGTAGCGTAATAAATTACACCTGTGCTGCTGCAGGAAATGTAATGTCGGATTTGAAAAGTTTTGGATCCGTTGGAGGACTCAAAGGATGTGGCCCTAATGATGTTACCGTGGCGGCACGCAAGGCAAGAACCACAGGGGTAGGACCCCCACCTGGGGAGTCCCGTGGCAAAGGCAGGTTAGTCTGCGTGACATAATGGCTATGAACCAGCATGTCACGCAAACTCCGGCCCCGGCGAGCCGTCATGAGAGGTCGCTCAGGCAACATGTCCCTCAGCACTGGTTCGGTTTGTAAAACCAACCAGTGTTTAGTAAGAATTTGTCTTATTTGGTCCCATTGATGGTTGAAGGACGAGATGAACCGAACCTTAGGCTCGGTCGATCGTGTCCTTCCGGGGTTAAATCTCAGAAGGAGTTGGTTACGTGGTGCTGATTTGGCGCGTTTATACGCCCTTTTAATGGATCTTCCGCTATACCCTCTCTCCCTGAATCTGTCACGCATTTCCTTGGCCCGATCCTCAAATACACTTATGTCGGAACAAATTCGCTTCAATCGAATGAATTGTCCAGTTGGTACAGCATTAATAGTGGATTTGGGATGGCCAGAGGACACGTGCAACAGTGCATTCACGGAGGAGGGCTTACGGTAGATATCGGTGGTTAACACCCTGTGATTACCAATGGATATCGTGAGATCCAAAAAATCAATTTTAATTGGGTCAGACCGAAATGTAAGGTAGATGTTGTAGGGATTGGAGTTCAAGTGGCGCACAAAGTCCTCAAGCTCCGGGGCGGTTCCCCCCCCAGATGACGAAAATGTCGTCAATGAAGCGAAGCCAGCACTGCACATGGGAGCTAGCAGACACACCGCAGCCGAAAACCCAGAAGCCCAGGAAGAGGTTTGCGTACGGCGGTGCGCAAGCCACCCCCATCGCAGTGCCGCGCCGCTGGAGGAAGAACTGCTGGCCGAAAGTGAAGACATTGTGCGTCAGTACAAACTCCAATAATTCAAGGATGAGACATCGCAGGGAGGATTCACAATTGCTCATACTCAGAAAATACTCTACTGCCTGAAGATCATCTTTGTGACAGATATTAGTATATAATGTCTCAACATCCAGTGTCACCAGTGACACTCCACCATCCACCGTTATGCCATTAAGCCTCCTAAGGACGTCTGAGGTGTTTCTAACATGGGAGGGCAGCGTCTCAGCCAGTGGCTGAAGATAAAAATCAATGAACTTACAGACTGCATCGCATAGCCCTCTGATGCCAGAGACAATCGGACGTCCAGGGGGAACCCGAGCGTTGTTGTGAATTTTTGGCAATAGGTAGAAGGTGGGTGTCACCGGCATCTTTGGAAGGAGACCGTCATAGATCTTTTTATTGATGGTACCAGAGGCAAGAGCATTTTCGAGTATTAAGGTCAATTGGGTGTGGAATGCATCAAGCGGATTTGTGGAGATGTGAGTGTTCTCAGTGGAAGAACACAAAGAAAGTCCACAGCGCCCAGTACTTTGATTGCGGGCATGAACGCTGCATTTGTGCTGCCCCGTGCCGGCAGCCTGCCGCTGCTTGGGTCCGGACCTTCCGGTGGGTGGCTTGAGGGTTTCCGGACCCGGGGGATCCCACGGACACTCCGAATGAAAAGAGTTGGGGGATGGTGGATGTAGGACATATATGTACGGGCTGGACCGTACTAGGTTCGTGATGCCACCCACGGTATGGGGTGAGTTTGGACACCACCGCTGCAGTTACGGGGCACCCGGGGGAGATGTTGTGCAGCAAGTTGTTAACCCCTTCGTGGGCAGGGATGGTGGTCCTGGGACCTGTTGGGTGCTTTCTTGGTGCAGGGAGATGGGAAGAAACACACGAGTCTCTGGTAAACCAAGGCGATGGTGGTCGGTGCCCGCAGCCGGCTGCGTTCTGGTCCCCCACCCGGCTGGTGGCCTGTGTCTTTCTCCTGCACCTTAGTGTAATGGTGGACTGCCTGTGCTTGCAACTTCAGGAGTCCGTGCCTGGCTGGATGTGGCCTAAGGAGCCCGTGCTCGCAGACGCTGGCCCGTGGGATCTCTGAGTCCTGGCGGTGGCCTTTTATCCCCCTCGTTGGGCTGTTGTCTTCTAATAGGGACTTTGGGTGGGGCAGGACCTCTAGTCCTGGCCTCAATCGATTAATTAGCTGGTTCCAGTCGCTTCTGGTCCCGGCTTCAGGGTCCGAGTACCCCCCTGTATGCTCCAGGTTCCGAGTTGGTTCCCCGGGTCGGTACCGGCGGGCCACTACCCTGTCCCGGTCCACCTCGGTTCCACTGAGCCATCTTCCCAGCTCCTGCAGACGGAGACTGCCGTCTGCCTCCTAGCCAGCATTACCAGGGCTCCTACCCTGGCGCCGTTCAATTTGGGGGTATTCGCCTCTGCTGGAGCGTCACACATTCTTTCACAGAGAACACTAGTGTCTCTGCAGGAGGAATAACACTGCATCTAGAACTCAGTCTTTTCTGGATCATGGATAAGTGGAGCTCACCACTTAAAGAATTAGGTGTATCTGTTAACTGGTGTGCACTGCCAATAATTTACTTCAGTCAGGAATTGGAGTACATTTTTGGAGTGAATTACTCCTCTAAGGTGGCATAACGTTAAATGAATTTGCTGGGCAGGTGTAGCCATGCACCATCAAACCATGTCCCACCCATGCCACATATTTATTGTTGTAGCTAGCTCAGACTGGCATGTTGCAATATTTTTGGCAACTTCTGAGATGCGCAAAAATATTACAATATACTAAGGTGTTTTGGTGATGGCATAAACACCTGCAGGGCCACCATCAGGGAAGTACATCCATGGCTGGTGTACAAGGCCCGGTGAAGAGGGAAGGGGGGGGCGGTTATTACTCAGCTTTATGATGCCATACCAGGACCCCTCTTCACCGAGCCCCAGTCAAAGCAGCAGCAGAGGAGCCCGGCAGTGTCACTTCAGCCACTGCACATGACTAAGATCAAAGCAAAGCCTTTCTAGGGCATCTAGAGTGGAGCAGAGCAGGGAGGTGGTGCATCATCCCGCAGCCCAGCATGATGAGGTCATTACTTGTGATCACACTGCTGCGGGCAGCGTGAAAATGGCAGGACACGGCATCCGGCGGGGAAAGGTAGACACTTAGTGAGCTGAAGATTGCCAGAGGTCAGTAGTGTAGCTACTGTCAAGGGCTGTTGCCCCGGGCCCATGACCTAGAGGGCCCCACCCAGAGCTACTGCTATCCAGGGCCATGTTAAGACAATAGTTTGTTTTTTTCCAGTTCCCTTTGTTGGGCCAAGTAGCAAATCCAGCAGTTTTTTAAAAGGAAGTGGGGGGGGGGGGGGTTAAATACATGAGCGCTGCAGAGACCTAGCCCAGACGGAAGAAAATACCTGCAAGTGCTGCGAGAACTGTGATGATATCAAGCCCATGCAACCCATGTGGGAGGAGCCAGGAGATAAAGGAGAAGCTGTAGAAGATGAGGGGACATGACAGGTAATGTGGGAAGAAGATATGGGGGGTGCAGGGTGTGACAGAGGGGTGCACGGTGTGACACGACAGAGGGATGGGAAGAGTGTGACAGAGGGGGTGCAAGGTGTGAAAGAGGGGGCAGACTGTGACAGGGGCACAGAGTGTGACAGGAGGGTTCAGAGTGTGAAACAGGGGTGAGAAGAGTGTGACAAAAGAGTGCAGGCTGTGACAGAGGGGTTCAGGCTGTGACAGAGAGGTGCAGGCTGTGAAAGAGTGGGAAGAGTGTTACAGAGGGTGGCAGGCTGTGACAGAGGTGCAGACTATGCCAGATGGGTGCAGGGTGTGTCAGAGGGGTACATGGTGTGACAGAGGGGTGCAGGCTGTGAGAGAGGGGTGCAGGCTGTGACAGAGGGGTGCAGGCTGTGACAGAGGGGTGCAGGCTGTGACAGAGGGGTGCAGGCTGTGTGGGATTGGGGTTTGCATGATGTGTGGGATAGAGGAGTGCAGACTGTAACAGATGTGTAATCATGGTTACCTGGTTAGGGGCCCATTCAGATGTTTCGCCCCCTTGAGTCAAAAACCTAGCTATGCCTCAGCCGGAGGTGTTGGGGCTGTGAAAGAGTGGGAAGAGTGTTACAGAGGGTGGCAGGCTGTGACAGAGGTGCAGACTATGCCAGATGGGTGCAGGGTGTGTCAGAGGGGTACATGGTGTGACAGAGGGGTGCAGGCTGTGAGAGAGGGGTGCAGGCTGTGACAGAGGGGTGCAGGCTGTGACAGAGGGGTGCAGGCTGTGACAGAGGGGTGCAGGCTGTGTGGGATTGGGGTTTGCATGATGTGTGGGATAGAGGAGTGCAGACTGTAACAGATGTGTAATCATGGTTACCTGGTTAGGGGCCCATTCAGATGTTTCGCCCCCTTGAGTCAAAAACCTAGCTATGCCTCAGCCGGAGGTGTTGGGGGGGTGGAGGGGCGCTTTCTCCAGTTCCTGTCTTAATTCAGCTAGATGAGAATCGGAGGATGCATATCCAGCTGAAATGCATCACTGCTCAGAGAGGATTCCGCACAAAAACCAGGATGGAGTCATATATACCAGAATGTGTCCCAGGAGGTGATATATATATATATATATATATATATACACACCAGGAGGGGCCCTGCGAGTGGTCATATATACAAGAAGGAGGACATATATATCAGGAAGGGGAAAAAAAACAGGATGGTGACATATATACCAGAATGTGACCAGAAGAGGGATATATATACACCAGGAGGGGCCCTGGAAGGGGACATATATGCAAGAAGGAGGACATATATATCAGGAAGGGGACTAAAACCAGGATGGTGACATATATACCAGGATGTGCCCAGGAGCGGGATATATATATATATATATATATATATATATATATATATATATATATATATATATACACCAGGAGGGGCCCTGGAAGGGGACATATATGCAAGAAGGAGGACATATATATCAGGAAGGGGACTAAAACCAGGATGGTGACATATATACCAGGATGTGCCCAGGAGGGGGCTACATATATATATATATATATATATATATATATATATACACCAGGAGGGGCCCTGGAAGGGGACATATATATAAGAAGGAGGACATATGACAAAAACCAGGATGGTGACATATACCAGAATGTGCCCAGAAGGGGATATACATACCAGGAGGGTCCAGCATGGGATATATATGCCAGGATGGCGGCAAATAAACAAAGGTAGGGACATACAGTGCCTGCAAGTAGTATTCAACCCCCTGCAGATTTAGCAGGTTTGATAAGATGCAAATAAGTTAGAGCCTGCAAACTTCAAACAAGAGCAGGATTTATTAACAGATGCATAAATCTTACAAACCAACAAGTTATGTTGCTTAGTTAAATTTTAATAAATTTTCAACATAAAAGTGTGGGTCAATTATTATTCAACCCCTAGGTTTAATATTTTGTGGAATAACCCTTGTTTGCAATTACAGCTAATAATTGTCTTTTATAAGACCTGATCAGGCCGGCACAGGTCTCTGGAGTTATCTTGGCCCACTCCTCCATGCAGATCTTCTCCAAGTTATCTAGGTTCTTTGGGTGTCTCATGTGGACTTTAATCTTGAGCTCCTTCCACAAGTTTTCAATTGGGTTAAGGTCAGGAGACTGACTAGGCCACTGCAACACCTTGATTTTTTCCCTCTTGAACCAGGCCTTGGTTTTCTTGGCTGTGTGCTTTGGGTCGTTGTCTTGTTGGAAGATGAAATGACGACCCATCTTAAGATCCTTGATGGAGGAGCGGAGGTTCTTGGCCAAAATCTCCAGGTAGGCCGTGCTATCCATCTTCCCATGGATGCGGACCAGATGGCCAGGCCCCTTGGCTGAGAAACAGCCCCACAGCATGATGCTGCCACCACCATGCTTGACTGTAGGGATGATATTCTTGGGGTCGTAGTATGCAGTGCCATCCAGTCTCCAAACGTCACGTGTGTGGTTGGCACCAAAGATCTCGATCTTGGTCTCATCAGACCAGAGAACCTTGAACCAGTCTGTCTCAGAGTCCTCCAAGTGATCATGAGCAAACTGTAGACGAGCCTTGACATAACGCTTTGAAAGTAAAGGTACCTTACGGGCTCGTCTGGAATGGGGACCATTGCGGTGGAGTACGTTACTTATGGTATTGACTGAAACCAATGTCCCCACTGCCATGAGATCTTCCTGGAGCTCCTTCCTTGTTGTCCTTGGGTTAGCCTTGACTCTTCGGACAAGCCTGGCCTCGGGACGGGAGGAAACTTTCAAAGGCTGTCCAGACAGTGGAAGGCTAACAGTAGTTCCATAAGCCTTCCACTTCCGGATGATGCTCCCAACAGTGGAGACAGGTAGGCCCAACTCCTTGGAAAGGGTTTTGTACCCCTTGCCAGCCTTGTGACCCTCCACGATCTTGTCTCTAATGGCCTTGGAATGCTCCTTTGTCTTTCCCATGTTGACCATGTATGAGTGCTGTTCACAAGTTTGGGGAGGGTCTTAATTAGTCAGAAAAGGCTGGAAAAAGAGATAATTAATCCAAACATGTGAAGCTCATTGTTCTTTGTGCCTGAAATACTTCTTAATACTTTAGGGGAACCAAACAGAATTCTGGTGGTTTGAGGGGTTGAATAATAAATGACCCTCTGAATAAACTTTTCTCAATTTAAAAAAAAAAAAAAAGAAATAACATTCTTTTTTGCTGCAGTGCATTTCACACTTCCAGGCTGATCTACAGTCCAAATGTCACAATGCCAAGTTAATGTGTAAACCTGCTAAATCTGCAGGGGGTTGAATACTACTTGTAGGCACTGTATATACCAGGAAGGTACCAGGATGGGGACATATATACCAGGAGGAGGACATATATGCTTGGAAGAGGACAATAAACCAGGATGGGGACATACATACCAGGAAGGGCCCAGAATGGGGACATATAGTATATACCAGGATGGGTACATATATACCAGGAAGGTGACATATATACCAGGAGGAGGACATACATACCAGGAGGATATTATACAGAGGGGCAAAGTGTGCGTGTGGTGGGGAATAATATACAGAGGGGTAGTGTGTGTGTGTGTGTGTGTGTGTGTGTGTGAGGATATATATAAAGAGGGGCAGCTTGTGTGGGAGATAGTATACAAAAGGGCTGCATACTTGACGGATATTATACAAAGTGGCAGTGTATGTGGGGGATATTATACAGTGGGACAGTGTGTATGGGGGGATATTATACAGAGGAGTAATGTGTCTGGGGGGATATTATACAAAGGAGCAGTGTGTGTGGGCATATTATGCAGAGGAACAGTGGGTGGGGGGATATACAGAGGAGCAGTGTATGGGGGCATATTATACAGACAGGCAGTTTGTGGGGAGTGATATTATACAAAGGGGCAGTGTGTGGGAAAGATATTATATAGAGGAGCAGTTTGCGTGGGGATATTAAACACAGAGGTATTGTGTATGATGCTGCAGATGGTGTCAATGTGCATCGGTCAACAATACAGCGCACGTTGCACAAGGAGAAGCTGTATGGGAGAGTGACGCGAAAGAAGCCGTTTCTGCAAGCACGCCACAAACAGAGTTGCCTGAGGTATGCAAAAGCACATTTGCACAAGCCAGTTACATTTTGGAAAAGGTCCTGTGGACTGATGAAACAAAGATTGAGTTGTTTAGTCATACAAAAAGGCATTATGCATGGAGGCAAAAAAACACGGCATTCCAAGAAAAGCACTTGCTACCCACAGTAAAATTTGGTGGAGGTTCCATCATGCTTTGGGACTGTATGGCCAATACCGGCACCGGGAATCTTAATAAAGTTGAGGGTCGCATGGATTCAACTCAGTATCAGCAGATTCTTGACAATAATGTGCAAGAATCAGTGACGAAGTTGAAGTTACGCAGGGGATGGATATTTCAGCAAGACAATGATCCAAAACACCGCTCCAAACCTACTCATTCATGTAGAGGAACAATTACAATGTTCTGGAATGGCCATCCCATTCCCCAGACCTGAATATCATTGAACATCTGTGGGATGATTTGAAGTGTGCTGTTCATGCTCGGCGACCATCAAACTTAACTGAACTGGAATTATTTTGTAAACAGGAATGGTCAAATATACCTTCATCCAGGATCCAGAAACTCATTAAAAGCTACAGGAAGCGACTAGAGGCTGTTATTTTTGAAAAAGGAGGATCTACAAAATATTAATGTCACTTTTATGTTGAGGTGCCCATACTTTTGCACCGGTCATATTCTGTTTAAATGCGGATTGCACATTTTCGGTTAGTACAATAAACCTCATTTCAATCCAGAAATATTACTCAGTCCATCAGTTATTGGATATATGAAACTGAAATAGCTGTTGCAAAAACCCAAATTGTTATAAAGAAAAAAGGTTAACATTAATAGGGGTGCACAAACTTTTTCATATGACTGTATATAAAATAATATATATATATACAGTGGAACCTTGGTTAACAAGAACAATCCGTTCTGGGAGTGTGCTTGTTAACCAAGTTACTTGTTCAGCAAAGCAAGATTTCCCATAGGAAATCATTACAATGCTGACAATTCGTTCCACAACTTGTTAAATGTCCCATCCTGGTCCCCTATTGTGCCATTCCACACATGCACAAACACACACAAACACTTACAAACACTTACAAACTCACACAAACATACACAAACACGCACACAAGCACGCATGCACACGCACATATTATGCTCACCTTACCTTCCGTTCCATCGCTGGTCTCCTGGGACTTGCTGTTCACTAGTACGGGCTGTGTATCTGGTAACCATCACGATGAGGGAGGAACTTGCGCTCCCAGCGCGCTGACGTCAAAGGCAGGAGCTGCTTGCCTCTGATTGGTCAGCGTGCTGCCTTTGAGTAGCGTCTGACAGCCGAAGTTCCTGCCTCGTCGCCATGCTTGCCGATACACATCCTGGAGCGGCGAACTACAGGACCCAGGAGGCCGGCAATGGAACGGAAGGTACACCTATTATGCTCACCTTACCTTCAGTTCCGTCACCGGCCTCCTGGGTCTTGTAGTTTGCCGCGAGGATTCCTTCCTCGTCGTGAAGAGCCGGCGAACTACAAGAACCTTGAGGCCGGTGATGGAACGGAAGGTAAGGTGAGCATAATATGTGTGTGTGCGTGCGTGTCTGCGTGTTTGTTTGTGCGTGCTTGTGTGTGTTTGTGTGGACTGCAAGAGCAGGTTAGAGCGCGGTGGATGTACGGAACCGGAAGTGTGTGCGGTGAGGATTTTGCTCATACAGCAAAGCTTTCTCGGAAACCGAGTTACAAATTTACAGAAAGCTTTGCTTGTTAAGCGAAATTCTCGTTAACTGGGTTACTCGTTAAGTGAGGTTCCACTGTATATGTCGCGGGCGGGGAGGAGGGTGTCAGCACACCGCGCTCACCCCTTCTGCTCGGGTCCGGCAGTTGCTCCTGGTGGCTCGAGCTGCGGGCCGGATCCCGGGGTGTCTCGAGCGACACTCCTCGCCCGTGAGTGAAAAGGGGGTGTTTGTTGGGATTATAGTTCGTGACGCCACCCACGGTTGTGGTGATGGCACCACCGCTGCTCAGTGTGGGGGTCCCGGGGATGGTGATGGGAGCAGCCAGGTGTTGTGTTGCCCCTCCGTGGGTAGGGGTTGGTGATCCCGGGGCCCGGTGAAGAGATGTGAAGTGTAGGGCCTGGAGGGCGCAGGGACGCGGGGACAACGCTATGCCTTGCGGCACTGTGGTACTCACTCAGCCTGAGACACGGACACAGTTTGTACGGTAAACCAACGGCTGGTAGGACGGTCCCACAGACGGTTGCACCTGCACTCCCGGTAGGTGACGGTGACGTCTCTCTTCCTTGCACCTGTTTGACTGATGGTAGCGGTGGATTCCCTCCGGTTACCCGCTCCCCGACTGCAATCTGGGCCGGAGGAGCTCTACACTTTGCCCGCAGGCGCTGGCCCTGGGGAAACTGGTGCCTTGGCGGTGGCGGTGTCTCCCCGTTAATGGTCGGGCTGTTGCCGTCAATCGGGACTTTGTTGCTGGGGGATCTGCGTCCCCTTCACTGACGGATTCGGCAAATTGGGCGACTCCTAGCCTTGCCGGGGTCCGAGAGGCCCCTGCCCTGGTGCTGACTGTCCTTCGGAACACTGCTCCAGACCACCGGGCACACAGCCAACGGGGTCCTTCCAGGAACTTCCGAACTGTCCCACTCCGGACAGTCACCGCCGTCGCTGACCTTGCTGTTCTAGCCCTACACACAGCTGGGCTCTCAGGCTTCTCCTTCTCTCTGCTCTGTCACCACTTCTTGCTTTCCTCCTTCTCCACTTTCCTTTCTTTCACTTTCACTTCTGGTTGTTTCCTCTAGCCCCTGCCTGGGCTACTCTGCTCTTCACTCAAGCTCCTCCTGAGCTAATCTGCTCTCTTGCCCTCCCCGGGCTAAACTTGATGTTTACTCAAGCCCTGCCTGGGCTAATCTGCCTGGTAACTTCCTGCCTCCAGAGTTGTGAGCTCCTTGGTGGGCGGAGCCAACCGCCTGGCCCACCCCCTGGTGTGCATCACAGACTCCTGGAGGGAGGCAACAAGGATTTCTGGTTAGCAGGTGTGCCTACCTGGAGTGTGGGGTGTAGTGGTGTTGTTATCTGTGTCCCCTGGCTTGCCCAGGGCGACACATATATATATATATATATATACATACACATACGTGTTTTTCCAAGAATGGCGGTGAGAGTGTGGAAGGTTTGAGGGGTGGAGGCAGAACTGGGGCGGAGTCTGGGTGGAGTCTAAAGGGGGACAAAAATGTTGCCAGTATGGGGCTCTGAAATTCCTAATGGTGGCCTAAACACCTATATGTCTGAGACTGTTTGCCATCAGATTTGGATATCTGTGATAGGTCAACTGTTTTTGTGAATCTTCAGTTTGAAATGCCCCCATCTCTCAGAAGAGCACATAGACCTTCTTTTCGCTGTTCATAACACCTAACTAATAATAGAACTATCCGCTTCTGCGAAAGGTACTTTCTATTTGATGTCACTAAGAAAAAATAACACATTTAACCATAGTTTCTTACTTTTTACTTTTTGCGATCATCTTACAATCTTAAGGCCTGTAAGTTAGCAGCTTTTCTTCACGTAGAGAACATTTTATTTGTATTGTACAAGACCCACACAGCTGCTATGTGTTAAAGTCATGTTGATGCTAATGTTAATCAATGCACTTGTTCATTGATTTCCTCTCTCTTGTCCTTATTCTAAGTGACTTTCTGTAGCCGTTGAGCAGGGAATTAGCATTCGAGAGACACCTCAGGGACTGTCACATTACAACACAGAAGTGTCTCCTGTCCCAAACTCAATGGAACAAATGACAGGCCTGAGAAACACATTTTCCCTGAGCTGGTAAAGATGTGACTCCATTCTCATGACATAAATACCATTAGTCAATCTTCTGCGCTTTCAGAGTGTAATCATATCACTGGGCTCCTGGGGGCTGATCCGCGCTGCTCTTTTAGATGTACTCTAGGCTCAATAGAAATATCTGTTATCTAGTGCTGTAGCTGGTCTGCATGAGTTAAAAAAATATAATTAAAATATATGCAAGTTCTGCCATTTGAAATAAGAGGGCCGCATAGTTATCTCAGATCTCCTAACAAAAATGTTATTCCCTAAACCCCCCTATCTATTGTGTAGTGTAGGTGTATTACAATAGTTATTGATCGCTGTCTTCCACAGTTTCCAGTGCCACTCCAGTCCTAATCTCACTCACGTGACTGAAGTTTCGACTCGTTGAATCATACTATGTATGAATTGATGGTCGCTTTTACAATGTAAGCTTATGGAGGCTCGTTCTGAAGCAGCGTAACAGCTGTGCTACAGTAACAGAGATGAATGCTGTCAATCACACCCCGGGAGGTGTAATTAGATGATCTGAGTCAGAAATAGTCTGAGGGAAAAAATGCCGGACTAATCCAGCTTCGTTAGCGTATGGAAATAAAAGTGCGTGTTTAAAAGAAAGATAACAACGTTAAAGGGGTTGTCCACTACTTGGACAACCCCATCTCATTCCTTCATGTTTGGTCCCATTGAAATAAAAAAGCTTATATTGATCTCCCATGCCGATGTTGTTCCAGCATTGCCAACACTCTTATTTCCGGGGCTCACATGAGGTTATGATGTCACGTCCGCTCCGTGCCTAATCAATACCGGCTTCTCTCTCCCTGCCTTTGAATGTATTAGTGGTCAACAGGAAGTGAGAGTTGTGGCTGCCATTCACTTCCTCTTAGGTTGCTTTCACACTTGCGTTGAACGGCATCTATTGCTATCCACCGCCTTGAGGAATTACGGTAACCGTTGCAGGAAACCGTTTTATTTCCCATAGATTTCTATTAGCTACAGGTAGCAATGGATGGCCTTGCGTTGCATCCGTCAGGCGACGCTGCGTTGTATCCGCCTGGCGGATGGAATGCTACATGTAGCGTTTTTCTGCACTTGGCGGAGTGTCAAAAAAACGCAACCTTCAGGATTCCGTCGACGTCCATTGTTTTTATAATGAACACCTATGCTGGCGGATTCCGTTAGAATCCGTCATTTGACGGATTCCGTAAACGCAACTGTCTTTACACAACTGCACATGCCCAGGTGTGTAAAGTCAAGAAAAAAAAACTACAAAGCATTGCGTTATTTTGTACGATCCGTTGCATCCGTTGTGCCACTATATGCAATGCATCCGTTGCATCCGTCACACAACGCAATGCAACAGATGCCATTCAACGCAAGTGTGAAAGTAGCCTCAAATAGTTATACATCCGAAAATGGGGACAGAAGCCGGTGGTGATTGGGCGCAGAGCTCACATAACATCCTAACCTCCGGTTTCCTCCCTCACTCCAAAAACATATTGATAGGGAATTTATATTGTGATCTCCAATGGGGACAGTGATGATAATGTCTGTAAAGTATATGTATATATATTATATTTATGTGCTATAACAGTGGTTCCCAACCTTTCTTACCCCAAGAGCCACATTCAGCTCTGACAGATGGTTGTGAGCCACATAAAGAGCCCTTCGAGCATTGACATCCAGTTCCCCCAGTAGATAGCCATAGCTTCCCCCAATATCACACTGATACCTCGTGCAAACTTTCCTTATAGGCAGCATACTTACATCCAGATGCTCCCACCTTACTGAATTTGGAATTCTCACATCAAGCACTCCCACTACACCATGACATCGAGCTTCAAGCATGCCTCTTACTGACGCTACCATCCTATCTCCAGCATACTGTATTTATCTCTCTTCCCATATGGCCAGTATATGCGCATCCAGATGTGCATCATTAAAAGTCAGACTTGGTAGACCTGGTACTTATGCATCAAACTGATAGAAAGCCAAGAGCCAAACATCATGGAGTCATGCCCCACATGTGGCTCCCGAGCTACAGGTTGGCTAACCCTGTTATACTATATCTTCCATGTAAACACTGCCTTCATTGATGTAACCTTACTTTGCACTTTATCTCACAGGTGGGGCAACATTGTGTGCAATAAGTGCATAACGGAAACCAAAGTAAGTTTATGTTCTGAAGTTGTTTTGAGAGCGGTCATGGTGGAGTGGCTCCCTTTACAGGTTTTTCTATGAGGTCCTATGGATATTTTTTACACATTGATTATTTTGCTATATGTGGAACGTAAAGGAAAATAAACGCCTTATTAATAATGTTGGTGCTACAATGTCTAAGGAATAGGTTGCTGAAAATCAACAGATCTTGTGAACAGCTGTAATGACAATTAGGCAACATACGCAGATCTTACCTTTCTGCATGATTGGATGGTTTTGCTTTTGCATGAAATGTACGCGATTACGGGCAGACACTATGGCATTTTTTTTATTTATAGTATTAGCTGCTGTTCAGATTGAAATGTCTGTGAAACATTCCGCAACCTCTCCATCAACTATTTCCCCCATACTGTGCCATGTTGTCCATGCTGAGATTGTTTACACAGCTCCATGCTAGCTTACATTGACTTGATACATGGATCTTTGCTCGCTTGAGACATTAATAATCAGCAGGTGAAATATGAGAAACAATAGGGATTAGGGACACTGTGAAATCCATCTCTCTGAGGCACTCGAGTTGTGATTAATCTTTATAGGCTGAGCTGTTGTACAAGATGCCATCTAAAAATGGTATGAGATTTGTCTTGTAGACAAGATAGGTGCGAATAGCTGGTGGAGCACTAGGCGTTACATTTGATGTGGATATGGAGCACAAAGCACAATTGTGTAGATAAGGGTTAACATACTAAAAAGAATGATGTATGTATCAAGGTAATGGTTTTCTAGATATGAGTGCTACTAAGGGTTTTCTGGACCTACAGAGATATTGACCTAAATGTCTGTCTTATTGAGAATGTCGTTGAATGTAGTCCATTAGTCATCATGGTTATAGCCATTCCTGAATACTCAAGGCTGATTGTAAGGTTCTTCAAGGAGTCTTCCTACAAATAGACCTGGTTGTGTCTGATATTGCTCACGTTTCCAGATAAGCAGACCTTGGCTATTTATGAGAAGTCCAGAAAAAATCTTTACCTTGTGCTCGACATACTGTACATCCTTGGTTCTGAGAAACTCCGAAAACATTTACATATTACATATTTCTGATTGACTGTTAAAGTTGCCGTGTGCTTAATTTTACAGATAATTTGCCATCAGCATTTTATACCGAAAACTAATGAATGTAAAGTAAAGGTTCTTAAATTCTAGGTAACTCCTTTGTTATAGAAATTTATTTTGCTGTTTAGAGAAATCCATAGTTAAAATACTAAGCTAATGTGGGTAGGCGGGCTATGTGCAATGGGTGGGATCTGCACTTATATTTCTCCTGTCTTTCTTCCCATTTCCTGCCCGCCGACTGCCTCCTGTCTCTGACTGACATACTGTAACGCCTGCCTGGATCCACAGACTCAGATGGGCTGTAAAGGGGAGGCTAGAGGGAAGCCACTCACCAAGTAGGACCCCCAGAACCCTGAAACCCTTTAACGCCTATACAGGGATTTGGAATTACACAGGACCCTGGAGATCACTACCTGTGGAAGGCTGCAGTCCGATGAGAGTAGTAGTCAGGCAGGGTCAAACCAGGAATTGCGGAACAGGGACAGAATTGGCAGGCAATGACGTAGTCAGCAAACGTAGCAGAGGTCAGATCCGGGTCGGGCAGCAAGGTACAAAAACAGTAGGCAGAAGGGTAGTCAAAAACACGCAGAAGTCAACACAGGAATCACCAACAGAAAAGGACGTAACAGGAGCCAGGAAAATCAGAACTATATCTGGCAGTGATCATGTGGCAGGAGGGGAAATAGGAAGGGTGTCGTGTCTTCCCATTGGCTGTAGCTGAACGCTGGCAACTTCAGCTGGAAGACACATGCCACCCACAGTCAGCCAGCGGTACTGCAGATCCCAAGCTAACCCAGCCCAGTGGATGATCGGAGCCTGCGCCGACTGGTGCCGCTGGCATCGACTTCTCTCCCATCACCAGCACCATCCACGGCAGGAACACGGCGTCGCCTGGCGATCGGAGCAGAAGTCGCTGGAGCAGACTCCGGCGGTGACGTAACACATACATATTCTTAGGTTGGGGTATAAAATCCTAATGAAAGGTTCTTTTTAAGGCTTAGTGCTCTTTCTAGATTACAGTAAAAGTCATAGCTTTCAAAAACAACTTCCAACCTGCGGAAATAAACCGTCTTATTTGTAATTGGTTTAGTTTCACCTTCAGGTGGTGTCAACAATGTATGCCTCAACTTCCTCACAACCAGAGGGACAGTAGAACTGCCGTGATTTCCTATAAGGTAATATGGCAGTCAAAAAGCATTATGCCTTACTGAGGAAAGGGAAGGCTTTTGGCATGAGCTAACGATTCAAGGATATTTGGCGGATTATACCGTATTTTTCGGACTATAAGACGCAATGTTGGGGGAAAGTGGGGGGTGCGTCTTATAGTCTGAATGTAAGGCATGGCTGCGGGGAATGAGGGTGCTGCGGTGGAGCGGGTCATCGGTGGCATGAGCAGGCTGTAGCAGCGTCTACCGTGACCATGTGGGCCCGCTCCTTTCATATGCACTGCATCCTCCCGCCCATCATCTCTCAGAGCTGAAGCCGGCACTGACAGGTGGGCTGGATAATGGGCGGGGGGTGCGAGCATAATTACGCCGGCCCGCGTGATCACCCCTGGCAACTACAGCCTGGAGTGATCATGTTTGGCTATATTCACTGCCTCCCTCGCATCATCATCAGCGCGGGGGGCAGTGAATAAGTACAGTATACTCACCGGTCACCGTTCCCTGCAGCATCGCGAGGTCCTCCTGTCTGCCGACCCGCTGATGTGTGTGGAGAGCGGTGCGCACAGTGATGACGTCATCGCTGTGCGCACGGTTCTACACAGGTCAGAGGCGCTGCTGCTTGCACAGACAGGAAGACGAGCAATGCTGCATGGAGTGAGGAAAGGGGAGTATAAACTTTTCTTTTTTTCTGTGCCACAGGATGCAGGCCATATACCAGGATAGGGGGATATAGCAGGATGGGGGTATATAGCAGGATGGGGGTATTTATCAAGATGGTGGTATTTATCAGGATGGGGGTATTTATCAGGATGGGGGTATATAGCAGGATGGGGGTATATAACAGGATGGGGGCTATACCAGGATGGGGGTATTTATCAGGATGAGGATATATTACAGGATGGTTGTATAATAATAATAATAATAATAATATATAACAGGATGGGGGTTATACCAGGATGGGGGTATATAGCACGATGGGGGTATATAGCGGGATGGGGGTATATAGCAGGATGGGGGTGTATAGTAGGAAGGGGGTATATAGCAGGATGGGGCTATACCAGGATGGGGGTATTTATCAGGATAAGGGCTATATCAGGACATATATACAAGGATGGGGATCATATACAAGGCAGGAGGATCATTACCAGGATGGGGTACCTTAGTAGGTAGAGAATTTGGGGACATTAGCCCCATAACAGTGTCAGCAGCAGATCCTCGCCCCATAACAGTGTGTCATCACCACATTTTTTGCGTAAAACTTTTTTCCTATTTATCTCCTTTAAAACCAGGGTGCGTCATATGGTCCGGTGTGTGTTATAGTCCGAAAAATAAGGTAAATATTGGCCTATTCAATTTAGGATTCCATTTTTTGCTCGTCTTTTTTGTATATTCAGGGGCATTCAAAAGTTTGGACACCCCTGGTCGAAATCACTGTTATTGTGAACAGTTAAGCAAGTTGAAGATTAAATGATCCCTAAAAGGTATAAAGTTAAAAGATGACACTTTTTTGTATTTTAGGCAAAAAAAAATAATAATCTTTTTGCATCTTTAAAAATTACAGAAAGGAGAATAGGCTGATGCAAAAGTTTGGGCACCCTTGGATATTTGTGTGCTAAGCTAAAATGTCACTGTACCACCCTGAGAGGGGCCCGGCCGCTCTCCACTGCTCGGGCCGAGCCGCTCGAGGTCCGGGCTCGGGTTGTCGGTGGCACGAGCGCCTCTGGACCGGGGGCCACGTCGCTCTGTTAAGGGAGAGGCAGTGGGGTGGTCGTGGTGTGGGACGAGGCGCGCAGCCGTGGGGCCGCGTTGTCGTCCTACGGGTCGTGACGCCACCCACGGATCGTGGTGACGGGATGCACCACCGCTGCGGCTGGAGTGAAGGGGGGGGGGCTCATCCGGGATCGGTGTTGTGGCCGCAGCCTAGATGTTAGCCCCTCTGTGGGTAGGGGCGGTGTGTCCTGGGGCCCGGTGAGGGACTGGCAACGGTGTTGTTGTCGGGGTGCAGGGTGCCGTGCTGCGGTGTAGTGTCGTGCCCGGGTGGCACTGGTGTACTCACGATTAATTCACACTCAGAGTCACTGGTAAACCAAAGTTCGGGTATGGTCGGGTCCCGCAGCTGGCTGCTTGTGTCCATTGTGGGGTTGATGGTTGCCCCTTTACCTTGCACCTCTTGTAGTAGTTTTCGGCTCCCCTGCCTGGACAGTGGTAGCCCGCTCCCCGGCGTTGAGCTGCCGGTGGAGCCCTCGGTTGCCCGCAGGCGCTGGCCCGTCGGATGTTTGGCCGTTGGCGGTGGCTCTCACCCAGTATCGGTGGGCTTTTGCCTTCTTTCGGGACTTTGGGTGAGGATGAACCCGTGAGGTCCAGACTGCAATCAGTTAATTTGCCTATACTCAGTGGCTTCTAAGCTAGGACAGGGTCTGAGTACCCGGTTTCTGGTGCTCCGGTACACGGTTGACTCCCCAGTTCAGGGCCGGCGGGCTCTAACCCTGGCCCGGTCCTATGGTTCCGCCGATTGCTGTATCGATACTCCTGCAGGTGGCCACCACCGTCTGCCTGCCTGACGTTACGGGGATCCCAGGCTCCAACCCGGGTCCCTGACAGCTCTGCTCCTCTACACCTCCTGTCACTGACACTGTACAACTTAATCTGTTTGTATTTCCTGCCTCAGGACAGTAGTCTCCTCGGTGGGCGTGCCTTTCCACCTGACTCCGCCCACCTGGTGTGCCCTACTGGCCCTGAGGAAGGCATCAGGTCTCCCTTTCGGGTGACTGATGAGTCCTCACAAGGGATGGGGGTGTGTGTGTAATGTGGTAGGTGTTGTTACCTGTGACCCCTGGGGTCCAGGGCGTCACATCACCAAGATTTCAGACCTTAATTAGCCTGTTAGGGTTATGACTTTTTCCACTATCATCGTTAGGAAAGGCCAGGCGATGCAAATATCCCAGCTTTATTAAAATAATAGCCTCCTCTAACTTTGTGCCAAAAACAACAGCCATAGGTTTTTCTAAGCAGCTGCCTAGCACTTTGATAATAAAAATGGTAGAGGCCCCTAAAACAGGAGAAGATTGTAAGAAGATAGCAAAGTATTTTCAAGTTGCCCTTTCCTCAGTTTGAAATGTAGTTTAGAAATGGCAGTTAACAGGAACCGTGGAGGTCAAGATAAGGTCTGGAAAACTAAGGAAAATTTCTGTGAAAGCTGCCCATAGGATTGCTAGAGAGGCAAAAAAGAACTCCCAGTTGACTGCAAAAGACCTTCAGGAAGATTTAGCAGACTCTGGAGTTTTTGTACATTGTTCTTCTGTTCAAAGACACCTGCACAAATATGACCTTCATGGAGGAATCAAAGAAGAAAACCTCTCCTGTGTCACCATAAACGTCAGCATCAATAGTATGCAAAAGAAAATCTAAACAAGCTGATGCATTTTGGAAATGTAGTACCCACGAGGCAGGGGTTTAAATACTCGGTGCCGGGCCGGTGATGTCGGGTCTGGGATGTCACGGATGGCCCTGCCCGGCTTCGTGGCCCCAAGGTTTACACCAAAAGGGGAGTGGATGGAGGATAAGGGGTTGAGGATGGTGAATATTGAGAGTAGTAGTTGTCTTGTGACGCCACCTGAGGTATGCGGCCAAGGATTAGCCGCCGCTGCAGTTGTGGTCCTCTGGGGCGGATGCTGTCACAGCTAGGATGGTTCAGATTCCCGCAGGTGAATCTAGGCCCCAGGGAGGATGATGGAGGTAATAGTGGCCCTTGGCACCGGAGCATGGGACGACGGCACCGGCAATGAGGGGCGGACACAGTAGTTGCAGTTCAAGGTCTTTACTCCCTTTCTGTCGGTTGCCCGAGGTACTGGTCTCTGCTGTGATGGACCCCAGCCAATCCTGGATCCTTCAGAGGTCACTACTGGTGCAGTAGGCCCTTCCCCCTTGCGCTTTTAGTGTTGGATCCCTGTGGCTTGAAGCTACTTGGGGACCCCGGTTCTTAGAATTCAGCTCCCGTCCCATATGCAGGTGACGCGGATCTACTGTGGGGCCTGACTGTATTCACGACTCAGAACTCTATGTGGATCTTGTGGTGGCCAGAGGGATGGCACATTCTGGTGGTTCAACGTACAGTATGTTCCACCCTAGGGCTCTGCACCCTGCACTGCGCCGATTCCGAGGGAGCAATGAAGCTCTCACCTCAGCAACCGTGTTTTTTTCTTTGTCCTACAGGAGCTACTGGTGATGAGCTCCTCTCGCGTCGCCATCTGGAACTCGACCCTTGTCTATGTGTGTGGTTTGTGAATGTGAGAAACACCAGCAATTAACCTCTTCCTTACCTGGGATGAGTACTGCACCTTAAGTGAGATGAAGCACCCTATGGCGACTGAAGCCTCAGGGGTGCCAGAGAAACAAGTCCTGTGGAGTGATAAAGTTAAAATAGAACTCTTTAGCTACAATGATCAAATGTATGTGTGTAGAAAAAAGGATCCAGAAATTCAGGAAAAGAATATAACCACAACCATTAAGCATGGAGGTGGATTAATCATTGGGGTAGTGTTGCAGCCAACGGCACGGGGAACATTTCACGGGTATAGTAAAGAATGAAATTAATGAAATTGCAACAATTTTTTTGATGCAAACATAACACCATCTGTAAAAAAGTGGAAAAGAGAATGGCTTCTGCAAATGGATAATGATCCTAAACACACATCAAAATCCACAATAGACCACCTCAAAAGGCGCAAACTGAAGGTTTTACAATGGTCCTCACAGTCCCCTGATCTGAGTATCATTTAATATCTGTGGCTCAAAACAGCAGTGCATGCAAGACGACCCAGGAATCTCACTGAACTGGAAGATTTTTCCAAGGAAGAATGGATGAAAATCCCTCAAACAAGAATTGAAAGACCCTTGGCTGGCTACAAAAAGTGTTTACAAGCTGTGATACTTGCCAAAAGGGTGCTACTAGGTATTTCCCATATGCAGGGTGCCCAAACTTTTGCATTATCACATTTTTATTTTTATTTTTTTATTTAAAAATGTAAAAGATGAAAATATTTTTTTTTCCTAAAATACAAAGGAAATGTATCATCTTTAACTTTATGCCTTGTAGAGATCATTTTATCTTCAACTTGCTTAGCGGTTCTCAATAACAGTAATTTTGACCAGGGTACTAAAACATTTGCATGCCATGCTAGATTTTTTGCACAATACTCAATTGTGTATGGAGAACCAAGTATTATCACGTTTATGATATGAAAATCATTGCACAAAAAGGGTAGACCATTGAAAATTACATGAATGCGGGATCTTCTAAGACCACGGAATTCCCTAAAAAAATAAACCAATGACTTCCAGGTATATACTTTACATTTCTGAAAACAAATCATTTTTAAAGTCATCAGTCATCTCTATATCCCAGTAATATACTGCAATCATTTCACTCGTTGACATTGATAAACTATGCCTGTCACCCTCACAAAATGAAGGCTGATATATGGTGGGTTGAAGTGTTATCAAGCCTTTTAATTTTCCAGGAATTTCTGATATTGCTGAGGCATATGGTACCTCATGGCTCAGTGATGTCACGAGCTCCTGCAGCAGGCACAATATATTTATGATTAGATGGGTATATTGGGTATAATTTTA
This sequence comes from Anomaloglossus baeobatrachus, assembly GCF_048569485.1. Taxonomy (NCBI): domain Eukaryota; kingdom Metazoa; phylum Chordata; class Amphibia; order Anura; family Aromobatidae; genus Anomaloglossus; species Anomaloglossus baeobatrachus. The sequence continues at coordinate 341,386,946 of NC_134357.1, read as the reverse complement.
AATTTGGCAGGTGCAAATTCCATTTGTTATATATATACACACCGTATTTTTCAGATTATAAGATGCACTTTTCCTCCCAAAAATTTGGGATGAAAATGAGGGGTGAGTCTTAAAATCCGAATATAGCTTACCAGAGGGGGGCTGTATGTGCGGCTCAGTGTGCGGGTGGCCGTCGGTACCTGTCGCTGCGGGAGGGCGGCCGGGTGCCTGTCGGTGCCAACGGCCAGCTGCATCTATGTCCCAGCGACTGGTGGCTGGCTGCCTCGCTGAGCAAGTGAGCGGGCGATCTGCTGGATGTCACTCTGTGTGGTCAGGTGGCTATATGGACTGCGGTGGCTGTGCGGCAGGTGTCCCAGTCTGTCCGTAGTCCCGGTTTCAAATGATGGCGCCAGGAGTCAGCGTGTGCGCAGATGGAGTTCTTGAATGAGAGCTCTATCTGCTCATGTGCCCCTCCTGGAGTGTGCAGATGGAACCATCACCACACCAGCCTGCTCCAACACTGACCCGCTGCTGCTGCCACCACTGACCAGCCACCGCCACCACTGACCCGCCGTTGCTGACACCACTGACCCGCCACTGCTGCTGCCACCACAGACCCGCTGCCAGCAAAACCTCTGTCTTCTGTGACCCTCTCCACCACCTCTGCCGCCCCCCTCCGGTAAGACAGCACCGGAGTATAAGACGGACCCCATTTTTATTTTATTTTTTTTCACCTTTTTTTTCTCTCTAAATTTGGGGTGCATCTTATAAAATGAAAAATACGGTATATAGTTACCTGGGTAGTTAGTTTTCTCTCACACTTAGACATGCCTAGAATGTGTTCTTAGCATGTTTGCTTTCCAGGATATATAAAAAATGTAATTAGATAAAAAAGAAACTGACAAAATGTCTAGTTTAAAGGGAACTTGTCACCAGATTTGGCCCTTATAAGCTGCGGCCAGCACCATTGAGCCCTTATATACAGCATTATTAAATACTGTATATAAGACGCCAGGCCGATCTGTATAATGTAAAAAACACATTTATTATACTCACATAGGACATGGTCTGGTCTGATGGGTGTTGCTACTCTCCGGTCCGGCGCCTCCTCTCTGCGGCGTTCGCTGTCTTCCCTCTACCCAGCCCAGTGTACATGTGTGCTGCCCGAGCAGCGGATCGAACTGCTTGGATCCGTGGGCAATGTCCGTTCATGGCTCAAGGGTCTCCGGACCCGAGGACTCGGGGCCAAACTGTAAAGTGAAAGGGGGTATCTACAGGGGGGGTTGATAGTTCATGACACCACTCGTGGTGTGCGGTAATTGAGAGTACCGCCGCTGCCATTGTTATAAGTACCCGGGGTGATGGATTGGGGCAGCAATGTGTTATTACCCTCCACGGGTAGGGGTATTCCCCAGGGCTCTGGAAGATGATACTGGGTGCCGTGACAGGAGGATCACTCATGTACTCACTCAGCCAGTAAGCAGACGCTGACAACCGGGTAAACAAAGTCTCTAGGTGCCGCTGCCTCTCTCAGGGAGCTTGTCCGGGTCCCGTCCCCTACAGTGCTGCTTGGTGTTCTGTGACCTGCCTCCTGGCACAAAGTTGAGATTTACTGAAGTGGCCCGGTAGTTTGGAACTTGCCGGGCCCCGCTCCCCACAGTAGCTAAGTGTGGGAGCCTGCTCTCAGGGCTCACGCTTGGGATCTTGTGGGCTGCGTATCTGGAAGGCCCTATCCCCCTCGTTGCGCTAGTGCCCCAATTCTGTAGCTAGTGGGAACAGTCCATAAAGGCACCGCTCTCCGCAGGTTAATTGCCGGGTTGCCTGAAGCTTCTCCCCGACCTAGGGTCCGTGTACCACACTGTGCCTTCGGTCTCGGACTGGAGATAAGACTAGGCTGCTGACCGTCCTCTTGACAGGTTCTAGGCACCTCGCCTCAATCCCCTGCGACTGGGGGTCCGACTCCTCTAGGCCCAGACACCGCCTGCAACCTAGACAGCTACTTTCGGGAGCCACCGCTCCCTGCTTCCTCCACTTCACTCCCTCTACTTCATCCTCCTCTACTTCACTGACACTCTTCTGACTCTCCCATCCTGACCTCTAGGTGGGCGACCCTATATCGCTCAAGCCGCCCACTGGTGTGTCTGGTGGGTGTGGTGCAGGGTGTTCATAGGATTTGATTTGTTGTTGGAGGCAGCACTGTAAGATAGGGACCCAGAACCATGAGAGATTTGAATACTGCACTAAGGAAAAAAGCGTGCAGTACCCTGTGATGACCAGATAGTCGTCCTACGTCATCCACCCAGGCCAGCAATATGGTCCTGCGCAGGCGCACTTTGATCTGCCCTGCAGAGGGCAGATCAAAGTACTGTAAAGCCTGCTTTACACGTTGCAATTTTGCATACAATATCGTATGCGATTTGCAACGCCCCCATCGTATGTGCGGCACGTTCAGTTTGTTGAACGTGCCGCACAGACGATTCACCCCCGTCACACGTACTTACCTACCATACGACCTCGATGTGGGCGGCGAACGTCCACTTCCTGGAGTGGGAGGGACGTTCGGCGTCACATCGACGTCACGTGGCAGCCGGCCAATAGAAGCGGAGGGGCGGAGATGAGCGTGACGTAAACATCCCACCCACCTCCTTCCTTCCGCATTGTTGGCGGGATCCGCGGACGGAGGTAAGCTGTCGTTCAATGTTCCCGGGGTGTCACACACTGCGATGTGTGCTGCCTCGGGAACATTACACAACCTCACGTTCATTTTTTGAGGAATGAACGACGTGCATGCGATGAACGGATTTTCGTTCATTCGCAATTGCACGGAGGTTTTACACGCTACAATCATACTTTCGATGCCGGATGTGCATCACTTACTATGTGACCCCGCCGACACATCGTAAGATTTATTGTAGCGTGTAAAGTGGGCTTAAGGCGCAGGTGCGCGATAATGTTAAAGACCGCCTGCGCGTGCGCACTACCATGCTTTGATCTACCCTCATTAGGGCAGGTAAAAGTGCGCCAGAGCAGGACTGCAATGCCTGCCTGCGTGGATGACGTAAAATATGTCATCCTCACTGGGCTGGGTAGAAGGAGAATGGCGATCGTCGCAGAGAGAAGGTGCTGGACCAGAGAGCAGAAACACCCATCGGACTGGAACGTCCACTAGGTGAGTATAATGAAAGTGTATTTACTTTCTATAGAGCGGCCTGGGCTCTTATATACAGTATTCTAGAATGCTGTATATAAGCACCTACTGGTGGTGGTCGCAGCTTATAGGGGCCAAATCTGGTGACAGGTTCCCTTTAAGTTCTGCCATTTGTGTCCACAGCTCCTCTGCAAATCTACGTGTTTCTATAGCTAAAATTACAAACACTATCTCTGTATAGTCGGATTCTGTAGAAAATCCGCTTCTACAGTACTTGTCTTATACTTCTAGGAAACTAACTAAATGTATGTATGTAAGAAGTATGGGGCACGTGGAAATAACCAAGGAGACACAGTGGTCTGCATTGGAGCTATATACTCAAAACTATTGGATATTTTTGAATCTAAACTATTTGCAAAGTTGCTTCATTCGTTATTTCAGATACACTAAAGCAATACAATGGTACAGGTGGACATCAGCCAACCCAATGAAATGTCAACTATGACATTGTACTTATCAAATCAAGCAGTCAAACTCTATTTATCAAGATTTACCTGATTATACGAGACCAGAAAAATATTTTCCTATATTCAAGACTTGTCTGCTGTGTGTCGACAGCGAGCGATGTTCCTATTTTTGCACATTACCCTGAGTGTAAATGCATTAACTTTAGTGTATAATGCTTAAAGGCAACACTTAACCTTCCTGAGAGGCCAATGCTAGCTAAGCATTCCCTTGGAATAAAAACTAATGTATAAGTCTCTTATCTTTTAACTACCTGGAAATCATTGCTCTGGACCTGAACTCTGCAGGGAGGAGAGCTAAACATGGCTCAAACATAATCTTTTCTGATGAGTTCATGTAATGTAATGAGAACTGTGTGGCCCCTGGAATCCGTCATTCTAGACCGCGCTGGAGATAGTGGATGGGTGGACAAGTTTGGCGTTTGCACGCACTAGTGTATTACCAAAATCACCTATTATAAAAAATAGTAAATTGTGCTTTTAATTGTTTTTCTCTAATATATACAACAATTAAGTAGTTAGAACCTTATAGAAAACATCATTCTAAACAATCTACTGGAAGGTTATAATGGGTGGGTGAAAACCTCACCTCCTTGTATATGTTAATTTAAAATAATATAAAAGCATTTCCTGATTAAATGCTCTATTTAAGGTGTTGTTACACAATAGATATTTAGTACCTATGTAACCACAGATTACAAGAAATATCCATCATACTGGTCAACACAAAAAATCATCAGCAAAGGTAATATGTCTGTTCTATGGAGTTTGATGTGTTGATTCCAAAAATATGCTAAGTTGTTCAAATAGTCTTCGTGACTGTTTGAATATGAGGAAAGTGGCGACGCCATTTGCTGTTCCCATGATCTGGAGAGAACCCAAAAATCATAGTGATGACTGCTACTCTTGTTTTGTCAAACTGAAGAGCTTTTCTACAAATAACAAACATAAGATTAATTACCCCGAACTTGAATCTGCGATTAGGCCAGTTCCACATGATGGTACCTTGCCAGTTCCTGTACCTCCGTTGTCTGGATTGTATGATAATGAATTAGAATATGAAGACTATGGAGACCTCAAGTCAAGATGAGTATGTACCTGATGGAGCAGCTGAGCAGCCAGAATGCTTTACTCAACATGAATTAAATGATCTCACGAGAGACCTTTCATTGTCAAAAGATAAAGCTGAACTTCTTGCATCTAGTCTAGGTAGAAACAGAAGAATCTTCTTGATGATGATGTCAAAGTGGGTTATTACCGAAACAGAAGTAACACACTTTAACACAATTTTTCACAGTTGATGGACCAATGGTGTATTGTAACAATGTGAATGGCCTCTTTGATGAACTGAATCAATAGTATTTTGTTGCAGATTGGAGATTGTTTATTGACTCATCCCAGAGAAGTTTGAAAGCAGTGTTGCTTCACAATGGAAATATGAAACCATCAATCCCTATTGCTCCCTCATGTCATCTAAAGGAAAGTTATGAAAATCTGTCAGTTGTTTTGGATGCTATACCATGTAAGCATCATCAATGCAATATCTGTGGAGATTTGAAAGTGATTGGTCTGCTAATGGGAATGCAAGGAAGTTTCACAAAATATTGTTGCTTCTTGTGTTTATGGAATAGTAGAAATACAGTAGAGCATTGTTCATCGTGATTGGGGACAGAGAAACATCTATGCTCCAGGTAGAGACAATGTTCAGCATAATCCTTTACTTGCTCCAACAAAATTCTTTCTTCCTCCACTACATATAACGTTGGAATTTATTAAAAACTTTGCAAAAGCCATGGCAAAGACAAATTCACAAGGGTTCCAGTACATTGCACAGAAATTCTCCAGCATTTCACCAGCAAAGCTGAAGGAAGCAGTATTTGTTGGTCCTCTGATCAGACAGCTTATGAGAGATGATGTGTTTGAAGGAAGTCTACATGATAAGGAATTGAGATCTTGGAAAAGCTTCAAGTGGATCTGTGAAAACTTCTTAGAAAAAATAAATCTCCAGAATATGTTGAAGGTGTTGAGGAACTGCTAAATGCATACCAGTGTCTCGGATGTCACATGTCTCTGAAAATGCACTTTTTGCATTCACATTTAGATTTCTTCCCTCAAAATCTTGGGGATGTAAGCGATGAACAAGGCGAGCGGTTTCATCAGGACATTAAAGTAACGGAACACCGCTACCAGGGTTTTGGTAATGACTGAATGATGGCAGATTACCGTATTTTTTGCTTTATAAGACGCACCGGATTGTAAGACGCACCCCAAACTTAGACATAAAAAAAAGGTAAAAAAAAGAAAAATCGGGTCCGTCTTGTAATCCGGTGTTCTCTTACCGGAGGGGGGCAGCAGTGGTGGTGAAGCGGGGTCACAGGAGGCAGAGGTTGTGCTGGCAGGCACGGCGGGTCAGTGGCAGCGGGGTCCGTGGTGGCAAGTGGCGTCCGGTGTGGCAGGAGCCGGGGGACCCATGTTGGCAGGAGCCGCGGGGCCCGTGGTCGTGGCGGCAGCAGCAGTGTCGGTGGGTGAGTCATGCAGCAGGCCAGTGCAGTGAGTGTCCCAGTGTCCGCAGTCCCGGTTCAAATAATGGCGCCTGCGCAGATGGAGCTCTCATCCAAGGGCTCCATCTGCGCACGCGCCCGCTGCCATCATTTGAAACTGGGACCGCGGACAAGCTGGGTAACTTGCTGCACAGCCGCCCGCCCCGCACGCACAGAGTGGCAGCCAGCAGGCTGCCCGCCCACCCTGCGTGCAAGTGGCCGGGTACCTGTGCTTGCGTGCGGGCGGCAGCTGCCGCCCGCACAGGCACCCGACCGCCGCCCGCACCCGGCCGCCAGTCACTGCCCGCACACAGCATCTGGCCGCCGCCCACATACAGCACCCGGCCGCCGCCCGCACACAGCACCCGGCCACCGCCCGCACACAGCACCCGGCCGCCGCCCGCACACAGCACCCGGCCGCTGCCCGCACACAGCACCCAGCCACCGCCCGCCGCCTGCACACAGCACCCCGCCGCACACAGCACCCGGCCGCCACCCGCACACAGCACCCGGCCGCCGCCCGCACACAGCACCCGGCCGCCGCCCGCACACAGCACCCAGCCGCCGCCCGCACACAGCACCCGGCTGTCGGCCGCACACAGCACCCGGCCGCACACAGTACCCGGCCGCTGCCCGCACACAGCACTCGGCCGCCGCCCGCACACAGCACCCGGCCGCCGCCCACACACAGCACCCGGCCGCCGCCCGCACACAGCACCCGGCCGCTGCCCGCATACAGCACCCGGCCGCAGCCCACACACAGCACCCGACTGCCGCCCGCACGCAACCACGGGTACCCGGCTGCCACCGCACGAAAGGACAGGTACCCGGCCGCTTGCACGCAGCCACAGGCACCCGGCCGCCCGATCACCGCACAGACAGGACCCCCAGGTACCGCTATATTCACTTTATAAGACGCACCCCCCATTTTCCTCTCAAATTTCTGGGAGGAAAAGTGCGTCTTATAAAGCGAAAAATACGGTACTTTTGGATGGTATATAGGGACAAGCCTGAAATATCATATCAACAACAGTCTAATGTCAAGCACTTTTAATTTCTGCTCATATTTTGGTTTCTGTTTTACATGTGAAATTATTTTGGTTTAATAAAAACGGTTTTGTATGGTGAAGCATTTTTTTCTGATATGTAGATTACTTAATGTCACCAGTATATTTCCTATACCTTATAATGATGCTGCTCCATGGAAACTACAGTGGAACCTTGGTTAACAAGAACAATCTGTGACTTTCTGTTGCCAGAAATCACATGACTGTCTGTCACCCGTCACACACCCGTGACCATTCATCAGGGTTAGAGATGTTTTTTGGTGAAGCCCCGTGCTCTAGCTAATTGAGGAGCTACTGAGTTAGGTATCCCCTAAATGATGTTCATATGTCCTAATAAAACATAAGAATAGGGGTTGTTAAGATGTGAAAACTACGCTATACGACACTAATTTTTCTTAGTACTACAATCATGTTCTCCTCCCTTTAAATCTCTTCAATTCATTCTAGTGGCACCAACACTTCTTTGAGCCATTACAAAGGCACCAAAAAACTTGAAATATTACAGCCTTCAAAACCTTACTGCGCATTTTCCACACTCCATCTCATACCCACAATCAGGCTTTTGACCACGCTCCGATCTACAGAAGAGAAAGGGTCCCGCTTTTTAATTTCCGTAATGTTTCTGTACAAGGGGAGGCAGAGAATGCGGCTAATTAAAAAGGAAAAAAAAAACTGTTAAAAGACGACAGTTCGACAATAATTCTGTTCCGTTGTGCCTGCAAAGTTAATGTGGCTGCCTCTTAACACAGATGTTTTAATTAGGCACTGTTAATAAAGGGAATATTGTACAGATTAAAAAGCCAACACGAATATGTGAATGTAAAACGCTAGCGCACAGTGTAACACTGGTCATTAGCAACAGTTCATAAAAGAAACAATAGATATAAAAGACGGATTATAAACAATGTTACTATAAAATAATGGCTCTGTAACAGATTCTCCAGCGCCCTGTAATTCATATGTCTACTGTTTCATTGGAGACAAATTGGATATTAAAGTGATTATTATAAAGGGCTATAAATAATAGAATTGGACCGGAATTTTGGGGTCTGGGCATTTTTCAATTTAGTACTAAATCCTATTCAGAGAAATATAAATATATACTATCTAGCTATGTAAACGTATTGTTCTAGGCCCCTTGGATAATATCTTCACAGATTCTTGCATGTACTGTTATGAGCAGGTATCATCCTAGTTCCCTCCAATCTATTGAGGACAAGGAGTTTTTGCAATGGCTTGTTGTTGAATGAGCGGTCCTAGTCTTAACTGTTATAAATACATTGCCCGGCACCCAGCATCACTTACTCCTCATCGGTGCTTCAGACCCCCTCTCCTATGTGCTACTCACTATCCCCGCCACTTAGGGATGATCGAATACCTCAAATATTTGGCTTTGCGAATATTTTCCAAATACATCGCCGCTATTCGACTATTTGTTGCGCAATGTAAGTCTATGGGAAGCCCGAATAGTTCCGAATAGTTGTTATTCGGGTTTCCCATAGACTTACATTGCGCATTGAATATTCACGAATAGTCGGATGGCGGCGAGGTATTCGGAAAATATTCACAAAGCTGAATAATCGAAGTATTCAATCATCCCTACCACCACTTTGTGTTACCATTGATCTAATGTAACTGTGGAATTTACCTTATGCTTCTGTGCACACTCTGCTGTTATACAGTACTTACCTGACTGATTTTATGTTTTAATGACTACACCAGTATAGCGATCTATGTGTTTTTACACTATTGTTAGCCTGTTTCCAGCAGAGCTCATCTCATCTGCATTCCTCCACAATAGAGATTGTAATATCTAGGCAGTGCAGAGTAGAGATGGGATAATCGATTTAAGGATGTTCAAGTTCATGTCTAATTTCCTAAAATTTGCTGTTTCCTGCATATTTGAACATTCAGTGACTTAAATCACAAAATTCAGCATTAAAAAACCTCGGTACCATTTGACATACTAGTACTTTCATATGGATCAAAGGGATCTTTTGTTTTGGGTCCCCTTCACGTCTAAAGGCCCCGTCACACACAGAGATAAATCTTTGGCAGATCTGTGGTTGGAGTGAAATCATGGACATATTGTTCCATTTGTACACAGCCACAAACCTGGCACTGATTGTCCACAATTTCACTGCAACCACAGATCTGCCAAAGATTTATCTCTATGTGTGACAGGGCCTTAAGGCCCCTATGCAACTGCATCCAGTGCACTCACCAAAGCTGTCCCCCTGATGCTGAAGTATTCGAACCTTAATACCATTTTTTTCATCCTTCTCACACTACAAATAAGGAGGGTAATATTAATCTCGTCAATTAATTTTGCTACTAAACCAAAATCAAAAGTCTGAAACCAAAGCTTGTATGTCACAGAAAGTGTACTTCCTGCATTGTGATATAAACAAGTCAAATGTATATTCTCATCAGATATCAGTAACAACCTATCCAACCCACACAGGCAAAGACGTTAAACCATAACTGTCCATAAATTTAGTGATGTGTAATAATGAGAAATGACACAGGGAAAAAAGTATTAAATAGCTGAAGAGAGAGAGGTGCAAAAGAAACTATGGAAAGTCATGACAGCAGCTGTTATCTATCTGTAATTTGAAAGCAATCCTACCACTTAATGAAAAATGATAGCAGCTTATTCAACTGATGACCTATAAAAAGGTGTTTCACTATGAATGTGCCACACAAGAAACATCTCATTATGGGTAAAACCAGTGAGCTGTCTCAAGACCTTTGCAATATTATTCTTGCAGAACATACTGATGGCACTGGTTACTGAAGAATTTCCAAAGTACTGAAGGTGCCATTGAGCACTGTTGGGGCCATAATCCAAAAGAGGAAAGAACATCATTTTACCATAATTTGGCCACAACAATGTGCGCCCCACAAGATTTCAGAAAGAGGACTAAAAAAATTATCAGAAGTGTTGTCCAAGAGCCAAGGACCATCTGTGGAGTACTACAGAAAGACTTGAAATCAGCAGGTTTTAATTGTTTCAAAGAAAACAATAGGTAATGTACTCAACCTTCTTGGTCTGTATGTGCGCTCACCACAAGACTCTATTGCTGAACAAAAAGCAAGCTTAAGTGTGCCGCACCCGCGTCAGCAGCCGGGCTGCTCGGATCCGGATCCGCGGTGGCTCGAGGGATGTCCGGACCCAGGGGTGTTGCGGATACTTGAATTGAAGGGGGCTATGTACAGGGGATGGTGTGGAAAGTTCATGACGCCACCCGTGGTGTGTGGTAAGGGTGAAGTACCACCGCTGTGGCTGGGAATACCTGGTGGTGATTGGCAGCCAGGTGTTTAACCCCTCCACGGGTAGGGGGAATGCCCCGGGACTCGGTGATGGTGTCGGGGTGGTGCCGTCGGGCCGGTAAGGGTTAATTGCGTACTCACTCAGTCCAATAATGCTGACGCTTACAACCATGGTAAACCAAAGTTCTTGATGCCACTGCAGCAGGGAGTGAGCACGCCTGGATCCCGTGCGCATTGGTGTTGTTTGTTAGCCTGTGACCTTGACCTTGGCACCTCTTTCTACAGTTGGTCCCATTCAGCTTGAAACTAAAACAGGTCCCGCTCACCCGTATGGCTAACGGAATGAGCTTGCTCTCAGGGTTTACGCTTGGGATTTTCTGGACTAGGCAGTGGGAAAGTCCTATCCCCCTCGTTGCGCTAGTACCCTGATTTTGGAGCAGGTGGAGAACGGATCTTGAAGGCTCCATCCTCGTCGGATGAATTAACAGGACGCCTGAAGCTACTTCCTGGCCTGGGGTCCACGAACCCCGTCGTGCCCTGGCCCCTGCCCGGTGATGGCACAAGGCCGCCGGCTGTCCTCCTTGACAGTCTGTGCCCCTTGTCACAATCCCCTGCGATTGGGGTCCAGCTCCTACCAGGCCCAGACCAACGTCTGCCACCTAGTAAACGAGGAGCCTAGCTCCTGACCTCTCTACTTGAGAGTCACTGCACAACTGACTGTCTCCTAACACTCCTGACCCACCCTAACTAACCCCCCAAATGGGCGGCCCTATTCCCTTCAGGCTACCCATTGGTGTGTCTGGTGGGTGTGGTGCAGAGTGTTCCTAGGATTTTGATTAGCTTGTTCTTAGCAACACCAAAGGTCAGGGACCCGTAACCAAGGAGGAGGTGGATATCATGCAGAAGGGCAGATTGCACAATACCCTGTGACGACCTGATAGGCCAGGGCATCACATAAGCACATTTAAAATTTGCTCAACAACATTTTGACAAGGCTGTGGAATTCTGGGAGAATATAGTCTGGTCAGATGAGACCAAAATTTAGCTCTTTGGATGCCATAATACACACCATGTTTGGAGGACAAAAGGCCCTGCATATTACTCCAAAAACACCATACCAATAGTGAAGTTTGAAGGTAGAACATCATGGTGTGGGTCTAATTTTCAGCATGCAGCACTGGCAAACTTTATATTGAAGGAAGGATGAATGGATAAATATACTGAGACATTCTTGATAAAATTCTGTTGCCATCTATCAAGATGATGAGGATGAAATGAGGTTGGACATTTCAGCAGGACATGATCCCAAACACACAGCCAAGGAGATGCTCAATTGTTTTCAGGGCAAGAAAGTAAAGCTGCTACAATGGCCCAATCGCCTGACTTAAATACAATAGAAAATTTATGGAAGGAACTAAAGGCCACGTCTCACTAAGCAACATCGCTAGCAACATCGCTGCTGAGGCACGACTTTTGTGACGCAACAGCGATGTTGCTAGCGATGTTGCTGTGTGTGACATCCAGCAACAACCTGGCCCCTGCTGTGAGGTCGCTGGTTGTTGCTGAATGTCCTGGACCATTTTTTAGTTGTTGCTCTCCCGCTGTGAAGCACAGATCGCTGTGTGTGACAGCGAGAGAGCAACAACAGAATGTGCAGTGAGCAGGAGCCGGCTCCTGCGGACGCTGGTAACCAATGTAAATATCGGGTAACCAAGAAGCCCTTTCCTTGGTTACCCGATATTTACCTTCGTTACCAGCATCCACCGCTTTCACGCTGTCAGTACCGGCTCCCTGCTCCCTGCACACATAGCTAGACTACACATCGGGTAATTAACCCGATGTATACTCTGGCTAGGAGTGCACGGAGCCAGCGCTAAGCGGTGTGCGCTGGTAACCAAGGTAAATATCGGGTTGGTTACCCGATATTTACCTTAGTTACCAAGCGCAGCATCGCTTCCACGTGTCGCTGCTGGCTGGGGGCTGGTCACTGGTTGCTGGTGAGATCTGCTTGTTTGACAGCTCACCAGCAACCCGTGTAGCCACGCTCCAGCAATCCCTGCCAGGTCAGGTTGCTGGTGGGATCACTGGAGCGTCGCTTAGTGTGACGGTACCTTTAGGCTCAGAGTTCATAGAAAGAGCCCACAGATCCTTCAGGATTTTAAAAGTGTTTGTGTGGAAGAATGCGAAAAAATAACACCTGAGCAATGAATGCAACTAGTTTCTTTGCACAGGGGGTGTCTTGAAGCTGTCATCACCAACAAAGGCTTTTGTAAGAAGTATTAAATACATTTCAGTAAGCGTGTTCAATACTTTTTTCCTGTGTCATTTCTCATTATTACACATAACTTATTTTAAGGACATCTATGGTTTGTTTTTTTTTGTTGCTTGGGTTGTTGCCAACACCTGGTGAGAAATTCCTGTCAATAACACCTTTAGAAATACACTGAACATAAATATAAATGCAACACTTTTGTTTGTGCTCCCATTTTTCATGAGCCAAAGTCTCAGATCTAAGAGTTTTCTCTGTACACAAAAAGCCTTTTTCTCTAAATTATTGTTCACAAATGTGTCTAAATCTGTGTTAGGCTATGTGCGCACGTGTGCGTATTACATGCAGTTACGCTGCGTTCTGCACCGCAGCGTAACTGCATGCGTCCTGCGTCCCCTGCACAATCTATGGAGATTGTGCAGGAGCCGTGCGCACGTGGCATGTTAGAACGCAGCGATTCGGCTACTTGCCGAATCGCTGCGTTCTAAGAAGTGACATGTCACTTCTTTCGTGCGTTCTGCATGCTGTCTATAGGGAGAGGCAGCATGTAGAGCGCACGAATCTGCCGGCACCATGCGCTTCAGAACGCAGCTTTTCAGCTGCGCTCTGAAGCGCACATTTTCGGTGCGGTGCAGAGCGCACACGTGCGCACATAGCCTTAGTGAGAACTTCTCCTGTGCTGAGATAATCCATCCACCTCACAGGTTTGGCATATCAAGATGCTGATTAGACACCATGATTATTGCACAGGTGTACCTTAGGCTGGCCACAGTAAAAGGCCACTGTAAAATGTTCAGCTTTAGAGTATTGGGGAGTCCCAGGGGGTCAGAAAATTAGTCAGTATCTGGTGTGATCTCCATTTGCCTCGCGCAGTGCAACACATCTCCTTTCCATAGAGTTGATCAGGTTGCTGTTTGTGGCCTGAGTAATGTAGGCCCACTCCTCTTCAATGGCTGTCTGACGTTGCTGGATGTTAGCAGGAACGTGAACACGCTGTTGTATATGCCGATCCACATATGCCGATCCAGAGCATCCAAATCATGCTCAGTGGGTGACATGTCCGGTAAGTACGCAGGCCATGCAAAAACTGGGATGTTTTAAACTTCCAAAATTTGTGTACAAATTATTGCAACACAGGGCTGTGCACTATCATACTGCAACATGAGCTGATGGTCGTGGATGAATGGCACAACAATGGTCCTCATGATCTCATCATGGTATCTCTGTGCATTCAAAATGGCATCAGTAAAATGCACCTGTGTTCTTTGTCCATAACATATGCCTGCCCATACGATAACCCCATCACCAGCATGTGCTGCGCTATTCATAAATTGAGAAGATATCTCTGGCACACCAAAAGAAAAACAAGAAGTGTGCAATTATCTTGCCGTGTGAATTGTTTATTATATGCCCCAAATGGAAAGAGATATGATGCCGATGTTTTGACTAATATAGCCTTTTCAAGGTATATCTGAAATCAAAAAGCTGTGGAGAGAAAAGCGCACATAGGGTCTTATCTGATAAACAATGTAGGCTTGAAAAATAGAGCAGGTGCTCACCTGTGGAAGTTGTGACAGGCACAACTCCTATGAAGGCAAAAATAGAATGTAGAAATTGGTCAAGCAGCAGCCCCGATAATGCAATAGAGGAATTTAAAATTGGATAGAGAAGTCGGGTTCAATACTGCGCTAAAACCAAAAAGCCAGACGATATGATGGATTCTTTTCTTTATTTCATTTTCTTTATTTAGGACAAGTCAACGCGTTTCAAAGGCATGTCCGCCTTCTTCATCAGGACAAGAAAAAAACAAGCAATTGCTTGTTTAAATTCCTCAAGGTATATCTGAGTGAGAAGGAGTACATAAGAAATTGATGAGTACAATATATAAACAGATGACAGGTGCAGTCAAAATATACAAATTATACAGGGTCCATAAACACGAAGTACATATGCAAAGGAAAAATAAATGATCTGCTATAAATAATAAATAATAAAGCTATGCAAAATATGAAATAATACAGAAAAAAATCTACAATATGTATTGTGACATAAAAGTAAGTCTTAATAACCAAACTGGAGCCAATACTTATGGAATAGGATCACACATTGAAGTCCAAGCTATGGTGATTTATAGAAAACAGAACCATATGCCACTGAAAAGAAAATGGCAAAAAGAAGAAAAAAATATACATTCACAATTTAATTGTTGTCAAAAACATGGTCAAAAAGGAAAAATTGAAAAATGAATAAGAAAAATAAAAATAATAAGTAAAAATGTAAAAAAGAATAGAGAAATGTAAAACGTAGCAAAGCGTGTGTGACTGAACAAAGGTGTGTGACTGAACAAAGTGGATTAACTAGATAAAGTAAAAAGTAGATGGAAGCTGGATAAATAATATGCCTTTCCACAGAGAGCCTAGAAGGACTGTTGCGGTCTGCAATACCAGTCTGTGTAAAATTATATATCAGAATATTTAAAAGAACGGTAAATAAGTCAACCTACCAGTGAGCGTGAAAACAAATCATTGCGGATCTAGTTGCATCATGGTGTGTATCCGGGGTGGAAGTGGGGTGCATTTTTAAGGTGAAAGGACGCCGAAGATTGTATCTCACTTCGGTGAGGGTGCAGGGAGGTGTACATGAAGATGGAATCGCGGAGATAGCTGGAGATAACCAAGTTGCCTGAAATGGTGTAGAAGATCCGCGCATATGTGGACCTTAATATGGATAAGCCGCATATACCCAGAGATGCAGGGTCAGTGAAGTTGAGGTTCAAGAGACCCAAGAAAGGCAGATCGAGTTAAGATTAATTAGTATGAGTCAATGAATGGTGGGAAACACGAAAATGAGACATGAAATTAGTTAGGATTATAGGGAGAAAGTAACTGTAAAGGAATAATAAAAGGTAAAAAAATAGAAATAGAAGATAAAGTGATAGTCAAGTAAAATGAGGGAAAGTGATGCAGAATTAGAAAGGGGTCAATTGTCTTACCCTCATTATGTCACCTGAGAAAATGGAACAAAATAAACATATTAACAATAAGGAGATGAAAAAAAGGAGGAAAAACTAAAAATCTGAATTTATGGGAAAAAAAAATTTGCTCTAAAAACAATATGTACCGTAATTCAACATCATAGAAAGACTGATAAGAATCATATATGTAGCAGTCCTGTATCTACAAGATCAATAAACAATTAATAAAAAAATTCACATTCCCTGTTCATTCCAAAAGTGTCTGTAAAGTGAAAATCCAATATGATTCTCGTATCTTTAATTGTCTGGTTCTATTACCTCCTCATCTGGATGGGGAAACATGGTCAAGGACCTGATATTTTAATTGGGAAATGGAATGCCCATGTGACAGAAAATGTGAAGGGACCAGTAACATTGATCATTTACACCTTATTGTGGATTTATGTTGTGTGATGCGGTCACAGATATGATGGGTGGTCTCATTACACATCCGAGACCGCATGGGCATTTGTTAAGAAATTACAAAAGAGATTTAACAGGTAAAAAAAAAACATTGATATAAAAGTGACCTGGGATGAGTAAAGATGTCACCCTTTGTCACATTGGAGCATTGTTGACAACCTAAGCAGGGAATGTGCCCTTACATTGTGCAGAAAGAGTATATTGAATTTATCTTCTCTTACTAGAGCCTATGTCAGCTCTTACCAGGTTATCTTTAATGTTTCTAGGTCTTTTATTGCATATTAGTGTTGCTGCCGAAAATTACAGTATTGAAGGGTAGGTATTCGTGAGTAGAGTTGAGCGCGGTTCGCGGTTCGAGGTTCTCCAGTTCTAGGCTCGAGTGATTTTGGGGCATGTTCTAGATCGAACTAGAACTCGAGCTTTTTGCAAAAGCTCGATAGTTCTAGAAACGTTCGAGAACGGTTCTAGCAGCAAAAAAACAGCTAATTCCTAGCTGGCTTTCCGCTGTAATAGTGTAAGTCACTCTGTGACTCACACTATTATGACATTTCAGTGTATAGTGTGCGGGAACAGCGCCTTCAGATCACTGCTGTTTCTATAATGGCGATCACCATTTTTTTTTTTTTTTTCCTTGTCTTCCTTCCCTAAGCGCGCGCGTCTTGTGGGGCGGGCCAGCATGTCAGCCAATCCCAGACACACACACAGCTAAGTGGACTTTTAGCCAGAGAAGTAACGGCATGTGTGATAGGATGTCCATGTCACATGTCCCTGCATTATAAAACCGGACATTTTCCTCCAGCACGCCATTATCTCTTCTGCGTCCTTGGTGTCAGACATCACTGTCGCAGCTCCGTCCTCCTGAGTCCTATCGCCGATACAGCTGTATGCGCTCCATACACAGCGCTGGACAGCTTAGGGAGAGCACTTTCTATCAGTCCTTTTAAGGGCTCAAACCGGTAGGGTCAGAGCCATAGGTGACAGGTCCTGAAAACAGCGACAGCGTCTGTGTAGCCAAGGTCAGGGATTTCGTCGCTGCATTTCAACATTAGGAGGGAATAGAAAGGCAGGCTTCCATTCCTCTACCCAGAGCCCCACAATCCTGGCACTGTACCCTCCTGTCCTCTGCACACTCCAACTCTTTTTAACTAAGCCATTATACTAGCAAACACTCAGTGTACCTAGTGGCATCCTAAACGTGGCTATTGGACTTTTGTGTAGTCAAACTAGTGGAAAGATATTTGCAGCACGTCTGCCTGCATTGCACACTCCAACTCTTTTTAACTAAGCCATTATGCTAGCAAACAGTCAGTGTACCTAGTGGCATCCTAAACGTGGCTATTGGACTTTTGTGTAGTCAAACTAGTGCAAAGATATTTGCAGCACCTCTGCCTGCATTGCACACTCAAACTCTTTTTAACTAAGCCATTATACTAGCAAACACTCAGTGTACCTAGTGGCATCCTAAACGTGGCTATTGTACTTTTGTGTAGTCAAACTAGTGCAAAGATATTTGCAGCACCTCTGCCTGCATTGCACACTCAAACTCTTTTTAACTAAGCCATTATGCTAGCAAACAGTCAGTGTACCTAGTGGCATCCTAAACGTGGCTATTGGACTTTTGTGTAGTCAAACAAGTGCAAAGATATTTGCAGTACCTCTGCCTGCATTGCACACTCAAACTTTTTTTAACTAAGCCATTATACTAGCAAACAGTCAGTGTACCTAGTGGCATCCTAAACGTGGCTATTGTACTTTTGTCTAGTCACACTATTGCAAAGATATTTGCAGCACCTCTGCCTGCATTGCACACTCCAACTCTTTTTAACTAAGCCATTATGCTAGCAAACAGTCAGTGTACCTAGTGGCATCCTAAACGTGGCTATTGGACTTTTGTGTAGTCAAACTAGTGCAAAGATATTTGCAGCACCTCTGCCTGCATTGCACACTCAAACTCTTTTTAACTAAGCCATTATACTAGCAAACACTCAGTGTACCTAGTGGCATCCTAAACGTGGCTATTGTACTTTTGTGTAGTCAAACAAGTGCAAAGATATTTGCAGTACCTCTGCCTGCATTGCACACTCAAACTTTTTTTAACTAAGCCATTATACTAGCAAACAGTCAGTGTACCTAGTGGCATCCTAAACGTGGCTATTGTACTTTTGTCTAGTCACACTATTGCAAAGATATTTGCAGCACCTCTGCCTGCATTGCACACTCAAACTCTTTTTAACTAAGCCATTATGCTAGCAAACAGTCAGTGTACCTAGTGGCATCCTAAACGTGGCTATTGGACTTTTGTGTAGTCAAACAAGTGCAAAGATATTTGCAGTACCTCTGCCTGCATTGCACACTCAAACTTTTTTTAACTAAGCCATTATACTAGCAAACAGTCAGTGTACCTAGTGGCATCCTAAACGTGGCTATTGTACTTTTGTCTAGTCACACTATTGCAAAGATATTTGCAGCACCTCTGCCTGCATTGCACACTCAAACTTTTTTTAACTAAGACATTATACTAGCAAACAGTCAGTGTACCTAGTGGCATCCTAAACGTGGCTATTGTACTTTTGTGTAGTCAAACAAGTGCAAAGATATTTGCAGCACGTCTGCCTGCATTGCACACTCCAACTCATTATAACTAAGCCATTATACTAGCAAACACTCAGTATACCTAGTGGCATCCTAAACGTGGCTATTGGACTTTTGTGTAGTCAAACTAGTGCAAAGATATTTGCAGCACGTCTGCCTGCATTGCACACTCCAACTCATTATAACTAAGCCATTATACTAGCAAACAGTCAGTGTACCTAGTGGCATCCTAAACGTGGCTATTGGACTTTTGTGTAGTCAAACTAGTGGAAAGATATTTGCAGCACGTCTGCCTGCATTGCACACTCCAACTCTTTTTAACTAAGCCATTATACTAGCAAACAGTCAGTGTACCTAGTGGCATCCTAAACGTGGCTATTGTACTTTTGTCTAGTCACACTATTGCAAAGATATTTGCAGCACCTCTGCCTGCATTGCACACTCAAACTCATTGTTACTAAGCCATTATACTAGCAAAGACTCAGTGTACCTAGTGGCATACAAGAAGTGGCTGTTGTACTCCATTAGTGCCCCACTGGTGCAAATCTATGTGCAGCACCTCTGCATGACACCCTCCTGCTCTGTTTTTAATGAGCTATAATGATAGCAAAAATACTGCCATTTAGTGGCATCATAGAACTGGCTGTTGTATTCCATTAGTGCCCCACTGGTGCCAAGCTATTTCTAGCACCTCTGCATGACACCCTCCTGCTCTGTTTTTAATAAGCTATAATGATAGCAAAAAATACTGCCATTTAGTGGCATCATAGAACTGGCTGTTGTATTCCATTAGTGCCCCACTGGTGACAAGCTATTTCTAGCACCTCTGCATGACACCCTCCTGCTCTGTTTTTAATAAGCTATAATGATAGCAAAAAATACTGCCATTTAGTGGCATCATAGAACTGGCTGTTGTATTCCATTAGTGCCCCACTGGTGACAAGCTATTTCTAGCACCTGTGCAGGACACCCTCCTGCTCTGTTTTTAATAAGCTATAATGATAGCAAAAAATACTGCCATTTAGTGGCATCATAGAACTGGCTGTTGTATTCCATTAGTGCCCCACTGGTGCCAAGCTATTTCTAGCACCTCTGCATGACACCCTCCTGCTCTGTTTTTAATAAGCTATAATGATAGCAAAAAATACTGCCATTTAGTGGCATCATAGAACTGGCTGTTGTATTCCATTAGTGCCCCACTGGTGACAAGCTATTTATAGCACCTCTACATGACACCCTCATGCACATTTTGCTACGCTAATTTTATAGCAAACTCAGGGAATTCATTGCTGCATTTGATAATTCGGAGGGATAGAAAGTCAGGCTTCCTTTAGCTTTTCCTTCTGTTCATAGACAGCATCTCCAAGAGCAATTTCTCCTCCACGTCTAAGTGTGGAGAGGCAGCTAGTGCGCATGCGTGTGCCGATTTACCCCAGCTGCAGCCTAATTACAGTGTTTCGCCTAGTGAGTATGCTCAGCCTGACTGTGCCATTCCTGACGCTAAGTCTTCATTTCGGGATACAGCGCATGCTCCCACACTAAGTGTGAAAAGCCTCTTTGCACAGGTACTTGCATTCCGTGCCGGGTAGAGTTGAGCGCGGTTCGTGGTTCGAGGTTCTCCAGTTCGGGGCTCGAGTGATTTTTGGGGCTGTTCGAGATCGAACTAGAACTCGAGCTTTTTGCAAAAGCTCGATAGTTCTAGATACGTTCGAGAACGGTTCTAGCAGCAAAAAGCAGGGCTTTTTACAGCTACAGTGAGCAGGAGCCATTGCTGGCAGCCTGCCAGAAGCTGGTAACCAAGATAAACATCGGGTATCCAAGCAAAGCGCTTTGGTTAGTAACCCGATGTTTATCCTAGTTACGTGCAGGAAGCCCACACTTCCCGCTCAGCTCAAGCTCACTCCGCCCCCTCCTGCCCGCGGCATGTACACATACATACACACACACACACACACACACACACACACAAACCCCCCCCCCGCCCGCTCGGCTTACCTGCGGTGATGAAGTCCCGCCATCCCGACCTCAGCGCTGTCACTGTCCTCCATGGCCGTCGCTTGTCACATCACCTCTCGCTTCCGACCCGAGACTGACTAGCGGTGACGTCACGGACCTCTCGCGATACTTGAGGGGAAGGCGCCGGTCATTGAACTCAGTGACAGGGGCTGTCGGCAGTGCTGGAGATCAGCGCAGGTAATGTACCTCGCTGACAGCAGCACTTGTCACCCCCCTGCAGTGACCTGGGCTGACCCATTGATGTTAGCTCAGGTCACTGCATTGCTCTCCCAGCCAATGGGGAACATCCTGCTCTTCATTGACTGGGACAGTGTGGATCGTCATGGCAACCCCTTGGATTACACCAGACCTGGATTTGTTTTTCAATCTAATAAATTGGTTAAAGAGGGAATGTTTTGGGGAGTGTTTTTTCAAATAAAAATGTGTTTGTCGTCTATTTTTTTTTATTACTGACTGGGTTGGTGATGTCGGGTATCTGATAGACGCCTGACCTCACCAACCCCACGGCTTGATGCCAGGTGACATTACACATCTGGTATTAACCCCATATATTACCCCGTTTGCCACCGCACCAGGGCGCGGGATGAGCTGGGGCGAAGCACCAGGATTGGCGCATCTAATGGATGCGCCACTTCTGGGGCGGCTGCGGCCTGCTATTTTTAGGCTGGGGAGATTCCAATAACCATGGACCTCCCTAGTCTGAGAATATCAGGCCCCAGCTGTCTGCTTTACCTTGGCTGGTGATCCAATTTTGGGGGACCCCTACGTGTTTTTTTTTTAAATTATTTATTTAATTTAAAATAACAGCGTGGGGTGCCCTCAGTTTTGGATTACCAGCCAAGGTGAGGTTGCCAGCTGTGGTCTGCAGGCTGCAGCCGTCTGCTTTACCCTAGCTGGCTACAAAACTAGGGGGAACCCTACGTCATTTTTTTTTCATTTTTTTGGCTAAATACAAAGCTAAGCACCCCTTAGTGCCACATGAAAGTTACCAAAGGGTGCTCCACTTTTTCTCCATTTTTTCTCCACTTTTTCTCCACTTTTTCTCCATTTTTTTTCTCCACTTATTCTCCACTTTTTCTCCTCTTATTCTCCACTTTTTCTCCACTTTTTCTCCTCTTATTCTCCACTTTTTCTCCACTTTTTCTCCATTTTTTTCTCCACTTTTTCTCCACTTTTTTCTCCACTTTTTCTCCTCTTATGCTCCACTTTTTCTCCACTTTTTCTCCTCTTACTCTCCACTTTTTCTCCACTTTTTCTCCACTTTTTCTCCTCTTATGCTCCACTTTTTCTCCACTGTTTCTCCACCTTTTTCTCCACTTTTTCTCCTCTTATGCTCCACTTTTTCTCCACTTTTTCTCCACTTTTTCTCCACTTTTTCTCCACTTTTTCTCCTCTTATGCTCCACTTTTTCTCCACTTTTTCTCCTCTTAATCTCCACTTTTTCTCCTCTTATGCTCCACTTTTTCTCCACTTTTTCTCCACTTTTTCTCCACTTTTTTCTCCACTTTTTCTCCTCTTATGCTCCACTTTTTCTCCACTTTTTCTCCACTTTTTCTCCTCTTATGCTCCACTTTTTCTCCACTTTTTTCTCCACTTTTTCTCCTCTTTTTCTCCACTTTTTCTCCACTTTTTCTCCACTTTTTCTCCTCTTATGCTCCACTTTTTCTCCACTTTTTTCTCCACTTTTTCTCCTCTTATGCTCCACTTTTTCTCCATTTTTTCTCCACTTTTTTCTCCACTTTTTATCCTCTTATGCTCCACTTTTTCTCCACTTTTTCTCCACTCTTTCTCCACTTTTTTCTCCACTTTTTCTCCTCTTATGCTCCACTTTTTCTCCACTTTTTCTCCACTTTTTTCTCCAATTTTTCTCCACTTTTTTCTCCACTTTTTCTCCTCTTATGCTCCACTTTTTCTCCACTTTTTCTCCACTTTTTCTCCTCTTTTTCTCCACTTTTTCTCCATTTTTTCTCCACTTTTTTCTCCACTTTTTTCTCCACTTTTTCTCCACTTTTTCTCCTCTTATGCTCCACTTTTTCTCCACTTTTTCTCCACTTTTTCTCCTCTTATGCTCCACTTTTTCTCCACTTTTTCTCCATTTTTTTCTCCACTTTTTCTCCTCTCATGCTCCACTTTTTCTCCACTTTTTCTCCACTTTTTCTCCGCTTTTTCTCCTCTTATGCTCCACTTTTTCTCCACTTTTTCTCCTCTTAATCTCCACTTTTTTCTCCACTTTTTCTCCACTTTTTCTCCTCTTATGCTCCACTTTTTCTCCACTTTTTCTCCGCTTTTTCTCCTCTTATGCTCCACTTTTTCTCCACTTTTTCTCCACTTTTTTCTCCACTTTTTTCTCCACTTTTTCTCCACTTTTTCTCCTCTTATGCTCCACTTTTTCTCCACTTTTTCTCCACTTTTTCTCCACTTTTTCTCCTCTTATGCTCCACTTTTTCTCCACTTTTTCTCCTCTTAATCTCCACTTTTTCTCCACTTTTTCTCCACTTTTTTTCCACTTTTTTCTCCACTTTTTCTCCACTTTTTCTCCTCTTATTCTCCACTTTTTCTCCACTTTTTCTCCACTTTTTTCTCCACTTTTTCTCCTCTTATGCTCCACTTTTTCTCCACTTTTTCTCCACTTTTTTCTCCACTTTTTCTCCTCTTATGCTCCACTTTTTCTCCACTTTTTCTCCACTTTTTCTCCACTTTTTCTCCTCTTATGCTCCACTTTTTCTCCTCTTAATCTCCACTTTTTCTCCACTTTTTCTCCACTTTTTTTCCACTTTTTTCTCCACTTTTTCTCCACTTTTTCTCCTCTTATTCTCCACTTTTTCTCCACTTTTTCTCCACTTTTTTCTCCACTTTTTCTCCTCTTATGCTCCACTTTTTCTCCACTTTTTCTCCACTTTTTCCTCCACTTTTTTCTCCACTTTTTCTCCTCTTATGCTCCACTTTTTCTCCACTTTTTCTCCACTTTTTTCTCCACTTTTTCTCCACTTTTTTCTCCACTTTTTCTCCACTTTTTCTCCACTTTTTCTCCACTTTTTCTCCTCTTATGCTCCACTTTTTCTCCACTTTTTCTCCTCTTATGCTCCACTTTTTCTCCACTTTTTTCTCCACTTTTTCTCCACTTTTTCTCCACTTTTTCTCCTCTTATGCTCCACTTTTTCTCCACTTTTTCTCCACTTTTTTCTCCACTTTTTCTCCTCTTATGCTCCACTTTTTCTCCACTTTTTCTCCACTTTTTCTCCACTTTTTCTCCTCTTATGCTCCACTTTTTCTCCACTTTTTCTCCACTTTTTCTCCACTTTTTCTCCTCTTATGCTCCACTTTTTCTCCACTTTTTCTCCTCTTAATCTCCACTTTTTCTCCTCTTATGCTCCACTTTTTCTCCACTTTTTCTCCACTTTTTCTCCACTTTTTTCTCCACTTTTTCTCCTCTTATGCTCCACTTTTTCTCCACTTTTTCTCCACTTTTTCTCCTCTTATGCTCCACTTTTTCTCCACTTTTTTCTCCACTTTTTCTCCTCTTTTTCTCCACTTTTTCTCCACTTTTTCTCCACTTTTTCTCCTCTTATGCTCCACTTTTTCTCCACTTTTTTCTCCACTTTTTCTCCTCTTATGCTCCACTTTTTCTCCATTTTTTCTCCACTTTTTTCTCCACTTTTTATCCTCTTATGCTCCACTTTTTCTCCACTTTTTCTCCACTTTTTCTCCACTTTTTTCTCCACTTTTTCTCCTCTTATGCTCCACTTTTTCTCCACTTTTTCTCCACTTTTTTCTCCAATTTTTCTCCACTTTTTTCTCCACTTTTTCTCCTCTTATGCTCCACTTTTTCTCCACTCTTTCTCCACTTTTTCTCCTCTTTTTCTCCACTTTTTCTCCATTTTTTCTCCACTTTTTTCTCCACTTTTTTCTCCACTTTTTCTCCACTTTTTCTCCTCTTATGCTCCACTTTTTCTCCACTTTTTCTCCACTTTTTCTCCACTTTTTCTCCTCTTATGCTCCACTTTTTCTCCACTTTTTCTCCATTTTTTTCTCCACTTTTTCTCCTCTCATGCTCCACTTTTTCTCCACTTTTTCTCCACTTTTTCTCCGCTTTTTCTCCTCTTATGCTCCACTTTTTCTCCGCTTTTTCTCCTCTTATGCTCCACTTTTTCTCCACTTTTTCTCCTCTTAATCTCCACTTTTTTCTCCACTTTTTCTCCACTTTTTCTCCTCTTATGCTCCACTTTTTCTCCACTTTTTCTCCGCTTTTTCTCCTCTTATGCTCCACTTTTTCTCCACTTTTTCTCCACTTTTTTCTCCACTTTTTTCTCCACTTTTTCTCCACTTTTTCTCCTCTTATGCTCCACTTTTTCTCCACTTTTTTCTCCACTTTTTCTCCTCTTATGCTCCACTTTTTCTCCACTTTTTCTCCACTTTTTCTCCACTTTTTCTCCTCTTATGCTCCACTTTTTCTCCACTTTTTCTCCTCTTAATCTCCACTTTTTCTCCACTTTTTCTCCACTTTTTTTCCACTTTTTTCTCCACTTTTTCTCCACTTTTTCTCCTCTTATTCTCCACTTTTTCTCCACTTTTTCTCCACTTTTTTCTCCACTTTTTCTCCTCTTATGCTCCACTTTTTCTCCACTTTTTCTCCACTTTTTTCTCCACTTTTTCTCCTCTTATGCTCCACTTTTTCTCCACTTTTTCTCCACTTTTTCTCCACTTTTTCTCCTCTTATGCTCCACTTTTTCTCCACTTTTTCTCCTCTTAATCTCCACTTTTTCTCCACTTTTTCTCCACTTTTTTTCCACTTTTTTCTCCACTTTTTCTCCACTTTTTCTCCTCTTATTCTCCACTTTTTCTCCACTTTTTCTCCACTTTTTTCTCCACTTTTTCTCCTCTTATGCTCCACTTTTTCTCCACTTTTTCTCCACTTTTTCCTCCACTTTTTTCTCCACTTTTTCTCCTCTTATGCTCCACTTTTTCTCCACTTTTTCTCCACTTTTTTCTCCACTTTTTCTCCACTTTTTTCTCCACTTTTTCTCCACTTTTTCTCCACTTTTTCTCCACTTTTTCTCCTCTTATGCTCCACTTTTTCTCCACTTTTTCTCCACTTTTTCTCCTCTTATGCTCCACTTTTTCTCCACTTTTTTCTCCACTTTTTCTCCACTTTTTCTCCACTTTTTCTCCTCTTATGCTCCACTTTTTCTCCACTTTTTCTCCACTTTTTTCTCCACTTTTTCTCCTCTTATGCTCCACTTTTTCTCCACTTTTTCTCCACTTTTTCTCCACTTTTTCTCCACTTTTTCTCCTCTTATGCTCCACTTTTTCTCCACTTTTTCTCCACTTTTTTCTCCACTTTTTCTCCTCTTATGCTCCACTTTTTCTCCACTTTTTCTCCACTTTTTCTCCACTTTTTCTCCACTTTTTCTCCTCTTATGCTCCACTTTTTCTCCACTTTTTCTCCTCTTAATCTCCACTTTTTCTCCTCTTATGCTCCACTTTTTCTCCACTTTTTCTCCACTTTTTCTCCACTTTTTCTCCTCTTATGCTCCACTTTTTCTCCACTTTTTCTCCTCTTAATCTCCACTTTTTCTCCTCTTATGCTCCACTTTTTCTCCACTTTTTCTCCACTTTTTTCTCCACTTTTTCTCCTCTTATGCTCCACTTTTTCTCCACTTTTTCTCCACTTTTTCTCCACTTTTTCTCCTCTTATGCTCCACTTTTTCTCCACTTTTTCTCCTCTTAATCTCCACTTTTTCTCCTCTTATGCTCCATTTTTTCTCCACTTTTTCTCCACTTTTTTCTCCACTTTTTTCTCCACTTTTTCTCCACTTTTTCTCCTCTTATGCTCCACTTTTTCTCCACTTTTTCTCCACTTTTTTCTCCACTTTTTCTCCTCTTATGCTCTACTTTTTCTCCACTTTTTCTCCACTTTTTCTCCACTTTTTCTCCTCTTATGCTCCACTTTTTCCCCACTTTTTCTCCTCTTAATCTCCACTTTTTCTCCACTTTTTCTCCACTTTTTCTCCACTTTTTTCTCCACTTTTTCTCCACTTTTTCTCCTCTTATGCTCCACTTTTTCTCCACTTTTTTCTCCACTTTTTCTCCTCTTATGCTCCACTTTTTCTCCACTTTTTCTCCTCTTATGCTCCACTTTTTCTCCACTTTTTTCTCCACTTTTTCTCCACTTTTTCTCCACTTTTTCTCCACTTTTTCTCCTCTTATGCTCCACTTTTTCTCCACTTTTTTCTCCACTTTTTCTCCTCTTATGCTCCACTTTTTCTCCACTTTTTCTCCACTTTTTCTCCACTTTTTCTTCTCTTATGCTCCACTTTTTCTCCTCCTATGCTCCACTTTTTCTCCACTTTTTTCTCCACTTTTTCTCCTCTTATGCTCCACTTTTTCTCCACTTTTTCTCCACTTTTTCTCCACTTTTTCTCCTCTTATGCTCCACTTTTTCTCCACTTTTTCTCCACTTTTTTCTCCACTTTTTCTCCTCTTATGCTCCACTTTTTCTCCACTTTTTCTCCACTTTTTCTCCACTTTTTCTCCACTTTTTCTCCACTTTTTTCTCCACTTTTGCTCCACTTTTTCTCCACTTTTTCTCCACTTTTTCTCCTCTTATGCTCCACTTTTTCTCCACTTTTTTTCCGTTCTTTTTCTATGGTCGGTCTACCCATTAGCTCTGCCATGCATACTGTAGCTCTACACCTACTGCACATGTTACTTTATGATTGACATCTCTTTCGTACCAGAGCTGTCTAAGTCTACTCTGACCCCATATTTGTCATTACTATATTGTCCTTGTACTGTATTATGACATTTGTATCATGTGTTTCATTTCTTGCTGTGTTGCAATTTTTTTGCTGCATCCCAATTGTACCTCTACATTGTTCGAGTTTATGTTATTGTTCTCTCACTCTTATGTGATACTGATTATTGTCATTTTTCATGATTACATGCAGATAAGTCCAATCTGACGAAGGCTCAGGCCGAAACGTCATTTGTAACTTGTTTTGGACAAAAACATATATGCTTATGAAAAAAATTTTTTTCTTAATACGGACCAATAAAGAGTGATTTTGCATTACTATCCATTGTGACTTACTGACTTAGTCTGGGAGATTTAGAGTGCCGAGGTTACTGACTAATTTTATCTATTATTACCTCTGAGCACCTATATACCAGTGAGCAGAGTTTCCTCTACAGTAGTTCTCCTGATTAGGCATGCCCTTACCTCATGAGCAGGGCATTGCAGCTTTGGTAGCAACCATTACGACATGGACTCTGCTGCTGTGGACCCGGGGAGAGTGAGTGCAGATTCATTGCACCCACACTCCTCACATGAAGGGTCCGCACTCCTAGAAAATGGTGGATACGTTCCCTGAGTGTCTCCCCCCCATATTCTAGACGGTCCAGAGTCGTCGTGGGACCCCTTTATTTTTTTTCTTACAATAAATTGGTGAAAGAGGAAATGTTTTGGGGACTGTTTTTTCAAATAAATTTCTTTTGTCGATTTTTTTTTTTGTTAGTACTGACAGTTTATGATGTTGGGTATCTAATAGACGCCATGACATCACAAACTGCTGGGCTTGATCTCAGGTGACTTTACAGCTAGTATCAACCCGATTTATTACCCCGTTTGCCACTGCACCAGGGCACGGGATGAGCTGGGGTGAAGCGCCAGGATTTGCGCATCTAGTGGATGCGCCACGTCTGGGGTGCCTGCGGCCTGCTATTTTTAGGCTGTGAAGGCCCAATAACTATGGACCTTCCCACCCTGAGAATACCAGACCACAGCTGTCCGCTTTACCTTGGCTGGTGATCCAATTTGGGGGGGACCCTACTTTTATTGTGTAATTATTAATATTTATAAAATAATTATAAAAAAAGAGCCTGAGGGGACCTCCACATTGGATCCCCAACCACGGTAAAGCTGCCAGCTGTGGTTTTCAGGCTACAGCCGTCTGCTTTACCCTAGCTGGCTATCAAAAATGGGGAAACCCAACGTAATTTTTTTTTTTTAACTATTTTTTAAATAGAAAAAATTAATGGGATTCCCTGTATTTTGATTGCCAACCAAGGTAACGGCAGGCAGATGGGGGTGGCAACCCATAGCTGTCTGCTTTATTTGCGCTGAGAATCAAAAATACCGCGGAGCGCTACGTCATTTTTTTAAAGATTTATTTTAACAGCACTGTGATGTCCAGCAATCAAAATACAGGGAAGCCCATTTTATTTTTAGTTATTTAAATAAATAATTAAAAAAAATATATATGGGCTCCCGCTGCATTTTTTGTATTGCTAGCTAAGGGTAATCCAAGCAGCTACTGGCTGCTAACCCCCACTGCTTGGTGTTACCTTCACTGGCAATGGAAAATCCAGGGAAGCATTTTTTATTTTTTTTGCCAAAAAACTACAAAAAAAGGACGTGAGCTTCGCCATATTTTTGTATGCTAGCCAGGTATAGCAGGCAGGTGCTGGAAGAGTTGGATACAGCGCCAGAAGATGGCGCTTCTATGAAAATGCCATTTTCTGAGGTGGCTGCAGACTGCAATTCGCAGCAGTGGGGCCCAGAAAGCTCAGGCCAACCGGTGGTGCGGATTCCAATCCCCAGCTGCCTAGTTGTACCTGGCTGGACACAAAAATGGGGCAAAGCCTACGTCATTTGTTTTCTAATTATTTCATGAAATTCATGAAATAATAAAAAAAGGGCTTCCCTTTATTTTTGGTTCCCAGCCGGGTACAAATAGGCAACTGGGGGTTGGGGGCAGCCGTACCTGCCTGCTGTACCTGGCTAGCATACAAAAATATGGCGAAGCCCACATAATTTTTTCAGGGGGCAAAAAACTTCTGCATACAGTCCTGGATGGAGTATGCTGAGCCTTGTAGTTCTGCAGCTGCTGTCTGTCTGTATGGAGAAGAGCAGACAGCAGCTGCAGAACTACAAGGCTCAGCATACTCCATCCAGGACTGTATGCAGAAGTTTTTTGCCCACCAAAAAAATGACGTGGGCTTCGCCATATTTTTGTATGCTAGCCAGGTACAGCTGGCAGCCACGGGCTGCCTCCAACCCCCAGTTGCCTATTTGTACCCGGCTGGGAACCAAAAATATAGGGAAGCCCGTTTTTTTTAATTATTTCACTTATTTC
Organism: Anomaloglossus baeobatrachus; assembly: GCF_048569485.1. Classification (NCBI taxonomy): domain Eukaryota; kingdom Metazoa; phylum Chordata; class Amphibia; order Anura; family Aromobatidae; genus Anomaloglossus; species Anomaloglossus baeobatrachus. Next base: position 341,356,968 of record NC_134357.1, on the reverse strand, counting down.
ATGAAATAATTAAAAAACAAATGACGTAGGCTTCGCCCTATTTTTGTGTCCAGCCGGGTACAACTAGGCAGCTGGGGATTGGAATCCGCAGCACAGGTTAGCCCGAGGTTTGTGGGCGCCTCTGCTGTGGATTTCAGTCCGCAGCCGTCCCAGAAAATGGCGCTCTCATAGAAGCGCCATCATCTGGCGCTGTATCCAACTCTTCCAACAGCCCTGGAGCCGGGTGGCTTGTTGGGTAATCATGAGTTAATACTGGCTTTGTTTTACCAGCCAGTATTAAGCCAGAGATTCTTAATGTCAGGCACGTTTGACCCGGCCATTAAGAATCTCCAATAAAGGGTTAAAAAAAAGACACCACACAGAGAAAAAATACTTTAATAGAAATAAATACACAGACACATTAGAGACTCCATCTTTATTACCCCTGTCAGCCCTCCACGATCCTGCTCTTCTGTCTTCTTTCTTTCTAGTGTAGTAGTAGTGACGATTGTAGTGAGGATGAGATTCACCAGCTCATCACTTGGGGCTGGGGAACCTCCATCCTCACTACAATGCTCACTACAATCGGGAAGCAGCGTGCAGCCTTCACTCCGTGAGTGATCACTGCTGGCTGTCAGCGGTAACAGCGGTAACGCTGACAGACGCGTTACCATAGCAATGGTGCTCCCGGAGCCGCGGTTAGCGGTGGCGTCACCGCTAACTGCGTTGCTATGGCAACGGTGATCTCCGTTAATGACCGGCTGTGTCAGCCGGTCCCTAACGGAACGGGGAGTCGACCGTGTGCTAGAGCATGTCGCCGGTACACGGCGATACACATATGTGCACCGTGTACCGGAGAGATGCACTCGCAGGTCCTACATGATGTGTCATAGTCATGTGACCAGTCTGTAGCCAATGAGATAATAGCCACGTGACTGGTCACATGGCTATTTTGACGTCACGATAGGTCCTGCATCTCTGCTGGCAGTGCAGGTCACCGGGAGGATTCAGCGATCATCGGATGGAATAGCGGCAGGAGACAGAGTGCAGAAGGGATCGCGAGGACCGGTAAGTGTTATGGCAATGTTTATTAACTGTTTGTGTACATTTATAATGCATTTTTATGTGTTTGTGATTGCCTCCCATTATAGCCTATACGTTCGAGTTCGGTTCGTCGAACGTTCGACGAACCGAACTCGAACGGGACCCCCGTTCGGCGAACCGGCCTCGAGCCGAACCGGGACCAGTTCGCTCATCTCTAGTGCCGGGTCTAAGTCCTGTTTTGTGCCTAGACACCATGTTAAAGCTGATAGTCTTTTTTCAGAGACTGAATTTAATGCTACTGAGCATGCTCAGGCACTTACTGCATCAGAGACTAGGTCCGGTAATGAACTCTTTGGCCCTGCCCCTGATGTGGGGGTCCCATATAGACCACAGGGCATCAGGTGTCCTCCCAAATGGCTTGCAGAGGCCCACCCCTATGACTTGTCACCGCATTATTGATGGTCAGACGATGACTGGTGAGGTGTTTGGGTCATGGCAGCCATGAGGTCATCATTGAAGTTGCGGTTCCAAATAGGACGCTAGTTATGCCACTCATGACGTGTCACTCTACTTTTGTCTCCAGGAGGTGCATTGTGGTTCACCCTGGTTTGGGGCGGACCCAGGTTATAAAAGGGGCTGGAGCCAACAAGGAGGTGCGCAGTCTTCTATTATGCTCCGAAAGAGCACACCTCCATGTGTTGAACCCATTCCGGCTTTAGGCCAGAGGTAGGCAGGGATAGGGTGTCGATGCAGGCCACCACCACAGTTGGTAACGCAGAACGGTAAAGACCAGCTCCTGTCCTACCAGTCCTGCTTTTGCAGCCCAGTGGCATTAACAGGCCTGCTGCTGCTGATGCGCCTGCTGTCCACAGGTGTGCCCCTACGCACACGGTCAGCGTACTCAATGGCCCCTGTGTTGTTAACAGGGAGTTCCTGGGCTGGGTGGGCATGTGGACCCTGTGACGCTAACAGGGCTCCCAGTCTCCAGATCCGAATGGCGTTTAACTCGGTTCAGGCTACTATTAGTTTCATAGCCACACAGCTCTGTATCCTCCACCAAACCTTCCAGTTGCCAACCTCTCCTTTTCCAACTGGGAGCACGGTGGACACTGACTGCTGATGGGGATATATACCTTTCTCTTTCTTTTCTTATTAATTTTCGTTATATAGCGGTAACATAGTATATACCACTTTATCCAAATCTGCCAGTCCCACTGTAACAGATGGTGTTTCTTCAGCAAATGTTACTGTTGCTTAACCACCAAATCCACGGACCAAAACCTTTTTCCCCTTTCCAACACACCTGTTCCCCTTTCCACCAGCATCTGTCCTTTTTCAACTCATTTTGGTATATGACCAAAAGTGCAACTCTGCAGGGACACCGTACTCAACGTCATCTCAGCACAGCAGCCAGCCCTCGGTCCCTCAGATGTGGACAAGTAAAAGACCATTTCCTCCTATCCATGACAAAGCGTTGAGATTCACTCTGTGCAGCACTGGTGTTTAGTGGAAAAGCAGATCTAAGATTGCGTACCACATTCTGCAGATACTCCTGTATACGTGCGTCCATTTCTATGGCAGGAATTATTTCGCCAAATTTTGTCTTGTACCGGGGATCTAACAGTGTGGCAACCCAGTATTCTGGACTACTTTGAATTCGTACAATCCGAGGGTCATGTTGTAGGTAGTGCAGCAAGAAGGCGCTCATGTGTCTTGTGCAGCCAGGAGGACCAAGTCCTTGGTGTGTTGGTGGCAGAGAGGTGAGAATCGTGCCTCCTTCCTCTGCCCTCTCCCCACAACCTCGCACAACCGAAATGTGAGCAAGCTCTCACTCATCTGCTGAGTCTTCCATGCCCATCGCCAGTTCGTCCTCCATTTCTTCATGGGCTCCTGCACCTTCCTCAACACTTTTTGCTGATACTATGCGCCCTTGTTAATCCCTCTCCCTCACCATGACTGCCGCATAGGTGCCGCTGACCATCTGGACCTCGTAGATCTTGTTATCCCTTCCGCATATGACTCCTCCTGTACTTCCTCCCCTTCCTCTTGTCCCAACACCTGACTCCGAATAATAATTACAGTGTGCTCCATCATGTAGATGACCAGAATTGTCACGCTGAGAATGACATTGCCAGTGCTAAACATCTTCGTCGACATTTCAAAACTGTGTAGCAGGGTGCATAGGTCCTTGATCTGACACCACTCCAGCAGCGTGATCTGCACCACCTCTGGATCAAGTTATCCCAGGCTATATGTCATAACGTATTGCAGCAGGGTTCGGCGCTGCTGCCACAAACGCTGCAACATGTGCAGATTCAAATTCCTGCGTGTGGGCACATCGCATTTCAGGCGTTTAACCACCAGACCTAAAGACTTCTGTAGCGACGAAAGTTGTTGAGCTGCTGTGTGCACACGATGGAAGTGAGCACATAGCGAGCGTGCCCGCTGCACAAGGCCATGTAGGCCGTGATGGTGTTTTAAAAATTGCTGGAGAATTAGGTTCAAAACGTGAGCCATACAAGGCACGTGTGTCACATTGCCCTGACGATGGCCCGCAGCCAGGTTTGCATCATTGCCGCACACGGCTGTTAAGTCACCAACGGAGTCCGCTCCATCAATTTGTACTCCGGTCGCCAGGTGACAACGTGTTCCTTTCATGCATAGTGCTGATGATGGGAGAGGAGTCGATGCCAGCGGCGCAGGTGGACGCAGGTTATGCTCACCCACTGGGCTGCATTACCTTGACAGATGCAAAATCTCTGGCTGAATGTAGCTGGTGGGTATCTCACAGATGAAATACCATCATTCAGCTACAACCAATGGGAAGACACCACACCCTTTTTTATGCCCATCCTGTCTGCAGACCACTGCCAGACATAGCTCTGCTTTTACCCCCAGTTCAGTTTTATGATTTTGTGTGCTTGTTACCTGACTACTTTTCCTGCTTGCTGTTTATGTACCTTGTTGGCCGATCCGCATTTCACCTCTGCTTGTTTTCTGATTAAGTCCTGGCCGTCCCATTCTGTTCCTGTTCCTCAATTAATGTTTTGACCCTGCTTGACTACTATTCTCTGGAACTGCAGCCTTCCACAGGTATTAATCACCTTGGGCCCTGTGTAATTCCTAATCCCTGTATAGGGGTTAAAGGGTTTCAGGGTTCTAGGGGTCCTGCTTGGTGAGTGGCTTCCCTCTAGCCTATCATTTACAGCCCATCTGAGTGTGTGGATCAAGGAAGGCGTTACACCGTGCTCTCTGCAGAAGGCCATGTGGGCCAGGATAGTGCTTTAAAAATTGCTGGACAACCAGGTTCAACACGTGAACCACACAAGGCATGTGTGTCACATTGTCACAGCGAAGGGCCGCACCCATGTTTGCATCATTGTCGCACCCGGCCTTCCCTGGCTGCTGGTTGAGTGGAGACAACCATTGATGAAACTCGGTCTCCAGAGCTAACCGTCCACAACTTCTCAGCGGTGTGACTCACATTTCCCATACATTTCAAAGTAAACCTTTGACCGCCTGATGGCATTGAGCTCTGCTGCCAGCATAGTAAGGAGGTGTGTGGTAGTCCTTGTGCGCAGTTACAAGGAAGGGTGGCCTGACCACACAGGGTTTGCGCCAAGGTGGAGGACCCACATGAGGTTGAAGAGGCAGAAGCAGTGTATTAACTTCTACATACAGAAAAGGATTGAAACAACTCGTGGGGACGGCAAGACTTGTACAGCAGACCCTTCTCCATCTCTCCCCACAGTAACCCATTGCCCAGTCATCGACATGTAACGCCCCTGTCCATGCTTACTGGGCCAATTATCTGTGGTGAAATGCACCCTGTCACACAGAGTTTCTCAAGGAATCAGTGATGTTTAGTGCGACATGCTGGTGTAGCGCGTGCACGCCTTTGTTGGAGAAGGAGTGGCGCCTGGGCATCGGCTCTTGGGGCACTGCGATGGGCATAAGGTCTCGAAAATCCTCGGTTAAAAAGGTTGGAAAGGCAGCATTTTGGTAGCCAACAGTTTCCAGATGCTGAAAGTCAACCTCTAAGCCATGTCATGCCCTTCTAAAAGCATGTAAAACACAGCGAGGGGACTCCAACCACAGTCTCCCTCGTTTCCACTAACTGGGCCACACACACCCCACTTGACTGGCATCGGTTGAGCCCCCTTTTGAAAAAGAAAAAGATGCTTTGCATGAAGCACTCTCAAAAATACGCGTGCCTTTCCCGTCCCCTGGCTGACCCAGGGGAAGAAAAGTCCTCTGAGAGCCATGACTTGTTCATCTTGGTTCTTTTACAAACACAGCGAGGGGACTCCAACCACAGTCTCCCTCGTTTCCACTAACTGGGCCACACACACCCCACTTGACTGGCATCGGTTGAGCCCCCTTTTGAAAAAGAAAAAGATGCTTTGCATGAAGCACTCTCAAAAATACGCGTGCCTTTCCCGTCCCCTGGCTGACCCAGGGGAAGAAAAGTCCTCTGAGAGCCATGACTTGTTCATCTTGGTTCTTTTAGAAACACAGCGAGGGGACTCCAACCACAGTCTCCCTCGTTTCCACTAACTGGGCCACACACACCCCACTTGACTGGCATCGGTTGAGCCCCCTTTTCAAAAAGAAAAAGATGCTTTGCATGAAGCACTCTCAAAAATACGCGTGCCTTTCCCGTCCCCTGGCTGACCCAGGGGAAGAAAAGTCCTCTGAGAGCCATGACTTGTTCATCTTGGTTCTTTTAGAAACACAGCGAGGGGACTCCAACCACAGTCTCCCTCGTTTCCACTAACTGGGCCACACACACCCCACTTGACTGGCATCGGTTGAGCCCCCTTTTGAAAAAGAAAAAGATGCTTTGCATGAAGCACTCTCAAAAATACGCGTGCCTTTCCCGTCCCCTGGCTGACCCAGGGGAAGAAAAGTCCTCTGAGAGCCATGACTTGTTCATCTTGGTTCTTTTACAAACACAGCGAGGGGACTCCAACCACAGTCTCCCTCGTTTCCACTAACTGGGCCACACACACCCCACTTGACTGGCATCGGTTGAGCCCCCTTTTGAAAAAGAAAAAGATGCTTTGCATGAAGCACTCTCAAAAATACGCGTGCCTTTCCCGTCCCCTGGCTGACCCAGGGGAAGAAAAGTCCTCTGAGAGCCATGTCCACATTGTCAGTGGACAGACACGTGTGCTTATCTGCCAGCAGACCCCCAGCAGCACTGAAGACAGGTTCCGAGAGAACGCTGGCTGCAGGACACGACAAGATCCCCAAGGCGTACGTGGCGAGCTCAGGCAATTTATCAAGATTGGAAGCCTAAAATGAGCAGGGCTCAAGTTGCACAATAATGGAATCGATGTTACCTTGCATATACTCATATATCTGTGTGTCCTCCTCTTTTTCCTTGTCCAGCTGTTTTGTTTTCGCATGAGTATATGTCCTTGTCACTTTCCCATGTGTTTGTGTTGTGTTGTGAGTTGTTTGTCACCTTTTGGACACCTTTGAGGGTGTTTTCTAGGTGTTTTTCTGTGTTTGTGATTGCCTGCCATTGTTTCCTATGTGGTTCGAGTTCAGTTCGTCGAACGTTCGACGAGCCGAACTCGAACGGGACCTCCGTTCGGCGAACCGACCTCGAGCCGAACCGGGATTGGTTCGCTCATCTCTATTCGTGAGTATACCCCATGGATTTAACATAGGTGAAAATGAATGATAAGTACTTACAAACACTATCCTTTTGGGTTGGGGAGTTGATGGTCTCTGCGGTGATAACCCCTTGCACAAAATTTGGAATTCATGTCACAATGTCATAAAATGCATGAATCAGTGTCAATGATTATTCTATCAACTCTACAATGTTGTGATCTGGGAATGGACTTCTTAATATGAATAGAGTGACAGCTTGAGAAATACAGCAGACTGTTGCAGTCTGTTGGTTTAACATAGAGGTCTGATGAAATATGTCCAGTGCCATCAAGAGAGATTTGTATATCCAAAAAATTAATGGTTGTGGTGTCATGATGTGCTGTAAATGAAACATTTGGGGTAGAAGAGTTAATATATTGAGAAAAATGCTCACAAGGGGTTATTTAACCACACCATATTAGAAACACGTCATCTATGTAACATTTCCAAAAGATGATACATTGTTGAAAATTAGCATCACACTCCCCCTTGGTTAATTACAGACCATCCGCGGGCTGTCCGACCACCACCTTTTATTTTTCTGAACTGAAAAATATAAAAATAACACATTACAAACAAGTACAATAACATATTTACAATCATGAAGGTTTCTGTTTCTTCCCTTGATGAGAGGCATTTGGCTTAAACGTTGCAAACATGTAAAAACAACATTTTTATTAACCAGGAATGGGACGGGACCGGGTCCTTTCAGTTGCCCACGCAAACAAACCTGAACCTTGATGCTGCCTCTAAAAACAGGTCAGCACCCCTTTTCCCCAGTCCAGAAATCGGGTTCGGGTCCGGGTGTTGCGCAAACGGGCCGGGTAAAAAGTTCCTTACCCGGCAGTCTCTCAGAGGCCCCACGCCCAGGGAACCCCTGACCCGGAGGGTTGTCACCGGTTGCAATGGTGACGGGACCTCGGCCTCCTCTGCCGCAGGCTCTTCCTCCAACCAGCCTCCCCGGGGCTGCAGGACCTGAAAGGGTGGTCCGGGATTATTTACAAGCCCAAAAGTTATTGTGTGGCCTGCAAGTTCTCGGCCTTGTTAATTTTAAAACAGGGTAAATAACAGGAAAATCAACAAATTCCCAATGGGGACGGGCAGTATGGTAGCCGGGAACCGCTACCTCTTAACAGGCTTAGAATCAGGTGAGAGTCTCAGGTGATTGGCATTCATTCACACACATATGTACATAATCAACTTGTTGCACACCCTACATGGCAGTTTCCATGTACCTAAGTGGGGGCTGACCTAGGTAAGGGTGCGTGGACCTTCTGGGTCCAATACTTTCAGGTGTAGGCAATGGGGGAGAGGGGACGAGCGGTCCCTCTACCCGAGTGTCAGGTATGGCGGGTAGAGACCTACGGGGGCGTGGTGTAGGTGCATCCATGGGCGCTTGCTTGTTTGGTTCGCTGGCGGGCATCTCTGGCTCCATTTCTTAAATGGGTTGTGAGAACATTATTACAGGAACAATCACCGCGCCGTTCTGTGTAGGCCAATCAGCTGGAAAGTCACCCATCACTATATGGATCACCCCTCTTTTCTCCTCCACGCTCGACGTCGGCACGGGGACCTCTTGTACCAGTCTCAGGGGACCCAGGCATCTCTTCAGGTGGTCCCTGGAAACAGTGGTCATAGTTTTCCCCTGGTCGCGACTAATCAAGTAGGTCTTCGCGTTCTCCCATCCAATTGGCTGTATGACGTAGGGGGTCCTTTCTCACTGATTGTGTTGTGTGTTATGTGTTGCGCTCTTGCGCCTCAGCACCACATTCCCAGGTCCAAAATGGGCAGCCTGAGCCCGCTTTTTGAAGCGCTGTTATTACTTTTCTCGATTCTGACGCAAATTCCGTTTCACATACTCTTGGATCCGTCGGTACTGCGTCTGTCGCTTGGCATCCCAGTTGGCAGTGGGAGGAAGAGTTTCGGGCACCTCTATGTCCATTTCTATGTCCACAGGCAGCCGCTTCGGCTGGGCTCTCATCAGGTATGCAGGCGTGCACTTGGTGGAGCTGCAGGGGATGTTGTTGTACATGTCCACCAAATCGGGCAGCTTCTCCGGCCACAGATTCCGTTCTTCCAGGGGTAGTGTCTTTAGGAGGTTAAGGACCAGATGGTTCATTTTCTCACACATCCCATTTGTTTGGTAGGGCATGGTCCGGATCTTCTTGCATCCGTACAAGTGGCAGAACTCCTGGAAAACCTCCGCTTCAAAGGCCGGGCCCTCATCTGTGAGCACCTTCTCCGGGTAGCCATGCGGTCGACAAAAGTAGGCCTGGAAGGCCCTGGCTGCAGTGCGGCCTGTCAAATCTTTAACGGGGACAACAACCATGAATCTTGAGTAGTGGTCCACAATGGTCAGGGTGTAGGTATACCCGCTCCGGCTGGGCGTAAGCTTGACATGGTCCAGGGCGACCAACTCCAGCGGCTGGTGGGTGACAATCGGCTGTAACGGGGCCTTCTGACTGGCTTCGTCCCGTCTTCTCAACGTAAAACCGCTCCCGCAGCAGCATTTCCAGCTTCTTCCAGCCGAAGTGTTCTGCGCCATCATGGTAGGCCTGCAGGACCTGGGGTACGCATGCCTGGGGCACCACCAGCTGGCGAACTTTCTCATGGGTCTTCGGGTTGATCAATCCCCTATACAGCTTCCCTCGATGTAGGTACAGACGGTCTCTCTCTTTCCACAACCGCTGAGCTTCAGAGGGGGCTGTGGGGTTCATCCTGGAAGAACCCTGGGCAATCATTGTTTTGACCAACTGAACTGCAGGTTCCTGATCCTGGGCTTCTTGCCACCCCTGGCTGGGCAGTGGGTCAAGGTTCGCCTGCTGCTGGCTAACGCAGGGCTTCTCACCTCGTGGCCGATGGAATGCAGGTAGCTCGATCTCCTCTAGGCTGTCTTCCTCCATCCCTTCCTCGGGCAAATGTGGCATTCGAGACAGCGCATCCGCGTTGGTGTTCTTACGGCCAGCCCTGTACTTGATGGTGAAGTCGTAATTGGACAATCGAGCCATCCACCGCTGCTCCAGGGCGCCCAGCTTAGCAGTATCCAGATGGGTTAATGGGTTGTTGTCCGTGTAGCCAGTGAACTTCGCTGCCACGAGGTAATATTTAAACCTTTCTGTTATCGCCCACACGAGGGCCAAGAACTCGAGCTTGAAGGAGCTGTAATTCTCGGGGTTCATTTCTGTAGGCCGGAGCTTCCTGCTGGCATAGGCGATCACCTTCTCCTTTTCATCTTGTACCTGGGACAGGACCGCACCCAGGCCCACATTGCTGGCATCGGTGTAAAGGATGAACGAGAGGCCGTAATCAGGATAAGCCAAGATTTCTTCCCCTGTCAGGGCCGACTTCAGCTGTTGAAAGGACTCCTCGTGCTTCTCACCCCAGACAAATGGGGGTCCAGGAGATCTACCATTCTTGGTCTGTCCCACGAAGAGGTCTTGCATGGGCGCGGCCATCTTCGTGTACCCGTTAATAAAATGGCGGTATTAGCCCACAAGGCCCAGGAACTGCCTCACCTCCTTCACCGTGGTTGGTTGCGGCCAGCTCTGGATAGCGGTAATCTTCTCAGGATCCGGGGCTACACCTTCCACACTCACCACAAGCCCGAGGTACTGCACTTTGGGTTTCAACAGATGGCACTTAGAGGGTTTTAACTTCATCCTGTACTTGGCGAGAGCCACAGGGCCATGGTCGGGACACCATTTACCGCCAGGGAGATGATGGGGCGGCCTCCAACATACCGATACCGCCAATCAGCTGGGCCTTGAGGATCTACTCCTGAGGATTGGCCCTTGGCCTCAGGGGTTGCTCGTTTAACGGACACCGTCTGGAGTAATGGCCGGTCTTGTTGCACTTGTAGCAGACTGGCGGTCCATACCGGGGATCGTTGTTCCTTTTCCGCTGCATCCAAGAGACGTCCTCCGGGCTGTCGTCGAGCTGGATCTTCTCCGCGGGCTTGACTCTCATCAGTAGCTGAAGAGCGGCGAGGATCCAGTTGACGTCCTCATTCAGGCGCCGGATTTGCGATGTCAGATCTTCCAGAGCTCCGGTGGCTGCAGCAGGGGCCAGCAGGGGGGATGCTACCGAGACGGGAGCAATGTCGACCAGCCAAGATGGTGGATCGGGGGTGCCGGCCTCCGGGGCCTGTAGGGCCTTGATGGCCCTCTCTTTCAGTACTGCAAAGTCCAAGTCGGCATGTTCCGAGGACCACAGCTACAGCTGCTTGCGATCATCGGCGGACCCCAGCCCCTGCAGGAACTGCTCCACTAGCATTTTGTTGCTATCAGTCACATTGATGGGGTCCACCCGCTTTAGTGTACGCAAGGCCGTTTGTAGCCGCAAGTCATAGTCTCGTATACTGTCCTTTGGTCGCTGCCGACAATGGTAAAACTGCATCCGTAACTCCGCTTCCGTGAGGGTTTCAAAGGCAACCTGGAGTTTATCAAAAATGGTGGTTACAGAGGCCCGGTCCGCGTCTGCCCAAGGCTCCACCTCCTGCTCGGCCGCGCCGGTCAGCTGCCCCAGCACTACCGTTGCACGCTGCTTGCCAGTCATGGCATACAAATTGAGAATCGTGCATGTCTTTTTCCGGAACACATGCAAGGCATCAAGCTTACCATCGTACTGTGGTAGCCAGACAGCACCGGGCACATAGGGCAAGGAGATTGGCATTACCTGGGCGACCTTCGGAGCAGCGGCCTCCCCCGCTCCTGCGACCGGAGCGAGCGCCGCCGCATTCCTGTCACCGGGCGCGTCTGTGGGCGCCGCCACTCCAGCGGCCGCCGCCCCTCCACCATCGAGGTTCGGCGCGGACATCTTACCGCTGCTCCCCCTTGGTCTTTTCGCAGCACTCCCTTTTTCTGCTGGGCATTTTCGCTTTTCGACCGCGCGCCTTGCTGCACGGCCGTGTTCCCAGGGGGCGGGGCTTTGGCTTTTCGCGCCCTTTCTGCGGGGAAGAAGGCTCTGGCGGGAATCTTCGCGCCAAAAGATGGCGGATTCTGAAAATTTTCAACGGGTCACCGCTGACTTCAACTTCAAGGCGCACTTCACTAGGTAAGTGATTAGGTAAGTATCCTGTTCGTGACGCCAGAAGAGTCGATGTGTACCGCCCCGCGCTCGGCTGCAGCCGAGCCGCTCGGATCCGGGCTCGTTGGTGGGTGGCTCGAGCGCCTCCAGACCTGGGGTCACTTTGCTCTGAAAGGATGCTGACGCTACGTAGGGGGGTGGTAGGTAGGTGTATGGCTGGAACCGTGTTTGAGTATGTGACGCCACCCACAGGATGTGGTGAAGGTGTAGACACCACCGCTGCAGTTACGGGGCACCCGGGGGAGATGGTTATGCAGCAAGATGTTAACCCCCTCCGTGGGCAGGGATGATGGCCCCGGGACCCGTTGGGGAGAGCTGGGCGGTGCAGGGCGGTGCGCGGCCGGATGGCACTGTTGTACTCACTGTTATTGACACACACAAGTCTCTGGTAAACAAAGTTGATGGTGCTCGGTGCCCGCAGCCGGCTGCGTCTGGTCCCCCACTCGGTTCGGTGGTCTTTGCCTTTTTCCTGCACTGTGTAGTGTATGTGTAGACTGCCTGTGCTTCAGCGACGGGAGTCCGCTCCCCAGCTGTATGTATGTCGGGAAAGCCCGTTTGCCCGCAGACGCTGGCCCATGGGATCTCTCTGCCTGTGCGGTGGCTTTCTATCCCCCTCGGTGGGCTGTTGTCTTCAGTCGGGACTTGGGTGGGAAAGGACCTATAGTCCAGAGTGCAATCAGTAAATTAACTCAGTCCAGTGGATTCTGGACCTCGTTTCAGGGTCTGAGTACCCCCCTGTGTGCTCCGGTTTCCAGTCAATTCCCCGGGTTGGTACCGGCGGGCCACTACCCTGTCCCGGTCCACCACGATTCCACCGAGCCGTCTTCCCGACTCCTACAGGCTAGGCCACCATATGCCTCCTAGCCAAGGTGTGCGGGCTACGACCCTCACACCTGTCAGTCTGACACAGGCCTGTACCACAGGCTTGTCCTCCTCACTCCTCAACACTACAAACAGAACTTGACTGACTTGCACTTCCTGCCTCAGGCCCTCTGAACTCCTCGGTGGGCGTGGGCAACCGCCTGGCTCCGTGTATTGCAAATATAATAATGGCTATTTTTGAGCACATACATTATGTTATACTATAACATATTGTTTAATCAGACAGACAAAGTGTACATAGTTACAAAATCTTGTGTATCCTTAAGGGTTTCTGTGTGTTTGTCTTGAATATACAGGCAGACAATATACCATTGTAGGAGAATCCTTATGATTTACTTTAGTTCAACAATCTGATGTTTTATGTGTTTGCTATATACACAGACAGACAATATATCCATTTACCTAGCTCAAATACCTGATATGTATTCTTGGAAGATTTGAATGCTGTGGGTTTATTACCCCATTGTCTGATGTGTGGTGTATCTCTGATTCATCTATGCCCAATGACTGGCCATCAAAGGGCATGGATCAATAAGACTACAACACATTAACTCCAAGGCTTGTAATATTGTTCAAGCCTCTATAAGAGCTGATGAAATATAGCACAGATGAGAAGCTCGTGTTTCCTGCACCGTGAGACGTCCGGGCAGTGATGTCCAGGAGTTCTCTGTCTATGTCATGCTTCTCTGACTGTAGTTCCAGACAGATGATGTTCCAAAACTCCTTGGTGAAGTAAGTATTTAACTGTACTTAACCTTTGAATGTTCACTATACAAAAGTGTACGCAATATCATACTTTTCCTTTAAGTTTGTATTTTATATTAACCTTTATAATAAAATTACTTATTTGCCTTCTTTAAAGCCGTATCTGAACCTTAGTGCTAAAAAAATATAGCAAAACACTCCGCCCCCCTGGTGTGTCCATTAAGCTCTGAGGGAGGTGACTAGGGTTTATGTGGTTTGGCTGGTGTTACCTTGTGTGGGACTGGTGTTGTGCGGGGCGCTATCTGTGACTACTTGGTTAGTCCAGGGCGTCACAGATTAATAAAAAAAGTCTAACTTTCTGTCAATAGTTTCTCACAAGTTGATAATTGTTGACCATATTTTTGATCAATGTGGTTATCTCACCTGTTTAGAAAGAGATTGTATGTGGTCCCATGACATAACTATGAATAGATCCCTGATACATAATAGAATCTGTCCATGGCGACAATAGAGCCACCTTTATTTGCTGGTTTAATTATAAGTGCTTTATTAGCCTTAAGGTCTTAAAGGATTCTTGATCGTTCGATTGTGAGGTTATGTTTTAGGTGTAATACATCTCATCTGAGTTCCCTGATGTTTTTATCTACAGTATGTTTTTTTGGACTAAGAATATATAGGTTTCAATGGGGTGATAGTTGCCAAGTGGATTAAAGTTGAGGGCCTTTAGTGAAAATCTATTTAAAGGTGAATTGTCATCATGGGTCACAGGATTATCAACATGAGTGTTATTCTCAAAATGGGCTTTGAGTCTTTAGGACCTATAGAATCTGCAAAGCTCCTTAATCAGTTTAAATGGCTTCAATTATGGAGTTGGACAGAAAGAAAGTCCTTTATGAAGAACCTTCAGTCGAGGACAGGCAATAAGAGGAAATGTTATAGACTATGTCAGTGGTATTACTTTTGAGCGAGTCACTATAAGTGTGGAATCCAAGTTGGTGGTTATGTATCTTGACTCCAATGCCTGGGCACCGGTAGTCCGCTCCCCGACGTATACGTGCCGGAGGAGCCCGTTTGCCCGCAGACGCTGGCCCTGTGGATCTCTGGCCCTTGGCGGTGGCGCTTATCCGGAATGGTTGGGCTGTTGCCTTCAATCGGGACTTTGGTGGGCATGAACCCCTGAGGTCCAGACCACAATCAGTAAATTTGACTAAAGGTTGGCTTTGAGCCTAGTCAGGGTCTGAGTACCCTGCCTGGTGCTTGGCTCCAATCGGCTCCCCGGTTTGGTACCGGCGGGCCACCGCCCCGACCCCGGTCCTACGGTTCCGCTGACCTTCACCAACTCCTGCAGATGGCCACCACCGTCTGCCTACCTTGCTGGAAGTGCCTGGGCTCCACCCCAGACACCAACAGTTTCACTCCTCACTCTCTACAGACCACAACAGGACTGACTACTGTGTTTTTCCCACCTCCAGGCCTGTAACTCCTCGGTGGGCGGGACCAACCATCTGGCTCCGCCCCACCTTGTGTGAACATCAACCCTGGAGGGTGGCAACAAGGGTTTAATGTGTGACTGGTGTGACCTGTCCAGGGAAGGGGGGGTGTATAGTGTTGTATCTGTGACCTCCTGGCTAGGCCAGGGCGTCACAGTTACGCTGGCTCATCCTCATCTTCTATGTGTCCAATTGCGATGCTGTTCTAAAACCACAATGTCTTGTATTGGCCATATTCGCTGTCGGAACTTGTGGAAGAGGAGAAGTAGTTCCTGCATGTAGGTCTTCCCCTTCTAAATGAATTTGAGAAGCGCCATTTATAGGCTTGGTTTCTCTGATAGTCCTCAGTGTACCTTAGAAATTTTGATCTTTCTTTGATTTGTAGGCTGTGGCAGAAGTTGGTGGTGATCTTATCTGTTTCCAATTTAAGTGATTGAAAATCTTCCAATAGTATGGTGCTTGTGTGCTGTGTGAGTAAACAGCACATTTTAAAGTGGCCTTTTATTGTGGTCAGCCTAAGGCACACCTGTGCAATAACCATGCTGTCTAATCAGTATCTTGATCTGCTACTCCTGTGAGGTGGATGGATTATCTCGGCAAAGGAAAAATACTCATTAACATAGATTTATACAAATTTGTGAACAATGTTTGGGAGAAAAAGGTCTTTTGTGTACACAGAAGTCTTAGATCTTGGAGCTCAGCTTGTGAAAAACGGGAGCAAAAACAAAGATGTTGCGCTTATATATTAGTTCAGTGTATATTTACTTAGAAAATTGGTGATGTGTTCAATACTTATGTTACCCACGGTGTGTGTGTGCATGTGTGTGTGTATATATATATCTTTAGTTTCAGAAATTTAGTTCAATAGTCCGTGTTTCCCTGAAAATACGCCCTACCCTGAAAATAGGTCCTACTGGAAAAAATAAGCCCTAGTTGTGGTTCATCATGCTAATAGTATCCTGAAATAGCGCTTGGGCAGCCCTTTCAGGATATATAACTTTTTTATTTCTGTATGATCCACGTTGTGTTGCTGTATGCCCCGGAAAATGTACCCCGACTAGTTAAACATGTGTTTACACAAAATTAATATTCACCCCTTCCCCCGGCCACCCTTGTATGCCGCTGTTGGTGATAAAGTGAAGTCAGTCTGACAAGGTCCCAAGATCGTCGTGGGACCTCATGTGAATTATGTCGGACCTGGGTATTTGGTGGGTTAATAAATTGGCGAAAGAGAGTGGGGTTTTTTTGTATTTTATTTCAAATAAAGGATTTTCTCAGTTTTTGGGCAGCCTGAGCCCGCTTTTTGAAGCGCTGTTATTACTTTTCTCGATTCTGACGCAAATTCCGTTTCACATACTCTTGGATCCGTCGGTACTGCGTCTGTCGCTTGGCATCCCAGTTGGCAGTGGGAGGAAGAGTTTCGGGCACCTCTATGTCCATTTCTATGTCCACAGGCAGCCGCTTCGGCTGGGCTCTCATCAGGTATGCAGGCGTGCACTTGGTGGAGCTGCAGGGGATGTTGTTGTACATGTCCACCAAATCGGGCAGCTTCTCCGGCCACAGATTCCGTTCTTCCAGGGGTAGTGTCTTTAGGAGGTTAAGGACCAGATGGTTCATTTTCTCACACATCCCATTTGTTTGGTAGGGCATGGTCCGGATCTTCTTGCATCCGTACAAGTGGCAGAACTCCTGGAAAACCTCCGCTTCAAAGGCCGGGCCCTCATCTGTGAGCACCTTCTCCGGGTAGCCATGCGGTCGACAAAAGTAGGCCTGGAAGGCCCTGGCTGCAGTGCGGCCTGTCAAATCTTTAACGGGGACAACAACCATGAATCTTGAGTAGTGGTCCACAATGGTCAGGGTGTAGGTATACCCGCTCCGGCTGGGCGTAAGCTTGACATGGTCCAGGGCGACCAACTCCAGCGGCTGGTGGGTGACAATCGGCTGTAACGGGGCCTTCTGACTGGCTTCGTCCCGTCTTCTCAACGTAAAACCGCTCCCGCAGCAGCATTTCCAGCTTCTTCCAGCCGAAGTGTTCTGCGCCATCATGGTAGGCCTGCAGGACCTGGGGTACGCATGCCTGGGGCACCACCAGCTGGCGAACTTTCTCATGGGTCTTCGGGTTGATCAATCCCCTATACAGCTTCCCTCGATGTAGGTACAGACGGTCTCTCTCTTTCCACAACCGCTGAGCTTCAGAGGGGGCTGTGGGGTTCATCCTGGAAGAACCCTGGGCAATCATTGTTTTGACCAACTGAACTGCAGGTTCCTGATCCTGGGCTTCTTGCCACCCCTGGCTGGGCAGTGGGTCAAGGTTCGCCTGCTGCTGGCTAACGCAGGGCTTCTCACCTCGTGGCCGATGGAATGCAGGTAGCTCGATCTCCTCTAGGCTGTCTTCCTCCATCCCTTCCTCGGGCAAATGTGGCATTCGAGACAGCGCATCCGCGTTGGTGTTCTTACGGCCAGCCCTGTACTTGATGGTGAAGTCGTAATTGGACAATCGAGCCATCCACCGCTGCTCCAGGGCGCCCAGCTTAGCAGTATCCAGATGGGTTAATGGGTTGTTGTCCGTGTAGCCAGTGAACTTCGCTGCCACGAGGTAATATTTAAACCTTTCTGTTATCGCCCACACGAGGGCCAAGAACTCGAGCTTGAAGGAGCTGTAATTCTCGGGGTTCATTTCTGTAGGCCGGAGCTTCCTGCTGGCATAGGCGATCACCTTCTCCTTTTCATCTTGTACCTGGGACAGGACCGCACCCAGGCCCACATTGCTGGCATCGGTGTAAAGGATGAACGAGAGGCCGTAATCAGGATAAGCCAAGATTTCTTCCCCTGTCAGGGCCGACTTCAGCTGTTGAAAGGACTCCTCGTGCTTCTCACCCCAGACAAATGGGGGTCCAGGAGATCTACCATTCTTGGTCTGTCCCACGAAGAGGTCTTGCATGGGCGCGGCCATCTTCGTGTACCCGTTAATAAAATGGCGGTATTAGCCCACAAGGCCCAGGAACTGCCTCACCTCCTTCACCGTGGTTGGTTGCGGCCAGCTCTGGATAGCGGTAATCTTCTCAGGATCCGGGGCTACACCTTCCACACTCACCACAAGCCCGAGGTACTGCACTTTGGGTTTCAACAGATGGCACTTAGAGGGTTTTAACTTCATCCTGTACTTGGCGAGAGCCACAGGGCCATGGTCGGGACACCATTTACCGCCAGGGAGATGATGGGGCGGCCTCCAACATACCGATACCGCCAATCAGCTGGGCCTTGAGGATCTACTCCTGAGGATTGGCCCTTGGCCTCAGGGGTTGCTCGTTTAACGGACACCGTCTGGAGTAATGGCCGGTCTTGTTGCACTTGTAGCAGACTGGCGGTCCATACCGGGGATCGTTGTTCCTTTTCCGCTGCATCCAAGAGACGTCCTCCGGGCTGTCGTCGAGCTGGATCTTCTCCGCGGGCTTGACTCTCATCAGTAGCTGAAGAGCGGCGAGGATCCAGTTGACGTCCTCATTCAGGCGCCGGATTTGCGATGTCAGATCTTCCAGAGCTCCGGTGGCTGCAGCAGGGGCCAGCAGGGGGGATGCTACCGAGACGGGAGCAATGTCGACCAGCCAAGATGGTGGATCGGGGGTGCCGGCCTCCGGGGCCTGTAGGGCCTTGATGGCCCTCTCTTTCAGTACTGCAAAGTCCAAGTCGGCATGTTCCGAGGACCACAGCTACAGCTGCTTGCGATCATCGGCGGACCCCAGCCCCTGCAGGAACTGCTCCACTAGCATTTTGTTGCTATCAGTCACATTGATGGGGTCCACCCGCTTTAGTGTACGCAAGGCCGTTTGTAGCCGCAAGTCATAGTCTCGTATACTGTCCTTTGGTCGCTGCCGACAATGGTAAAACTGCATCCGTAACTCCGCTTCCGTGAGGGTTTCAAAGGCAACCTGGAGTTTATCAAAAATGGTGGTTACAGAGGCCCGGTCCGCGTCTGCCCAAGGCTCCACCTCCTGCTCGGCCGCGCCGGTCAGCTGCCCCAGCACTACCGTTGCACGCTGCTTGCCAGTCATGGCATACAAATTGAGAATCGTGCATGTCTTTTTCCGGAACACATGCAAGGCATCAAGCTTATCATCGTACTGTGGTAGCCAGACAGCACCGGGCACATAGGGCAAGGAGATTGGCATTACCTGGGCGACCTTCGGAGCAGCGGCCTCCCCCGCTCCTGCGACCGGAGCGAGCGCCGCCGCATTCCTGTCACCGGGCGCGTCTGTGGGCGCCGCCACTCCAGCGGCCGCCGCCCCTCCACCATCGAGGTTCGGCGCGGACATCTTACCGCTGCTCCCCCTTGGTCTTTTCGCAGCACTCCCTTTTTCTGCTGGGCATTTTCGCTTTTCGACCGCGCGCCTTGCTGCACGGCCGTGTTCCCAGGGGGCGGGGCTTTGGCTTTTCGCGCCCTTTCTGCGGGGAAGAAGGCTCTGGCGGGAATCTTCGCGCCAAAAGATGGCGGATTCTGAAAATTTTCAACGGGTCACCGCTGACTTCAACTTCAAGGCGCACTTCACTAGGTAAGTGATTAGGTAAGTATCCTGTTCGTGACGCCAGAAGAGTCGATGTGTACCGCCCCGCGCTCGGCTGCAGCCGAGCCGCTCGGATCCGGGCTCGTTGGTGGGTGGCTCGAGCGCCTCCAGACCTGGGGTCACTTTGCTCTGAAAGGATGCTGACGCTACGTAGGGGGGTGGTAGGTAGGTGTATGGCTGGAACCGTGTTTGAGTATGTGACGCCACCCACAGGATGTGGTGAAGGTGTAGACACCACCGCTGCAGTTACGGGGCACCCGGGGGAGATGGTTATGCAGCAAGATGTTAACCCCCTCCGTGGGCAGGGATGATGGCCCCGGGACCCGTTGGGGAGAGCTGGGCGGTGCAGGGCGGTGCGCGGCCGGATGGCACTGTTGTACTCACTGTTATTGACACACACAAGTCTCTGGTAAACAAAGTTGATGGTGCTCGGTGCCCGCAGCCGGCTGCGTCTGGTCCCCCACTCGGTTCGGTGGTCTTTGCCTTTTTCCTGCACTGTGTAGTGTATGTGTAGACTGCCTGTGCTTCAGCGACGGGAGTCCGCTCCCCAGCTGTATGTATGTCGGGAAAGCCCGTTTGCCCGCAGACGCTGGCCCATGGGATCTCTCTGCCTGTGCGGTGGCTTTCTATCCCCCTCGGTGGGCTGTTGTCTTCAGTCGGGACTTGGGTGGGAAAGGACCTATAGTCCAGAGTGCAATCAGTAAATTAACTCAGTCCAGTGGATTCTGGACCTCGTTTCAGGGTCTGAGTACCCCCCTGTGTGCTCCGGTTTCCAGTCAATTCCCCGGGTTGGTACCGGCGGGCCACTACCCTGTCCCGGTCCACCACGATTCCACCGAGCCGTCTTCCCGACTCCTACAGGCTAGGCCACCATATGCCTCCTAGCCAAGGTGTGCGGGCTACGACCCTCACACCTGTCAGTCTGACACAGGCCTGTACCACAGGCTTGTCCTCCTCACTCCTCAACACTACAAACAGAACTTGACTGACTTGCACTTCCTGCCTCAGGCCCTCTGAACTCCTCGGTGGGCGTGGGCAACCGCCTGGCTCCGTGTATTGCAAATATAATAATGGCTATTTTTGAGCACATACATTATGTTATACTATAACATATTGTTTAATCAGACAGACAAAGTGTACATAGTTACAAAATCTTGTGTATCCTTAAGGGTTTCTGTGTGTTTGTCTTGAATATACAGGCAGACAATATACCATTGTAGGAGAATCCTTATGATTTACTTTAGTTCAACAATCTGATGTTTTATGTGTTTGCTATATACACAGACAGACAATATATCCATTTACCTAGCTCAAATACCTGATATGTATTCTTGGAAGATTTGAATGCTGTGGGTTTATTACCCCATTGTCTGATGTGTGGTGTATCTCTGATTCATCTATGCCCAATGACTGGCCATCAAAGGGCATGGATCAATAAGACTACAACACATTAACTCCAAGGCTTGTAATATTGTTCAAGCCTCTATAAGAGCTGATGAAATATAGCACAGATGAGAAGCTCGTGTTTCCTGCACCGTGAGACGTCCGGGCAGTGATGTCCAGGAGTTCTCTGTCTATGTCATGCTTCTCTGACTGTAGTTCCAGACAGATGATGTTCCAAAACTCCTTGGTGAAGTAAGTATTTAACTGTACTTAACCTTTGAATGTTCACTATACAAAAGTGTACGCAATATCATACTTTTCCTTTAAGTTTGTATTTTATATTAACCTTTATAATAAAATTACTTATTTGCCTTCTTTAAAGCCGTATCTGAACCTTAGTGCTAAAAAAATATAGCAAAACACTCCGCCCCCCTGGTGTGTCCATTAAGCTCTGAGGGAGGTGACTAGGGTTTATGTGGTTTGGCTGGTGTTACCTTGTGTGGGACTGGTGTTGTGCGGGGCGCTATCTGTGACTACTTGGTTAGTCCAGGGCGTCACAGATTAATAAAAAAAGTCTAACTTTCTGTCAATAGTTTCTCACAAGTTGATAATTGTTGACCATATTTTTGATCAATGTGGTTATCTCACCTGTTTAGAAAGAGATTGTATGTGGTCCCATGACATAACTATGAATAGATCCCTGATACATAATAGAATCTGTCCATGGCGACAATAGAGCCACCTTTATTTGCTGGTTTAATTATAAGTGCTTTATTAGCCTTAAGGTCTTAAAGGATTCTTGATCGTTCGATTGTGAGGTTATGTTTTAGGTGTAATACATCTCATCTGAGTTCCCTGATGTTTTTATCTACAGTATGTTTTTTTGGACTAAGAATATATAGGTTTCAATGGGGTGATAGTTGCCAAGTGGATTAAAGTTGAGGGCCTTTAGTGAAAATCTATTTAAAGGTGAATTGTCATCATGGGTCACAGGATTATCAACATGAGTGTTATTCTCAAAATGGGCTTTGAGTCTTTAGGACCTATAGAATCTGCAAAGCTCCTTAATCAGTTTAAATGGCTTCAATTATGGAGTTGGACAGAAAGAAAGTCCTTTATGAAGAACCTTCAGTCGAGGACAGGCAATAAGAGGAAATGTTATAGACTATGTCAGTGGTATTACTTTTGAGCGAGTCACTATAAGTGTGGAATCCAAGTTGGTGGTTATGTATCTTGACTCCAATGCCTGGGCACCGGTAGTCCGCTCCCCGACGTATACGTGCCGGAGGAGCCCGTTTGCCCGCAGACGCTGGCCCTGTGGATCTCTGGCCCTTGGCGGTGGCGCTTATCCGGAATGGTTGGGCTGTTGCCTTCAATCGGGACTTTGGTGGGCATGAACCCCTGAGGTCCAGACCACAATCAGTAAATTTGACTAAAGGTTGGCTTTGAGCCTAGTCAGGGTCTGAGTACCCTGCCTGGTGCTTGGCTCCAATCGGCTCCCCGGTTCGGTACCGGCGGGCCACCGCCCCGACCCCGGTCCTACGGTTCCGCTGACCTTCACCAACTCCTGCAGATGGCCACCACCGTCTGCCTACCTTGCTGGAAGTGCCTGGGCTCCACCCCAGACACCAACAGTTTCACTCCTCACTCTCTACAGACCACAACAGGACTGACTACTGTGTTTTTCCCACCTCCAGGCCTGTAACTCCTCGGTGGGCGGGACCAACCATCTGGCTCCGCCCCACCTTGTGTGAACATCAACCCTGGAGGGTGGCAACAAGGGTTTAATGTGTGACTGGTGTGACCTGTCCAGGGAAGGGGGGGTGTATAGTGTTGTATCTGTGACCTCCTGGCTAGGCCAGGGCGTCACAGTTACGCTGGCTCATCCTCATCTTCTATGTGTCCAATTGCGATGCTGTTCTAAAACCACAATGTCTTGTATTGGCCATATTCGCTGTCGGAACTTGTGGAAGAGGAGAAGTAGTTCCTGCATGTAGGTCTTCCCCTTCTAAATGAATTTGAGAAGCGCCATTTATAGGCTTGGTTTCTCTGATAGTCCTCAGTGTACCTTAGAAATTTTGATCTTTCTTTGATTTGTAGGCTGTGGCAGAAGTTGGTGGTGATCTTATCTGTTTCCAATTTAAGTGATTGAAAATCTTCCAATAGTATGGTGCTTGTGTGCTGTGTGAGTAAACAGCACATTTTAAAGTGGCCTTTTATTGTGGTCAGCCTAAGGCACACCTGTGCAATAACCATGCTGTCTAATCAGTATCTTGATCTGCTACTCCTGTGAGGTGGATGGATTATCTCGGCAAAGGAAAAATACTCATTAACATAGATTTATACAAATTTGTGAACAATGTTTGGGAGAAAAAGGTCTTTTGTGTACACAGAAGTCTTAGATCTTGGAGCTCAGCTTGTGAAAAACGGGAGCAAAAACAAAGATGTTGCGCTTATATATTAGTTCAGTGTATATTTACTTAGAAAATTGGTGATGTGTTCAATACTTATGTTACCCACGGTGTGTGTGTGCATGTGTGTGTGTATATATATATCTTTAGTTTCAGAAATTTAGTTCAATAGTCCGTGTTTCCCTGAAAATACGCCCTACCCTGAAAATAGGTCCTACTGGAAAAAATAAGCCCTAGTTGTGGTTCATCATGCTAATAGTATCCTGAAATAGCGCTTGGGCAGCCCTTTCAGGATATATAACTTTTTTATTTCTGTATGATCCACGTTGTGTTGCTGTATGCCCCGGAAAATGTACCCCGACTAGTTAAACATGTGTTTACACAAAATTAATATTCACCCCTTCCCCCGGCCACCCTTGTATGCCGCTGTTGGTGATAAAGTGAAGTCAGTCTGACAAGGTCCCAAGATCGTCGTGGGACCTCATGTGAATTATGTCGGACCTGGGTATTTGGTGGGTTAATAAATTGGCGAAAGAGAGTGGGGTTTTTTTGTATTTTATTTCAAATAAAGGATTTTCTCAGTTTTTGTGTTTATTTAATTTCACTTACAGGATTAGTAATGGGGGAGTCTCATAGACCCTATCTATTACTAATCTAGGGCTTAATGGCAGCTGTGAGCTGTCATTAATCCCTTATATCACCCCGATTGACACTGCACCAGGCAATCTGGATGAACCAGGTAAAGTGCTGGGATTGTTGCATCTAATGGATGCGACAATTCTGTGCAGTGGCAGGCTGCTATTTTTAGGCTGGGGCTGGGGGACAATTACCATGGACTTCCCCAGTCTGAGGATGCCAGCCCCCAGCTGTTGGCTTTATCTTGGCTGGATATCAAAATTGGGGTGGACCGCATGCAGTTTTGAAAAATAATTTATTTACATAATTTTAAACTAAGCCGCATAGGGTCCCTCTTATTGTATACTGATACAAAGCCCAAATAATCACACAGCTGGGGGCTGCAGTCTATAGCCATCTTCTTTATCTGTGCTGGTATCACAATATACGAGTGATTGTACGCCAATTGTTTTATATATTATTATTACACCAATGAAGGGATGCAGACAGCATGTGTGATTCCAAACAATTACAGACGCTGTCACACAGGGTGGGGGCACGGTTTAATTGCAGCCCATCATGGACGCTAGGACTGACGGTGGGCGGGGGAAGCAGTGCATATATAAGAGAGTTAATGAGCGGACCCAGAAGCAATGCAACAGCTGCGTGGGAGACTCGGTAAGTATAACTGTCCAGCTCTAATCCCCCTAGCCCTTTCTACTACCATTTCACAACACAACGTTCGGATCCCCATAGACTTACGTATATAGGGTTCGGTGTTTGGGCAGATGTTCAGGTTCAAGTCCAGTTCTGATCCAGACTTTTTTTTTTAAGTCCAGCCAGACTCGCCGAACCCAAACATCTGCGGGTTCACTCATCTCTATTTATTAGCAATTTCTCATTTTTCCAGCAAGTTTACAAAACCAAAGTTTTAGGCCCATGTGACAGAAAATACTCAAAAATGACACCATTTTAAAAACTGCACCCCTCAAAGTACTAATGAAAACATTCAATATGTTTATTAACCCCTTATGTGCTTCACAGGAATTAAAGCAATGTGGAATAAAATGTTACTTTTTCCCCACAAAAATGTTGCTTTAACTTTAGAAGAAAATACACCGTACAATTTCTTGTGCAATTTTTCCTCAGCACGCCGATATTCGATATGTTGGGCGCATTGCAGGGTTCAGAAGGGAAGCAGCTCCGATTGACTTTTGGAATGCAAAATCATCTGGAATCAAGAGTGGACGTCATCTTGCATTTGCAGGGTCCCTGATGTGCCTAAAAAGTGGAAACCTCCTCCAAGTGACCCTATTTTGGAAACCAGACCCCTCAAGCAATTTAACTAGATATGTGGGGAGCAGCTTGAACCCATAATTTTAAAAGTTGAGCCAAGTGTCTGACTGATTGTTATGAGTACCGAGCACCCGATCATGGTAGTGCTCACTCATCATAGCGGCTACATCAGCAGCCAGAGAGTAAAGACATATGTAATAGATCAAGAACATCTTCCTACACAGGAAATGCACCTGACATGCGTTTTGCTTCAGCTTTCTCTGGAACATTTATTTAAAACATGACATACCAAAAGGAGACTTAAACCTTAGCGTCAAAAACGTGATAAAACACATATAAAAAAACTGACTAAAAATGCACTGAAAAAATGCAAGTAACTTCATTTACCTAAAAGGGGTAGAAATGTTGCATAAAATGTGCAACATCAAAAACCATCAATCATCGTGAGAAGGTAGCCTAAGAAGGTGAAGTGCATCACAAAACTGAGAGTTTTAGTTTTGCAGTTATTGAAAAGCTGCCCGCTAGATACACTATTCTAAACAGTAATAACTAGATGCCACCCATGATAGGATAACGCTATAGTCAGATGCGCTGTTATATTAGGCGCAAAGGAAGAAGTCACACCTTGGTATGAGAGGAACCCCAGGCTAGCCTCTGATGCTTAAGAAGATTCCAATATCATTAAAAGCAAGCTGTAGCTAGGACTCCGTTATAGATTTTGTTACAAAGGCTATCATTTGAAAAACGTTTTTATATATGATATGGGCTACAAAGTGTTGCTACTTGGTTGAAGTCTGGATCCTAAGACCACCAGAATTGCTCAAAACACCACTCTGTAGGAGCATGCACAAGCTTAATAGTAAGTCTATGGGTCTGTATTCTACTGGCACAGAGCAGTGTATGGACCCTTGGAGTTTCTAGTGAGCCCGAAGACTACTCTACCTGGAAAGGTTGCTCCTATACCAGGAATTATCACCATATACCAGCAGGTTCCTCTTACCTCAGCAAGGTAAATCAATCTGGCCCCTATATCACCAGCTTCCCTACATCTTTTCTCTACAGATCCTCCTTCTCTAGGCCAGACCTCCTAACTTGGCAATGTTCCCTATATCTCCCAAGCAGGTTCTCCTCTCATGGTTGATCCCTCCTTATTTTGGTATAGCCCCCTCATCTTGTCAGCTTCCTATTTTGGCAGATCCTCCGTATTTCAGCCTATCGCTCTTTCTAAGCAGGTTCCTCCTATTGTGGTACATCCTCCTTAGCTTTCAATGTCTTTTATCTCTTGGCAGGTTGTTCCTAGCTTGTGCTGTTCATCCTTTTCCTGCAGATTGCACTTGTTTTGGCAGATTCATTCTTTCCAGGCAGGTTCCCTCAATATTTGAGGTCCACTTATTCTGTTTCAATTTTCAGATTTCTCGGTGCTTGTGTGGCGCCCCTGACCTGGTCAGGCACCACTGAGTACTGCACCCATGCTGGGACAGTGCTTCCAGGTAATCCTAAAGGCCAGAATGAGGTGTGTACGCACAGACACATAGCAAC
The DNA here is from genome assembly GCF_048569485.1 of Anomaloglossus baeobatrachus. Lineage (NCBI taxonomy): Eukaryota > Metazoa > Chordata > Amphibia > Anura > Aromobatidae > Anomaloglossus > Anomaloglossus baeobatrachus. The sequence goes on along the minus strand of NC_134357.1, from coordinate 341,330,313 downwards.
CAGGTCTCCCACACCTTTAGAGGGGACCCTTGGGTAGTCTCCAGAGAGGGCTAGCTTTCAAATCTCATCAAGAGGTGTAGCGGAGGGGCTGGGAGCTAAAATGCAGAGGTTGTCAGGAAGAGAAGGAGAGCCAGTCTGGTAGTGGCGCGCGGCGGTCGCGGGTTGGTTGCGCGCGCTGCCACTAGTCAGACCGTGCGCGGTGTAGTGACAGTTAGTGGGGGAGAACGGTCACCGAGTGAGGGCGGAGAAGTTGCTCCTGGTGACTAGGCACGTACAGGGTACAGTTCCCTAGAGCAGACTCTAGTTTATCTACCTGCTAAACCTACCGGTGAGGGGAACTACAGGTACCTAACCAACCTTACAGGTCCGAGCCTCAGCAGCAATGCAGGGACCCATAAAGAGGACAGAGCCTGGAGCCATCTTCCTTAGTCCACGCTGCTGGCAAACGGGCCAAACACAGGGAAGAAAAGGCAGTTGCGACTCCCTGGATAGACCTCCTTGGTACTTCAGGTCAGGGGGTTATCTGAACATAGAAGTGCTAGGAAGGAGAGCTAATTTGTCACCCTCAGACTGGCCTGAAGGACACCTGGTTTCACTTGGTTTATTGAAGCATCGCCCGGGTCAGCTCACAACACCTGAGTGAGCAAAAACCAGTTAAAAGACTGTTGAACTCTGCCTGTATTATTTCTGGAACCTGCTACCCTGCTCACCCGAGCCCCTGGAGCCTGCCTCACTCATGGGAGGCTACATCACCTGGCTGCGTTCCTCATCAGTCCCAGAAGCTCATAAAACTTGCAGCGGCGGTCATTACATCCCTGACCGCAAGCCGTGAGTGGCGTCACGATAAATAAAATAACTTACCTTACCTGTCTGTGTTAGGGCCAGATGGACGGGTAGACCCTGGAGGTGGATCCACTGGGCCGAACTCCCGGATGAGGGAAAGGAGTCCGGTAGCCGGAGCACTTTAGGTAGCAGGGCAGTCCGTGCACTGGGAGAAAATGGAGAAGTCCCTGGGACCACGAGGTCACTGATGGTGGTCCGGGTGACGGAGCTCAGGTTCGGAAGCCGAGATGATGTCAGGCGGGGTCCGGAACCGTTGGAGCGAGATGACGGGTCACCGCAGGGATCCGAGATGGTACGGACTGTCAGGATGGCAGATGGGCAGCGTTCGGGGTTCGAGGTACCGCAGGACCGGATGGCGATGCAGGATCGGCTCTAGAAGACAGAGAGGTAAGTATCTCACAGAGTACAAGGAGACCTGACTCCTAGCTTGGGAAAACACGAAGAACAGGCCCCGCTCCCTTGGACATTAACCCCCTATATACCCTGTACCTGTGTGCATCATTTCCTGTTAGTGGACACTGGCCCTTTAAGAAAGGGTCAGTGACCGCGCGCGCGCCCTAATGCGCATGCGCGCGGCCCGGGTGCCAGAAGCCAGGGAAGGAAGCTGAGAGGAGGACGCAGGGGAGCCGGCCAGGACCTGGGAAGCCGTCGGGCGCCGGGAGCGGAGACCAGGGGGCCTGGGAAGGACGGGCACCGGAGGCTGGAGAGCGGGGAGCGTGGCAGGTGAGCCGGGGAGCGGAGCTGAGGACCCGGGGAGCGGAGCAGAGGACCCGGGGAGGGGAGGCGAGGACCCGGGGAGCGTGACAGTCTGCCATACCGAACAAGTCCTGCAGTGTCCCTGAAGAGGATCAGCATCTGTGGGGCGTCACACTTGTCTATCAGGTGGAGGATTGTTGATGTGCATCACATGAGCTCTTTCTCTGAAACCTTGGGGTCTGACATAGGGCCGGATTTACAAGTGACAACACTTTTTGAGGGGGGAGCAAGAACTACTGTATGTGCTTTGGCTTAGAACGAAAAAATGTGTAAATCCTGCCCTGAATGAGGCAGTGCAGAATAGTATATTTTTTCTCCCATCTAATCAGCATGCGAGAAAAAAAAATCACAGTATGCTGCGTTTTGGCTTAGAAATCAGAGGAGACTCAAGCATTGAAGTCTATGGCTGCAAGAAAAACATTCGGATACGACAGCATGGTATCCAATTTTTATGAATAGTTTAAAAGTCTGTAACATAGGAAACTGTAAATTATCCTGTAAATGTTTAATAACTGCTACTGTAAAAAAACGCATTGTATACAGACTGCACACGGATGACAAGTGAGAAAAATATTGCCCTACTTTTCTGGATGATAATCAGACTGTTTTTTTATAATGTTGTGTGACCCTAGCCCTTATCGATAACTACTATCCCCCACCCACCCATGACTTACTTCCCATGCCTTTCATGCCCATGGTCTCCTTTTTATTTTGTCTATTCATTGTCTACATGTAATACAATAAAGTTTGTTTGTTTTTATTCACGTCTGGCACTTTTTTTTAACTATATATATATATATATATATATATATATATATATATATATATAAAAATATTTATTATTTTTTTTTCCCGCAGCAAAAAAATGTAGCATCAAAAGAGTCGTCCACTCACCCTTATATAATATTCACCGTCGTATATTTAGTCCAGAGATCCCGTCAACCAGACAGCTAGGGTTAATTTAACAGTCCAAAAAAGTAGATAAAAATGGTAACTCTAATAAAATAAATCTTTAGCATATTAAGGCCACGTCTCACTAAGCAACATCGCTAGCAACATCGCTGCTGAGGCATGACTTTTGTGACGTAGCAGCGATGTTGCTAGTGATGTTGCTGTGTGTGACATCCAGCAACAACCTGGCCCCTGCTGTAAGGTCACCGGTTGTTGCTGAATGTCCTGGACCATTTTTTAGTTGTTGCTCTCCCGCTATGAAGCGCACATCGCTGTGTGTGACAGCGAGAGAGCAACAACTGAATGTGCAGTGAGCAGGGAGCCGGCTTCTGCGGACGCTGGTAACCACGGTAAACATTGGGTAACCAAGAAGCCCTTTCCTTGGTTACCCGATATTTACCTTCGTTACCAGCGTCCTCCGCTCTCACGCGGCGAGTGCCGACTCCCTGCTCCCTGCACACATAGCCAGACTACACATCGGATAATTAACCCGATGTGTACTCTGGCTAGGAGTGCAGGGAGCCAGTGCTAAGCGGTGTGCGCTGATAACCAAGGTAAATATCGGGTTGGTTACCCGATATGTACCTTAGTTACCAAGCGCAGCATCGCTTCCATGCGTCGCTGCTGGCTGGGGGCTGGTCACTGGTTGCTGGTGAGATCTGCCTGTGTGACAGCTCACCAGCAACCCATGTAGCGATGCTCCAGCGATCCCTGCCAGGTCAGGTTGCTGGTGGGATCGCTGGACCATCGCTTAGTGTGACGGTACCTTTAGATTCCTGTTAAAATAGTAAAGAGTCATCACATCAGGACAAACTTGTTGACATGTTTCGACTTCTACAGTCTTATCTGTGGAACTCGAAATGCGTCAAAAAGTTTGTCCTGATTTGAGGACTTTTTCAATATGAATCTAATAAGCTGAAGATTTATTTTATCGGAGATACCAGTTTCATCTACTTTTTTGATTATGCAGCATCAAAAACTCACCAAAAATTAACTGTGGGAATTAAACCTTAAGGGGGGCAACAGGATTTAGAATTTAGGACACATTTACAATGCTAGCTCTTTTTTTGATCCATATACAATCCAATGTTTGTATTCCATATATCTGTATATATGGGTTATGTACCACCAACTGTTAACAGTCAAGTGGTAGAGCAAGCAGTGAACTCTGCATGGTAAATGAGAGTTACGGTAGCTACAGTAATGGGGAAAGGCAAGCATGCTAATCACATGTAAATAATGGAGGGAAGTCGGCAGTCGGAGCTGTTGTTTAATATATACTATTAGGAACCGTGCTGAGAACAACTGATACTCATGTGGATGTATAATTAACGAATATTCATCATCATAGGAGGTAAAGTGTCATAAAGCAACACTGCATGTATAATCAGGCCTTATTGGACCACACTGATTTATTACCAGTGATTATAGGGTTAAAAAATCCACATATTTATTTTTATAATCAAGCACGGTGGCTCAGTGGTTAGCATTGCAGTCTTGCAGCGCTGGGGTCCTGGGTTCAATTCCCACCAAGGACACTATTTGCAGGGAGTTTGTATGTTCTCCCCGTGTTTGCGTGGGTTTCCTCCGGTTTCCTCCCACACTCCAAAAACATACAGATAGGGAATTTAGATTGTGAGCCCCAATGGGGACAGTGTTGTCAATGTATGTAAAGTGCTGTGGAATAAACAGTGCTATATAGATGAATAAATTATTATTATTTTATGGGCTCGAAAACGGTCCAGATCCAGTAGTCCAAAAATATCACAATCATGGTTAAGATCTTTTACTAATTATTACGTTACTGCAATAATAATAATAAATACATGTTAATGCAAGAAAAAATGTTCTATATGTTACATAGGTTATGTTTACGCCAAACCTGTGATTGACCTAGCACGTCCGTTATGTACTGTACTTACAAGGTATACATGGGCAATCATTAAGCACCTATATGCTAATTTATAGGTCACTTTGAGGAATCTGTTAGCAGGTTTTTGTAACATAAACTAAACACGTCTATGTTAGGTTACTGTAATTCAATTTAAATCCCCTTTTTATATTTGCAATATAATATATAATTTTATGCAAATGATGTGCAAGTGCAAGGGTTTTTTCCCTGCACTTACAGGTCTCTGTCTTATTTCCCACTTTCCCCTCTCTGCTAAGCTCCCTGACTGACAGGTCACTCTTTGAGAGACCTACATCCCCTTTCCAAATACGCAGGTGCCTTCACTCCCAGCGCCAGTTACCTCCTCATATGGGGTTGTACATATGCAATGCATAGTACTGATCTCACTTTCTCATCATAGCTTAATTTTACATGCACTGTCATAAAGAGCAATGGAACCTCCGAGAGATTTTGGTTGGGGAAGGCAAGAGTGACCTGTTAGTCAATAAGCCTCAGATGGCGTCGGGCCGAGAAAGAGAGAAAGCTGTAAGTCAAGCATCCTGTCCTTGCTCCTTATTTCCATAAAAATTGGATACGGGGATTACTTTGGAATGGAAGTGTAGCGCCCCTGAGACCCTCAGGGCACTACAAGGAACTGCATCCTCTTGGGGATGCAGGACCTACCCCCTGGGACCTTTAGTACCAGTGCCTTTTCCACCAAAACACAATCTAAATCCTAGTTCTCCTCTCTACACTGGGCATAGAGGGTTAACCACGTAAGGGGATGGTCGCCATGGGAAAGAGTCCCTGGGTATAGCCAGCCTGGTGGGAGGGGTCAGTCAGGAAGTAGTCGAGAGTCGGGAGCACACAGGAGAGGTGTGTGGACGTGCCTGAGCTGGGTCCGTGTAACGGTGACCCCGGGGCCACAGGAGAGAGGTCGCCAGGACGGGTACCGAGATACCGCTGGGACCGGAGCACGTTTGGGGCACAGGGCCCTAGGTTATGCGCAAGTTTTACACTGTTTGTCAAATACCTGCCCGGTGAGGACACCTTCACGGACTTCACCAAACCAAATAATCCAGGGGAATTAGCAGTAAACTAGGATCGGGGTTCGGACACTTACCTCCCCGCAGGGTCCGCACTGCCCGCCGTATGGAAAAGGAGACTGTACCCCACAAGGGACAGTCGGGGTCCCCAAATGCTCCATGCTATGGGGACTCAATCTACAGCCGGGGACAGAGCAACCTGGGTCACTACATTGGCACTGGTCCTCCGGGGACCTGAATCAGCAACCCCCGGGACCGCAGTGAGTAGAGACTGTTAAAGACAACCTGGTGTGGTCTCCATTATTGCTCCTCTACATCTCCCAGGCACAGCCCTACCTGCGGAGGGCCTACCATCACAGCTGCCACTACCACCAGCCCTGGGTGTACCTACATTAAGCAGCGGCGGTTCTCTATCCCTAAGAGCAACCCGCAGGTGGCGTCACATGACAAAAACTCTTATCTCCCCTGTAAATACCCCCCATTAACAAAAGGGGCCCAGAGCACGGGACCGGGCAACGGCCACCAGAGTGACATCCCCATTTGTTAAAACACGGGACCGAGTACCCGCTTCTCTTGGCACTACAGAAGCAAGGATTAGAAAAAAGAATGTATAGATTAAATCTGAAGATGTGTTTGGGTTATGCTACAAAAATCAGCTGACGGGTTCTGTTGTAGTTTAGTGTTTTTCCAACTCTTCCTTTTTTTGCTAACATACATGTGGTAATTTAACAAGGGGTAGGAGAGAGATGGCTAGCAGTGATGAGCAGGCACTACCATGCTCGGATGCTCGGTACTCATAATGACTAGTGATGAGCGAGCACTACCATGCTTGGGTGCCCAGAACTCGTAACAAGTAGTGATGAGTGAGCACTACCATACTCGGGTGCCCAGTACTCATAAAGTGTAATGATGGGCAGGCACTACCATGCTCAGATGCTTGGTATTTGTAACGAGCTGTGATGAGCAGGCACTACCATGCTCGGGTGTTCAGTACTCAGTAATGAGCAGTTAGATGCTTGGATGGGCGCGACTCGTGTACCAAGTATAATAGATGTCTATGAGGAACTCAAGCCTTTTTTGGAAGAATTCCCAAAAAAATACTTGAGTTCCCCATTGACTTTCATTATACTCGGTAAACAACTCATGCCCGTCTAAGCATCCAACTGCTCGTTATGAGTTCTGAGCACTCGAACATGGTAGGGTCTACTCATCACTAGTGACTAGCAATATGGCTGCAGAACTAGACGCCACAGGATTTGTAGTCAGTCTCCATGAAAACATGTGAGTCTGACTAGGGCTGAAGTCACAAAATGGCAAAGTATTTTTAAAAACACTATTGTTAAAGTAGCTATTTTTAATTTAATTTTACATACATGGTTGTAAAGGTGGAACTTCCCTTTAAGCAAAAGAGTAAATGGCGCTTTACACGCAGCGACATCGCTAGCGATGTAGTTCGTGAAAGCACCCGTCTCCGTCGGTTGTGTGTCACGGACAAATTGCTGCCCGTGGCGCACAATATCGCTAGTACCCGTCACACATACTTACCTTCCTAGCGATGTCGCTGTGACTGTCAAACCGCCTCTTTTCTAAGGGGGCGGATCGTGCGGCGTTCCAGCGACGTCACACGGCAGGCGTCCAATTGAAGCGGAGGGGCGGAGAGCAGCCGCAGGAAAGTCACGCCCACCTCGTTGCCGGAGGACGCTAGTGCAGTGTTGTTCGTCATTCCTGGGGTGTCACACATAGCGATGTGTGCTGCCTCAGGAACGACGAACAACCTGCGTCCAGCATCATCAACGATTTTTGGGATTTGAACGACGTGTCAACGATCAATGATTAGGTGAGTATTTTTGCTTGTTAGCGGTCGCTCGAACGTGTCTCAGACAACGACGTCACTAACAAGGCCGGATGTGCGTCACGAATATCGTGACCCCAATGATATCTTGCTAACGATGTCGTTGCGTGTAAAGCCCCCTTTACAATTATCACTTTATTTTAGGAATCTGAAAAAAACCTCATTTAACGTTGTCTTAGAATCTGAAAATGAACCTGGAAATCCAGAATTTGTGCTATATAAGATTAGTTATAATTAAAAAAAGACCTGGTAGTGAAGTCATTATAGTCATTTGGTTATAGAGTTTTTTATTAATGAATTAGCAGACACTGGTAGAGCGATGGCTTTTAGCTTTGGGTATGGTTGTGCGTTATCCTGCATTAAGGCTTCAAACATCTATTTTGTCTTTTTGACAGAGTATTTTCTGCAGACGTCTTGAAGAACCTTTCCTCTTATGTACATATTAATATTAATGTTATTTCTTCCTGTAATGTCAGATATAACTTGTCAAATCCTCACAAAGTGTCTGCTCCTCTTTTATTCCTGCTATACCTTATTTCAGTCTGCCTTTTATCCCTTACTTTGTATTATGTCTTTTTGGCCATCTTCCTCTACCCCTCCCCTTATATTTTTCTGCTCATATGCTTATTGCAATGTTGTTACTGTATTTGCAGGTCTGAGGAGGCCAACCCTACATAATACACCCTGTTTTTTTCGTAGAACAGAACCGGATATACCATAAGGCACACTAATTAAGTCTAGACATCGAAAATAATGTATCTCACCAAGGTAGAGGTCATTCCTTGTATATAAAATATTGTGGAAAATAAAATACTTAGTAAAAACAAAGGTAAAGAATAAACTATATGTCCAATAAATATCATTGTCTTTTAATATTTACCGGAATTAGCTTCTTAGTATATTTTTCTGGATACACTTTGCTGTACATACATCAAAATAATCTACACAAATAAAAACACGAAAATAAATGTGACTTTTTGAACTGTAGTAATATCTGTTTGTAAAGTTTGACATAAGGTAATATAGCGCCCTTACCACTTTGACCGCTGCACCAGAAGGCCACTGTTAATTTCAGTTTTGGGTGGTCATCTCAAAGAGGTTTCAGTTCTATTGAATGGAGGAGAGCAAGGGGGAAAAGAGGGCAAATTTTATGGCCCAAATGATTGTTGATCAATGTTATAACAAGTTTATCGGCGCTCCTTTTGGCCTCCTTCACACATCCGTGTCTCCGGTACGTTTTTGCTCCATTTCTTCACGTGCCAGAGATACGGGCACACGTGGACCCATTAAAATCAATGGGTCTGCGCTCACATGCGTGTTTTGCCATGGAACGTGTGTCCGTGTGGAGCATACGCGTGTCTGTGTGCTCCACATGTAGACATGTCCATTTTTCTCCGGCAGCACGTGTGTCACACGGACCACACACGGACCGCACGGAGGTGATCCGTGTGACACGAACCGGAGAAAACACACGTGTCTGTGAATTAAAATTAATTTCTATACTCACCTTCTCCAGCGCTGCTGTCTCTGCCGCTGCTGTCACTTGCTTCCGACCCCTGCTCATTATGCTCATTGCATAGTCACTCCACTGCGGGCTCGGGCTTGAAGCAGCAGCAGTGGGGAGTCTGCAGGACCTGAGACCATTGCTCAGAACCACGGACAGCAGCGACAGGGACAAGTGTGCAGAAAATTCCCGTGCTCCGTGTGTTATGACGGATAGCACACTGAGAACACACGTGTGCCAGAGACACGGCACATGGAGGACAATACGCACCTTTGACACGTCCATGAAAAACATTCGTGATTTTCACGGGCGTGTGAAAGATTGTTGTTTGAACACAACTTCATTATTTTTGGCAACACCTCCTTGTATATGGGTGAAAATGCTGCTGACGAGGATTTTTATGTCCACATAAAGGGTCGCTTGATTGGTGGGTATTATCAGGATGTTCATACACCCTGATTATTAGCACATATAATATCGGAAAACATTTTACTTTTTAGTTCATAAATCAATAGTACATGTAAAAATAAGAAACTTTGTAATACCGTATTTTTCAGGCTATAAGACGCACCGCACTATATAACGCACCTAGGCTTTATAGGCATAAAATAGGGAAAACAATTTTAAGCAAAAAAATGTGGTCATGATGCATTGTCATAGAGGGATCTGCTGCTGACACTGCTGTGGGGGTAATGTCCCCAATTCTGTCCTAATGTCCCCCATCCTGGGCCCCTTCCATATACAGTTAGGTCCAGAAATATTTGGACAGTGACACAATTTTCGCGAGTTGGGCTCTGCATGCCACCACATTGGATTTGAAATGAAACAGAATTCAAGTGCAGATTGTAACGTTTAATTTGAAGGTTTGATCAAAAAGATCTGATAGAAATTGTAGGAATTGTACACATTTCTTTACAAACACTCCACATTTTAGGAGGTCAAAAGTAATTGGACAAATAAACCAAACCCAAACAAAATATTTTTATTTTCAATATTTTGTTGCGAATCCTTTGGAGGCAATCACTGCCTTAAGTCTGGAACCCATGGACATCACCAAACGATGGGTTTCCTCCTTCTTAATGCTTTGCCAGGCCTTTACAGCCGCAGCCTTCAGGTCTTGCTTGTTTGTGGGTCTTTCCGTCTTAAGTCTGGATTTGAGCAAGTGAAATGCATGCTCAATTGGGTTAAGATCTGGTGATTGACTTGGCCATTGCAGAATGTTCCACTTTTTTGCACTCATGAACTCCTGGGTAGCTTTGGCTGTATGCTTGGGGTCATTGTCCATCTGTACTATGAAGCGCCGTCCGATCAACTTTGCGGCATTTGGTTGAATCTGGGGTGAAAGTATATCCCGGTACACTTCAGAATTCATCCGGCTACTCTTGTCTGCTGTTATGTCATCAATAAACACAAGTGACCCAGTGCTATTGAAAGTCATGCATGCCCATGCCATCACGTTGCCTCCACCATGTTTTACAGAGGATGTGGTGTGCCTTGGATCATGTGCCGTTCCCTTTCTTCTCCAAACTTTTTTCTTCCCATCATTCTGGTACAGGTTGATCTTTGTCTCATCTGTCCATAGAATACTTTTCCAGAACTGAGCTGGCTTCATGAGGTGTTTTTCAGCAAATTTAACTCTGGCCTGTCTATTTTTGGAATTGATGAATGGTTTGCATCTAGATGTGAACCCTTTGTATTTACTTTCATGGAGTCTTCTCTTTACAGTTGACTTAGAGACAGATACACCTACTTCACTGAGAGTGTTCTGGACTTCAGTTGATGTTGTGAACGGGTTCTTCTTCACCAAAGAAAGTATGCGTCGATCATCCACCACTGTTGTCATCCGTGGACGCCCAGGCCTTTTTGAGTTCCCAAGCTCACCAGTCAATTCCTTTTTTCTCAGAATGTATCTGACTGTTGATTTTGCTACTCCAAGCATGTCTGCTATCTCTCTGATGGATTTTTTCTTTTTTTTCAGCCTCAGGATGTTCTGCTTCACCTCAATTGAGAGTTCCTTAGACCGCATGTTGTCTGGTCACAGCAACAGCTTCCAAATGCAAAACCACACACCTGTAATCAACCCCAGACCTTTTAACTACTTCATTGATTACAGGTTAACGAGGGAGACGTCTTCAGAGTTAATTGCAGCCCTTAGAGTCCCTTGTCCAATTACTTTTGGTCCCTTGAAAAAGAGGAGGCTATGCATTACAGAGCTATGATTCCTAAACCCTTTCTCCGATTTGGATGTGAAAACTCTCATATTGCAGCTGGGAGTGTGCAATTTCAGACCATATTATATATATAATTGTATTTCTGAACATGTTTTTGTAAACAGCTAAAATAACAAAACTTGTGTCACTGTCCAAATATTTCTGGCCCTGACTGTATATATAAACCTTTCATCCTAGTGTATATGATGTCCATTCTGTGCCTATCCTGGTATATATGTCCTTCTTCCTGATAAATGTGTTCCCCATCTTGGTATATACAGTGATACCTCGGTTTTCGTTGATAATTCGTCTGAATACAATCAATGAAAACCGAAACCAATGAAAACCCGAGGCAATTATTTCCATAGGAATCAATGTAAATCCAATTAAAGCGGGCTTTACACGCTGCGATATCGCTAGCGAGTGTACCCGCCCCCGTTGGTTGTGCATCATGGGCAAATCGCTGCCCATGGTGCACAACATCGCTTACACCCGTCACACATACTTACCTGCCTAGCGACGTCGCTGTGGCCGGCGAACCGCCTCCTTTCTAAGGGGGCGGTTCGTTCGGCGTCACAGCGGTGTCACTAAGCGGCCACCCAATATAAGCGGAGTGGCGGAGATGAGCGGGCGGAACATCCCGCCCACCTTCTTCCTTCCTCATTGCGGGTGGCCGCAGATAAGGTAATGTTCCTCGTTCCTGCGGTGTCACACATAGCGATGTGTACTGCCGCAGGAACAACGAACAACCTGCGTCCTGCAACAGCAACGATAATCGGGAAAGGAACGACGCGTCAACGATCTACGATTAGGTAAGTAATTTTGATTGTTAACGGTCGTTCATGCGTTTCACACGCAACAACATCGCTAATGAGGCCGGATGTGCATCATGAATTCCGTGACCCCAACGACATCTCGCTAGTGATGTCGTTGCGTGTAAAACGGCCTTAATTCATTTTAGACACTTTAAAATACATATCAAAAACACATTTTATAGAGAATAAAGATAGTATTCAATACTAAAAACAATAAGAAATGAATATAAAATGAATATTAAATGAATATAAAATACTGATATAAAGAATAAATACATTTTATCTTAGATTTGTTAAATACATTTTGAAACTGACAAGCGGGGTGATACTCACATAATGCCACACAGAGCAGGAGAATGCGTGGATCACCCTTTGTTGTCTCAAAATTAGCAATGTAGTCATGTGGGCATGCAGACAAAAACAAATGAAAACTGAGGCAACCAACAAAAACCGAGGCAAATTTTTAGTGGAAAAAATCAACGAAAACCAAAACCAAAGATAACTGACATCAACGAAAACCGAGGTACCACTGTGTGTCCTTCTCCTGGGTCCATCCTGATTTATATGTCACTAATCCTGGTATATATGTCCCTCATTCTGCTGTATATGTCCCCTATCCTGGTACCTGTTCCCTATCCTAGTATGTATGTGGCCCATCCTGGTATTTATGTCCCTAATCCTGGTATATACTGTATGTCCCCAATTCTGGTATATATAATCCCCATCCTGGTCCCAACTTGGTATATATCATCCTAATCCCGGTATATATGTCCTCTATCATGGGCCCATCCTTGTATATATGTCCCTCATTCTAGTATATCTGTCCTCTAGCCTGGTATATATGTTGCCTATCCTGGTTTATATGTGTCCCATACTGGTATTTATGTTCCCCATCCTGGTATATATGTCCTCCATTATGGGCCCATCCTGGTATGTATGCCTCCCGCTTTGCTACACACATAAAAAAATAAACAATTCTACTCACCTTCCATCCTTTCTGCTGATGCATGGCATCCTCTTATGATGCCTGCAACTGATTTTTTTGTCTAAGTGATTGGCAGTGCATGACATTACTGCCATGTGCTCCCAGTTACATGCCGATGTCAGCTGCCGGCTAATCAAAAATTAATATTTACTGCTCCCCACGCCCAGATTTATGGGTGTGGGAAATTGTGAATATTAATTTTCTTTCATAGTAGGCACACATGCATGATCGCCCCAGTCACTGCAGTACGCCAGCTGCTGGGGGGGGGGCAGTGTGTGTGCTATTAAATAAAATGAACATTCACTGCTCCTGACGCCCATAATCTTGCCCAACTCTCAGCACCAGCTTCAGAGCAGTGAATATTAATTTTCTTTAATAGCAGACACACTTGTTCAACCCAGTCACCAGTTTCGTGCAACAGTGACCCTGCTACTGCCACCAGCGATCAAGGTACATCCGGACTATAAGATGCACCCCCTCTTTCCTCCCCAATTTTGGAGAAATAAGTGCACCACATAGTCTGAAAAATGTGGTATATTTTACTGGAGAAATCTACTTCTTTCTCTGCCAGGATTTATCATTCATGTTCAAAACTCTCAGGTAAAATCTGTATTCATGGAGATAGATTTTTAACTTAATGAGACAGAAAGTTATGAGTAGCAGCTGTCATCTTCTATTGAGCGGGGAAGGAGCAGGAGAAGGAGTGAGGAGCTAGAAGGCAATCTCCACTCTCTTCCTCTCCCTCCCATCTGTACAGAATCAGCAAAAACTTCCACTTCCTATCTCAGTAATGGGAAAATCTTCACTAAGTATAGATTTTACCTGTTAATTGATAATTTAGAGAATAAGTGATCAGTCTTGGTGGAGAAAGAAGCAAACTTCTCTGATAAGATATATTACAAAGATTGTTACTATCTCTTGTAATATTAATATATAGAATAAAAAATTATTTGATGGTTACTCTTTAAGTTTAAGAAGAAATCAAGCTAATGACACAAATGCTCAATGAAAGGAACTATTTATTGGGTGATATTTTAAAGTTCCACAAAGGTATGCCTTCATATTTTTCCATTCTTATTTATTATTATTATGCTTTGCTACTATAACGAAATCCTATTCCACAACACTTTTCAGTCTTTGAGGCTCACAATCTAAATTCCTTATCAGTTTATCCTTGGAATATGGGAGGGAACTGGAGTACCAGGAAGAAACCCAGGCAAACATGGTGAAAACATAAAAACTCCTTGCAGATGTTGTCCTTGGTGGGATTTTAACCTAGGAGCCAAGTGATGCAAAGCAACGTGCTAACCACAGAGTCACCCAACAATTGGTTTTAGCTAGTGTGATATACCTTAAGACCTGCAAAAATCCAATATGGTTTTTAAGAGGGTATGTGATTTGATAAATATCGTTCAACATAATATCTTTTCATAGGCACCATTAATCTGCTAGCCGTACATATGCAACTACTGGTGATCGGAAGCATTAGGATAATCATGGACAACCACTGTTACCACCTAGTGAAAGGCAAAGTATGATAAATTAACGTATTTCTCTTATTTTATCTCATGTTGGAGTTTTCTACATTTCTAAACTAATATACTGCCATAATACCACTCTACCATGTAACCTGCCTGGATATTTGGTTAAGATGGTGGATAGAAACCAAAATCTGAAATGTAACCCAATGTTCAATGGTATACAGTAAAATCATTACTGCAGATTCCAGTCTGACAGTGACTAATTCCACTTTACACGACAAGGTGTTCTACTGCTTCTACTCCTTATTTTCCATCTATCGTTACCAAATTTTGACCCTTTAGGTTAGACATTCCATAAGGAGGAACAGATTGGATAAGCCAAGGACAACTTAAGGAGAACCAAGTTTTTAATTTTACTTATGTCTAGAAGTGATATATACATTTACCTGTATATATCACGTACCCATCCTTGGGCAGTCTGTATTACAGTAGAAGACACATTATTATAAATCTTTTTCCCAATTTCAATGGCTTAGCACTGCATCTAGTAATACTTGACCTTACCAATATTATTGTGCCTGAGGGTCTATAGATATATATGAAAATTCAGAGAAGTTATCTATTAACATACTCAATCTTAAGCTTCATATTTTCAGGTATGCTTAATATCATAGTCTTTCATATATTATGGCATACAATTTTGTACTAACACATTTTATATAGAGTGTTATTGTTTTCACAGGTATGCCTCTCAACCTTGGACCCTGGGGCAGAAATTGTCAGGACCCTATTAATCATCTTACTTGGCCCTCTATCAAATGTTATACTCATTGATATGAGCGTCCCTTGTCACCACTATGATAAAGAGATTGAGCTATAAATATTTTACTGATTAGTGAAGAACATACCATCATGAGTTGAGTATTACGATGGTTATCAGTCTTAAGGGTTTCATGGCTGCCTTAGGAATCCACCATGAACCAGTGTTGCTATTGCATGTGTAGCTCCTCAGTTTGTTCTTAGACCTCCCAACGCGTTTCTTAATTCACTTAGTCATCAGGGGACTGTGGTCAAGAAACCAATGGCTTTATGCCATACCCTGACACACCATGCGGGAAGTCTGCTTCATACTGAAGCCCTTGATTTCTTGACCACAGTCCCCTGATGACTAAGTGAATTAAGAAACGCGTTGGGAGGTCTAAGAACATACTAAGGTCAGAGTGTTGCCATTTGAGGGGTATTGTGAGACTAAAGGGTCTGCCACCCCTCTATTGGACAACCTTTTCACCATTTAATCACTACAGCAGGACCTAACCAATGGTCCTAGTGACTGTTTTGAGCACTGTAGATTTAAGTGCAGTACATCTTGGTGTGCATATTAGTGTGACGATCTAAGTCTTTTTGTCACTTCCAACTTTTTCGGTCACGGTGGGGGACTCTCCTACCGTGCCTGTTTGTCCTATTTTGGTAGTAGTAAGATCCTGATACTGGCCCTAATTATTTTAGGTTGGTTTTACAACCATCTATGTTGTGTGGTTTAAATTTTTATCATAAACTATTAAAAGTTATATTTTAATCGTTACCACTTTTTTTGTGATACCATATTTTGCTTGGCTGTTTGTACTAGAGAACACAAGGAATGGACATTAGACCAGTGGAAATCTGTGCTTTGGTCTGATGAGTCCAAATTTGAGATCTTTGGATCCAACCACCGTGTCTTTGTAGAAAAGGTGAACGGATGGGCTCTACATGCCTGGTTCCCACCGTGAGGCATGGAGGAGAAGGTGTGATGGTGTGGGGGTGCTTTGCTGGTGACACTGTTGGGGATTTATTCAAAATTGAAGGCATACTGAACAAGCATGGCTACCACAGCATCTTGCAGCGGCATGCTATTCCATCCGGTTTGCGTTTACTTGGACCATCATTTATTTTTCAACAGGACAATGACCCCAAACACACCTCCAGGCTGTGTAAGGGCTATTTGACTAAGAAGGAGAGTGATGTGGTGCTACGCCAGATGACCTGGTCTCCACCGTCACCAGACCTGAACCCAATCGAGATAGTTTGGGGTGAGCTGGACCGCTTAGTGAAGGCAAAAGGGCCAACAAGTGCTAAGCATCTCTGGGAACTCCTTCAAGACTGTTGGAAGTCCATTTCCGGTGACTACCTCTTGAAGCTCATCAAGAGAGGGCCAAGAGTTTGCAAAGCAGTAATCACAGCAAAAGGTGGCTACTTTGAAGAACCTAGAATATAAGACATATTTTCAGTTGTTTCACACTTTTTTGTTAAGTATTTCATTCCATATTGGTTAATTCAAAGTTTTGATACCTTCAATGTGAATCTACAATTTTCAGAGTCATAAAAATAAAGAAAACTCTTTGAATGAGAAGGTGTGTCAAACTTTTGGTATGTACTGTATATAAGATTATCTCAGTACAGGAACATTTTTTTTAAACACATCCAATTATTGAACTTATTATTATTCCAAGATCTTTTGATTAAAATGAACTTTGTGTGAAAACTCCTCTAATAATATGTTGTAATAAATGTCTTTTCACATCACATAAAATTAGAATCTGCAGACATCTATGCATAGTTGTTAGGAATATTGCATATGACATGAATTCTCTTTAGAGAAATAAAAAATAGAGTATTGAAAATAAGTAGAATTTATCTATTACATACAGTAGATAGGAAACGCAAAGGGTCACATTTTGGGAACAGTCAAAACAAATTAATGGCCATCTGCCTGTTTCTTTAGTGTACTGACTATATTTATTAGGGGACTTGGTTTAGGAGGAGCAGAGGTAACAGTCACATCTGTGCTTTGGTGCTGGAAATAACCCAAATGCCCCTCTGCCACAAAAGAAGACACTGGTATTGGTGCTGGAAATAACCCAAATGCTCCTCTGCCACAAAAGAAGACACCGGTATTGGTGGTGAAAGTAGCCCAAATGCCCCTCTGCGACAAAAGAAGACACCGGTATTGGTGCTGAAAGTAGCCAAAATGCCCCTCTGCCACAAAAGAAGACACCAGTATTGGTGCTGAAAGTAGCCTAAATGTCCCTCTGCCACAAAAGAAGACACCGGTATTGGTGCTGAAAGTAGCCTAAATGCCCCTCTGCCACAAAAGAAGACACCGGTATTGGTGCTGAAAGTAGCCTAAATGCCCCTCTGCCACAAAAGAAGACACCAGTATTGGTGCTGAAAGTAGCCTAAATGCCCCTCTGCCACAAAAGAAGACACCAGTATTGGTGCTGAAAGTAGCCTAAATGCCCCTCTGCCACAAAAGAAGACACCGGTATTGTGAATGGCACTTAGTAAATGGGGGGGGTCATGTTATAGACTATACACTGGAGACCCAGAGCTTCACATTATGTCTCTAATTTGAGTTAATACAGTATATACGCTCATAAGTATTTACATGTATGCCTACAGATGTGTGTCTTTTAATGCATCCTTAGAGAGCGCAATGTGTAAGTCGCCATGTAATTCTGAATAGAGATAATCACCGCACTCCCCACTGTGTTAAGTTACCTCTAATAAATGCAGATGGTTCTCACCACTTCCCGGCCAATTTATCCTTGTCCCCTCGGCTGAAGTGACGTTCCTGTCCCAGGGATAACAAGCCAACTTCTACATCTCACACTTAAATGTCATTTGTTCTGTGCAGTAACTGGCTGCGGATCAGCGATCCTACACAGACCCAATTATATTAACCTGTGTGGGACTGTGTCTTAATGACACCATATTAACAAGAGAGGAGCCTTGGCTGGCTGGCCTTTCCTTTTTTTAAATTTAACCCTTTATTTCCCCATAGGAGTAACAAGCTTGAAGGAAACTATAAGAAATGTCCTATGTCTAGGTTATTAGAGAGAGTATAACCTTTCTTATGGTGACAAATAGATGCATTCGTAAATTAACATTTGTGTTCTTCATAGACATGACCATCAGTATATAAATGTAATATATCAGTAAATACAGGACTGTGCAAACGTTTTAGGCAGGTTTAGAACAAAAGCTGCAAAGTAAAAATATTTTTCAAAATAGGAGTTTGCTAATATTTATTTATTTAATTTATTTTAGTCACTTATATAGCGCTAATAATGCCACAGCGCTTTACGGGCATAATTAAGAAAATACAGAGAGAATGAAGAAAATAGAAATCGGATTCAAATTAATTTTTGGTAAGACCTGAGGAAGGCGTTATCGCTGAAACGCGTTGTCCTGGCACAGAGCCATTATTGGCAGTATAATTACGCCATCTCCGTTATACATGATTTTAATGATTTAAATATAGGACTTTTTTTTATTGGCATCTATGGATGCCTAGCTGGACAATTTTTGGAATTGTGGACTAATATTTGATGTAAATAACCTGTGCCTTCAAAACAGCATCAAAACATCAAGTCTTTTTAGTACACTTTTTCTGCCCTTTCGTGTAATTTCAGACATACTCAATGTTGTTAAAATCAGGGCTCTGTGTGGGCCATACCACTTTCAGGACTCTTTTTTTATTTTACACTGAAGATAGTTCTTAATGACATTGGCTGTATGTTTGACATCATTCTCCTGCTGCAGAATAAATTTTGAGCCAATCAAATACTTCCCTAATGGTACTGCCTGTATTTGTCAGCATTGAAGAAGACATTAAGAAATGGCAATGTTGTAGATGTGACACCCTGGCCTATCAGGTCATCACAGGGTATTGTGCAACCTGCCCTTCTGCACAGTATCCACCCTCCTTGATTACGGATCCCTGTTCTTTGGTGTTGCTAAGATCAGAGCCAATCAAAACCCTAGGAACACTTTGAACCACACCCACCAGACACACCATTGGGGGGCCTGAAGGGAATAGGGCCACCCACTTGGGGGGTTGGTAAAGGGAAAGTGAGAAGTGTAGAAGGAAAAAGTGTGAGGAGAGGAGAAGAGAGAGGAGGTCAGGAGCTGGGCTCTGTAATGCTGCCACCAGGGGGAGCCAGAGCTCTGCAGCAGACAACACTACACAGAGCAATGAGAACCAGGAAGGAAATGCACAGCGTTCTCATGCACTGCCTAATCAGCACAGCTGAGAAGCAGAACTGCAGGGTATGTGAGGAATAGTCAGACAGGCTGGGTCAAACACCGTACGGGTAGAAGCAGGACCGGAGGAGCGAGCAGAAGCGAAGTCAAAGTCAAGCTAAGGTCAGTACCGGAGGAAGCAACCGAGTGGGGAAATAGGAGGGGGGACACAGGAAAGGAGGGACGACCAGGGGATGGAACACAGACAAGGGCACGGGGGCACAGGAACAGACAGATCAGGATATCACTCACAGGACCAGCAATCACAGGCAAAGCAGAGCTAAGCTTATAGCCGGCGCTGGTTCACTGGAAGTGTCAGCTTTTAAGGCATCCAGGGGCCGGAAGTGAGGCCCAAGAGAAGGCTCCGCCCCCTAGCCTTGTAGAATACTAGGTGGCAGACGTTGGTCTGGGCCTGTAGGAGCTGGAACCCCGGTCGCAGGGGATTGTGTCAAAGGACACAGATCTGCCGAGGAGCACAATCGGTGGCCTTGAGCCATCTCCAGGCAGGGGTCAGGGCACGACGGGGTACGCGGACCCTAGGCCGGGAAGTAGCTTCACGCATCCTGGTAATTTACCCGACAGGGGTGAAGTCTTCAAGATTCATCCCTCACCCGCTGCAAAATCGGGCTACTAGTGCAACGAGGGTTTAGGACTTTCCCAAAACACAGTCCATCAAATCCCAAGTGTGAACCCTGAGAGCAAGCTCACTCCATTAGCCATACGGGTGAGTGGGACCCGACTAGATCAACACTACAGGGTCCAAACAGTGAAGAAGGTGCCCCAAAAAAGGTCACAGGCTAACAAGCAACACCAAGGGCACGGATCCAAGCGTGCTCCCTCCTTGCTGTAGCGGTGCTCAGAATTCTGGTTTACAAGGCTGTCGGTAGCAGTATTCTTGGACTGAGTGAGTACGCAGAAAACCCTTTCCTCCCCAATGGCACCCCTTCACTGCCATCACCGGGCCCCGGGGCACAACCCCCTACCCACAGAGGGGTTAACACCTTGCTGCCATACCACCGCCACTGGGTGCTCCCAACAGCAGCGGTGGTACTCCATCTTACCACGCACCGTCACGAACTTCCAATTCCCGTGTACATAATTTCCCCCTTTTCACTTCGAGTCTCCGCGCGACCCACCCTCCCGGGTCTGGAGACCCCTGGAGCAACCGCGGTCCCGGATTCAAGCGGCTCAGCCGCTGACACGGGGGCAGTACATAGACAAAGTGGTCAGCCAAGGAAACTTACTGCAGCAGATGAAAGACACATCATGCTTACTTTTCATTGATATCAGAAGATGTCCAGCAGTGCCATCAGCTCAGAACTAGAAGAAACCAATGTGCCTCAGCTACTTCCTTCTACTCTTTGGTGAAGTCTGGTCAGACATGGTTTTTGTGGAAAACAGCAGCCAAAAACCATAACTTCAACATGGAAACAAGGCCAAGTAACTCAACTATGTGCAAAAAAATCCAAGCCTACATCCACAGAATGCTGGAACAACCTTCCTACCGAGTTCTTTCAAAATCTGTACACAAGTGGACCTGAAAGACTTGAAGCTTTGAGGCTGTTTTTAAGGCCAAGTATGATTACACCAAATATTGATTTGATCTAAAGTTCTCTTTAATTCATTCCCTTTACATTTTGTTAATTGATCAAAATTAACACGTCTATCAATGAAAGCATTCTTACATAGCATTTTTTCCATACCTGCCTCAAACATTTTCACAGTGCTGTAAGTTTATGGATATAATGTGAAAGAATTGGACAAGTTTACGAGGTATGATTAATTTCACCTTTTCTTCTGGTGTTTAGTTTCTGTCATCCATGCTTTGCTGCTGTTAGGGTAAAAAGTGTATTCCTTTACTTGCTTGTCTGCCCAATCACCTTTCAGGTCCTGCTTTAAATACGTTCCTCCTGGTGGTGATATTCTCATTTTGAAGTCCAGCCATATTGCTGTTGATTTCTGCCAGTCAATGGAAGACCAGCTAAGATATTTCTCTCTGCTGTTTTTGTTCTCCACTCTGCACCTCTCTTATGTTTGTTGTCAGTAAGTAAGGGGCATATTCTTTAGCAATACTATATACGAGGGGCTGCTGATAAGTCTTTGGCTTTGTAATAGTTTTTTATTTCTATGGTAATGAATGTTACATCACATGAAAGCCTTATGTGTCTAATATGTTTTCAAAATGTTGTGCTTGGTGCTTATGACAACAGTGTTCTATTCATGCGGAAAAACAAAATGGCGGAGACTAATGCAATATTCACAGCAACTAAGAGCAAAGGAATGATAAAATTCTTGTTTCTGCAAGGACAGTCTACGAACAATATTCATGGTGATATGTCGCAGACATTGGGGGATCAATGCCCCTCATATTCCTCAGTTAACAACTGGGTTGCTAAATTTAGAACAGGCCACTTCAGCACCAATGATGAGAAACGTCCTGGCCAACCGAGAGTGGTTGTTATTCCGGAGATCATCAATTCTGTGCACAACCTCATACTGGAGGATCGACAAATTTCAGCTAAAGCAAGAGTAGACATCATAGGGATTTCCCGTGAATGTGTTTGTGTCATTATCCATGAACATTTGGACATGAGGAAGCTATCTGCAAAGTGGGTCCCCAAAAGTTTGACAACGGATCAGAGAAGCATGTGAGTGAAAACTTCCCGGGCCATTTGTCAGCGTTTCCGGACTGATAAGAACTTCCTGGATTGACTGGTCCCTATGGATAAGACCTGGATTTATTTGTATGACCCTGAAAACAAGAAACAGCCAAAAGAGTGGAGGCACAGTGGTTCTCCTCATCCAAAGAAGTTCAGGGTGCAAAAATCAGCCACTAAGGTGATGGCGTCTGTGTTCTCGGATAAGGAGAGCGTGCTGCTAGTGGACTAACTTCAATAGGGTTCCACCATCAATGCAAGGTATTACATTGAACTTTTGGACCAATTGAACGCAGCTATGAAGGCCAAAAGGCGCGGCAAGCTGTCCAAAGGAATCTTGTTCCTTCAAGAAAACGCCTCCGCTCACACTGCACAAGCGACCACGGCAAAACTGGCAGAGCTGGGCTTCCAGCTGGTTTACCACTCACCTTATTCACCAGATCTAGCTCCCTCCGACTATTATCTGTTTCCAAACCTGAAGAAACACCTCAAGGGTACCAAATTTCACCCCATTTCTGATGCCATGGCTGCTACAAATGCCTTTTTTTTGCTAGGCTTACATAAATTGGAGTACCGATATAAGAAGTGTGTTGACATCAGTGGAAAGTATGTGGAATGATTGTAAAGTTTTATCATCCTTTCTCACTTCTTTCTAGGTAAAGCCAAAGACTTATTAGCAGCCCCTCCTAGCAATATATACCTTCTCAGGTATTTTGTTGTTTGTCTTAGGCCATGTGCGCACGTTGCGTTTTTTCATGCGTTTCTGCAGCGTTTTGAACTGCAGCATTTAATGCAAAAATGCATGCGTTTTGATTTCCAGGCAAAGTCTATGGAAAATAGGGCTTTCTTGTGCGCACTATGCATAAAAAAACGCTGCGTTTTTGGGGTCAAAAATTTGTCAAAATCTCTGCGTTTGAAGAAGCAGCATGTCTATTGTTTTTGCCATTTTGGCTGCGTTTTGCTAACACTGAAGTCAATGAAAATTATCAAAACACATCCTAAATCAAATTCCTAGCGTTTTTCATGCATTTATGATGCAAAACGCATGCTTTTTTGTCAAAATCAAAGCATGCGTTTTTGCCATGATAGTGAGGTCATGACGTTTCCTTTTGCCCTCACATCCAGCCCTAGTTTAAAAAGAGTCCAACAATAAAATAATTATTTGGTATTAATAAATATGAAATCTCAATAATCTTTTTCTTAAAATTATCATTTTTGTGTAAGATTTATAGCAGTTTGGTTTTTTTTCTAAGGTTTGAATGGGCAAACTTTATTTATAAGTGTCTTTGTATTGAAAACGCATCCCATTTTAAGCACTAAAAAAGCATGTAAAACGCGGTAAAAACGCGGCACAAACGCACGAAAAACACATGCGTATTTCCTGCGTTTTTGTGGCCAAAACCAAATTTGACAAGCAAATTTGACAATGACAAATTCTGCCAGAGGATGCGTTCATTTCTGCAAGGTACTGGACGCAATGTGCGCACATAGCCATAAAGCTGCTTTACATGTGTCGATTTCTCGTGCGATCGCATTTGCGATCGCACCCGCCCCCATCATTTGTGCGGCACGGGCAATTTGTTGCCCGTGTCGCACAATGCTGTAACCCCCGTCACAAGTACTTACCTTCCAAACGACCTCGCTGTGGGCGGCGAACATCCACTTCCTGAAGGCGGGGGGACATTTGGCGTCACAGCAACGTCACACAGAAGCCGGCCCATAGAAGCGGAGGGGCGGAGATGAGCTGGACCTAAAAATCCCTCCCACCTCTTTACTTCCACATTGCCGGCGGGACGCCGGTAAGCTGTGCTCATCGTTCCCGGGGTGTCACACGGAGCGATTTGTGCTGCCTCGGGAACAATGAACAACCGGGCGTTCGATTTTTAGAAAATGAGCGACATGTCAATGATGAACGAGAAGGTGAGTATTTCTGCTCGCTCATAGCTGTCACATGCTACGATATCACTAACGATGCCGGATGTGCGTCACTTACGACGTGACCCCGCCGACATCTCGTAAGATATATCGTAGCGTGTAAAGCCCGCTTTACTCACTCTGGGATCACTTTCTACTTTAGCACCCCATCCCTTTTCTAGGTAATTTGCACTCTACCCTTTGGTTCCTTAGGAGGAACGTGAAGTGATTGATGTCCGATCGGGCAGCATAGGCCTGAGTTGACATCATTTAGTCTGTGGTCAGGGCTATTTCAACTCCAGTAGGAACCACTAGGGACTGTTAGGGTCAGTTGCAGTTTTTAGTGTGTTACTTTTACTCCTTTGTGAGTTGTTGTTCGAACGTAACAACTTACTACTTAGTGTTGGTACATTACATAACAAAAGTCAGTACACCCCTATCATTTTTGTAAATATTTATTATATCTCTCATGGGACAACACTGAAGATATGACACTTTGATACAATGTAATGTAGTAATTGTACAGCTTGTATAACAGTGTTGAATTGCCTTAACTGTCTTTGGCATAGAGTTCACTAGAGCTTCACAGGATGCCACTGTTGTATTTTATGTACTGTAATGACATCACCAATTATATTACTAATACTATGATGGTGGTTGTGTTTTAAACATATGGGATGTGCACTGATACCATTACTGCTTGACAAAGACCCATCTGTGTATTAGGTCGGAAGGTTGCTGGTTTGTGCTGAATCTGTGATAATGACATAAAGGATCTATTGTGCACCTTGGATGCTGTTGCCATCTTTGCTCTTTGCTTGGATATTATTGAGGATTGGAGATCATCCTCGGAGGACCTGCGTTCTCTAATGATTTATGGTTGTTGCTGTCCTAATATAATATTTGAATGCGCTAAACTCAGACCTTATGCAGGTAGAAAGCTGTAAAGTATTTAGCCCAAGGTTATTTTTGTGATACTTCTCTTCCAGTGTTTGAAGGAAACACAGACCCCCAGTACATCGCAGCTTGCTGTACATCGGGCTATATGGTCCTATAATGTCCATGCTGACTGCTGTTCTTTACTGAAAGTGCTTTCAATGGACAGTTAGGCCATGTGCGCACTTTGCTTTTTTTCATGCGCTTCTGCAGCGTTTTCAAATGCATGCGTTTTGATTTCAAGCAAAGTCTATGGGAATTAGGGCTGCTATTAAAAACGCTGCGTTTTAGTTGCAGAAAATTTGGCAAAATCTCTGCGTTTAAAGAAGCAGCATGTCAATTGTGTTTGCCATTTTGGCAGCGTTTTGATAACATTAGAGTCAATGAGAAGTTTCAAAATGCCTCTTAAATCAAAAGCCCAGCGTTTTACATGCTTTTTTGATGCAGAAAACATGCTTTTTTGACAAAATAAACCCAATGCGTTTTTGACATTATATTAAGGGCATGATAAGTCCCTTTACACACACACACATAGTCCAACAATTAAATTTATGAAAATGAATAATTTAACGTTATTTTACACATAAATATTAGCACACAGTTATCACTTTAATAAAATTAGCTATTTTGTGTATGATTTTAATCATGATATTTGTTATCATTTTTTTTCCTTTTTTTTCATAGTGTTTGAATGTTTAAACTTTATTTAGTAGTGTATTTGCATACAAAACGCATCTGACTTTAAGCAATGGAAAAGCATGTAAAACGCGGTAAAAACACGGCCAAAACGCGGTAAAAACACAAGCGTATTTATAGCGTTTTTGTGGTCAAAACCAAAATTGACAAAGATAATTTCTGCCAGAGGATGCGTTTACAACTGCAACTAACTCAACGCAAAGTGCGCACATAGCCTAAATCATAAGAACTAGAGCAATGGATGAAGGTGGTCTTGTCTGATGCAGTATGTCTACGTTTATATTATGTGGATGGCAATGTTCTGCTGGGAAACCTTGGGCCTTAGCATTTACTTTTACATGTACCGCTCACCTAATCATTGTTGTAGACCAATTACACATCTGCCTGGCAATAGTATTCCATATTGACAGTAACTTCTTTCAGCTAATTTACTCCCGTGAAGGCCAATATGGCCATCCTCTGATGATATAGTCACGTAAGCTAGCCATGCACATTATATTGCTGTCAGATGAACCACTGTTCAGCCACCAGCTATCTCTCCTGACTTATACATATATAGAAACGCAATGCTGAGCTGAGTGCTCCAATGTTCTCTATGAGAAAATCTCTGCCAAAACTCCTCTGGCAGCGTCTTATCTCAGATCATCCATTCAAATTATGCATTGTAGATCCTTCTCTCCCCTCAAGATGATTTTTGAGCAGGGAAGGGTCCAGCATACAGAATTTTCCTGGCCGATCTTTTTTTTTTTTCGTTGTGGAGATAAGCCACTGACACAGAATCTGGCAGAGACTTTCTTATAGGGAACACCTTTTGGGCTGTTCACCTTATCTACTGACCTTTCCACAGGCAGGTTTAAAAACAGGGTAAATAAAATGCACTCATTTGTCTATAAGAAATTTCTAGGCCAAGCTAAACTGAGATAAATCTGTTTATTAATATATAATGAAGAACTTAAAGAATGTGATTAGCCATAGTCCACATTGATATTTTTAGGCTATGTGCGCACTTTGCGTTTTCACCTGCGTTTCCGCAGCATTTTCACCTGCAGCGTTTTAATGCCAAAATGCCTGCGTTTTGATTTTCAAGCAAAGTCTATGGGAAATAGGGGTTTCTTGTGCGCACAAAGCTGTTATAAATGCTGTGTTTCAGTTGCCGAAAATTTGGCAAAATCTCTGCGTTTAAAGAAGCAGCATGTCAATTGTTTTTGCCATTTTGGCAGCATTTTGATAACATTAGAGTCAATGAGAAGTTTCAAAATGCATCCTTAATCAAAATCCCAGCGTTTTACATGCTTTTTTGATGCAGAATGCATGCTTTTTTTAACAAATAAAATGCTTGCGTTTTTGACATTATATTAAGGGCATGATATGTCCCTTTACACACACATAGTCCGACATTTAAGTTTATGAAAATCAATAAATTAACGTTATTTTATGCATAAATATTAGCACACAGTTATCATTTTAATAAAATAAGCCATTTTGTGTATAATTTTAATCATGTTATTTATCATTTTTTTCCCTTTTTTTCATAGTGTTTGAATGTTTAAACTTTATTTAGCAGTGTATTTGTAGTCAAAACGCATCTGACTTTAAGCAATGAAAAAGCATGTAAATCACGGTAAAAATGTGGCCAAAATGTGGTAAAAACGTAAGCGTATTTATACTGTTTTTGTGGTCAAAACCAAATTTGACAAAGACCATTTCTGCCAGAGGATGCGTTTAGAACTGCAACTACCTCAACGCAAAGTGCGCACATAGCCTTAAACTTACTATGATTTGCCATTAAATTTGTTTCCTGTGGAGTAGAATTACTACTAGAAACATCAATGTTTGCGATTGGTACGGAACCTGTGAAGTATATAGTCACTTTTGTCAAAACTACCATAACCAATAGCGTTATGCCAACACCTGGAGATCTTCTTATAATGGAGGCCCCATCACAGTTTGATAAGCATGATATAAGATATTTGTTTCACTGATGTAACTGTATTAGTGGTGCATATATCCCATCCATAGAACATATTGTACCAATACAGTGTAGACATGATTGTGTATTATGTTTAACCATAAACAATAGTCTTAGTGAATAAAATCCTGCATTATGCTGAAAAATTAAAGCATACATCTGTTATATATACACCAGTGTCATAGCTACCGGGGGGAGCAGTGGGGGTCAACCTGGGCCCACACTGAAGGGCCCACCATTACTAATCTTAACTATATTGGCGTTCATAGTGCACCTTTATAGCTAAGCTGTGAGGTAGAGAAGGTAGACATGATCTCCCTGCACTACCACTCTCGGAAGATGCAGTGGCTGAGGCAACGGCGCACACACAATACACAGGACTTCAGAGTCCCGTCACGGTGAAGTAATCAAGCTGGGACTCTGATGTCCTGTGCGTGCATCGGCACTATGACAGCGTGTTGCCTTGACGGTGGACTTCTCAGGATCCTGGATTAGGGGAGTATATGATGTTTTTAATTTTACTTGTGGTGGACTGTGGAGGCATCAACAACAATGGGGGACCCTCATACAGTGTGGGACTCCCTGACAGAGCTCAGGGGGTCCTCATACAATGTAGGAACTAAGGTTGGGGCCCCTCATAAAGTGTGGGAGCTATTATACAGTTTCAGTGCTAATTTAGAGTCATTATACAGTTTGGGGACTAATGTGCTGCCATTATAGCATTTTGGGGGCTAATGTGTGGTCATTAGACAGTTTGGGGGCTTATGTGGGGAGACATTATACAGTTTGAGAGCCAACGTTAGGGCCATTATACAGCGTGGGGGCCTTATATTGTGTGGGTGGGTTCTTCATACATTGTAGCGATATCGGTGGAGGTCCTCAAGGTGTGGGGGCCATTATACAGTGTGGGAACTAATGTGGGAGCCATCATAAAATATGGAAGCTTTATATAGTGTTTTAGGGGAGCTGTGGGCTCATTATACTAATTATAGGGGAGGTCTAGGGGCTTCATACTGTCTATTGGGCAGCTGTACATTGGGGGACTGAGGGAACATAAGTACATGTTAAGTGGGTGTGGCACCCCCGAGGCTTCAGTCTCCACAGGGTACTGCACCTCGGCTGAGGTGCGGTATTCATCCCTAGTATGGAGGAGGTCATTGCCGGTAACCACCACAGTCCACACAACACACAGTTAGTTGTCCTCCCTCTGGGATTGGGTTATGGTAGGATCCTGGGGGGTGGCCATCACAAGGTATGGGACCTCCTGCCCACTAGTTCAGCAACCCGAGGGAGGTGGAGCATCTTGAATGGGGAGCAAGGCGACTCAGACACACACAGAGACAGACAGGAGACAAGTGAGAAGTGGAGAGAAGACAATCGCTGAAGAGAGAGCTACGCCATAGCTCCCTCAGTAGCTAGGGTCCGAAGTCTTAGGCTGCGTGGATACTTCAAGTCCCACCAGCAGAATCCGTAGGAAAGGAGATTGCAAGTCTCCTGGCCCACACAGAGTGCACAGCAGCATACTAGAGCCAGGAGCCATGACAAAAGAGCGGCACCAGTAAAGGACTTGTGCTGCATGCCATATGGGTGAGAACCGGAGCCAATACAAGGCAGAGGGACCCAGCGTAGCTTCAGGCCGCAGGGACCCACATATCACAGCGCAAGGAGGAAAGACTAAGAGAGAGAAGCACTGGCTCTGACCTCCGAACTATCCGGTATCGGCTGGAGCTCATGACAGTCGGACGACCCGACACTCCAGAGGTGGTGATTCTTCAGTGAGTAAAGAACTTTGACTGCAACCCCTGTGGCTTCCAATCCTTCCCGCAATCTACCTTCACCTTAGCTGCACAGCAGCAGGAGACTACTACTCCCAACATCCCTGGGGCCTGACCTCTGCATGTAGAGAGCTGCACCAACCGAGCTGCGCTACCATCTGCCCCAGAGGATACCCCCCGCAGCAGCGGCTTCTATATTAGCCGCAAACCACAAGTGGCATCATGAATACAAACTCTACTCACCTGTAAATAAACCCCTCCATCTTTATTGACACTGCCAGGGTCACGGAACCGGGCCTGGCCGCTGTGACATCCCAACCCCCTACACAGGCCCGGTGACGAGTGACATCCCCAGACCCTGTGGGTGCGTCATGGGCACTTAAGAAGCCTTATTGTTGTGGGCACTCACTGTATTGTGGCTGTTGGTTGGGCAGAGGGGCAATATTACTTTCTAGGGGGCAAAATGTGGGTACTGTTTTCTAGGGCACTTGCACAGGCATTAATATCTTTTAGAAGGCAATTTCACTAGTGGGCACAAAGGAGACATTTTACAACAGTGATGTTATTATGTGGGACAGTAAGAGGAACCATGTTTTTATGTCACACAGCAGGTGCAGCAATAGGGACACATATGGCAGCAGTGGCTCAGTCTTGGGGTGACAGCAATATGAGGCGTTTGTGTAGGTTGGGAACAGATGGGGACGGTGCTGGAAATGTGAGAAATCAAATGTATCTGTGTTGTAATCTCTGCAGTGTTGCGACTGGAAGATGATGTTACTGTATGTTGGTCTGACCCAGATAAAACGTGAACAACTCCATCAGAAAAAACATCAGCTGTAAGTCACTATCTATAACTGTAGTGTAATCTTTTGTATGTTATGCAGCACTGGTATCTACCACTATATGGTCATCGTATGGCGGTAATGTTGGTGCTGGTCTTTGTGTAGAGATTTATTTTCAGTAACAGCCCGGTCATCTGCTGAGATTCCCCTATATCTACAAATAGGCTGCACCACCGTAGTTGTAATCAGGGTTACCGGTTAGGGGCCCACTCAGATGTTTCGTCCCTCTGAGCTGAACCACTAGCTATGCTTCTGATGTATACTGAAGCGTGGTAAATAAAATGCATTCATTTTTCAATAAGAAATTTCTAGGCCAAGCTAAACTGAGCTAGATAAACCTATTTATTAATGTTTAATGAAGAAGTCCCTTAAGAGAATTAAATTTGAGCTTTCATTTATTAGAACTATTAGCTACACACTTGGATACTCTTTAGACATAAGAAGGAATGTGCGGTATTTCGTTTGGGATATTGTAGTGTTCTCATCTAATTTCTGCTGACCAGCTTTTCCGGCCTGTGTGCTATTCTGTGACTGACAGGAGGGAATGAGCCCTCCTAAATCAGATCTTCTGTCCTACCTCAGCAGGACACTACTCCTGCAGCACACATACAGAAGACATCAATGTGTCTATGGGATCGGAGACTTTCAGCTGATGAAGTTAATAATCAACCAGATAAACCACAGTCTCCTCTTCTTCATCCTCCTCCTCAAACATCAATCAGGAGATTGGTCATGAGTAGGTGGACAGTCCTTCTGTGCTCTGACATGGAATACTTCTATGGGTACAACCCTTACTCATGTTGGGAAGTCTTCATTCACTCAGCAGGTCCATGGTACTTTGTGTTGACCCAACCTATTGTGTGAAACCCATCAGACATATGGTGTTTGATTGTAATAGAAATAGACTATTTTCTCCTATATTCTGGTCACAAGTATATGATGAAAACCACTTATTAAAGTTGTTTGTCTATCAACATATGAAAGATTATGTATGGTGAAAACTACACGAAACGTTGTCTAGGTTCTGTAGACCAGAGCCAGGTTTCAATCATTCTAAAAAGTCTACTGTCGATAATCTTCAATGGGGTTAAGGTTGTTTTAAGTTTACAAGGAAAGGCTAGTCCACATGAAACAGTTTGGATTTATCTCCCGGAATATTCTTTCCTTCCATGTGAATTCTCTCATTCCTGGAACCACGATCAAAACTACAACTTATTAGCTGAACACACAGATTTTCAAAACCATTCTCTAAAACTTCCAGGCTAAACCTACTGGCGTAAGATAGTCTTCCCTGGGCAAAGAGTCTTCCGTCCCTTCAGATAAAAACCTCAAAGGTGAGTGAATTTATAGGGATGAGACGCTTGCTATAAATATATGCCGAGTTCAGACGTCAGCCAAACATCAGAAGTGGTAATTAAATTCTCCCTCGCTTATGCCAGGCGTCCTGTGTACTGCAGGCATTGCACCGCTTACTTACAAAAGAATGTGTATCAAAGAGAATTTTATTCTTATTTTTGTGTGTTGGGGGGACGTTGGGAGGGGTGGGCAATCTGCAATATTCTGGAGGCAGACATCGCTGTCAGATGTTGGACCTGCTTCTTATGGAATAATTTCTGCTATTTACATAACATTTCTTATGCAGAAAGGCCTGTGCTGCAGGAGCCTTGTTACTTCTGTATAGCCACCTCTGAGGTAGGATATTGGCAATTAGAAAGAACTAGACAAGAGCCTTGTGTATGATATTTTTGAATGTCAGTTTTCAGACTGTCCAAAAAGTCAGCATCTGGTGTTTATAGGCCACAGGGATCTGTAACAAGCTGAAACTTTTTAGCATATGTGCACATATTATCTATATTATAAACCCTTGCTGCTAACCTACTTTTGAGGTACTGTGCATTAATACATTGTCTGGTACTTTTAGGATGCAATCTCCTTATAATCTATGTGCAGATTGATAGCTGTGAATTGACCTCAATTAGAATTTCATTGAACTCAGAAGTTATGGTGAATTTGTATAATATGCAATTCAATTTGCTAACATCACAAAAAATGCTTGGTATCATTTGAAACACTGTTACAGATTTTATTGGCCAGAGAGTGGGTTCTTGCGTCAAGCACGGACGCACAAGCTTCTCTATATTGCCAAACAAGAGGGACTATTACAGGCACTATAAAAACTGAGGACAAGGAATGAAGTTACCATTTTAGGATTTTATAGTGTCATGGCGACTCCAGACTCTATTCACATTGCGGAGTCTGGCAGGCAACCTGATGCTTCTTAGTTGCTCAGCCAGGGTCGGGTGTCGACTGTTTTGTGCTCTCTGCCCTTTCTGTTTAGCAGGAATCAATTCTTGATGGCTGGTGAATGGCTGCTGAGGTCACTGGTTGCTGACTTCCTATCACAGCCTATGGTGGAACTCAGCCTCACTGTTTGTTTAATTCCTCCCTGTACTTTATTTCTCACTGAGCACATGTTATCGTTTCCCCTGTATGTGCTTGCAATGTGTTTGAGCTTTGGTTTTCCCCTGTCTGTAGGTACTTGTGGTATTCTTTATTCCAGTCCCAGCCCTCCCCAAGGGGTGGGGGAGAAGGTGTGTTAGGCCAGGGCTACCCAGGAGTCAGGGTCATGTTGGCGGTTCAGGCCTGGCTACCACTGAGTGTACTCTTGGAATAAGGGACAGTCTAGCATTCCTAGTCTGAGGGCAATCTAGTGCCCTTACCCCTGGTTACCGTGTCATACCTGTGAAACCTAGGGATAAGAGATGAGAGCACACAGCTCATTATTTTCAGATAGGGATAGAAAGGCCTAAATCTGATTGACATAGTTTTTTATATCATTGACGTCAATGGGTGAAAAAGTGAAAAAACGCTGCTAAACCGGACCTATAATTGACATGCTGCAGGTTTTTTTCTGCATCAAAATCTGCACCAAAACTGCACAGAAAAAAAACGCAACATGTTCACAGCAAATCAAAATCCCATAGACTTTGCTGGCTTCAGGAGATGGTTGCAGATTTTGATGCACATTTAAAAAAACAAAAAAAAAAGATTTGAAAACTGTGTCAAAAACTGCAGCGTATGCACAGTGCCTTAAGGTACACATTGACTACCATTCTTGTTTATCCAGTATGTGTCGAGTAAAGAATACTTTGTAAATCATGCTTCATGTAGTGCTACTGTTTTCATTTAGTGTGAAGGAAAGAGATCAAGAGCTTCCAATGCGAAAGTGAAAAGTGAACAAAGCTATTAGATACAAACTTTCTGGCAGCAGATGCACATTGCACAGTGGATTGCTTGGTCCCCATGCCTGTCGGTGCCATCGCTAGACCAGTGCATTCAGTGGGAGACTGAACTATAAAATATATATATATATATGTATATATATATATATACACTTTTATATTTTGCTATTATTACCATGTAGACCGGTCATAAATAAAAAGCTGTTAATTGCATTGTGCCGCTGACCAAAAGAATGTTGGGACATTTAGCAATCTAGATAATTAAAGGATTATAGGGATTACTCCAGGTTTAGCCAACACATATTAGAAATCCAAAAAGTCATGAATCATTAAGTATATTGATAGCATTGTGCCTAGATTTGTGTTCCCAGTGCAGAAATAGACTCCTATAGATTAGCAAACAGAACTAAAATACTGTATTAGAAATTGTCCAGCTATGACAGCCTCGTCTATTCCCAATCCAGGTGATTTGGTCCATTTTGTATTATATTATGGATATGACCCTGAAGCTTTTCTCTTTGGTCACTGACCATCCTACCAGAATATCATCAATGCTATCTTATGAAAACCATGTCGCATAAGTAGTACCCTACTGAACATTTAGTGGCCCTTGTAGAATTTAGTGCCTAGTCTTATTAATGAAGGCTTAAGTCACAAGATGTTTTACATCTCTGCCTCTTACGATGAGTTATTCTCCAGCAAATAAATGAATATTCTGCTTCTCACAGCGTGAATAACTTAGTATTTAATTGATCAAGTAGTTTGGCTTTGGAGAGAAGAATTGATTGTTCTGTGAATGGTCCCTTTTATCCCAGTAATGCACTCTCTAATCAATGGCTGGAAGTGATGGGAATTGGAGACCTCTATATATGATCATAGTATTCCCCATTTAACAGGGATGTGGGACAGGTAGAGATATACAGTATGGCGCTAATCTACATGTGCATGTGTGATAATAAAATACACCGCTACTATATTACAACTGAGGAGATTTAGACTGTCATATAAATAGTAATGGACCCTACAAGATGCTCACTAAATCTCACAGGATGTACATGGCATGCATAAAACCCATTCTATCCATATACCTCTGTAAATGTTTTTTCTTTATAGATATATAATGTAATATAATTATATAAAACATTAATATAGCAATATGCAGAGCCAGCCTTAAGCTAATTGGTGCCCTGTGCAAAGTTGCCCTTCAGTGCCCCTACTCCATTGTTTGTTCAGAAGTGGAGCTATGATCTGCTTCACTTCCAGCCGCTCCAGGACCTGTGAGCTGTACATGGAGTAACAGGTGACAGACCCAAAGATAATCCTACACAATCAGTACGTAAGTACTACAACCTTTTTAATCTCTTTGATTAAAACATATGACTATGGATGAGCACATGCAGAATAAAGACCACCAATTGAGAATAACAGTTGAGTGTCAACCCTAATTTCAAGTGCAAAGCATACCTCCCAATCGTCCTGGATTCAGCGGGACTGTCCCGATTTGAGGGCTCTCTCCCGCAGTCACAGCTCTTGTGAAGCTCCTCGCCTCGGTGCAGTGAATACATTAACTCAAGAGGAACAGTGCATAAAATAAATTCTCATCTGCTCTGATTTTCCAGGACAAGACTAGAACTCATCAGCTCTTTGTCCATAGTCAGCAGCTCTACCATTGAATCACTGCCTGTATTGAGCAGTATAGGAGGATTTGGTAATTTTGACTTTTAGGTATGGACACTAGCGCTCAAAAAATAGCCCTGGGTGTGGAAGGTTGAATATGAAAAAGAGGTAAAGCATATATAATACACTAATAAAATATTTTCTATGTATAAAATATATATATATATATTTTTTTATATATATATATATATATATATATATATATATATATAATGTATGTATAAAATATGATGATTAGAAAAAAAAATTAAAAAACTTATAGTGTCGGTACCTGTGAAAAACAGGAGGGAATGCTGGGGAGACAGGGCGCTAGTAGTCGAGGGGAGGTTAGGATAGGGCTAACAACAGTGGGGGGCTGCAGGTAGTTGGCAGGGTCCATGTACAGCCTGTCTATGTAATTGAAAACAGTAATCATACAATATTATATTATTAGAATATTAGAGTTGGAATGGACCTCCTGAGTCATCTAGTCCAACCCCCTGCTCAAAGCAGGATTCACTAAATCATCCCAGACAGATTTCCGTTCAACCTGTTTTTAAAGACTTCCATTGAAGGAGAACTCACAACCTCTCGTGGCAACCTGTTCCACTCATTGATCACCCTCACTGTCAAAAAGTTTTTTCTATTATCTAATCTGTGTCTCCTCCCCATCAGTTTCATCCCATTGCTTCTAGTCTTTCCTTGTGAAAATGAGAATAAAACTGATCGCTCTACAGTGTGACAGCCTTTAAGATATTTGTAGACAGCTATTAGGTCTCCTCTCAGTCTTCTCTTTTGCAAGCTAAACAATCCTAAATCCTGTAACCGTTCCTCATAGGACATGGTTTTCAGACCAGTCACCTTTCTGATCACTCTTCTCTGAACTTGCTCCAGTTTGTTGATGTCTTTTTTAAAATGTGGTGCCCAGAACAGGACACAATTTTACAGATGAGATCTGACCAAAGAGGAGTAAAGGGGGATAATGACTTCACGTGACCTAGAATGTATGCTTCTGTTAATACAGCCTAGAATTTTTGCCTTTTTTGCTGCTGCATCACACTGTTGACTCGTGTTCAGTCTGTGACCTATTAGTATACCTAAGTCTATTTCACAGATGCTGTTGGTTAGCTCTATTCCTCCCATGCTGTATATGCTCTTTTTATTATTCTTGCCAAGATGTATGACTTTGTATTTCTCCCTGTTAAAAAACATTCTATTAGTTGCTGCCCACTGTTCCAGCTTGTTTAGATCTTGTTGACTCCTCTCTCTCTCTTCTCTAGTATTAGCTATTCCTCCTAGCTTTGTGTCATCAGCAAATTTAATCAGTTTACCCTTAATTCCTTCATCTAAATCATTGATAAAGATGTTGAACAACACAGGGCCCAGGACAGAGCCCTGTGTTACCCCACTTGAGACAGTCCTCAACTGGATGTGCAGCCATTTATGACCACTCTTTGACTCCGATCACTAAGCCAGTTACGTAGTAAGCCAGTAATATTTGGAGACTACTGCGCTCACTAGATGGAAGGGGTTTGGGATAAGTAGTTATGCCTGGGTTGAGATACGTGAATGTGTAAACAAATGAAATACCTGAGACTTAATTGTATTAAAAATATATCTATTTTATTTTATAATAAATAAAACCTAAAAAGACTTTCAAGAAGATGCACTGGTTTGGATACCCAGATTTGGATCTGTAAAACCATCTGGGTATCCAAACCAGTGCATCTTCTTGAGAGACTTTTTAATTTTTATTTATTATAAAATAGATATATTTTTAATACAATTAAATCTCAGGTGTGTCATTTGTTTATACATTCACGTATCTCAACCCAGGCATAACTACTTAGCCCAAACTCCTTCCATCTGGTGAGTGCGGTAGTCTCCAAATATTACTAATCTTGACTTTTATTGCAAGCAGAGCAGCCAGAAGCAAATTATTCAGCTATATCGAGATATAGATAGATATACACTACATCTCCATGTAGCTGAAGGAAGAAGTCAGATTCTTTTATTCTTTTAAAACTACTATAAAGAAGTGAGAAAAAAAAGACAAAAATATCATTTTCTTTTTCACCACCCCCTTCGAATCAAACCAGCAACTTTCAAACACAGAACAGCAACCCTAGCTGTCATAGCTGTTGAGACACCAGCTTTGACAATGTCAGAGGAAGGATTTTGCATAGATGAACCTGCAATGTAGCCTCTGATTACACAGGTCACAGAGATCCATTGTATAGTTCACAGCATCTCTGTGTCCTGTATTCTAGAGGGAGAGGAAAAAATGTTGTTTCTTTTAATAAAATTACTAAAAATAATTTAAAAAAATAGAATGATGTAATTTTTACGCTTTTTTCAAAAATAATAAACATCACAAATCAGCAAATAACATGGACATATTTGGTGTCCCTGTAATCATAACAACCCGAATAACACAGCGATTATATTATTTATGGAGATCGGTAAATGGTGAAAAAAAGGCGCAAATGATTATTTTTCTCTATTTAAACCCATAAAAGATGTAATAAAATGTATTGCTGAGGCCGTGTTCCCTCATAGTGTAAATGCTGCAGGTGTCTGCAGCACAAAAACAATCTTATCTAATTATTTCGTGTTTGCTGCATTTTTAATGCGTTTTCCCAGATATTTCATACATGTTTGGAGTAGATGTGAATCCTGGTTTTTAATGCATTTTAATACTACAGAAAAGTTTGATTCTATATTTAAAAATGAAACACCACTTTTTTCACCCTTTTAAATGTTCTATTGAATATTACATTGAAACTTACCATATTATCATCACTGCTGCCCAACTGTTTCCGGACCTGTAGATCTGAAATTGTATCTGGTCTATTTGACAGATCCAAGTCCAGCAAATTATCTCCCTGATCGGTTCATCTACCACCTGAGAGAGGTAATTGTCTTTAATTGTAGATAAGAACTTACAGCTTTTAGCAAAACCAAAAGATCCTATGTCTCACTGAATGTCTGGATAGTTGAAATCCCCCATAATAATGACCCGATTATTATTATTATTATTGTCTTGGATGGCAGACAAGGCCTCTTCGCATTTGTCAAGCAGCAACCAATCTTCCCGACTACACAGTCTACTGTGGATACACAGAGGACTGGCCCATCCTGTCCTCAACCTGGTCCTCCTTCCTTCCCCCCTTCATCAGTCACAGGAGACATATGACCCCAAGCTTGGCCACTCTGAGGATCTGTTTTGGATGTATCTTTTGGTTGGCTCTGGCCTCTCGCCATGCAGCATTGAAAAGGGACGTGAGGAGGTGGCATGCGTTGATGCACAAGTATTTGAGGACCTACAGCCAGAAGAAAGCCTCTTTGAGGAACATGATTTACTGTCCCCAGGGGTGGAGGCTGATGATGATGAGACACAGTTGCCATCAGGTCAGCCTACAATCTCAAGTGGGAAGGAGGATGAGATGGAAGACGAGGTGGTTGATGATGAGTCCACTGATCCGACCTGGAACGTTGACATGCATAGCCAGCACAGCAACACAGAGCAAGATGTAAATGTAGCATCAACACAGCCACCAAGGGGTAGTGGTTTGCCCAGAGTGAGAAATGGGTCAACTGTTCCCAAGAGCACACCCACTGTGGCCCAAGTAAGGGCAAGGGGGCAATCAGCCTCTGTCTGGAATGTTTTCTCTGAAAGTCCTTCAGAGAAAAACATTGTAATCTGTAGCATCTGCCATACCAAGTTGATCAGAGGCCAGGGCAAAGGCAACCTGAGGACCACCAGTATGCGGAACCACATGACAGCCAAGCACCCCAGTAAGTGGGCAGAACACCAGGGTACCAAATTTGTGTCTGCGGGTCAAACCACTGCCATGTCACCTGTGCTACGTCCTTCACAATCTGCTGTCCAGGAAGCAGGCATTCATACATCCTGCCCCCAAGGTGCAATTGCACAGACACAGCAAACATCAACCAGACCAACTACTTCCTTGTCCCAGGGAAGCATACAGTTGTCCGTGCCTGAGATCTTGGAAAGGAACCATAAATAGCTAACCACACACCCACAGGCACAAAACCTAAACTCGCATATTGCCAAATTGCTAGCCATGAAGATGTTGCCTTTTAGGTTGTGGGAACCCAGTGTTTCTGTGATCTCTTAGCTGTGGCTGCCCCATGATATAGTGTTCCCAGCCACCACTATTTTGCCCGTTGTGCCATTCCCGCGTTACACAAGCACGTATTAAACAATCTCAACCGTGCTCTGACCAACGCCATAACTGGGAGGGTCCACCTAACAAAAGACACATGGACAAGTTGTTGTGGACAGGGACTATATATTTATCTGTCATGGTACACTGAGTGAACCTGGTGGAGGCTGGAGCAAAGTTGCAAACTGTAGCATCACACATCCTACCCACGCCAAAAATAGCGGGTCCAACTTCTACCAGTGTTTCTGCCTCATCATATGCCACTTCCTGTCTCCCCTCCTCCTCCTGCTCCTCATCCTCTGCTGAATCACCCTCCCCATCACTGCCAAGCTGGGGCTGTGCAGCATCGAATCGGCAAAGCGGCAACACGCTCTGCTGAAGCTGATCTGTTTAGGTTACAAACCATATACTGCAGCAGAGCTGTGGCAAGATATAAAATAGCAGACCGATCAGTGGCTCTCCCCGCTACACCTCCAACCCGGCCTGGTCATTTGCGACAATGGGCATAACCTGGTGGCGGCTTTAAAGGTTGCAAGCTGGTACACGTGCCATGCATGGCTCATGTACTGAACCTAGTTGTTCAGAAATTTATGAAAACATACTCTGACTTGCTGTACCTACTTGAGAAGGTGTGCCGTATTAGTGCCCATTTCTGCCATTCCTCTAATACTTTTGCTTGTTTTACAGTGCTGCAAAAGCGCTTAAATTTACCAAGTCACTGACTCATGTGTGACCTGCCCACGTGGTGGAACTCTACATTTTATATGTTGGTGAGGATTAATGAGCAGCAGGGAGCAGTGGGTGAATACCAGCTTCAACATGCCCATCAGACTGAGAGTCAACCACCACTCATAACATCTCTTGAGTGGGTGTGGATTGCTGACATTTGTGAGGTTCTTGAGAACTTTGAGTACTACACCAAGCTGAGCAGTGATCAGGCTATTATCAGCTTAACCATCCCACTGCTGTGTCTGTTGAAACAATCACTGCATAATCTCTAAGAGGAAGCTTTGAGTGCCCAGCATGTGGCTATGGAGCCAGATTTCCCAAGGGGTGATACTACCCAGCCTAGCCAATATTCTGACATCTTTTTATATTTTTATATTGTGAAAATTACACATGCAATGGATTATTTTTTAATCTATCTCCATTGATCACACCCTGCGGTCACTGTTACTTCTATATTCATGGAAGCTCTATCTGTTTGGTAGTATACATGGTCTTTACTGCACTTTTGCACTTTTTTGTACCTGCTTATATGCTGCTCTAAGGGAACATCCTTATCTATATTCTTCATGTGACAATAATTTGCATGACTTGGTTTTAACATTTTTTCAATAAAGCTTGTTATTTTATCTGCACATTGCTGTCTCGGTCATTATCCTGGTTGTGGTGTTTATTGGGGATTTTTTGATCTTTAAGTTTACTATGGTGACTGTATACGAGTTTTTGATTATTGACAGCCATTACACAGTACATAGCAGGGGCAAATATATAAGATTACCTCAGCACAGGAACATTTTTTCAAAACTGATCCAGTTGGGGACTTATTATTATTCTAAGATCTGTTGATTAAAATAAACTTTGTTTGTGGGAAAACTCCTTTAAATTTAAGTGCAGGTCTTTATGAAGCTAGTTCTCAAATACAGTTAATTGACTTAAAGGGAATCTGTCAGGTCCCCTATGTCCTCTAACCCAGCAGCATTGTATAACGCTATTCACTATTATGAATATTTAAAGGGAACCTGTCAGGTGCATTATGCACCTAGAACCACGAGCAGTTCTGGGTGCATATTGCTCGTCCCTGCCTAATCGTCCCTGTATACACTAGCAAAGATAAAGGGATCTTTAGAAACAGTATTTCTAAAGATCTTTTATCTTCTGCTAATGAGCGCAGGGACTAGTCCCAGGGGTGTTATATCCCTCGACCAGCTGCCCTCTTAGCATGTTAGTACGCCCACAGGGGCTAACATGCTAAGAGGACAGACTAATCGGGGGATATAATGCCCTTGGGACTAGTCCCCGCTCATTAGCATAAGCTAAAAGATCTTTAGGAATACTTTTTCTAAATATCTCTTGATCTACGCTAGTGTATACATTTACAGTTAGGCAGGGATTAGCAATATACACCCAGAACTGCTCGTGGTTCTGAGTACATATTGCATCTGATAGGATCCCTTTAAAAAAACGACTTATAAACCATGCAGTGCCTATGCTAATAGGACCTTGAGTAGTCTAGTAGACTAATGTGCCCTCTTTTCATGTTATCACGTCCGTGTGGGAGTGAAAATCTGATTTCCATGAGCTGGCGTCACCACCAGCTCATAGAAATCTCCCGCATGTGAAGGATGGTACAGACACAGAGCTGTGGGGGCTCCGCACTTCTTCTCCAGAAAGAGTCAGTGTATGCGTAGATTTTCGGGTGGGGTGTGTTACACTTTCTATTTTCTTTGAGGTAGTGTCCATCATCCCGCAGCAGGTCCCCTTTATAGACACAGTAGACAAACTTGTGACACGGGATAACTCATGGCAACCAAAAC
Organism: Anomaloglossus baeobatrachus; assembly: GCF_048569485.1. NCBI lineage: Eukaryota > Metazoa > Chordata > Amphibia > Anura > Aromobatidae > Anomaloglossus > Anomaloglossus baeobatrachus. The sequence goes on along the minus strand of NC_134357.1, from coordinate 341,288,501 downwards.
TTGGACAGTTTATTTTCCTTTTCACCATTATGACAGACATGACCTCACTCCTGATAGTTCCGTGGTTACTGTAATTTGGGGTACTCTCACTCGACCTATTCCTGCTATCTTGGAACTAGTCTGCAAGCTGATGGGCACCTGTGTCTCTGTTCCCCCACTCTTTTTCTCACCGCTGTCTGGGTGGACCCGGGAGTCGTGCGGCCTCTCAAATAAAGGGGGGTATTTACAGGGGATGGTGTGGAAAGTTCGTGACGCCACCCGTGGTGCGTGGTAAGGTGGAGCACCACCGCTGCAATTGGGAGTACCCGTTGGCGATGGTTTGGGCAGCTAGGTGTTTAACCCCTCCATGGGTAGGGGGGATGCCCCGGGACTCAGTGATGTGGGTAGGGTTGTGCCGTTGGGATGGTAAGGGTCACTTGTGTACTCACTTAATCCAATAACGCTGACACTGACAACTGTGGTAAACCAAATTTCTGGAGACCGCTGCCGCTGGGAGGGAGCACGCCTGGATCCCGTGCCCATTGGTGTTGCCTGTTAGCCAGTGACTTTGCCTTGGCACCTTGTTTCTAGTTGGTCCCTTTAGTGTAGAACTAATCGGGTCCCGCTCCCCAGTATGGCTAACTGGGTGAGCTTGCTCTCAGGGTTCACGCTTGGGATTTTCTGGACCGTATGTGTGGAAAGTTTTATCCCCCTTGTTGCACTATTACCCCGATTTTGGAGCGGGTGGAGAATGGATCTTGAAGGCTCCATCCTCGTCGGGTAAATTATCAGGACGCCTGAAGCTACTCTCTAACTTAAGGTCCACGTACCCGTCATGCCCTGGCCCCTGCCCAGTGATGGCACAAGACCGCCGGCTGTCCTCCTCGACAGTCCGCGCCCCTTGTCACAATCCCCCTGCGACCGGGGTCTAGCTCCTACCAGGCCCAGACCAACGTCTGCCACCTAGTAGTTCCAAGGAGCCCAGCTCCTGACCTCTCCTCTTGAGAGTCACTCCTCAAGTCACTGAACTGAACTGACTCAACTGCTCCTGACCCCCCTTTAACCAGCCCCCCAAGTGGGTGACCCTATTCCACTCAGGCTGTCCACTGGTGTGTCTGGTGGGTGTGGTGCAGAGTGTTCCTATGATTTTGATTAGCTTGTTCTTGGCAACACCAATTAATCAGGGACCCTTAACCAAGGAGGAGGTGGATATTGTACAGAAGGGCAGATTGCACAATACCCTGTGACGACCTGATAGGCCAGGGCGTCACATCTGCTTCTGGTTCCCAATGGCTGTCTAAGCCTAGAGGCTTCCCTGAGCCCATCGAATTGAGCCGTTGGCTCCGGACCTTTAGGTGGTTACCTCAGGGTTCCCTGACCGGCCGTTACTCCATGCCTTGTCTTTAGTCCTCGAACCCGTCTGCAGAACTGACTCTCCTCAGGCCCCTCTCTAACCAACCCCCCTGGACACCTGTCACTCCTCCTCCTATCTTACCCCAACCGCTAGGTGGCGTCGACCGCTAGGTGGTGTCGGCCACTACCTGATCCTGGCTCTGCTACATCGGAGACCCTTAACTTAGCAGCAGCAGTAATTTTACCACATGCATTAACAGCGTACTTAGTACCTAAAACACATTACCTTTTGAACACAGATAATTAGCATAAAACAGTAGGGGGGGCACGACCACCTCCTACACATGAGTGAGTCATTTCAGCCATGTCATTGCACCTTTGAAGGCGGTTGCACGCTTCCTCATTTCATTAGGCACACTGTGCATAACCGGAAGTTCAGAAGACAGCTCACATACATGTCTTCTGAACTTGCAGTCATGCACAGTATCCCTAATGAGTCCAAGAAACATATACTTGACTTCAAAGGTGCACTGAATTGGCCAAAATAAGCAGCACGCATGTGTGAGATATCAATGAGCTGGCGGTGACACTGGCTCATGGAAATCATGTTATCACACCTACAGGGGCATAATAACACAAAAAGAGGGCCAACTAGTCTGGGGAAACAACGCTCCATTGACTAGTCAAAGCCCTAATTAGCATAGGGAAGGCAAGGTTTCTAAGTAGTTTTTTTGAGCATTCATATAAGTGAATAGTATTATACAGGGCTGGTTAGGGGGGGAATTTGGCCATACAGGTACGAATGTTGCTGGGTTGGAGGGCATAGGGGACCTGACAGGTTCTCTTTAAATCAAGTTGATCTTGGTAGTAGTTATCTCAGTTTTTTGACTATTCATATTTATTCTTAAATGCACCTAGATTTCCTAACATTTTGTTTCATATGGGTGCTAAGCGTAACACTCAACCACTATACTGTTACCAGTTGGAAATTATTTTTTAATTTTGCCTGTGAAACCAATTGGTCCTATATTGGACTGGATGTCAACAGAGAATCTTGGATGTGATGGAATTGCTGTAAGGACAGAGTTTATTTGCAATAACTGTTAGTGAGGTATTGTGTGGATAAATGCTGAATGAGAAAAGGCTTCTTGATAACAGCTATGTAGTAGACTCTGGGGAAAACCCTTTACTTGTCAATTTCTTCAAGTAATAGGATGAGGTTTAATAAAAAAGCAAAGAATGACAATTATTCAGTGCTGTACTGCCTCTACTGGAGGTTGAGCACATGTTGATACTATTCCTTCTGGATAATTTCATACTTTCTTCATCAGAAACTATTAAAGACAATGTAAAAGTCAAAAAATAATCTTGAAAATGCATCACACTTGAAATATCCTGGGCAGCAAACATCTGAAAAGGAGCTATTTTTCACCTTCTAATAACATCCCCCTCACATCTTAATAAATGCATGTTTGTTGACTTGTGTAAGCATTGCAGCAAATAGATGGGATCCACTGCACGGAGAGGGTACAGGAAGCATATGCTCCGTGAATAATGACTCTCCACTGCATAAGAAGGACGCAATTCATAATAATCCCTTGCTTTTCTCATTTTGCAGTGTACAAGGGCGATTAATCAATTTGCCGGTGTTCTGTCACCCGCAACAAATTTGCCAGAGCCGAGACAAATTTATTGCTTCATGATAAAAGAACTTGTTTAGAGGGAAAATAAATGAAATGGATTGCTGTGGTATTTGAATGGGATGTTCACATGTAGGGGCCAGGCGGAGGTGCCTATCCCCTATTATTACCCTTGTGCTTTGAGAATAGTTCAAGGAGAGACTGCAATTCCTTCCCTTATTATTATTATTTTGGTGACTTGTGGACGAACAAAGGATTTTTTAACCCTTTTTTCCAGTGACTTTATTGTAAGACGTAACTTAACTTTTGATATCAGCAAAAAGCGTAACTGATTAATTTTTGATGGCAAGGTTTCCATTCTGGTTGTGGTTTCATAAAGTTGCCTCTTTTTGAAAACAACCAAGGGTGTAAATACCATGAAGCTTGCGCATATGGTTGATTAGCACCCATTAAAGGGAAACCCAGTTCTGGGTGGTCCAAACATTTTGCTATTTTTAGTGGTGAGAGCCTATGCAAGACTCACTTTTTCAGAATAACTGCACTGTTAGCCTAAAAGATGGAATTAGGCCTATGGTAATTGGCAAGAGAACAGAGGGGGAAAGAAACACAAGATTTTTTTTTTGTGGTGCAAGACCTTACTCCTTAATTGGAGGCTTAATCTAGTTCTTCCATAGTGTCCCTTTTCTTAAAACCTAATTGAGCCACTAAAAACTACTGTAACTATATGGTGGTTTGAGTACTTCGGCCAACCAGAGAAAATACAAAACGGGCCTAGCTACTGCATGGTAAACTCTGTTGGCTATACCCTATGGAGTGCAAGAATGTTTGGATTACTAGTAAAATAAGTCATAAATGAGATACCCCAGCCGCATATGTGCCTTCATATATGGGCATCATAGATCTCTCACAGGTTGGCTGGCTCACTGGTAGATTAATTGGTACTTTGGTAGGGTAGACCAATCTTCATGATATGTCTTTAAAATAAAAGATCATATACAAGACGTAGAGTATTATGGATTATTATTATTCCATATTCATGCCCATGGGCCATGTAACAAGGCTCGCTCTGTGTTTGCTATAATATCCTACAAAAATCGAGTTAATGATTATACGCTACTCTAGAAGCAAGGCCCAGGTTTGATTTATACTTTGACACCTCTTCTAAACTTTATTTGCATGTTACATTTCACTTATTTTTCCTGTTGTAAACTATGTGAGAGAACAACAGGTAAAGCATTAACTCTGTGGTACCTCAAGTCTTTAGGGTTAGATCATGAGATTGAGCTGTTTATCATGCTACATGAAATTACTGTTACGAAACCTGTCACTAGAGCGTTGGAAATGTCGTCCTCTCTATCTGGACATCATTTTTTGTTGTGGGTAAGGTTTATTCTGCTGACACGTTGGAAAGATGACAAAGAAATCAAACTACTGGAGAGTTTATCTGAACATCGCATTTTGTGTTCTCTCGCTTCTTTTCCTCATGAGTAACTCGCAAGGGCCACAAGAGATCACAATCTCCGACATGTATCTCACTAAGACATGCTCCATAACCACACGGACAGAGGAATCAAGGTCAACGTTGCATCAATTGGGAGATGCATATCAACATTTGTCCTGATTTTAAAAAATAAAAAAAATTAGGTAGATTTGATCAATCAGTTCTGGTTAATAAGACCTAATTTCTGTTTCCTGATGAAGTGTTCTTTGTCATGTCTATTATCAATCCTTGTGGTTAGGATAGTAAGCGTTGTAATTCTCTCTGTTCTCAACATTTTTTTGTGTTTGCTCCATTTCTATTTGGGCATGGAAAAAAAATAATCTCAAACTAAACCTAAAATAATATTGTTTGTTTGGTAGTATCATGGCCCATTTGGTAAATCGAATAAAAAATATGCTAAGGTAACCTTACAGGATGATGCCGAGTGCACAAGATGGGGGATGAAAAGGCACATGAACGCCCTGATGCTCCATATTAAGACGTTATAGGCATGTCATGTGCCATCATTGGTGAGTTGCGTATCACCAAATTACAAAGATACTTGAAGAATATTAGAATAATGCTTCATAATGTGGTATATAATGGTACATCCCCCATTTATTTTCTGTGGTACAATTCCATATATATTGTATATAACTACCTCCACAGGTCTGTGTGTGATATCACAAGCATAGAGTAATACATGAAGGGCACCATAGAAAATGAAGAATGCCCCGTCAACACTAATTCTAACCTGGAGGTTGTGTATGAAGCAGCCAGACGTTTCATTGAGGAGGGGTATTTCTCAACTTGGCCATTTACTAGAACACTATTTATTATATCTTACCTACTTAAATATTATATTCTGCATATATATCAATTACTATATTCATATTATGTGCTAGAAAAGGAGTCATTTAAAATATATGCTGAGTTTTTTTCTACATATGACAATAAAGTTATCCAATGGTTACAACAGATCATTGCCTCCATTTGTGCCACATTTTTAACTAAGAAGTCCACTACTATCTTCTCTAAAGCCCCATATGCCGATGTGACCGAGGGTATACTTGAGAATAAGAAACAATTTAGGCTTTAAAAGTATATTGTTACCATTTCAACACATACCGAAATATAAAATTTAGTCTAAAAGGTTTTACGTATTTTTTACATGCAGTATCACAGAATTGCTAAACCAATGGCTGAAATAATAATAATAATCTGATAATAAAGTTATGGTGATTTTATATTTAATATCATTATCTTAAGAGAGCTCTATTTTTGTCCAACATATTTGCGATATTACCGTTCACTATGAATAAAATGTTGTTTATATTAGTATACATATATTGAACTTATTTTATGGCTTTGTATAGATGTTTTATACTGTGTTCAAAGAGAATGTCAAATCCAAAATTCTGCTGGATTTCTGTTCTAGAACTATATGGAGATAAGGTATGCACACCAGTGACTATGCAAGGGGAATACATGTAATAGCAGAAACTGCTGTGTGAATACTGACATGAAAAATCCAATAGCTATATGTAAGAATGAAAATGTGAGATACCTTCTCTCCATATAGTGATGTTTTTTTAGGTTCTTGCACCCAGTTCAGATTTAGAATGGTGTTCCAAAAGTTATTCCTTTTTTTTTGTTCTAGAACAGCAGTCCATTGCGGGTGAGATGTCAGCTATAACTAGCTATTAGGTCACATTATTGTCTCAGAAGTGCAGAATAACCATATGAAATTTTTAAGAAACGAGCTGGATTTTTATTCTCAATTTGGATATATGGCTCAATTCACACTCATGTCAAGGCCTCCAGTTTTTGAGCAACAACAACAACAAAAAGGATACTCTATTTCTTAAAAAATAGAATTTTATTTTATCCATCTCCAGATTGTAGTCTATCCAGCAGGTGCGATAAACTGCAACATTGTGAAATTTGCCTGGTAAAAGTCTGTATTGTTGCCAGATTAAATAGGATAACTGAAGTGAGCACTAATATATATTCTGAGTGCAAGCCAAAAAATACATAGTACATAAGGATAAGGCTGCACATCAAAGTTAGATAATAGTATAATGCTATAAGCATACTGAAAAACATTGAAGCATACAATGAAAAATGCCACTTGCTAACTTGAAAGTGTGAATAATGAAATGCATACCTGTCATGAATATTAGGAAAAAGGAGATATTTAGCAATCGCATTGATCAATGTAACTGAGCCCCAAAACCTCGTCAAGGTTTATCTCTATATTGGGGTCCCTAGCTCTATGACCCTAACTGTGTGTCATCTCATTGCAATTAAAAACTGCTGTGTGTGGAGTGGGGTAACCAAGGACTTTCTTATATAAGAGATGGAAAAAAACATGGCTGAAAGTGGCGGAGCTGTGTTCACATTCAGAAAAGAAAAGAAAAAACTTCATACTAAATAGGATAACTGAAGTGAGCACTAATATATATTCTGAGTGCAAGCCATGTTTTTTTCCATCTCCTATATAAGAAAGTCCTTGGTTACCCCTCTCCACACACAGCAGTTTTTAATTGCAATGAGATGACACACAGTTACGGTCATAGAGCTAGGGACCCCAATATAGAGATATACCTTGACGAGGTTTTGTGGCTCAGTTACATTGATCAATGCGATTGCTAAATATCTCCTTTTTCCTAATATTCATGGCAGGTATGCATTTCATTATTCACACTTTCAAGTTAGCAAGTGGCAGTTTTCATTGTATGCTTCAATGTTTTTCAGTATGCTTATAGCATTATACTATTATCTAACTTTGATGTATTGTTGCCAGAGTCAACAATACAGACTTTGTCAACGTGATCTTTTTTAAAGGGGTCTCCCACTTTGGTAATGTCTGTTTGTTAGAGGGGTCACTTGACAATAATCTGCTTAAAAAGTGTCCTACTTCGGGGACCCCCAGCAATCAGCTGTTAACTGGAGGCAGATCTGACACTAACTGTTTGAGGGGTAATTCGATATTACACAGGCTTCCATAAAAATATGGCAGTGTAAGGCTATATTGGTGTACTCCAGGAAACCTGCTTGTGTGACCATAGCAATCCAAAAAGGAAGAAAAAATTCAGCTCACCGGCTTACTGCAGCCCACTCCAATTTCAGGGTATGGTGCATGCAAAGGCTGAGGTAGCCTATAACATAAAGTCCAAGAAAAAGATAATCCAGCACAGTCCTCGGGGAGTAGTAGGTAAAATTGTATTCTTTATTCACGGATATTAAAACTTTAGAGACATACAGCAAGAAGTTATATGTGAAACTCAGAACAACGTGTTTTGACGTGTCTGATCATGACGTGATCTGATCATGATTAAGAGAACACATCAAAACGTGTTGTTCTGAGTTTCACATATAACTTATTGCTGTATGTCTCTAAAGGTTGAATATCCGTGAATAATGAATACAATTTTACCTACTACTCCCCGAGAACCGTGCTGGATTATCTTTTTCTTGGTTTTGTGTGACCGTACGGTTACGTTAGCCCAATGGAGACCATAAGATTGACCCTTAGACTGACTCAGTGGGAGTCAATCACACTATACCACAAAAATGAAAAATGGAACTGTGCAGTAAACTGCACAGTATCCTGTAAACAACATATTCATCAAACTGATGAAAGAGTGTATTGGTAACAGATGCCTCTCCATGGCATCCATCACCGGCATCCACTGAAAACCTATCATTTGACATAAATATGTACTTTTTTAAATCTGTTCTACTGAATCTAATTGGTTAGATATGGTAGCCTCCTCCCTACGTGTAAAATCTAATCTTTCACTCAAGTGGGTAAGGTCCTCATTTTTTTTTCTGTAGGTGCCTTCAGGAGGACCACACTCAGTTGGCTAAAAAGACTAGATTTATATTCCGGGAAGAAGATGCCATATCTCAGCAATAGAAATGTGGAGGAAGAAAAATAAGCACTGGATTCAAGAGACCAGCGGCATCTACATTGGGTAAAAAAATGTACCTATTTATGCCAAACATACCATAAGCTTTTCAATAGCTTTCTATGACATAACCATTTGATGAATGCCGTAAAAGCCTGGAAAAGTGGATGACAAATAGGGATGATCGAATACCTCAAATATTCAGCTTCGCGAATATTTGCCGAATAGGTCGCCGCTATTCGATGATTCGTAAATATTCGATGCGCAATGTAAGTCTATGGGAAACCCGAATAACAACTATTCGGAACTATTCGGGCTTCCCATAGACTTATATTGCGCATCAAATATTCACATAGTGGCGACCTATTTGTCGGATATTCGCGAAGCCGAATATTTGAGGTTTTTGATCATCCCTAATGACAAATACCACTGATAGGCACTGTATCTACATATATAGACATAGAAGCTTCTATCAGTGTGTATACGGTACTACATGGAGGCCATCACAATGTGATCATAGCATATTACAGGACAGGACAGGTCCTCCAGAGTGATAGAGGCTCTTGGTAACCAGTCTCGGAAAATGTTGAACAGCATAATCTAATCTATTAACTCAGAAATCTCCAATAGGGTATATAAAAATAGCTTTTCTCAAAGTTCCAGTAGTTTAGTATTTCCAATAAACCAGCACCTGTCACATTATTTTAAGTATTTGGTATATATACAGATTTCACTGTGCTGGAAAAATGCAAGAGGACAAAGCAAATTGTTCCTTCCGATCAATGCTTCTGAAAAGATGCAATGAACTTGATAGTGTTTTTTTAACAATACTTGAATTAAATTCCCCATGGTCCTATTGCTTTAAATGCACATGACCCTTTTAACGTTTTGCCGCTGGTGTTCTTTTATAAAGAAATTGAATATAAGAGAGATGATTTGCACACTTGTCCGTCTCCTGCGCAGAACGAATAAATCAACTCCGTTATTTTTAAAGCTGATCAATATTTTGACAAATGCGGATATTTACTCATGTTTACTTAAACACTGACGGGTCCCACGCGGATTTGGGTAGCGCACTCTCCCCGGTCAAATGGACTCACATTAACCTCCTAGCCACCTAATGTAACCCAGCCTGGATGGACAATCAATGCGCGACGCTTTGGCGTTTATTGTAAGCAGAGCGCATTAGATTGCAGCCTCTGAACATATTGTATGGATAAGCTGAAAATTCTGCCACCCTCCCCCTGTGGAAAGTGAAGAAGGAAGGAGGGAGATATTTCCAGGATAGAGCCAAATGGAAAAAGCATATTAGGAGGATGTTATTCATTCATTACTGTCAATTCAATCACTAAAAGGCCCAATTAGAGATAAATCATATGTATTCCGTTACATTAGCTGAGGCTACTTGGAGCTTGCATGCCCATTACAGGGGAGCAGAAAGTTGGAAGCTCCCGCAAATGTTTTGGTGTTGCCGAATATTGGCAACATGAAATACAGCATATTTTCTGTTAAGTATTGATACATTTCTTCTTCTATCATATTTTTATACCAGTTAACCATTTATAGTTTCTTCTCTTTCTTGGAAAAAATGATGGCAAGCAAAATAATCTGCAACAGGCCACACCAGTTATGTGCCATTAATATTTGAGGTTTGATTTGATGTAGAAAATGGATCCTTGAGTCCACTGAGACACCAGGCTCTGTATGTGACTGCAATCTCAGTAAAGTTTATAACTAGTACTACAGTGTTTCCCCAAAAATAAGACAGATTCTTATACTATTTCTCACTCCGAAAGATAGGTTAGGGCTTATTTTCAGGGGATGTCTTACTTTTTTCCATGAATAATCCACATTTATTCTTGAACAAAAATATCAACCTTGATTAAAATATAATCATATGACACACACTCACACTGCGCATACACATGTATATACACACTAACACTGTACATATAAATGTATATACACACACTGCACATGCGGTACATACCAGCCTGTCTCCTCTGCAGTTCCTCTAGACTTTCGCAATCAAAAGGACCTTTGGTGACATAATGGACACATGACTGTGATGTCATCAAGCATACTTAACCAGTCTTAACCTCAGAATAGAAAGGCTTAGGGCCCAAAAGAGAGAGGGGGCTTTGAGCAATTGCCCAATTTGCACACCCCCCATGCCAACCCTGACTGTAACTAGGGCATATTTTTTTGTAGTAGGGCGTTTCAAGTGTAGCACCCACGAGACAAGGGGCTAAACTTGTTTACTTGTCGCCGGGCCTGAAGATGTTGGGTCTGGGGATGTCATGGGTGGCTCTACCCGGCTTCATGGCCCCGAGGTGTACAATAAAGAACGGGGGATGATAATGGAGGTTTGTCTCGTGACGCCACCTGCGGTATGTGGCCAGGGATTAGCTGCCGCTGCTGTCGCTGTCCTCCGGGGTGGATGGTTGTAGCAGCTAAGATGTTTCTGCTCTCCACAGGTGGAGTGAGCCCCGGGGAGGATGATGAGGGTTGTAGTGATGGCGGGCACCGAAGCGCGGAGCGGCGGCACCGGCAAGGACAGGTGGACACAGTCTCTGCGGGTTAAAGGTTTCTTTACTCACAGTTCTGGTCATCACCGTGATGGGCCCCAGTCGATCCTGGATCCGTTGGAGGTCAGAACCGGTACAGTGGACGGTGGGTCCTTCCTCCTTGTGCCTTTTGAGATGGATCTCCGTGAGCTGAAGCTTCTTGGGGACCCCGGTTCTTGAGAAGTGTTTTCTCCCGTCCTGTATGCAGGTGCTGCGGGTCCTTGGTGGAGCCGGACTTAGATCATGACCCCGGAACCTATGTAGCACTGTGGTGGCCAGAGGGACATACAAGCCCCCTGCACCAAAGATTTTAGTGGACAACCTGAAGTCTAATCCACCCTAGGATTCCGCACTCTGCTATGCGGCGGTCCTGAGGGAGCATTGAAGCTCTTCCCTTGGTGACCATATTGACTCCTGCGGTCCACCAGAGCCACTGGTTAAACCCAACTGCTCTCTTCCTCTCCTGCTGGAGAACGCCTAACTGTTGTGTTGCTCTTAACTCCCCCTGGTGCCTGCTTTTCTCCCGATTCCTTGTCATTAGTGGGTGGCAGCTTCCCATGTTTGGTGACTGCCTTAAGACCCAACCCTAGCCGGTTCCCAGTGGGGAGGCCAACCTGGTTGTGTGTATGAATTGGTGTGTTGTGGAACTGGTACCGACCTCCTCTGGATCCAGGATGAGTACCGCACCTTAAGTGAGGTGCAGTACCCTGTGGCGACTGAAGCCTCAGGGGCGCCACACAAGCATACTGCAAAATTGTTGTAAAATCATGCTAGTGCTTGGGCTTATATTCAGGGTAGGTCTTATTTTAGAGAAATCATGGAATTGTTGTCAAATCTGCCTACTGGCTAAGGAAGGCAGGAGGAAAGAACTGTATTCATGCATAAAAATATATTTGCTTGTTTATAAAGTGTGGAAATTCTGTATGGCAACCCCTGTGAGGTCAGAAAGAGTAACCAAAGGGTTATGCCACCCATGACAATGTTATATCCACAAGCTATGCCATAAATGTCTAATAGATTTGGGACTTTCATCTGCTTTGTGAGCATGGATTGGACACACCATTGATGGCAGAAAGAGTGGCCATATATGCATGCCTCGCTCTATTAATTTGCATGGAAGTTCTTAAAATGGCCGAGCACACTCGCATGTCTGGCCACTTCTTCGTTGCTGGTGGCATGTTATAGGCTCTTCATTGCATATGTTTCTTCTTTAAATATTCAAGATGGCAATAGCCCATTAAAGGTTTTGCCTTATGGATAATTAATGGGTAACATTCTATAAAACTATCAATCAACTGAATAGAATAAAGCCGTTAGGCATGGGAGAACATCTCATGGTAGGTTGTATATAAAAAGTATTCTTAAATTGAGGACTTGTGCTAATTTCAATGAGAGGAGGGACAGAGCGGGAAAGCATGTGCTGTGCTATCTTTATTAAAGTCTAAAGCCCGCTACACACGCTTCAATATATCTCACAATCCGTCGTTGGGGTCAGGTTGTAAGTGACGTGCATCCGGCATCGTTTGTGAGGTATCTGCGTGTGACAGCTACATGCGATCAGGATTGAACGCAAAACCGTTGATCGCAAACACATCGTATCATTCTCTAGAATTGAGCGTTTTGTTGCACGAACCTAGTCAATTGTAACGTGTGACATCCCTCATACGATTTTGTTGTCTGATGCTATGTGCGCAGGTGTGCGCTCTGCACCGCAGCTTAAAAAAGGTCCGCTTCAGAGCGCAGCTGAAAAGCTGCGTTCTGAAGCGCCTCACAATGTCTGTCATGCACTAATCTCTGTCAGTCCGTCACTATCTCTGTCCCTCACTCTCAGTCCATGTCAGTCTATCCCCCTCTCTCATATACTCACCGATCCCCGATCCCTGGCGCTGCACGGCATTCACACTGCTCCGGCGGCTTTTACTGTTTTGAAAAAGCCGGCCGCCCATTAAACAATTTCGTATTCCCTGCTTTTCCCGCCCACCAGCGCCTATGATTGGTTACAGTGAGACACGCCCCCACTCTGAGTGACAGGTGTCACACTGCACCCAATCACAGCAGCCGGTGGGCGTGTCTATACTGTGTAGTGAAATAAATAATTAAATAATTAAAAAAAACGGCGTGCGGTTCCCCCCATTTTTAAAACCAGCCAGATAAAGCCATACGGCTGAAGGCTGGTATTCTCAGGATGGGGAGCTCCACGTTATGGGGAGCCCCCCACCCTAACAATATCAGCCAACAGCCGCCCAGAATTGCCGCATACATTATATGCGACAGTTCTGGGACTGTACCCGGCTCTTCCCGATTTGCCCTGGTGCGTTGGCAAATCGGGGTAATAAGGAGTTATTGGCAGCCCATAGCTGCCAATAAGTCCTAGATTAATCATGTCAGGCGTCTATGAGACACCCTCCATGATTAATCTGTAAGTTACAGTAAATAAACACACACACCAGAAAAAAATCCTTTATTAGAAATAAAAACACACACATATACCCTGGTTCACCACTTTAATCAGCCCCAAAAAGCCCTCCTTGTCCGGCGTAATCCAGGATGATCCAGCGTCGCTTCCACCGCAGCTGCATGGAGGTGACCGGAGCCGCAGCAGACACAGCCGCTCCGGTCACCTCCACACAGCAAATGAACACAGCCGCGCGATCAGCTGCTGTCACTGAGGTTACCCGCGGCCACCGCTGCATCCACCGGTGGCCGCGGGTAACCTCAGTGACAGCAGCTGATCGCGCGGCTGTCTTCATTTGCTGCATGGAGGTGACCGGAGCGGCTGCTGTGATTGGGTGCAGTGTGACACCTGTCACTCAGAGTGGGGGCGTGTCTCACTGTAACCAATCATAGGCGCTGGTGGGCAGGGAAAGCAGGGAATACGAAATTGTTTAATGGGCGGCCGGCTTTTTCAAAACAGTAAAAGCCGCCGGAGCAGTGTGAATGCCGTGCAGCGCCGGGGATCGGGGATTGGTGAGTATATGAGAGAGGGCTGCTCAATTCAGTTACTCAGGAGATTAGCGGTCACCGGTGAGTCTTCACTGGTGACCGCTAATCAGGACGCGACACAGACAGAGCCGCAGCATGACCATGAAGTCGGGTGAAGTTCACCCGAGTTCATTCTGACAGTGCGGCTCTGTCTGTGTCTGCTGTCATATGCCATTCAGCTCTGCTACATGGCTGTCTGTGTCTGCTGTTAGCGGCCATGTAGCAGAGCTGAATGGCAGATGACATAGTAAAAACGCATCCCACATTACACACGCTTGGCAAGTCAATAAATAAAAAAAAAAAAGGTGCTCAATGCATACGTCACAGAACACATGATCTAAAGGATCGCACACAAAATTGACCAATTTAACATAGACTACTAACGCTCAAGTGACAGCAAATGAACGACCAACGTGAAATCTCATAGATCCCGTATGCAACCTGGGCGTGTCACATCGCAAATGCGATTGTACAACTAATTGCAACGTGTAAAGTGGGCTTTAGTCAATAAGCAACTGATCTGAGGAGTATGGTCAGAATACCCCTATAATACCAGAAGGAAACACTGCGGAAAGTGACGGTATCATCATTTACGCACTAAATACCTCAGTATGGAAATTCCTTCGTTACGCAGTGGAAGTTATGACTTTATATAGCCCACTCATATGTATTTGAGATAACGGATATGTTTTGTAGAATGTGTTTTTTTTGTTTGTTTGTTTTTTGCTGAGCTTGCTCTTTTCTCTCACTGTGTTTTATGTCAAGATTTTATCTATATATCTTAGGACGAAAAAAATGAGTATTTCCTGCTTAGAAATCACCAGTAAATACACATTTTTGAGTTGTCTTCATCAATCAGCTCAAACATGTTATCTATGTTGCGCATTCCAAGTTTTGAAAAACTACGAGACATTCAATGTGTCTCCTATTAGAGCTGTAAAAAGGAATGTCTTAAATAAAATGTTCTTATGCTTGTGTGTATATAGCTCCAATGGACATGATGGTAATTATCATCATGGTGATAGACTATCAATAAGCCCAGTATAGGCTGTGTCACAGGGTGTGATGGGATCAGTAGAGACAGGGGAGCCTAAAGTGGCGCTTAGGATAGGGGAACCCTAGGTGACCCTGATCCCAAAGGTACACCTGAAGGTGATGATGTTTGGGCTACCTTCCTTACCCTAGCTTCAGAACAAACCTTGTCTAGTGGCCCCCCTCCCTCCACCTGGTTGAGGACTGGGAAAGGAGCGGTAAATCACATGCAAATAAACAAACGAGGGAAAACCAAAACTCAAACTCACAGCAATCACTCATAAAGGTATAGACATAACTTTATCAGGAGGAAACTAAAGGAAGGGAGGAAATAATAAGACACCAAGAATATTTCCACAACACACCAAACAGCACTCAGAATTTCACCAGCAACTGGATACCAAAACACAAGGACCGGGGTTGCATAAAGCTATCATCGGCATGGGAGACCAGGCTCCACCATGTTAAAAAGGGCACAGGTGACTGTGATAGGTCTACTGCAACATGTGACTAAAGCAGTAATCCACAGGCTAGCAGAAATTAACTCCTGCAAGCCCGATAACTAACATGAGCACAGCTGGTTGACGCCTGAGCCTGTCTGTGCAATTCAAAAGCAGCATCATGTGGAGTGTCTGCTGTATGAACAGTGTCAGATGTAGTCTTGACATTCGGTGAGTTTCAACCCAGACACCAGGTGACAGTCTGATCCCACTTTCATCTAGCTAATCTATCAAATGCATTAATAGTAGGAAACAGTAGATAAATGTAAGGTCATGCGCTTGGGCAGAGGAAATGAAATGTACCCTTATATACTAAATGGTAAAACACTGTGTAAAACTGTCACTGAAAAAGACATGGGTGTATGGGTGGATGGCAAACTCAACTTTAGTGATCAATGCCAGGCAGCTGCTGCCAAAGCTAACAAAATCATGGGATTCATTAAAAGAGGCATAGCTGCTCATAAGAGGAAGCAGAAAAACTGTGGAAAGGAAGCGCACATAGGGTTTTATCCGATATAAAGTGAGCGCAGGGAATAAGACAGGTACTCACCTGCTGCAGTTGTGACAGGCACAACCCCTTACAAGCATGAAATAATTGAAATGGTGGTCAGCTGCAGCCCCGATGCATGCAGTAAAAGTAAAATTCGTTTCAAGAAATCGGGTTACATGCTGCGCTAAAAACCACAGATCCAAGGTATATAGGGAATCCCTTTTCTTTATTTTCACACAGGTCAACGCGTTTCAAAGACATCTCCGTCTTCTTCATCAGGACAAACACAAAGATGAAGAAGACGGAGATGTCTTTGAAACGCGTTGACCTGTGAAAATAAAGAAAAGGAATTAACTATATACCTTGGATCTGTGGTTTTAGCGCAGCATTTAACCCGATTTCTTTAAACCAATTTTGCTCATACCTCTATACAAGTCACTAGTGCAACCACACATAGAATACTGTGTACAATTTTAGGCTTCAGTGTATAAGAAGGACATAACTGAACTAGAGCGGGTAAAGAGAAGAGCGACAAAGGTTATTTAGGGAATGGGTGGAATGCAGTACCCAAACAGGTTATTAAACTTGGGGTTACTCAGTTTAGAAAAATGAAGGCTTAGGGGCGATCTTATTACAATGGACGTCACAGTACAGAGACCTTTCTAATGATCTCTTTACACCTAGACGTGCAACAGCAACAAGGGGCATCTACTACGTCTAGAGGAAAGAAGATTTAATCATAATCACAGATGCAGATTCTTTACTGTAAGAGCAGTGAGACTATGGAACTCTCTGCCACATAATGTAATGGTTGATTCGTTACTAAAATTAAGAAAGGCCTGGATGCCTTTCTTGAAAAATACAATATTACTGGGTATGTGATAGATTCTGTGATTGGTCGTTGATCCAGGGAACTAGTCTGATGGTTGTATGCAGTCAGGAAGGAATTTTTTCCCCTAATGTGGCGCTTACTGTCTGCCCCATGGGGTTTTTGTCTTCCTCTGGATAACATGTTAGGCTATGGGTTGAACTTGATGGACTTAAAAATTATGAAACTGTGACTCAGGTGAGTTTACTTGAAGATCTCACACAGAGTATGATGTTTGTTAGTTACCATGGAGACACATAGATGTGCATAGTAGCGGCAGGCACAAAACAAAACTAGCTTTTTTTCCACTAAAACATTTAATATTTTTTATTTTAGGAACAAAAAACAAGAACTGATTACAAAAATAAAGATAGCATTGTCACAAAAGTGATCCAGCTGATATTTACTGATGATAATTTTCTTTTCTTTTTGAAAATTTAGAATAGAGGCCTGAAATGTAAGGCTATGTGCCCATGGGAGAATGTCATCGCAGATTTTGCTGCGGAAAACCTGCGGATTTATCTGGATTTTCTAGATAAATCCACAGGTTTTAGCAAGTACAGACACTCCCCATGTTATCCTAAGGGACATGGGAAGTGTCTGTGTCCATGCTGCGGTATGTGCAGCTGCGGAATATGCTGTGGATGTCCCACAGCCGCACATAACTGCATGTCAATTATTCCTGCGGAAATATCTGCAGAAATCCCGGCCCTCCACTATGGAGATAGAGGCCGGGACTTCCGCAGGTAAGTCGCACGAATATCCGCAGGTTTACCACAGATATTTCGCTGGAATCCCACAGCAATGGATAGCTGCGGTTTCCGGGGAGCTGCTGTGGGAAACCTGCAGACGTACCTGCGGATATATCCACGGGTACATAGTCCAGTGGGCACATAGCCTAATGCGGGCTTTACACGAGACGATAGATTGTGCGATATGTCGTCGGGGTCACGGTTTTCGCACATAGCGCACAACGTCGTCTCGTATGACACCTCTGAGCGACGCAGTATCGCTCACAAATCGTGAGCGTGTACTCGTCGTTAACTTTCATAATCTCGTTTATTTTCATGGGTGCAGGTTGTTCATCGTTTCCGTGGCATCACACGTTGTTCCGTGTGACACCATGGGAACGATGAACACAGCTTACCTGCGTCCCACGGCACCCGCCAGCTTAATGGAAGGAAGGAAGGAGGTGGGCGGGATGTTTACATCCTGCTCATCTCTGCCCCTCCGCTTCTATTGGCTACTGCCATGTGACGTCGCTGTGACGCCGCACGTCCCTCCCACTTCAGGAAGTGGACGTTCGTCGCCCTCAGCGAGCTCGTCCGGAAGGTAAGTGCGTGTGACGGGTGTTAAACGAGTTTGTGCGCCACGGGCAGCGATTTGCCCGCGACACAAAATCGACGGGGGCGGGTACGATTGATTGTGAAATCGCACAATCGGTCGTCCCGTGTAAAGCAGGCTTAAGAGTTTATCCAAAAGAGGGCCCTAATGCAAGAACATATGGACCCTTTGTGAAATAATGTGTCTATAATAGGAGCAGCTTGCTGTTGTGGAGGGGGAATTGGTCCCTCTACCTCTTGGTTCCTGTGCGGCTGCACAGGTTGCACCAATGAGTTTTTACCAATGAGTCACACGTCCATGCAAAGAACACACATTTTGCACAGTCCTTGATGTGGGTGCATATGTGTGTGCATGTTCCGTGTGTGTGTTCAGTGTGTGCTGTCAGTGTGCTCTGAACTTCTATACTCACCTGTCCCCGACGCTGCTGTCTCCGGCACTGCTGCTGCTTCTGGGTTTGTGGTGCAGTGAATATTCATGAGCATAATGAGCAGGGTTTGCAAACAAGTGACAGCAGCGCTGGAGACAGGTGAGTATAGAAAATCATTTTATTTCAAAGACACATGTTTTCTCTTGTACGTGTCACACTGATGTCACATGGATCACATCAGTGTGTGGTCTGTGTAACACCCATGCTGCCAGAGAAAAACAGACATGTCGCCATGTGGAGCACATGGACACGAATAATAGTAAGAAAACAGGGATGTGTATGCAGACCCAATGATTCCGTATTAATGGTAATGGGTCTGTGTATGTCCGTGTCTCCTGTAAGTATGAAAACGGACGTCACACTACCGGAATAATGGACGTGTGAAGGGGGCCTAAGAGTCTGTTCATGTGGAGTAATTTGATGTGGATTTTTTTGTGGAAAATCCACATCTAAAAATCGTTTCTTAAAGACACGTGGTTTTGAAACAACACACAGTTTTTGACGCTGCTATTAAGCTGTTTTTGACTCAGTTTTTCAGCATGAATCTTGATTTGCTTTCATCTATGATAGAGGGTATAGTAATAGATTGTACTTTTGGCACAAAAAAAATGAACCAAAAACAATGCCAAAACCATACATTTTGCCGGGCCATGAATTAAACTGCGCCAAAGAAATCACATTATACATTAAAAATGCACAGATAACATATGCAATATGGGCACGAAAAATACGGTGTATATACTTCCTGCATTTTAAATAATATTATATATATATATTTTTTTTTTTTTTTTAATACTGGTTGATATTTCATGTTATTATGTAGATTTATATTGCTGAACCGGACCCATCTCCTTGTGTTGTCATTTTTCCTTGCTGCATCTTTTTTCTTAAATTTTGATTTAATAAAGATTATTATGTAACTAATTCAAATTGTCTCTCCAAGAAAGGAGACAAACTCTAGCGCAGCGCCACCTATTGGAATAGCGATCCTAAAAGTCAATGGATTTTTAACAATTCTTTGCATATGACCTAGGATATATAAGCCAGATTATAATTCTAATTTTCAGACACGGTGTTTCAGGGTGCTTGCCCCTCGTCAGTGCAAAGTATGAGGTGTCTGATCTGGCTCATGAGAAGCTTTTTGGGGACCACGGGGGAACACTATTCTCCTTAAGGAGACTTTGCAAGCCAGTCTGGCTGCCAGTAAAGTAAGGGGACTTATAGCTGCCATGCCCCTCTGGGGAATATTCAAATTGTCTCTCCAGGAAAGGAGACAAACTCTAGCGCAGCGCCACCTATTGGAAGTAGCAATCCTAAAAGTCAAATGTGGATTTTTAACAATCCTTTGCATATGACCTAGGATATATAAGCCAGATCAGAATCCCAATTTGCAGACACGGTGTTTCGGGGTGCTTGCCCCTCGTCAGTGCAAAGTATGGGGTGTCTGATGTGGCTCATGATGTGGCTATTATGTAACTAGTTATTGATGTTTGTGGCTATTTCTTGTGAATCGGTTTTCAAGATTTAAAGGTCTGTAATGTAGATATTGGCACTGAATCTGTGCCAAAACCCACAACAAAAAAATGAGTGGGAAGATACCCTAAAATGCCAACAGCTGATAGATGCTGTATTATATGCTGTATTATTTGCTCCATTCGACATGCTTATTATTATTCTTCGTTGTGGCCTTTTTATACAAACGTAATATAATGGGATGCAGGGAGATGGTCATCTAACTCAATGGTGCTTAGAACCTTGCATGTCTCTCTCATGAAATTATGCCAAGTAGCAGCTCTCAATAATTCTGAAGGATTAAAATGATGATAAAAGTAATAGTCCATTACATTACCTACTTCAGCAGGATTGTAATGAACGCCATAAATTGCAGCCTAGGCTTCTAACTATTCCCATCTATTTAAAATGAATTTGTGGGGTTACTTTCATTAACTGTGCTTAAAGACAGCAGTCGGACATGTTGCTTTAAATGCCTGTAAAGCCCATTATAAGTACGATATGTCTGGGAATCCTGAGGCTCGGAGAAGAGAAGCATTCTGACTGGTTACTGGCACATGTATAATACTCTGTGGCTGGAATTAGTAGGGGATCATTTATATGTTTATTAGAAAAATAATACTAGAAATGTCCTCGTGAAAAGAAAACGTAGATATTACATATAATTCTATGCTGTTTTCCTTTCCTATTGTAATCAAAGACTCATCCTAAGAATTTCGTAAGGTAGACACGATTTATTTGTTTTAGGCCAAAGAGGATATGAAAAAATATTCCAAATTTCATCCAAAAGAAGGACAATTTTCATCCATATTGTCATCCGTATTCCATCCACATATCATGTCTGTCATCAGTGTGATTTTTTTTTTTTTTATATATATATCTGTGTGACATCTTCAAGGTATCTATTTTTATACAGTGCTGTCACGCTGTCTATGGGATAGCGGGGTTCCTAAGCTGACCCTCAAACTAGGGGGCACTGTGCTATTCCTAACCTCAGGGATACTCCTGATGGTGGAGAGGCCTAAAGGGGTCTTTACACGCAATGACATCGCTAACGAGATGTGGTTGGGGGTCACGGAATTCGTGACACACATCCAGCCTCGTTAGCGACGTCGTTGCATGTGAAACGCACGAATGACCGCTACCGATCAAAATGACTCACCTAATCTTGATCGTTGACACTTCGTTCAAATACCAAATATCGTTGCTGCTGCAGGACGCAGGTTGTTCGTAGTTCCTGCGGCAGCACACATTGCTATGTGTGACACCGCAGGTACGAGGAACAACATTATACCTGTGGCCGCCCGCAATGAGGAAGGAAGGAGATGGGCGAGATGTTACGGCCTCTCATCTCCGCCCCTCCGCTTCTATTAGGGGGCAGCTTAGTGACGCCGCTGTGACGCCGCACGAACCGCCCCCTTAGAAAGGAGGTGGGTCGCCAGCCACAGCGACGTCGCTAGGCAGGTTAGTATAGTGTGACGGGTCCAAGTGATGTTATGCGCCACGGGCAGCGATTTGCCCGTGACGCACAACTGACAGGGGCGGGTGTTTTCACCAGCGACATCGCTAGCGATGTCGCTGTGTGTAAAGTGGCCTTAAGTCTCCTTCCTAGCCCTGCTCCTGACCAGTCCTGATCTGATTTCACCTCTCCCCAGGTAGGGACAAGACATGAGTGTGTAGAAACTCACAAATATAGACAGACAAGGGAAAACCAAAATTTGTCACACAGCACGCACACACAAACCTAAAGACAATAAGAGATTCAGGAGGAAAAACAAGAGCAGGAAGGAAGTATAGAACAACAGGGGTAAACTCCCCAACCACTCCAAGCAATAAGCACAACTTAAGCACAACTTTCACCAGAGAGTCTGCGACACCACACCTCACAGACCAACATAGAATAAACTATATCTGGCACGGAAGAAGGATTCCACCACCATAAATAGGAGGGGAGCAGATGCGATAGGTCTCTCTACAACATGTGATTAAAGTAGCAAGCAGACTAGCAGAGTTTAACTTTTCCTAGCCTCCCTAGCACACAGCAGGTCGATGCCAGAGTCTGTCTGTGTTGATCCCAGACACAAGAGAAACCATAGGGCGGAGTGTCAGAATCTGCAGTCTGAAGAGTGCCCAATGACAGTCAACAAAGTTTGTGTAAAACTAAGCGTGACAAGTATATCAACATTTCACAAAAACAAAATACAGTTTCCTATGTTAAAATTTGCATTGCATTTGTAAAAGTTGGATGCTATAGTAATGATAAGTATAGAATCTGATTTATTTTGCGCACCCATAGACTTGAATAGGCGATTCTGATATGAAATGCAAAAAAGAACAGTACATGCTGTGATTTTGAGATTTTTTGTTAACACACGGACACTCGGTCTGTGAGAAAATACTGGACAGCTCTATTCAGTAAGATTGGTCAGTGTGCTGTCAATGTGCTATCCAATTTTAACACGAACAATGTATGCATGTTTAATACACCTTTAGTGGTTTCAAATATGGAAAATGTTCTATGGATGGCATATCCTCTCCAATTCTGGTTCTTAATAGTATAACCAATCATAGCCACTCTCGCAGGCATGTAACTACAGTAGATGTAGGGGTTGCAATCACACCTGGGCCCTGGAGCCTAAGGGGTCCCTGAATGTCCCTTTGGCCTAAAAAGAAAAGACCAATATTAAATATTGTAATACATTTACAATAATTGGGGACTCCATTGGAGCTTTTGCATTGGGGCCCATGAGCTTCGAGTTACACCACTGCACACTCCCACTGCTGATCCCATGGGCACATTGTAACAAAGATATTTTTGTGTGGGAATTCCACCATTGATAGTCATGGCCGAAAGTGTTGGCACCCTTGAAATTGTTCCAGAAAATTAAGTATTTCTTCCAGAAAATTATTGCAATTACACATTTGGTTATACACCTTTATTTCCTTTGTGTGTACTGAAACAACACAAAAAAAACTGAAAAAAGGCAAATTGCATCAAATTTCACACAAAACTCCAAAAATGAATGGAACAAAATTGTTGGCACCCTCAAAGTAATATTTGGCTGCACAGTGCACACCCTTTGGAAAAACTGCAATCAATTGCTTCCTATAACCATCAACAAGCTTCTTTCACCTCTCAACAGGAATATTGGACAAAGAATTCTCTTGCAAACTGCTCCAGGTCTCTCATATTTGAAGGCCAACAGCAATTTTAAGCTGTCTCCACAGACGTTCAATAGCAAATACATCCAGACTCATTGCTGACCACTTCAGAACCTCTCCAGCACTTTGCTTCCATCTCTGGGGTTTTCTTGAAGTATGATTAGGTTTATTCTCCTGCTGGAAGACCCATGACCTAGGATGCAAACCCAGCTTTCTGACACTGGACTCTACATTGAGACACAAAATTCTTTGGTAATTTTCAGATTTCATGATGTCTTGCACACAGTCAAGGCACCCATTTCCAGAGGCAGCAAAACAACCCCAAAACATCTTTGAACCTCCTCCATATTTTACTGTAGGTACTGTGTTCTTTACTTTGTAGGCCTCATTTCCATTTTCAGTAAACAGTAGAATCATGTGCTTTACAAAAAAAAGCTCTATCTTGGTTTCGTCTGTCCACAGGACGCTTTCCCAGAAGTAAATTGGCTTACATAAATTTTTGCAAACTGAAGTTTAGTGTTTTGTTTTTTTGTCTGATTCAGTAGTGGGGTCTTCCTAAGTCTCCTTAGAACTGTCTGAGGACTTAAGTACAATTTTGATTCTCAAGTCTTCAGACAGCTCTCTTTTCCTCTTACCGTTCTTCATGTTTCTTCTGGCACACACAGACTCACAATGCCAAGACTGAGTCAACATCTCCCCTCTTTTATCTTTTTTTCATATTGCCCACACCTGTTACTTGCCACAAGTGAATTTGAATGAGTATCACATGCTTGAAACAAAGCTGTTTACTCACAATTTTTGAAAGGTGTCAACAATTTTGTCCGGCCTATTTTGGTGTGAAATTATATCCATTTTGTTTTTTTTATTTTTCCTTGTGTTGCTCCAAAACACACAAAGCAAGTAAACATGTATATAACAAAATGTATAATTGCAATAATTTTCTCGGAGGAATACTTCATTACTTGGAACAATTTTAAGGGTGCTAACACTTTTGTTCATGACTGTACACTACAGTTTAAAAGTTTAAGGTCACCTAAACAATTTTGTTTTTTCATGAAAAATCATGCTTTTATCAAATGAGTTGCATAATGAATAGAAATTATAGTCCAGACATTGACGAGGTTAGAAATAAGGATTTTTACTTGAAATAATAATTTTCTCCTTCACACTTTGCTTTCGTCACAGAATGCTCATTTGCAGCAATTCCAGCTTTGCAGACCTTTGGCATTCTAGATGTTAATTTGCGGAGGTATCTGGAGATATTTCACCCCATGCTTCCCCCCCTCCCACAAGTTGGATTGGCTTGATGGGCACTTTTTGAGTACCATACGGTCAAGCTGCTGCCACAACAGCTCTATAGGGTTAAGATCTGGTGACTGGGCTGGTCACTCCATTACAGATAGAATACCAACTGTCTGCTTCTTCCCTAAATAGTTCATGCTTAATTTGGAGGGCTGCTTTGGGTCATTGTTCTGTTGTAGGATTAAATTGGCTCCAATCAAGCGCTGTCCACAGGGTATGGCATGGCGTTGTAAAATGGAGTGATAGCCTATTCAAAATCCCTTTTACCTTATACAAATCTCTCACTTTACCAGCACCAAAGCAACCCCAGACCATCACATTACCTCCACCATGCTTGACAGATGGCGTCAGGCACGCTTTCTGTATCTATTAGGTTGTTCTGCATCTCACAAATGTTCTTCTGTGTGATCCATACACCTCAAACATTGATTCATCTGTCCATAACACTTTTTTCCAATCTTCCTCTGTCCAATGTCTGTGTTTTTTTTGCCCATATTAATCTTTTCCTTTTATTAGCCAGTCGCAAATATGGCTTTTTCTTTGCCACTCTGGTCTGAAGGCCAACATCTTCACTGTAGATGTTGACACTGGCGTTTTGCGAGTACTATTTAATGAAGCTGCCAGTTGAGGACCTGTGAGGCGTTGCTTTCTCAAACTACAGACTCTAATGTACTTGTTTTGTTGCTCAGTTGTGCAGCGAGGCTTCCCACTTATCTTTCTATTCTGGTTAGAGTCTGTTTATGCTCTCCTCTGAAGGGAGTAGTGCACACGGTTGTAGGACATCTTGAGTTTCTTGGCAATTTCTCGCATGGAATATCCTTCATTTCTAAGACCAAGAATAGACTGTTGAGTTTCACATGAAAGTTCTCTTTTTCTGACCATTTTGAGAGTTTAATGGAACCAACAAATGTAATGCTCCAGATTCTCAACTAGCACAAAAGAAGGTCAGTTTTGTAGCTTCTCTAATCAGCAAAACTGTTTTCAGCTGTGCTAACATACTTTCACATGGGTTTTCAAGGGATTTCTAAATATCCATTAGCCTTCTAACACAGTTAGCAAACACAATGTACCATTAGAACACTAAAGTGGTGGTTGCTGGAAATGGGCCTTTATATACCTATGCAGATATTGCATTAAAAAACAGACGTTTGAAGCTAGAATAGTCATTTACCACATTAACAATGTATAGAGTGTATTTCTGTTTAATTTAATGTTAGCTTCATTGAAAAAAAAGTGCTTTCCTTTCAAAAATAATGAAATATCTAAGTGACCCTAAACTTTTGAACTGTAGTGTATATGTATGTATATGTTTGTGTTAATACAAAAAAATGGACTCCCAACACCAGGTGTACTCATACAGCCCTGGAAAAGTACACTGCACCTACCATGTTTCACTGTCGGCACCATACACTTAGAAAAATTAATTTAGAAAACTGCATAGTGCCTACAATGCAACATGGTGGTGGCATTTTCCTTATGAGGGGATGCATGAGTGCTTCTGGTGTCAGGGAGCTACATTTTAATGATGGTGTCATGAATTCTCAGCTGTACTGCTCTATACTGAAAGAGAAGATGCTACCATCACTCCATGCCCTTTGTAGGCATGAATTTTTTTAAATGTGTGGTGCCTAAAGTGAAACATGATGGTGGCAGTGTCCTTATGTGTTATGTGGGGCTGCAAGAGGAGCTAAATTTAATTGAAAGTATCATGAATTCACATATGTACTGCTCCATACTGAAAGAGAAAATTCTACTGTCCATCCGTGCTGTTGAAAGACGCACATTTTTTCTAGATGCATGGTACCTAAAGTGAAACATGGTGGTTGCAGTGTTCTTCTGTGGTGTTGTATGAATGAAAGGGAGCTACATTTCATTGATGGTATCATGAATTAAAAGATGTTTCTCTATTGAAAAATAAGATGCTACTATCACTGCATGCCCTTGGTAGATGTGCATTTTTCCAACATGACAATGAAACAAAAGACACATCTGTTGCATTTCTGAAAAATAACAGGATGAAAGTGATTCAAAGCGTGTCTCCTAGTATACCGTACTCATTTATGCTGATCACTGTATATACTATATATAGCTATAGATACATCTATGCAATATAGATTTAATATGTACAGAAAATGAAACCTTTAATAGATTCAGCCATGAAGACAACTTATTTATTTTAATGGCTGCCAATAACTGTTGCAGGTAAATAAGGCAAAGGGTCCCACAACATCCTATACGGGCATATGCTCAAGGATCATTATACTGAGACAACGCCTTTAAAGATTATTCCCATCTCAGGGAATTAAAGAATACAATATATCCCGTAAAAGTATTAGAGATATAGGTCCCACCTACTTGCACGACAATCCTGGAAAAGACTGGAGAATCCCTTTAACCCTTAAACTATAGACTATAGACTTCCACCTGCATTCTCAACTTACAGAGTTGGGACCCACATTCTGTGGATATGCCATAAATGTCTGAAATAGGGAAGATCCTTTAAGGCCAAAATTGACCGTGTCCCTATGCCTGCCTGCATCGTATAAGAAGTAGGCTGTGTCAGCACAATAAAGTTGTTTTTCACCTGCTTTGCATTAATGCACGTTCAAAGCTCCCACACAAATTAGTTCCTCTGTCTTCTTCATTCTTTTCTGACTGGCAGGGAGCATCTTAAAAGCAAGTAGTGTCAGTGAGGCCTGAATGAGATGGAATCTCATCTTTACAACTTTTTTAGGCCTCTGTCTGCTGATGCAGCTTTTACACTTACCGGTAGTTAAAGATTAACAGGCTGGCCGCTGCTTCAGATCACTCTAAAAGACAATCACTGCCATGCAAATTGATTCTTAATTGGACATTACCAGACATAGTACAGTGTGTGTTTAGGCTATGGCTACACAACGACTTTGCCGTGAAATGGCCAAATTTAGCTAGGTGTCACTGCTTCATCGCAGGGCAATAGAAGTGAATGTGGTCGTAGTATGACCACTAGACAAGCAAGTTGTAAAAAGTCCAACCACATCACAATTTTTGCGACTTGCTTGTCAAGGTAACAGTACCCTCAATGTCGCAATGTGACCCAATTCTCTTGTATTACTTAGTGATGTAACACCTTTGGACACATGAAGAGTTGTGGCCAAAGCCGCTGTGTAGCCCTAGTCCTAAGCAATGCGCTGCCAGGGATTTTCTACACTACCCAAGTGCTATCTTTATGAGAAGTTATCCCATAGAAATGAAATGGGGTTGTTGCTTTGGTAATTAGTTTGATCTGCATTGCCTGCCAGTATCTCTAACTGGCTTAATGTGAGGTTCTAGAATAATTTTGGGCAGTGTGTGATATAATGCACAGTAAAGAGGACATCTCTGTTCTAATGTATCACTGTGATATGGCATTGGCTATGGGAGTGGCGATTGGTAGTTAATGGAGTCCATCCCCTAGGATAACCCTTTTTCATATTGAAGTGTATGGATGTCATAGGAGGCGATCCATTGCTTAGGATCTCACCTAATGCCCGGAGTCACACTTGCGAGTGACTCGTGCATCACCTGGCATGGCTACATACTCTCTTTACAGGAGCGGTTAAGCTACATGTATTTCTATTCTATGCAGCTGACTCACTCCTGTTAGGAGAGTGTGCAGCTGTTCCAGGTGATGCGATGCGAGACTCGCGGGAGTCCCTCATAAGTGTGACTCTGGCCTAGTACCCAAAGTAGAGCACTGCTTTAGGCCTGTTTCCCACGTCAGTGATTCTGGTACGTTTGTGCTTTTTTTTCTACGTACCAGAATCACTGACATACGCAGACCCATTATAATCAATGGGTCTGCTCACACATCAGTGATTTTTCACTGAACGTGTCTCCGTGCGGCGTACCTGCGTGTCCGTGATTGCCGCATGGAGACATGTCCATTTTTTTCTGGCATCACTGATGTCCCACGGACCACGCAGTGGTGTGATCCG
Source organism: Anomaloglossus baeobatrachus (assembly GCF_048569485.1). Lineage (NCBI taxonomy): Eukaryota > Metazoa > Chordata > Amphibia > Anura > Aromobatidae > Anomaloglossus > Anomaloglossus baeobatrachus. The sequence continues at coordinate 341,259,993 of NC_134357.1, read as the reverse complement.
TGAAACACGTGCCAGAAAAAGACGTGCATATAAAATAAAAATCATTTTTACTCACCCGGCTCCAGCGACGCTCTGTGCAGCCTATTCTGCCTGCTGCTTCTGAGCCGGCTCATTACTGTCGTGCATATTCATGAATGCACGACACAGCCTACCCGGAAGCAGCTGCTGCGGAGGTCAGCACTGGCCGGATGCTGCACCACGGGAGCGTTCAGCACCATGGAGAGCGGGAGCGGGCACAGGTGAGTTGATCTCTATGTGCAATCACGGACGACGGAGAACGTAGCCCGGATTGCACTTAGACAACCCCCGTGTGCCGTGAATCACGGCACACGGAGGGACATGTGCGTGTTTTACACGTCAGTGAAGAACGTCTGTGTTTTTCACTGACGTGTGATACGGGCCTTAGAGTGTAGTGTTAACTTGGTGGAACTAAATGCCACCAAATATTCATCTGACTCATCAATGGGCAGCACCCATGGCTACTATGGTGGAAAAGCTGAATGCCAAAGGTTTCAGACTATCGACATATGAAGATCAGCTGATGATGGCATTGGTATTCGACACTGTTCACTTGTGCAGGGCTAGATAGTACAAAACACATAAGGCTGAGTTCAAATGTCCAGTAATCATTCATTAGGATGGATCCATTGGCAAAAATGTTGTGCATACAGCAGTGGCAAACTTCAAATAGTTACATTCTTGATAAAAATCTGCTGCCATCTACCAAAATGATGAAGATGAAATGAGGGTGGGCATTTCTGCAAGACAATGCTCCCAAACACACATAGGAAACTCTAAATTTGTTTTAGAGATAGAAAATAAAGGTAATAGAATGGCCCAGATAATCACCTGACCTAAATCCAATATAAAATCTATGGAAGGAACTCAGAGTTCAAAGAAGAAACTCACTGAACTTTCAGAATTTGAAGAGTGTTTGTGTGGAAGAATGGACCTAAATCACACTTGAGCAATGCATGCGACTAGATTCTTCATAAGGGAGGTGTCTTGAAGCTGTCATCACCAACAAAGACTTTTGTATGGAGTATTAAATAAATTTCAGTTAGCGTGTTCAATACTCTTTCCGTGTCATTTCTCATTATAGGATCAATTTATTGACATCTATGGTTTGATTTCTTTGCCTGTGTGGATTAGATGGGTTGTTACTGATATCTGGTAAGAAATTCATGTCAATAGCACCTTTAGAAATATAATTACTTAGAAAATTGGTGACGTGTTCATTCCTTATTTCACTCCCTGTATGTGTGTATGTATATGCTATGTGTTTGCATATGTGTGTATGTGATCTGTGTATATAGTATATCACAAAAGTGACTACTCCCCTCACATTTTTGTAAATATTTTACGATATCTTTTCATCGGATAACACTGAAGATATGACACTTTGATACAATGTAGAGTACAGTAGACAGTGTACAGCTTGTATAACAGTGTAAATTGGGTGTGCCTTCTAAATAACTCACACATTCATTAATGTTTAAACCACTGGTAACAAACGTGAGTACACGTCTAAATGAAAAAGCCCAAATTGTGCCTAACAGTGTCAATATTTTGTGTGACCACCATTATTTTCAAGTACTGCCTTGACTCACTTGGGTATCAATTTCACTAGAGCCTCACAGAAAGCCACTGGAATCCTCTTCCATCTTTCATGACAACATCATAAAGCTGGTGGATGTTAGAGACCTTGCGCTCCTACACCTTTCTTTTGAGGATGCTCCACAGATGCTCAATAGGGTTTAGGTCCAGCACCTTTTACCCTCAATCAATTTAGCAAGACAGTGGTCATTTTGGAGGTGTGCTTGGGGGTCATTATCATGTTGGAATATTACCCTGCATCCCAGTTTCCAAAGGGAGGCGAAATGATTTGTTTTAGTATGTCAAAGTATATGTTGGAATTCATGGTTCACTCAATGACCTTTAGCTCCCCACAGCAGGCAGCACTCATGGAGCCCCCAAACCATGGCACTCCCATCACCACCATGCCTGACTGTAAACAAGATACCTTTTTTTGTACTCCTACCTGGTTGCGGTTACAAAAGCTTGACACCATCTGAATCAAATAAGTTTATCTTCTTTGCATCAGACCACAGGACAGAGTTCCAGTGATCCATGTCCTTAGTCTGTCTTCACCAAACTGTTGGTGGACTTTCTTGTGTATCATCTGTAGAAGAGAATTCCTTCAGTGATGACCGCCATGCAGACCAATGGGATGCAGTGTACGGCGTATTATCCGTTCACTGACAGGCTGACACCCCACCCATTTCACCTCTGCAGTAATGCTTGCAGCAGTAATATGTCTATTTTTAAATAACCTCTGGATATGACATTGAGCAAATGCACTCAACTTCTTTGGTTGACCATGGTGAGGTCTGTTCTAAATGGAACCTGTCATGTTAAACCACTCTATGGACTTGGCCACCGTGTTACAGCTCAGTTTCAGGGTGCTGGCAATCTTCTTATAGCCTAGACCATCTTTAGGTAGAGCAATAATTCTTTTTTTCAGATCCTCAGAGAATTATTTGCCATGAGGTGCAATCAGGGCCGGCGTCAGCACCCGGCATACCTGGGCAAATGCCGGGGCCCTGGAGAGCTGGGGGGGCCCACTCGGCCTCGTCACTTCAGCTTCCCCGGGCCCTGCCCACTCTCCTTCAGTTCTGCTGCTCCCGGGCCCAGTTCCGGGGACTGCAGTCCTCGGCAGGAAACTGTGGCTGCCGTCCCTTAGCTAGTTTCACACTTGCGTTGCAAAAAGTGTGATAATAAAGGCCACTGATTCCAGTGAAATAAGTTTTCTTTAGCCGAGAGAGAGATCCCTCATCATTACCGTACACATCCCGACATCACCGCACACTTCTCAACATCACCGCATACCTCCCGACATCACCGCACACATCCCGACATCACCGCACACATCCCGACATCACCGCACACCTCCCGACATCACCGCACACCTCCCGACATCACCGCACACCTCCCGACATCACCGCACACACCCCGACATTACCGCACACACCCCGATATCACTGCACACACTTCGACATCACCGCACACATCCCGACATTACCGCACACATACCGACATTACAGCACACATCCCGACATTACCGCACACATCCCGACATTACCGCCCACATCTTCACCGCACACACCCCGACATCATCGCATACATCCCGACATCCCCACACACATCCCAACACTACAGCCCTCATCATCACCACACACACACCGGCACTACCGCACCCATCATCACCGCGCACACACACACACACACCGGCATTACCTTAGTGACTGACATTCCCGCTGACAGCGCGACTGCCTTCAGTTTCTGCGTGGAGCTCACAGGAGCAGCTGTGTTCTACTGCCGCTCCTGTCAGCTTCATGTAGCAGAGCTGGATGCGGGACCTCGTGATGTTTACGCTGGACCTGGAGGGGTATTTGGGGATTTTAATAAAGTGGTGAAAGAGGGTGGTTTTTTTTGTTTTTTATTCCAAATAAATGATTTTTTTGGTGTATGTGTTTATTTACTTTCACTTACAGGTTAATCATGGAAGGTATCTCGGGGAGACGCCTGCCATGGTTAACCTAGGACTTAGTGGCAGCTTTGGGCTGCTGCCATTAATTCCTTATTACCTCGATTGCCACCGCACCAGGGCAATTCGGGATGAGCCGGGTTGAGTCCCGGGACTGTCACATCTAATGGATGCGGCAATTCCGGGCGGCTGCTGGCTGATATTTTTAGGCTAGGGGGCTCCCCATAAAGTGGGGCTCCCCATCCTGAGAATACCAGCCTTCAGCCATGTGGCTTTACCTTGGCTGGTATCAAAATTGGGGGGACCGCACGCCGTTTTTTTAAAATTATGTATTTATTTATTGTACTGCACGATATAGACCCGCCCACCGGCGGCTGTGATTGGTTGCAGTGAGACAGCTGTAACTCAGCGTGGGGGCGGGTTTGACTGAAACCAATTATAGGCGCCAGTGGGCGGGGGAAGCAGTGAATACGAGATTGAATAATGGGCGGCCGGCTTTTTCAAAAGAGGAAAAGCTGCCAGAGCAGTGTGTGTGTCTGTATGTATGCAGCAGAGCAGTGTGTGTCTGTATGTATGCAGCAGAGCTGTATGTGTGTCTGTATGTATGCAGCAGAGCTGTGTGTGTGTCTATGTATGCAGCAGAGCTGTGTCTGTATGTATGTATGCAGCAGAGCAGTATGTGTGTGTCTGTATGTATATATGCAGCAGCAGTGTGTGTGTGTCTGTCCGTATGTATGCAGCAGAGCAGTGTGTGTGTGTCTCTGTATGTATGCAGCAGAGTAGTGTGTGTGTCTGTATGCAGCAGAGCTGTGTGTGTCTGTCTGTAGGCATGTATGATGTGTATCTATGTATGTCAGTGTATATGACTGTATAGATTTGTCTGTTTATATGTATTTTGTGAGTTTGTCTTTCAATATGTATATGTACGTATCTGTGTATGTGTGTGTGTCTGCGTGTTTATGGGGCCCACTGGGACTTTTCCGCCCGGGGCCCACAAAAACCTGGAGCCGGCTCTGGGTGCAATGTTGAACTTCTAGTGACCAGTATGAGAGATTGTGTGAGTGATAACACCAATTTAACACACCTGCTCCCCATTCACACCTGAGGCCTTTTTATCACACAATACTAGGGAGGGAAAATGGCTAAATGGGCACAATTTGTCCATTTTCTTTTAGGGGTTTACTCACTTTTGTTGCCAGCTGTTTAGGCATTAATGGCTGTGTCTTGAGTTATTTGGAGGGCACACCAAATGTACACCATTATACAAGCTGTACACTGATAACTCTACATTGTATCAAATTGTCATATTGTTGCTGTTGTTCCATGAAAAGATATAAAAAATGTACAAATATACAAAAATATGAGAGGTCTGGCTTGGCGGACACTTTGATCCGTAAAAGGGGATATTTACAGGGGAGAACGCCACCTGTGGGTTCCGGTAATGGGAGTACCGCCACTGCTGTAAGGAATACCGGGGCAGATGGAGTTAAGCAGCCTGATGTTAGTCCCTCCACAGGTATGGAAGGTCCCAGGCTCAGGGGTGTTGGTGGTTATTTGGGAGCGCAGGGTGCAGGGGACCAGGGTACTCACTGTGGGTAGTCGTGGTGCTGGATGAGGATTATAAAGGAGACACACGCTGGAAGTGAACCAAATTCTCTGTGTGCCGCTGCCACTGCGGGAAGCACGTCCCAGAACCCGGTCCCACCGGTGTCACATAGTAATCCGGAGCCTGCCTCCATCCATAGTTTCGTGTCCATGTGGGTCCCTATAGCCTGAAACTATAAGGACCCGCTCTTCAGTTTTTAGGTGAAGATGTGCTCCCAAGGCCTGGTACTTGGGACTTTAGGGGGTTGCTTTCTCTGGAAAACCCTGTCCCCCGCAGTGTGTTGATGCCCTCAGTCTCTGAGCTCTCTGGGAAGGTCCCTGAAGGTCTCCTTCCTCTGCAGGTTAATTGCCAGGACGTTGTATCGACTCCTGACCTAGGGTCCTGTACCCCGTCATGCTCGCTACCGGTCAGTTATTTTGGGCTTTCTGGTGCCGACAGTCTTCCTAGACTATGTCCGTCGCACCAAAAGTTTGGACACACCTTCTCATTCAAAGAGTTTTCTCTATTTTCATGACTCAAGAAAATTGTAGATTCACATTGAAGGCATCAAAACTATGAATTAATACATGTGGAATGAAATACTTAACAAAAAAGTGTGAAACAACTGAAAATATGTCTTATATTCCAGGTTCTTCAAAGTAGCCACCTTTTGCTTTGATTACTGCTTTGCATACACTTGGCATTCTCTTGATGAGCTTCAAGAGGTAGTCACCGGAAATGGTTTTCACTTCACAGGTGTGCCCTGTCAGGTTTAATAAGTGAGATGTCTTGTCTTATAAATGGGGTTGGGACCATCAGTTGTGTTGTGCAGAAGTCTGGTGGATACACAGCTGATAGTCCTACTTAATAGACTATTAGAATTTGTATTATGGCAAGAAAAAAGCAGCTAAGTAAAGAAAAACGAGTGGCCATCATTACTTTAAGAAATGAAGGTCAGTCAGTCCGAAAAATTGGGAATACTTTGAAAGTGTCCCCAAGTGAAGTGGCAAAAACCATCAAACGCTACAAAGAAAGTGGCTCACATGAGGACTGCCCCAGGAAAGGAAGACCAAGAGTCACCTCTGCTGCGGAGGATATGTTTATCTGAGTCACCAGCCTCAGAAATTGCAGGTTAACAGCAGCTCAGATTAGAGACCAGGCCAATGCCACACAGAGTTCTAGCAGCAGACACATCTCTAGAACAATTATTAAGAGGAGACTTTGTACAGCAGGCCTTCATGGTAAAATAGCTGCTAGAAAACCACTGCTAAGGACAGGCAACAAGCAGAAGAGACTTATTTGGGCGAAAGAACACAAGGAATGGACATTAGACTAGTGGAAATCTGTGCTTTGGTCTGATGAGTCCAAATTTGAGATCTTTGGATCCAACCACCATGTCTTTGTGCAATGCAGAAAAGGTGAACGGAGGGTATCTACATGCCTGGTTCCCACCGTGAAGCATGGAGGAGGAGGTGTGATGGTGTAGGGGTGCTTTGCTGGTGACACTGTTGGGAATTTATTCAAAATGTAAGGCATACTGAACCAGCATGGCTAAAACAACATCTTGCAGCGGCGTGCTATTCCATCCGGTTTGCGTTTAGTTGGACCATCATTTATTTTTCAACAGGACAATGACCCCAAACACACTTCCAGGCTGTGTAAGGGCTATTTGACTAAGAAGGAGAGTGATGGGGTGCTACGCCAGATGACCTGGCCTCCACAGTCACCAGACTAGAACACAATTTAGATGGTTTGGGGTGAGCTGGACCGCAGCGTGAAGGCAAAAGGGCCAACAAGTGCTAAGCATCTCTGGGAACTCCTTCAAGACTGTTGGAAAACCATTTCCAGTGACTACCTCTTGAAGCTCATCAAGAGAATGCCAAGAGTGTGCAAATAAGTAGTCAAAGCAAAAGGTGGCTACTTTGAAGAACCTAGAATATAAGACATATTTTCAGTTGTTTCACACTTTTTTGTTAAGTATTTCATTCCACATGTGTTAATTCATAGTTTTGATACCTTCAATGTGAATCTACAATTTTCAGTCATGAAAGTAAAGAAAACTCTTTCAATGAGAAGGTGTGTCTAAACTTTTGGTCTGTACTGTGTATATATATATATATATATATAAAATGTTTATGTGCTCTGTTTATATGTGTATATGTGCTCTGGTGCTCTGTGTATACATGTACACTGCCAATCAAGAATGTAGCAATGTTTTGAACTTTTGACTGTCAGGCTCCATATCTCACCATCCACTGCAGCTTCGAGTGTGAAACAATCATCTTGGCTATCTCATACTTAAATTTGACTTGCAACTATTTAGCATATTATTAGTTATGCAGATTCTTGCCATATCACTGCATTGCTACTGATTGCTCCTGTTTTGTGAAGATATACCATGTGTGCACCCATTTCTGCTACAGCTGACGCCAGTTGGCAATGCTGCAGTAGCGCTTACAAGTGCCACCTCACCAACTGGTTTGCAGCCTGACCATGCACCAGAACTCAACATTACATACAGAATGTACTACCTACACCAGCTTCTCGTTTGTTCAGCGTGGGTGGCCTGAAGAAGAGGAACAGGAGGAAGAGAAGGAGAAGGAGGAACTGGAGAGTCATCCTCCTGGTGGGGACAGGGAAGTCTTGCCTGTTGGGAGTCTGGGACACATGGCTGACTTGTGTTTCTTGTTGACTTTCCTGTGACCCTAATGTTATACAGTGAAGGGAGACACACACCAGATCCAACAGAATCAGAGGTACACTATTAAATGTCTGGGACAGTTTCATTAGCCATTCCCAGTTTCCAGGCCCTGATGCATGAGGTAGTCTGACAATGAGGGAAACGTTTTGGAAGGTGGTGAAGGAGTACCTAACCTGTTGTACCAGCATCCTCCGTGATTCCTCTTTGCTGTTCAACTATTGGGTATCCAAGGTGGACACAATGCATGAACTGTCCCTCTGCACCTTGAGGTTGCTTGTCTGCCCTGTTGCTAGCGTTTTATCAGAGTGGGCTTTTAGTGCCACCGGAAGCATAATAAGGGATAGGCGCATTCACCTGTCAACTGGAAATGCAGACAGGCTGATTCTTTTCAAAATGAACAAGGCCTGGATTGGTCCAGGCTTCTTAACCCCACATTACAGCAGCATAAAGCCAATTAAAATATTCCTGTTATCTGTTGAATTCCCTTACAACCCTTCCCACTCAAACAACGGTATACGGTTTACGGTTTAATCTCCTGGGAGGGTCTTTTAGAAAAATCCTCATTTCCCATTGTTTCTATTATACTCGAATCGCACCCGTCCGAGCATCCAACCTGCTCAATACAAGTAACGAGCACTGGAGCATTTTAGTGCTCGCTCATCACTAATTATAATCTAACTTATGCTTCATAAAGTAATATAACATAAATACATAATGTACTAGAGCATATATAATATTGTACATTGTCATACAGTATATATAATCCAGCAAAAAAGGAACAGCACTATAAGGATCATGAGCACAGCCTATGATCCAGGACCACAGTCTAATCAATCAAATGTTAAAAAATCAGAAGAAAGCTGCAGCATCAATCATGGAAACATATTTATTTTCCCAAATGCAGAATATAGCAATACTTTGGCCAAACAGATAAAGATAAATAACATTTATTCTGTGATGGATGCTGTGATTTCTTCCGATTTTTTTCATGTATAGTAAAAAGGTATAACTGTGAGATATTTTGGCTGGGGCATTGATGCAGTGTGACTTTGTAGCTATGAATATGCTAGAAGTAGCGATGAGCAAATATTTTGAAATGTAAATTCGCCAGCTTCGTCAAATTTTAGAAAAAAATTGTTTTCTTGTAAATCAATTCGCCTTGAATAGCAAATTTTCCATTTGTCCTGAAAAGATGTGTAAAACACTGCGACAACTGATAGTAATGTCAAAGTAACCTCACCATATTATGCTATGGGTAAATGACTGATAACCGTCAATTCTGTGATATCTAGAGATCTTTTTACTGTTCTATGGCTTATTTCTATTGCTATTTACTGAGCTGTTATCTGTGATGTCCTCTCACTATCCAGATTCACTATATATTACCCCCTGATTGGCTGTGCTATACCATGTGATATGATCGCTGTAAAGAATTATGGGAAAACCTGCCAAGCTGCGCCCAGGGCCATGTGGCCATGCAATGTGCAAAACGGTGGCAACATTTTTTGTCAATTCACATGAAGCCCTTGAGGAAGCCACATCTTTTGGTGGTGATACGCATGGGGCCTTCCCCACTACCCAATCCACACATCCTGCATGGGTCCCTTCTAATAAACGCTATTTCTGAGTATGTTACAGGTTTGCACTGGTTAGCTATGGATCACATTATATTGCTGTGTTCTGTTGTATATTGTAGACATTTACCTCTAACACTGCATAAATACTGCCTATATCATATACAGTATATAGTCATACATTTATTTCATAGTTTTTCAACTTGTATATATTTTATCTTTCACCAGTAGTGGTGTCAGCAGTATTTTAGTTGAGTATTTGATTATTTCAGGTGGAAATATTTGTCCACTCTCGACAAAACTATTTTAAAGGGAACCTGTCATCAGGATTTTCCCGTATAAGCTGCGGCCACCACCAGTGAGCTCTTATGTGTAGCATTCTAGAATACTGTATATAAGTGTCCAGGTCGCTCTGTATAATGTAAAAACATCTTTATTTTACTCACCCGTGGGCGGTCCAGTCTGATGGGCGTCGCTGGTCTTGGTCCGGCTCCTCCTCTCTTCCTTCCATTGGCAACCTCCTTCATAGCTCCATGTGGATGACGTTCACTTTTCTCTTTCTCAACCTAGTATATAATTATATGACCAATTTAATGAGGACCTTTCACCATTCCTCATCATGAGTCTGTTTCAGTAAAAAGTTGTATTTAACATGAAATACTAATTTTGAAAAAAAAAATTCACCTCTACATTTTGCTCTTACTCTGTTATTTCTCCTACAAATATATGAATAATTTGATAACTAAGTGTGCTTAGAATTGGGGGAGTGTGTCTATGCAGTTTGACACCTTAATTGTTGCTCACATGTCTTGGCTCCAGGGCCAGGCCTGCTCCCTTCCCCTATGATCAGAACCCATTTTTCTGGTCCATGAACTTCTCAAGTTACCCAGCAAACTTCCTCGGACAGCATCACAATAGGTCTTTAAACCCCTTAATGACCAAGGATGTACTGGTTCGTCCTTGATCGCCTCCCTATGGTTACCGCGGGCTCCGTCGGCGGACACATGTCTGCTATCTGATCAGTAGACCTATGCGGCTAACATTCGTGGGTGGATCTGAGATGCACCTCTGTTTGTTCACCCCTTAGATCGCACTGTCAAACACTGAGAGCGTGATTTAAAGGGCTGTGCCGAGGATCGCAGGGTGCTAATGTGTTGTCATGGTAGTGAGGGGTTAGCTGATGACCCCTGACACATCCATGACTCACTTCCTGTGAGAGCCGAAAGAGCACCGGCACTCACAGAAGATGAGCATTTCTTCTGATCAGAGCGATGCTACAGCACCGCTCTGATCAGGAGAAGCGATCAGATAGTGCAGCGATAAAGTCCCCTAGGAGGACTAGGAAAATCAATAAAAAATGTTAAAAAAAGAAATAAAAAAAACCCAAAAAACGAAAAGTTCAAATCACCACCTTTTTACCCCATTGAAAATAAAACAATTAAAACAAAGTAAAAAAATATACATATTTGATATTGCCGCGTTCAGAAATACACGATCTATCAAAATATAAAATCAGTTAATCTGATCTGTACACAGTGTGGCGATAAAAAAAATTCCAAACGCAAAATTACATTTTTTGGTCGCCGCAACAGTGCATCATAACAGCGCATTTACACAAACATGGTATTATTAAAAATGTCAGCTCAAGACGCAAAAAATAAGTCGTCACTGAGCCCCAGATCTCAAAAAATGAGAACGCTACAGGGACAAAAGTGCTATTCTTTTTTTGGACAAACTTCCAAATTATTTTCACCACTATGATAAAAGTAATAGTATACATGTTTGGTATCGTCAAACTTGTACTGACCTGAGGTATCATACTGACATATCAGTTTTACCATACTGTATAGTGAACATAGTGAAGGAAAAAAAAAAACAAAACAGTTTGGAATTTCACTTTTTTTTACTATTTCTCAACATTTGGCTTTATTTTCTCGATTTCCAGTACACTATATGGTAAAATGAATGTTGTCATTCAAAAGTACAACTTGTCCTGCAAAAAAATAACCCCTCATATGGCTATATTGATGGAAATATAAGATAAGATTTGGCTCCTGGATGAAAGGGAGGAAAAACAAAAATTTAAAACGGAAAATCGCCTGTGGGTGAGGGGGCTGAGGGGGTTAGACAACTTTATGTGAATGAATATTCAGTAAGCTTTATTACCTCTGTTTGTGTTATACGTCATCCAGTTCTCTCAGACAACAATCATCTTTTCAGAAATCTACTATTTTCTTGCACTACTATCTGCATTTGCTTCGTGGCTCAGACATGCTAACGAACCATTTGTCTGCTGTAACTAAAACTAACTATTCTATGGTGTTGTTCACACTACAAATGCTGCTGCAACAGTGTGTATCTCCTCTATGAGGACACGCTCACATGAGCGTGCAAAACCTGACGACTGCAGTGTGAGAAAATCTCACATTGCACTCTGACCAATGTTAGTCAATGAGGGAGAGGAGTTGGTCAGCTTTTCTCACATCCAGATTCTGGATGCGAGAAAAGTAGCGACATTATGTGAGTTTCTGCGAGAGCTGTATCACTCGCACCCATTGAAGTGAATGGGTGCGAGAGGAACATCGGACTGCACTCGGATGTTATCCCAGTGCAGTGCAATATACGCACAGGCTGACAATGGAGGAGATGGGGGGATTAACCCCTACCTCTCCTCCGCAGAACCCGCCCTCAACTTCGCAGCTGTGACTCGATTGCAGGATCAGGTCACAGTCGCATAACACTTGGCTCACACTCGCAGCAGAGCCTGAGTCGGGGGTCATTAGCATATTGCATCCGATGCTGTCGCATCGGATGCCATACGCTCGTGTGAGTCCAGCCTAAGCAGCTAATTTTTCCATTCACCTATGCTGCCTTTGTCCCTGCCATGGACCATCTGCCTGTCGATTGCATTCATCTGCCTTTAACTATTTGTTTGCTGCAAGCACTTGACTGACTATAGATCTATGTTGTCAGCTTAAAGAATTCACCTCACCAGGTGAGACAATAACAGTAAGGGGTATTTTGCACGTTGCGACATTGCACGTGCGATGTCGATGGGGTCAAAACGAAAGTGACGCACATCCGGCGTCGCAGTTCGTATCGCAACGTGTAAAACCTTTTTGATACGATGAACGAGCGCAAAAACGTCGTTATCGTATCATCGCTGCAGCCTCCGACATTTCCATAATGCCGGTGCCGTGACAGGTACGATGTTGTTCCTCGCTCCTGCGGCAGCACACATCGCTGTGTGTGAAGCCGCAGGAGCGAGGAACATCACCTTACCTGCCTCCCGGCTGCAATGAGAAGGACGGAGGTGGGCGGGATGTTTGCATCCTGCTCATCTCCGCCCCTCCGCTTCAATTGGCCGCCTGTAGTGTGACGTCGCTGTGACGCCGCACGACCCGCCCCCCTAAGGAAGGAGGCGGGTCGCCGGCCAGAGGGATGTCGCACGGCAGGTATGTGCATGTGAAGCTGCCGTAGCGATAATAATCGCTACGGCAGCTTTCACTAGATATCGCACGTGCGACGGGGGCGGGACTATCGCTGCAGCATCGGTAACACATTGTTACCGATGTCGCAACGTGCAAAGCCCGCCTAAGACTACAAGCCCATGTTGCGTTTCTTTTGCGTTTTTCCTTACTTTTTTATTCAACAAAAAGCAAGTAAAAAGCTTCCGAGCAAAGTCTATGAGAATCCTGACATGTTGTGCACATGCTGCTTCATTTTTCCTTGCAGATTTTGTTGCTAAAAAATAAGCAGCATGTCAATTATTTCTGCATTTTTTTTCTGCTTTTCTATTATTCCCTGCAATGCTTTATCATTACAGGGGATTATAGAAGAGCACTTTGCCTCACACAACATACATACAGCATGGTCTGTGAGGCTCTCCATAGCACATTAACCCAGGGTCGTCATGGTGACGACCCAGGGTTACTATGTCAGCGATTGGGTCCCTGTGATCGCATTCCAGGGACCCGATCGCCGCACTGATCACAGCATTTAGGGGGCTAAAACTGCTGGGAGCGGAGGATACAACGCCTGAATCCTCACGTTCACCATGACTAAAAAAATCACAACAATAAGCAGGAAAAAAACGCAAGTGAAAAAACAAGGAAACACAATAAAAATGTGTTTTTCAGCTACTTTTTTACTGCAAAAACATATTTTCTTCTGTGCAGAAAAAAAGCAAGGTGGGCACATCACCTCATAACTTTTAGGGACATGCCAATTTGACAAGGTAAATGGTAACACAGATTTGTCAATTTATTCATAAATTTTGAAATGGAATATCAGAGCAACAGCACAATATATAGTTGTAAGAAAAGGTGTTCCTTGATCTAGTATTGATTTAGTATGGAGAATATAATGATCTATTAAAACAGATGTGTCAGGAGAGTAGACAAACCCTATAATGAATGTCTAATAATCTGTAAAGCCTGCTTTACACTTTACGATCCAGCATACGATATCGTATGCGATCGTTACCGCCCCCATCGTATGTGCGGCAAGTTCAATTTGTTGAATGTGACGCACATACGAGTAACCCCCCGTCACACGAACTTACCCGTCCATACGACCTCGATGTGGGCGGCGAATGTCCACTTCCTGGAGTGGGAGGGACGTTTGGCGTAACATCGACGTCACGCGGCAGCCAGCCAATAGAAGAGGAGGGGCGGAGCTGAGTGGGACGTAAACATCCCGCCCACCTCCTTCCTTCCGCATTGGTGGCCGGGAGCCACAGGACGCAGGTAAGATCTGTTGATCGTTCCCGGGGTGTCACACACTGCGATGTGTACTACCCCAGGTACAATGAACAACCTGATGTTCAATTCATGAGGAATGAACGACGTGCGTGCGATGAACGTTTTACCGTTCACTCGCAATCACATGTACCTGTCACACACTGCAATGTAACTTACGATGCCGGATGTGCGTCACTTACGACGTGACCCCGCCGACACATGGTAAGATACATTGTAGTGTGTAAAGCGGGCTTAAGGCCTGAAAATTGGGCATTTGTCTTGTCTGGCAATTCTTGCCTTTTCAGTGACTTCTAATTTGGGTAATCATGGTGTTCTGTAAATTTAATGACTTACTAATACTGTATATGCCATTATCACTATTATTATACATCCTGGTACCCTAACCATACCATTGCCATGAGGCTCATAAGTATTAAGTCAGTGAAAATAAATTATTTGAGCAGTGTTTAGTTAGTGTAGACTTGTGCTTAATGCATTTTGCAGGGGTGAGACAGTTTTTGATTTAGTGGGCATAACTTTGTATGGATATATATGGCAGTGAGAGGGTTACACTTCTTTGTCTACTTCTGCCCAACTGCAGACCTCTACAGCAGACGGAAATGGCTGCAGTACACAAGTGAAAATGAGCTGTACGAGCCTCTTGTTGTGCCATGATTGATACTGCAGGGTGTAGGTGTAATGAAACCTCCGCTGTCTCCTCATCTACCTGTGATTTATTGAGTACAAATTTAAGATGAGAAAAGGCCCCATACCAGGTCTTGTAACATCCCCCTCAAAGGAAGAATGGTCATCCATCACTCGGGCCTGCACAGAGCCCGCTGTGAAGACACTCACAGGATCAGCCAATAGTCTCCTTTGTTGCCATTCCTAACAAGTGTTTGATCAGCAAAAGTCTATTTTGGTTGGTGGACCTTTCAAGACCAATTGGCATTGGGTCACTGATTTCACTGCTGTATTATCTTCTTTACAAGACTCACCAGTTGGGCGAGAGGCAGAGATTAATGATGCCACCACAGAGCTGCAATCTTCAGCTTCTGCAATGCCAGATTAAGATTTTTTTCTTTTTCCAAGTCTTTTGGGTATGAAAAAAAATACAAAAACCGGAACAAGAGTTATTAGTTGGAGATGTAATACATGTGTGGCATTAATATGTAATATAGATTGTTTAATAATTGATGATTAGCCATTGATGTTTGGTAAGCGGTAATGCACGTAGTATATAAGTGGGCCAAACCAATGTTATGGGGCTTCTGGAAAGAAGGGAACTTTTCCCAAACCTCCCTTCCCGTAAATTACACTACTGCTGCAGGTAAAGACTGAGCATGACTGATGACTGATGATTTTCTACCTTTATACCCTCTTAGGCCAGTGTTACATGGGACGATATATTGTGCGATCGCCTAAGCGATCGCACCTACCCCCGTCGTTTGTGCATCACGGGCAATTTGTTGCCCGTGGCGCACAAAGTCGGTAACCCCGTTACACGTACTTAACTCCCGAACGACCTCGCTGTGGGTGGCAAACATCCTCTTCCTGAAGGGGAAGGAACGTTTGGCATTACAGCGACGTCACACGGCGGCCGCCCAATAGAAGCGGAGGGGCGGAGACGAGCGGGACGTAACATCCCGCCCACCTCCTTCCTTCTGCATTGCTGGCGGGACGCAGGTAAGCTGTGTTCGTCGTTCCCGGGGTGTTACACGTAGCGATGTGTGCTGCCTTGGGAACGACGAACTGCCAGCGCACAGAATGAGGAACGACTTTATGAAAATGAAAGACGTGTCAACGAGCAACGATAAGGTGAGTATTTTTGCTCGTTGACAGTCGTTCGTAGCTATCACACTCTACGATATCTCTAACGATGCCGGATGTGCGTCACGGAATCCGTGACCCCAACGACATATTGCCCGATATATCGTAGCGTGTGACGCCGCTCTTAGTGAGCTGGGCATTTCATTCTGTGCATCCCCTGACAGTGTGTCCTGTTGGGTCCCAGTCATTCTCAGCCCTTAGTCACACTGAGGCCTATTTTAGACCCATGGTAAGGTTTTAATATTAGAGAGTGTAGGTACTGTCCCAACTGGGTACACCTTGTCGTTGGTGGGATAGCTTTATGCTTTTTTTGATCAAAAAACAGTGTTTACTATCTACCCTATGTTTAAATGACTATGCTTTTATTTAGTTACAGCAGGGTATGTTTTCACAATTTTTCCCTTGGTATCACTTTATACTAGGTTGGCATCACAAGTACTAATGTCCCGTGGATAATGGTATCTATATATTTGTCTAAATTAAATTGTTATATTTATTAATTACATATATCAGTGTACACCACTGTAAATCAAATATCAGGTGTCATGCAACAGATTTGTATTGCCCATGCTCTACCATGGTGTGCCTTTAGTTGGTAACATACCGCTTCACATGCTATATTACAAGGTACTGTACTCTCTAGAAGCATTGCCCATTCTCCCCATATAGACTGGTGGTAGGGACTTTGTGCACCACTAATATATATATATATATATATATATATATATATATAGACCCATGTATCAGAAGTCTCTTTCAATCTTGCCACCTTTGTGTATTGGCTGGGTCTAGTAACTGAACAGGTCCGAGCTACACTACCAGACAGTCAACGGACAGCGCATTTTAAACCCAAGTGCTGCAAGAGAGGACATTAAGGATATGTTCACATTACTTTTTGGCACACATTTGTGAGTCCATCAGAAGAAATCCCCAAAAGATGGGAATCAGATGCCCCTAATGGAGCTTTGGTCCTAAACTTTGTGTATTTTTGGTGGTATCCATCTTTGAAATACATGACTATAGTTTCTGACTTCAAAGACTGAAAAAAGCTCAAAGGACATCCAAAGTTACATGTTTTGAACTTTGATAATCCAATATCCAAAGCCTGTTTTTTGAGGATTCAGTCAGATGCCCATGTCGCGGGCGGAGGAGGGGACGCTGCACTCACCCACTGCTCGGATCCGGCTGCTGCTGCTGCTCGGTGGTAGCTCGAGCGGTGGGCCGGATCCCGGGGACTCGAGCGGCGTTCCTCGCCCGTGAGTGAAAGGGGGTGGTTTGGGTTTAGGGATATTGTCCGTGACGCCACCCACGGTTGTGGTGAGATTGGTGACACCACCGCTGCTCTGGACGGGGATCCCGGGAGGGATGACAGGGAGCAGCTTGGATGTTGGTTCTCCCCTCCGTGGGTAGGGGGTTGATTGTCCCGGGGCCCGGTGAGGGAGGTAGGGATGGATGGCAGGCGGGTTACGGGGCCTTGGGAGGTGTAGGGTCGCGGGGGCAGCGCTGTGCCGCACGGCACAGTGGTACTCACTCAGCCAATCATGAACACAAAGTCTCCGGTAAAACAAACGGCTGGATGGACGGGTCCCACAGACGGCTGCGGTGTTTCTCCTCCCGGCAGGTTGATGGTGACTGCCTTTCCCTACACCTGTGTAGTGTAGACGGTTCCAATGGGTTCCCACCAGTAACCCGCTCCCCAGCTTGGATATGTGCTGAGGGAGCCCCTTTTGCCCGCAGGCTATGGCCCTGGGAACTGTAGCCTTGGCGGTGACTGTGTTTCCCTCTAACGGTTGGACTGTTGCCTTCTATCGGGACTTGGCTGCTGGGAAACCCCGGAGGTTCCCTTCGCTAACGGATTTGACAATTTCAGCGGCGACTCCTAGCCTTGTCGGGGTCCGTAAGCCCTGCCGGTTGGTGCTGGCTTCTCTTTGCGTACCGGTCCGGTACCGTCGGGCCACCGCTCGTCCACGGTCCTTACGGCTAGCTCCAATAGGCCTCTCCTGCAGACGGTCACCACCGTCTGCTAACCTTGCTGTTCCGTCCGGGCCACACACCCGGACCAACTTCAGACTGCTCTTTTACCACCTCACTTCTCCACTTCCAAACTAATCTGCTCTGCTTTTCCCGCCTCCAGGACTGTGAACTCCTTGGTTGGCGGGACCAACCGCCTGGCCCACCCCCTGGTGTGAAGATCAGCCCCTGGAGGGAGGCAACGAGGATTTTTGTTTGACTTAGGTGTGTCTGACCGGGGTGTGGGGTGTGTTGGTGTAGTACCTGTGACGTCCTGGCTTGTCCAGGGCGCCACATTCC
Source organism: Anomaloglossus baeobatrachus (assembly GCF_048569485.1). Taxonomy (NCBI): domain Eukaryota; kingdom Metazoa; phylum Chordata; class Amphibia; order Anura; family Aromobatidae; genus Anomaloglossus; species Anomaloglossus baeobatrachus. The sequence continues at coordinate 341,241,704 of NC_134357.1, read as the reverse complement.
CCCTTAGTAAAATGCAGACCGTCCGCGGGCTGCCCGTCCATCACCGGTTTTATTTTCACAACTGAAAAGAGATAAAACGGTAACATATAATACAAGTATATTAACTCTTCCCACATGGGGAGGCACATTTCTTAAACGTTGCTAACGGTAACAGCTTCCGCTCTCTCCCACACAAGCAACCTGGCCCTGATGCTGTCCCTAAGCAAATGGGCAGCACCCCTTAACCCCAGTCCAGCACAAGTTACCCGAGCGGGTTCTGTCCTTTTCAGGGGACCCACGTCCATGGGGAACCCCTGAAACCCCCCCGGAGGATCGCCACCAGTTGCGGTAGTGGCGGGCCTGGGCCATCTCTTTCCTCCAGGCCCATCCTCCAAATTAGCCTCTCCGGAAGCGGTAACAGTAAAGCCATAAAAACATATCTATTTACACACCACAAGTTCGTGGTTGCCCTGCCAGTTCTCGGGCTTGTCCGTAGCAGTTTCTACGCATTGGGTTGTAAACAGTCCCCACGGGGACAACAGTTGCCGGCAACGACCAGTTCTAATCAGGGTTGGTCAATCAGGTAACATCTTCGGTTTATTCTTTCTTATCATTCACAAACTTTCAAAACGGTACTTTGGTGGTCCCAACAGGGACAACTTGCAACAGGACTCCGTTGCCATTACTCGGACTCTTCGGTATCGGCCGGGGGAGGGGGTGCGGTAGACACTCGGGCCTCTTGGCTGCCCCTCAGCTTTGCATCCAACGCGAACCACCCCCTCTCCCCGCAGTGCCGGGTGTACTGCACTAGGTCTCCCGGCATTAGGTTGCGGCCCGGGTGTTCCTCCGGCAGGTGGGCGTTGACATCCCGCCGGGCTACAAAGACTTCGGCCTCCAGGCCCGGCTCGTAGATAAAGCCATAGCCCCGGCGGACATCAAACCGCCTCACCTGCCCTTCGTAGAGTGGGCCCCGGACACGGAAGGTCGCTTGACGGAGGCTTTCCTTTTCCCGGATCGTGCGGGCCACCAACTTCGACCTTCTTTCTCTCCCTCTCGGCAATCTCCGGGCCCAGCGGCGTCGGCTCCCTGTCCCAATACGGGGCTGCTGCGAGCTCCGGCACACGGGTCGGGCCCCACGAGACCTTCTGGACACTGCCCACCACTGGCAATCTGGATGGAAGGTCCCGCGGTGACTTGGCCTGGGGTGCTGCCCTGCAGCGGCAACCCGGCGCAACCTCAGCTGAGGTGTGGGGGATGGGCGCAGGGGTCCTCTTACGCTGGGCCTCCTGCACGGAGCGGCCTGTCGGCTCCGGCTCAGGAGAAGTCTCCGCAGATGCCTCCGGTTCAGGCTTCGGCACCTTCCACGGAAGCAGTTCCGATCGGTCACGGGCTCCGGCTGCAGGCCAATCCGCCTGGGCGGACGTGCGGGGTACCGCTACCGGTGGCGGTGGTAGCGGGCCTAGTGGTGGGGTCGCGGCAGCCAACACGGGTAGCGGGGGAGGTAGCAGGGCGAGCTGGTATGGACCGGGTCCCTTGGCAGCGATGACCGACCCACTAGGGGTACAGGGGCGTGGGTCTCTCACCCTCCCTTCCAAAACTCCCTCCTCCTCGCGTCTCCGTACGGTCGCCACAACCTCCGCCATGTCGGCCTCCCACTCCTCCAAGAGGAGTTGCATTTTGACCTGCAGCCGTTGTTGAAGCTGAGCGGTCCGGACCTCCACCCACGCCGCGGTTCCCGGCGCGGGGGCTACGGTGCTGCGGGACGGCATATACATGGCTCCGGCAGCCTCTTCCAGGAACCAGCAACAAGATGGCCGCAGGGTCCTGGCGTCCCTGCTTTTATAGCCACGGGCTACATGCGGCCAGACGCCATCAGTCCCCCTTAGTCTTTTTCTGGCTCCTCCTCTACAGGTGCGGGGTTTTGATTTTCGCGCCTCCATTGCTCGAGGAGGCGCTCGAGCGGGGACTTTTCGCGCCCAAGATGGCGGCTTCTCAAATTTTTCGGCCGGGCACCTCCGGTGGTCACAAGGCGCACCTCTACCAAACGGCAGAGCGGTAAGATCCTGTTCGTGACTACAAGTTGTCGCGGGCGGAGGAGGGGACGCTGCGCTCACCCACTGCTCGGGTCCGGCTGCTGCTGCTGCTGCTCGGTGGTGGCTCGAGCGGTGGGCCGGATTCCGAGGACTTGAGCGGCGTTCCTCGCCCGTGAGTGAAAGGGGGTAGTTTGGGTTTAGGGATATTGTCTGTGACGCCACCCACGGTTGGGGTGAGATTGGTGACACCACCGCTGCTCTGGACGGTGATCCCGAAAGCGATGACGGGGAGCAGCTTGGATGTTGGTTCTCCCCTCCGTGGGTAGGGGGTTGATTGTCCCGGGGCCCGGTGAGGGAGGTAGGGATGGATGGCAGGCGGGTTACGGGGCCTGGTGAGGTGCAGGGTCGCGGGGGCAGCGCTGTGCCGCACGGCACGGTGGTACTCACTCAGCCAATCATGAACACAAAGTCTCCGGTAAAACAAATGGCTGGATGGACGGGTCCCACAGACGGCTGCGGTGTTTCTCCTCCCGGCAGGTTGATGGTGACTGCCTTTCCCTGCACCTGTGTAGTGTAGACGGTTCCAATGGGTTCCCACCGGTAACCCGCTCCCCAGCTTGGATATGTGCTGAGGGAGCCCCTTTTGCCCGCAGGCTCTGGCCCTGGGAACTGTAGCCTTGGCGGTGACTGTGTTTCCCTCTAACGGTTGGACTGTTGCCTTCTATCGGAACTTGGCTGCTGGGAAACCCCGGAGGTTCCCTTCGCTAACGGATTTGACAATTTCAGCAGCGACTCCTAGCCTTGTCGGGGTCCGTAAGCCCTGCCGGTTGGTGCTGGCTTCTCTTTGCGTACCGGTCCGGTACCGCCGGGCCACCGCCCGTCCACGGTCCTTACGGCTAGCTCCATTAGGCCTCTCCTGCACACGGTCACCACCGTCTGCCAACCTTGCTGTTCCGTCTGGGCCACACACCCGGACCAACTTCAGACTGCTCTTTTACCACCTCACTTCTCCACTTCGAAACTAATCTGCTCTGCTTTTCCCGCCTCCAGGACTGTGAACTCCTCGGTGGGCGGGACCAACCGCCTGGCTCACCCCCTGGTGTGAACATCAGCCCCTGGAGGGAGGCAACAAGGATTTTTGTTTGACTTAGGTGTGCCTGACCGGGGTGTGGGGTGTGTTGGTGTAGTACCTGTGACGTCCTGGCTTGTCCAGGGCGCCACACCCAGATGGACCAAAACAAACATTAATCTACAGCTCACACCAACACAACTGCCGGGAGGATAAGAGGAAAAGGCCTCAATAGAGAGATGGGCACACCAATAAAGATAAAAAGGTATACATTTTTATTTTGTCCAAAACATATAAAACACAGGTTACATAGTTACATAGTTACTAAGGTTGAAAAAAGACCTAGGTCCATCTAGTTCAACCTTCCTCCACCAGTTCTACATTTGGTCACTAAGTCATTTATAACCAACAATGTTTGTGTGTAGTGAGGAAATCATCCAGCCCTTTTTTGAAAGCTGTTATAGTATCTGCCATTACTACCTCTTGTGGTAGGGTATTCCACAGTCTGACTGCTCTAACTGTAAAGAACCCTTTCCTATTTAGCTGTCGGAATCGCTTTTCTTTCACTCGCAGTGAGTGCCCCCTGGTCCTTAGTATTGTCTTCGGAAGAAATAAGTCATGTGCCAGTCCTTTATATTGACCACACATATATTTAAACATATAAATGAGATCTCCTCTGAGACGTCTTTTTTCTAAGCTACACATATCTAACTTTTTCAACCTGTCATCATATGGGAGACCTTCCATTCCTTGTAATAATCTAGTTGCCTGCCTTTGAACTGACTCTAACTTCTGAATGTCCTTTTTAAAATGTGGAGCCCAAAACTGGATCCCATATTCCAGATGTGGCCTTTCAAGTGATTTATAGAGGGGTAACAATACGTTGGGATTACGGGATCTAATCTCTCTTTTTATACACCCTAGAATCTTGTTTGCTTTTGCAGCTGCTGCTTGACATTGAGTGCTGCTGCTCAGCTTATTTGTAATGAGAATACCCAAGTCCTTCTCCTGTTCTGTAGTCCTGAGTTTTCTTCCATTTAATGTATACGCAGTTATAGGATTACTCCGTCCTAGGTGCATTACTTTACATTTATCAACATTAAATCTCATTTGCCAAGTATCTGCCCATTCTGACATCTTATCCAGATCTTTTTGTAATATTATACTAACAAGGTCAGTTTTTAATATCCTACATAGTTTGGTGTCATCGGCAAAGACTGACACTGTACTATCAATCCCATCCACAAGGTCATTAATAAAGAGATTAAAAAGAATTGGTCCTAGCACAGATCCCTGCGGCACCCCACTGCTGACTATAGCCCATTTAGAGAATGTTCCATTTATGACTACTCTTTGTTTCCTATCTTTTAGCCAATTCCTTACCCAGTTGCATATATATATATATATGCAGGTGAATGAATAAAATAATTTAAGAACAAAGTAGCCATCTCTCCCATAAGGTATACATGATTCTATAGTAAATACAATATTGTTTGAAATACTTAATCCCCAAGAAAAGATATAATTAGATGTAATAAATTGATGTCCAGTAAATTCCAATAACCCCTAGACATGCACAATTACCCTCTATAGCACAGTGGTACTGTGAATATTTGACAATAGAAATTACTACATATATTATAAGTGTAATCTATGGCAAAACTCGTAATATGATACCAAATAACCCCTAAAGAGGTACAACAATATCACAGTGTATAACACTGAGAAATAATCATCAACCCCACATTATATGAGGGATCTAAAGTGATAATGTGCAGGGGAAAAATGTATCCCTGAGTACTACAATACCATCTCTGGACCCTGGTAATAAAGTGCAGGAAAGAGGGGATGTCGAAAAAATCTCCAACAACCTAAACGCACACAATATAACCTCTATAGCAAAGTGGTACTGTGATATTGTAATATTGAGGGATCCATATCTTTTCTGCACATTATTTATTTCAGATTTCTCACACAATCTGAGGCTGATGGTTCCCTCTATATGTCATATATTGTGATTCTGTTATGCCATGTTTTAGGGTGTTTTATATCCTTATTGTCATTATTTTATCATACTACCATATTTATAATAATTTTCCTTGCCTAAAAATCACAGTATCGCTTTGCTATAGAGGTTATACTGTGCACATTTAGGGGTTGTTGGAGATTTTTTCGACATCCCCTCTCGCTTGCACTTTTTTACCAGGGTTCGGAGATGGTATTGTAGTACTCAGGGATACATATTTCCCCTGTACATTACCACTTTATATCCCGCATATAATGTGGGGTTGATGATTATCTCTAATGCCTGCTTTACACAAGTCGACCGATCGTGCGATTTCACGATCGATAGTACCCGCCCCCGTCGTTTGTGCGTCACGGGCAAATCGCTGCCCGTGTTACACAAAGTCGTTAAACCCCCGTCACACGTACTTACCTGCTGAGCGACCTCGCTGTGGGCGGCGAACATCCACTTCCTGAAGGGGAAGGGACGTTCGGCATCACAGCGACGTCAAGCAGCTTCTGGCCAATAGAAGCGGAGGGGCAGAGATGAGCGGGACGTAAACATCCCTCCCACCTCCTTCCTTCCGCATACCTGGCGGGTGCTGCGGGACGCAGGTAAGCTGTGTTCATCATCCCCGGGGTGTCACATGGAGCGATGTGTGTTACCCCGGGTACGATGAACAACCGGCGCCATTTTAATTAAACAATTTTTTAAAACTGAACGACGAGTACACGACTCACGATTTTTGAGCGATACTGCGTCGCTCGGAGGTGTCACACGAGATGACGTCGTGAACGATGCCGGATGTGTGTCACGAAAACCGTGACCCCGACGATGCATCACGCAATCGGTCGTCTCGTGTAAAGCAGGCATAAGTGTTATACACTGTGATATTGTTGTACCTCTTTAGGGTTATTTGGTATTTGGTAAATTACGATTTTTGCCATAGATTACACTTATAATATATGCAGTAATTTTCTTATGTCAAATATTCACAGTACCGCTGTGCTATAGAGGGTAATTGTGCATGTCTAGGGGTTATTGGAATTTACTGGACATCAATTTATTACATCTAATTATATCTTTTCTTGGGGACTCAGTATTTCATACACTATTGTATTTACTATAGAATCATGTATACTTTATGGGATAGATCGCTGCTGTGTTTTTTAAATGATTTTATTCGTTCACCTGTTTTTTGTATGTTTTGGACAAAATAAAAATGTATACCTTTTTATATTTATTGGTGCTTCTATTGAGGCCTTTTCCTCTTTTCCTCCTTGTAAGCATTTCCTCATAGTTGTAGCACAGAAGTTTTTGGTATTGGGCTATTTTTCTGGCACGCATGCACCCTGCCCCTTAATTATGTAACCAACACAACTGCCGTGATAGAGGTAATGGTGAGGAGGGGCTTCTCTGAGAAATATCCTTAGATCATTTCCTATGAAACGATATACAGTTATATAATTCAGTTTCAAACTGAACTCAATGATGATTATATAACACAAAAAATACACTGAGCGAATACCATGACCTAAAAAAGCTGGAAACGTTTCTTCACTCAATCAAAATGTGTCTGTTTTTGTTGTTCAGTGCTGTAGTAGTGCTTTAAATATAGGCCTCCTGTTATATACTCACCTTCCGTCGTCTTCACCTTTTACAGATACCACTCCTTTCCCGCGGCGCCATCTTGTGACTGATGGAAGTCAGAAGTTATATCACAAACTACCAATGCATCTCTATGAGAGCCAAAACGAGGCCGGAATAAGACTCTCATAGAAATGTATTGGGATAAACCGGCTATAGAAGATGGAGTGGTCGGAAGGCGAGTATAAGACTGGGGGTAGGGGACTTACATTTAAAGCACCACTCCAGAAGTGCAATAAAAAATAATGCCGCGGGTGGGCTTTAGTAGATATTATCAATACAAAAACCGTCCCCAAACATCCCACAGCCTGCCTGCTGCACTATGGGTGCTGTGCCTGCACATTATTCACAGATTCCCATTACTTACCACCATCCTCACCCAGGAATGAGCAAGTAAACCTCAGACCATTAGCTCATAAATGGTCTGATCGCTTCTCAGGTGACCAGCGGGCGCTAATCTAATCAAAGCCAGGATGGGAACATCTTTCTTAAGAATGAAGACGCTGAGTAAGCTCAGAGCCTGGCAATTTTATACCCAATCCCTAGCCATAATGGAGACTTACAAGGGAAGGAGGGGGTCTCTAATTAGCTGCCAGGCCTTGTCATAAACATGCTTTTCTGCAGTTTGCAAGGCGAACAGCTCCTGTGTTGTCAAAACCCAGCAACATGTCCCCAAGGAGAAGATATTTAACTCAGATCAGAAACCGCTCTGCTTTTCAAAGTTTTCCTAGTGGCTGTAAATTTTTTGACATTAAACGTGTTAATGCTGCAGGTCACATACAAATAGGAGAAAGAGGAGAACAGTAATGGGGGTGAGGGCAGGCTTTTTTCTGCTGATTTTTTGCTTTACTAGGCCCTAGTATATTAAATTAATAGGTAGAAGGGTGTAGGTTCAATGATGGATGATTTCCACGCAGAGGTTATGAGGCAGCTCGGTAGGATGTGCAGAAAGTCTCCGAACGGGCGTTTTGTAGTTATCTATTCTTCGCAATTATATAACTTACATAAAAAGCACCCTAAAAATCATCCCAGATTTCTGAATGGCACATCTACCTGATTATGTAATGATACTGTATAATATCTACCCTTCTCCAGTGCTGCTATACTACTAGATTTGTCATTCAGGACTCTTGGAAAGCTAGGTGGTGCTGGCATCCTCCCTATGGATGCTGCCATGGAGAACACATTGGTTGAATGTGTCGTTTTACCTTTCTCAATAATCATAGAGTATCAGTCACTTTTTCTTATATTTTTAGACTTAAAATCAGATAATTTTGGGTATGATATAGTATTGGGTTATGTTGAGGGCATTACCTCATAGTCTGCCATTTTCAGATCTGAAGATTATGGTCCTAAAAACCTGCTGCAAAGAATGTTAGTGAATTAATATAGAGTCCATCATAGTGTAGAGGTGGTCAAGTCCTACGCTGTTTTATACTGTATGTTGTCTACCTGTACTGCGAAAAGTGTTTGATTCTAAACATATTATATGGTGTTGATTGTTATAAATGTGTGTTAACATGTGAATGCTACTAGCATTGTCGGGGCTGATTACTAGCAGATGTCACCTGGTGAGCAGGCTGGTGCAGTGGTCGATTAGATATCAGATAGCACAGGGTTAAGTCAAGGTAGAGGAGGCTGTTTACTAGCAGGCGCCACCTAGCGGGGAGGCTGGTGCTGTGGTCGATTAGATATCAGATAGGACAGGGCTAAGTTGAGGTAGAGGAGGAGTGACAGGTGGCAAGGGAGTTGGCTAGTTGTATGGGCTTTGTAGGCTGCCAGTTCCGGATAAGGTTTGAGTAAGGTAAGACGTTTCCATGGTGTGAGGGCCAGTGAGGGAAACTTGAGGTAAGCTCAAGAGGTCCGGAGCCTATGGCTCACTCCGGTGGGCTTAGAGAGTGATGCAACTAGAGAAACCGTTTTGGCCCAGAAGCGGACAAAGATGTAGGAATGAGGAAAGAGTGGAGACACAGCCCCGGCAGCTTGAGGACGAGTTTCAAGATAATAGGGAACAGGTTGAGTAAGTGTAGTGCACCTGAGCCAGTAAGGGCACTACTAGGAACTGCATCCTCACCCCACCTGACGTCACACCCATACAGTCTCCTTGGCGAAGGAGCGCAGTGTCCACACGACCCGGCATCCGTGCCTTCCTTCAATAGTATATGAGGTGGTGGGACAATTTCTACTGATCATGAGCTATGTTTCAATGTGCCCTTATAGCTTTAAGGCTGGGGCTAGATGGTGATTTTCGGCCAGGATACTGGTCGCTCAGCCAAAGATTAGCTTGTTATGCTGCTACATGTTAACATATTGCAGGTGAATAGACTCTCTCTCTCTCTCGTCCTGGATCCGACTCTCCATTCATTTACATAGCAGCGGATTCCGGATCAGATCCGGACTGCGTCGGCAACCCGATCCGAATCCGTCGGACCCGGATTATAGCCGATCTGCTCAACTCTAGTTTTGAATTCTTTCAGCTTGCCTGTTGTGGCCTTGTGTATAGCAATGGGACTCCATTCACCTGTGTTATCCTGCCAAATAGCAGCAGCATAGTGAGATATTTCACTGCACAACCTGCTTTACTTCCAAAATTGTTGGGTAGGCCTAGTCTATAAGCATACTGTGGGCAAATCTTATCTATATATATAATTGCCTTATTCTGTCTGTCTGTCTGTCTTGCTCCGAAATTGTGTCACCGTGACAGTGTCACCGTGACAGTGTCGTTAGAGTGACAACTGTCGGATTGGCCGCTGGGCTCGGCCTGGCCCCGCCCCCCACGGATTGGCCGCTTGCCTCGGCCTGGCCCCGCCAGCCGCATGGATTAGCCGCTCGCCCCGGCCCTCCGCACGCATCACCCGCTCCAGCGTACACCGGCTCTCGGTACACATGTGCAGGGAGCCGGCATACGCTGACGCCTCGCCCGCTCAGCCCCGCTCCAGCGTACACCGGCTCCCAGTACACATGTGCAGGGAGCCGGCATACGCTGACGCCTCGCCCGCTCAGCCCCGCTCCAGCGTACACCGTCTCCCGGTACACATGTGCAGGGAGCCGGCATACGCTGACGCCTCGCCCGCTCTCCCCCGCTACACGTTGGCACACTCGGCCCCGCCCCCGGCGGACATAACCTTGCGATGCTGGGATCGTGACGGAGCCGATGTATGCTGGTAACCATGATACACATCGCGTAACTATAGGAAGCGCTTCCCTTAGTTACCCGATGTGTATCATGGTTACCAGCGTACACCGGCTCCCGGTACACATGTGCAGGGAGCTGGCATACGCTGACGCCTCGCCCGCTCAGCCCCGCCCCCGGCACACGTTGCTACGCTCGGACCCGCCCCCGGCGGCCCCAGCATGGGGGATGGAGCACGATGGGGGGTGTGCAGCATGGAGGATGGAGCACAATGGGGGGTGCGCAGCATGGGAGATGTAGCACGATGGGGGGTGCGCAGCATGGGGGATGGAGCACGATGGGGGGTGTGCAGCATGGAGGATGGAGCACGATGGGGGGTGTGCAGCATGGAGGATGGAGCACGATGGGGGGTGCGCAGCATGGGGGCTGGAGCACAATGAGGGGTGCGCAGCATGGAAGATGGAGCACGATGGGGGGTGCGCAGCATGTCAGATGGAGCACGATGGGGGGTGTGCAGCATGGGAGATGGAGCACGATGGGGAGTGTGCAGCATGGGAGATGGAGCACGATGGGGGGTGCGCAGCATGGGGGATGGAGCACGATGGGGGGTGCGCAGCATGGAGGATGGAGCACAATGGGGGGGTGCAGCATGGAGGATGGAGCACAATGGGGGGTGTGCAGCATGGGGGATGGAGCACGATGGATGGTGCGCAGCATGGGGGATGGAGCACGATGGGGGTGCGCAGCATGTCGGATGGAGCACGATGGGGGGTGCGCAGCATGGGGGATGGAGCACGATATGGGGTGCGCAGCATGGGGTTGGAGTACAATAGGGGGTGCGCAGCATGGGGGATGAAACACGATGGGGGGTGCGCAGCATGGGGGATGAAGCACGATGGGGGTGCGCAGCATGGGGGATGGAGCACGATGGGGGGTGCGCAGCATGGGGGATGGAACACGATAGGAGGTGCTCAGCATGGGGGATGGAGCACGAAGAGGGGTGCGCAGCATGGGGGATGGAGCACGATGGGGATGCGCAGCATGGGGGAAGGAGCACGATGGGGGTGCACACCTCCCCCCAAAACACACACACACCGCCACATGCGCACCGCACAACACACACACTGGGAACCACAAACACCGCCCTACACAGACACCCTCACACACACAGACAACGCCGCACACACACAACACCCAACACACAAACATCGCGGCATACATAAATATACGCACATACCGCGCAACACACACACTGCACAAAACATACCTCCCCCCAAAACACACACACGCACTCCACACCTACACAAACCGCGCAACACACACAGCACCACACACACAGAACGCTGCAGACACACAGTGCTCCACAAACAATGCAACACACATACAACACCGCTCTCACACACCCCCACACCCAGACAACACCCAGAACATTTACAGTGCCCTACACAAACACTTGGTAACTACACACAACAACATCTATATATATATATATATATATATATATATATATATAACAAAAATCATACATTAACTACACAATACGTAAATTCTAGAATACCCGATGCGTTAGAATCGGGCTACCTTCTAGTATACCATATTTGTACACTTTATACACATATGTGGTGGTCTTGAATCCATGCCACTTCTTACAGTAAGCTGCACTAGACATAACACATTGAAAAACTTTCCGGAAAAGTCTTGCCCAAATGGTTTTCCTAGAATTTATATTGATCACTGATCCAAGAAATACATAGGTGTCTGATTGATGGGGATCCCCAGTATCAATGGAGCACCATATGTACATGGGTGCTGCCACTCTATCAACAGACTATTGGTCTGATGACAATAGCTGAGTACAGGAATTTACACAACCCTGTGATTAGAAGTAACTCCAGAAGAAGCGTGTATTTACGAGACACAACATTTGCTCGTTCACTTTGTGTCTCTGTCCACCATCCAGTCATCGAATAAAACTGCTTTCTTATTGAAATTCCAGTGATGAGTGCCGCTTTCTATGTTTTCATGTCACAGCGATTTACTCTAGATAAGTCGAGTCTCGTGGCACATCAGACGCTGATCAGACCACAGACCCTGACACTCCTGACTATACTTTCTCTGGTGCTTCTGAGTTGTACAGGCAGGCTCTGACGTCAACCAGATGTGTGCTCATTAATGATTGGTCTAGCAGGAGTTAATTTCTGCTAGTCCGCTGCTTACCTTTTTGATCACATGTTGCGAGACACCTACCACAGGTACTCCCTGCCTTTTTAAGTCCTTGTGCTGTTGTTTACCAGTGTGGTGATTTACTGCATGTTGCTTGGTGTGCAGTGGAATTCCTCCTGTCCTTTGGTTACTTCCTCCCTTAGTTTTCCTCCTTATCACTTGTTGTCTGATTACTCTGTGTGAACGTGCTGTGATAGAGTTTTGGCTTCCCCTGTTTGTCTATCACTGTTGGTGCTTATGACGCGCCCACGGGGTCCCTGGGGTTTTTGGTTAAGCGTCACCGAGCCAGTTTGGGGATGTTACAGCGGCCTGGCCCGTGACCCCGTCGGTGTCAATAAAGATGGAGGGATTATTTACAGGGGAGTAGGATGAAGTTTGTCTTCGTGACGCCGTCTGTGGTGTGCAGCCATGATGGGAGCCGCCGCTGCGAGATGTCTTTTTATCTCTCTGGGGCGGATGGTAACGCAGCTCAGATGGTCCAGCTCTCCACAGCTCAGGCCCCAGGGAGGATGTTGGGAGTAGTAGTCCACTCCAATAAGGGGAGCGAGGGGCGCGAGAAGGATTAGACGACACAGTGGTTGTGTGGCGCCCCTGAGTGTATCAAGGTGCCACAGGGTACTGCAATCCTACCCAGGGTGCAGGACCTACCCCCCATGGTTCCAGGTTCTTAAGACTGGTGGGAGGGAGGAAGCAGAGAGTTTAGTGAGTGAGGAGTGAGGAGTTGGAGAGTAGTAGCTCCCGGGGAGCTAAACCAAGACAGTGGTCCGGGACCAGAGGAGTTGGGGACCGGTGGCAGTGACATTGGAAGGGTGCGACGGACATAGTCTAGGAGGACTGTTGGCATCAGAAACCCAAAAGAACTGACCGGTACCAAGTACGACGGGGTACAGGACCCTAGATCAGGAGCAGGTTCATCTGTTCTGATAATTAACCTGGGAGGGAGAGTCTCTTTATGAACTTCCCTAAGAGCTCAGAGATTGAAGCGACAGCACACCGCGGGGGATAGGGCTTTCCAGTAATGCAGCCCACTAAAATCTTAAGTGCCAGCCATCAAGAGCACAGCTACACTAAAAACATTGTGAGCGGGGCCACAACAGCTTCAAGCCAAGGGGCCACACAGAGAATCAACTTGTGCACGGAGGCGGCTCTGGATTACCCAGTGACACCGGTGGGAGCGGACACCTGGACAGTCACCCCAATAGAGACTGTGATGTACAGAGTCTTTGGTTTATCTTCAGTGTGAGTTTCTGCTTTATAATCCTCATCCTGCACCATGACTACCTGCAACGAGTAATCTGGTTCCCCTGCATCCTGCGCTCTCAAGCATCTCACCAAAAACCCTAGAGGCCGGGGCCTTTACTACCTGTGGAGGGACTGATACCTTGCTGCCCCGGTACTCCTTCCAGCAGCGGCGGTACTCCCATTACCACAACCCGCAAGTGGCATCACGAACTTGTAAATAATCCCCTTTCAAGGATCGAAGCAAGTGCCGAGCCCGGGTCCGGACCCCTCAAGCCACAACCACCCCGGATCCGAGCACCCCGGTCTGCGCCGGGGCGGCACAGTTGCAGTTTAGGTTGTTTACTCACTGAGATACTCCTGCCGTTGGACTGCCGGACTCCGCTGTGATGGGCTCCAGCCAATCCCAGATAGTTTGGAGGCCAGGAGCAGTGTTTCGTTCAGAGTCCTTCCTCCCTCGAGTCCTTGGGGTTTATTCAGTTACCCTGTTCCATATAGCAGACAGCGCAAGTCCGTAGATGGAGCCGCCCTATGGTCACGACTCCTGGCTCTATGTGCTGTTTTGCCCTGGGCGCTGTGTGTGGGCAAGAAGACTTGAAATCCTCTGCCCAGCGGATTCTGCTGGCGGGACTTGCAGTGCCCACCAGCCTAGCGCTCTGCACCCTCAGGTGTGCACCGGTCCTGAGAGAGCTATCAGCTGTCCCCTCAGCGACCGTGTCCTCCTGCGTGTCACTTGGTTCCCCGGTGGTCTCTCAACTGATTGTGTGTGTGTGTCGCCTTGCTCCCCAGAATAGTCGCTCCACCCCTCGGCATTCCTGAGCTAGTGGGTGGGAGGCCCCAGACGATATGGTGACTATCCTAAATGACCCTACCCTAACCCAGTCCCAGTGAGTGGGCAACTACATATGTGTGTTGGCAAATTGTGGTGGTTTACCGGCTATGACCTCCTCCGTATTCGAGATGAATACTGTACTGGTGAGGTGCAGTACCCTGTGGCGATTGAAGCCTCAGGGGCGCCACACTTACACGCTCCTGTCCAAGCCCCCTTCTGTTATGACCCAGAAACATGGAAGACCACCATAAATCATTGGTAAAAGGTGACAAGAGCATTGGCAACTAATCTGGCTGCCATCCCCTTACTAACCATCAACACTAGAAGTAGCCAAGGGGTGAACTAACATCCTGTGCACCGCGAACCCAGCCGGAGAACTAGCTATCCGAAAGGAAGGAAAGATGAATAACTCTCTGCCTCAGAAAATACATAGAGAATAGCAAGCCCCCCACATTCAAAGACTGCGGTGATATAGGAAAACACAATACACAGATAGATGATAGGATTAGCAAAGGTGAGGCCCCCACTAACTAAATAGGACAGGATAGGAAAGGGACTGATGGTGGCCAGAGAAAAACCCTACAAAAATCCAAAAACCTGATAGTACAAAAAGCCCTCAGATCGCTGGATCTGAACTCCGTCCTATACCAGGCACTCTTGTCATACCAATGAACAGAAAGCAGGAAGAATTACAAATTCAAGAAGCAACAAACACATGGACTAATAGGAGCAATACTCCAAACATAGCTGCAGGGAGTTTCCCAGCTAAGCAACAGCGAGGGAAGATCCCTGCATGCAAATAAACTGAAAACAACCACAGTAAATGACAAATTCAGATAAGAGTAAAAGAACCAAACAACAAATAAAGAGCCAAGCACTTATCTGGGGTAGATGTGGTCTGGAGCAGGAAGAAGCAGGCTGGTGAACAAAGAACAACTGACATCCGGCATAGCCTGCTATCAGACCAGGGATTAAATAGGCAGAGAGTTAGCAATGGAAACGCCCATTGCTCAACACACCTGGTCTCTGTCCAAACCATTCCTGGCCACAAGAGAGAGCCTCACAGCGGCAAAAGCACAACTGACATTCACAACACCCTAACCTGGGGTAGGGAGGGAGGGGGTACTAGATCATGGCTGGTAAAGAGCAGGAGTAGGATGGTAACCCAGACATCATCACCATCAGACGTATCTCTGGGATCAGGGACAAATAGGGCCCCCTTGCCTGAGGGAAGTTTAGAATCCCTGGTCCCCTATGATATTTCTCAACTCTAGTCTACAATTATCAAGTTGGATCACTTTAAACTGAGCACTACATGATCTGTGCAGGTGAATAGATAGGGTTAAAAGCTGCATCACCATGCACATTTTGTCTTCAATAATCTGTTTTTAGCACTACATCATCTAATCATATACTTTGAATACTGTGATTCATTGGATCTTTTCCTTGAATTCTGGTGTTAAGTGTCAGTATTTTTATTGAATACTATTGTTCCCATTTGTGGCTCCCCTGACCTGGTCAGGCGCCACTGAGTACTGCACCTATGCTGGGTGAGTGCAAACAGGTAATCCAAAAGGCTGGAATAGGGTGTGTACGCACAGACACATAGTGATCAGGTCTCGCACACACTAGAGGGGGCGTACCTCTACATCTCAGCTAGGCGTGCTGGGGAGAGGCTGGAAGCTAAGGTGGAGTGGCAGTCAGAAAAGGAGTAGGAGAGGAGCAAGCCAGTCTGAAGTGGAGAGCGCTGGGGAGAAGGAGCGAGCAGGCGCAGGGATCCGCTAGTCAGACGCTGCCCGTGAAGTAGCCATTAGCGGGGGAGACAGTTGCCACACAGTCAGCCTGAAAGACACCTGAAGAGAGAGGACAGGCAGTTGAGTACAGGGACTTCTGGTAACCAGGCACAAACGGGGAACAGGTCCTTAGAGCCAGACATCCATTTAGTGGTCTGTTAAACCTGCCGGTGGGGTGGACAACAAGCCCCACACCACCCAAAACACAGAGTCTGAGCATCAGCAGCAACGAGGGGGCCCATAAGGAGGATCGAGCCTGGAGTCATCTTCCTTGGTCCACGCTGCCAGCAAACGGGCCAGAAAGGGGAGAAAAGGCAGTTGCGACTTCCCTGGATGAATCCCACGGTACTTTAAGTCAGGGATTGTCCGAAACAAGAAGTGCCAGGAAGGCGAGTTAGCGGTTACCCTTATACCAGCCTGCAGGATACCTGGTTCTCGCTTGGTGTATCTCAGCATCACCCAGGTACCACTTGAAGCATTTGAAAGTGAGTAAAAACCAGTTGCAAGACACTTTGGACTGAGACTGACGTATTCTGCGACCTGTTGTTCTACACGCATACACCCGAGCCCCTGGGGCCAGCCTCACTCTCGGGAGGCTACACCACCCGACTGCAGAATCCATCAGCCCCAGACACTCGTTAAAGCTGCAGTGGCGGTCACCCAGAACACTGACCGCAAACCGAGAGTGGCATCACGATCCAGCTGTAAATAACCTGACATACCTGTTGCCAGCGGTAATCAAGTGGAGCCCCTGTGGCGTCCCAGAAGGTGGAATGACGTCCCTGAGGCGACCGCTACAGGTGGGTGACACACATTCACCGGAGTTTTTAATTTAAACAAGAATAACTCATTCATTTGGGGATGTTTCACTGATTTTGCAAGTTGTTTTCTTCTGTGCACTTCTATTTCAAATGTATCCCCTCCTCAGGTAATAATGGTGAAAATCTTCCCTTCAACCACCTGGGCGTATACCACACAACATCTTTGTGGGTGTGACCTTGATTCTATTGACCCGCATTAGAGAAGATGTCCACAATATAGGCCCAACTGGTTGAAGGGTAGATTTATACCATTTCTACAGTGTCTGGGGTCAGGGGAGAGGCATAACTCTAAAATGGAGGGACACAGATCAAGAAGAAAAGCCTTTTCAGAATCAGAGGATCAGCAGTCCATATTCTCATTTATCAAAAAGAATGGTCAGGTTGTTCTTTGGCTATAAATATCTACTTTACTAGCTTTTACATTCATAATTAAAGAAGAAAAAAGTAAGGTCTGATTTATCAAAGCAATTTCACTTGAATTCTGGCATAAATTGCACAACTCGTAGTTACACAAAAATATTTCAATTTTTGTCATTCTTATTCCAGTTTCTCCCAACTCCATCAAAATGGGTGCAACAGGGTGTGATCCCACAGGTCATCTAATTCATTATGAGCTGTGGAGTAAAAAATCTCACTCCAGTCAGGGACTTGAGTAAGATTTCTGGCTCAACTTACAGAAGGGTGCGCCTCTTAGCCTAGTTTCACACATCCGGCTTTTCGCCGGTTTGCCGGATTCGGCACACGCCAGTACAGTGTATACAGTACAATGGCAGCGCCGCAACTTCCGGGTCACATGCTCCAGTCACATGACAGCATGTGACCGGAGCTTGTCGCGCTGCCACTGTACTGTATACACTGTACTGGCGTGCGCCGAATCCGGCAAACTGGCGAAAAGCCGGATGTGTGAAACTAGCCTTAATGAATCGGCTTGACTCCTACACTTCTTCTCATCAAAATCAATAAGAAAATCAGCAGTCTTGATGAATCAGGGCTTATGGGGTCATTCAGATGTCTGTTTTTTGCAGATAGAACATATACCAATCATAGTGTATGGTATATATAGGTGAAAAGGAAACGGGTTTATCGCCGCGTTAAAAACCACAGATGCTGTATATTAAAAGATTTCCTTTTTATTTTCACAGTTCTACGCATTTCAGAGACATCTCTGTCTCCTTCCTCAGGAAAAAAAAAATTCTTCTTCCTGAGGAAGGAGACGGAGATGTCTCTGAAACGCGTAGAACTGTGAAAATAAAAAGGAAATCTTTTAGTATACAGCATCTGTGGGTTTTAGCGCGGCGAAAAACCTGTTTCCTTTTCACCTATATATACTATATGTCTCTTCGGGGCCGCTGCTAAACCACTAGACACTCACAAGCTTGAGAAAGGGGTTGTGACTGGCGCAACCTCACCAGGTGAGTGTAACCCTCTTTACCTTTTCTACCCTCATACCGGATAAGACCCTATTTGCGCTTTCTTTCCCTCCTACAGTCAATCATGAATCATAGTGTATGGACACACTCACATCCTAATTTTTTTTGCAAACTGTCCATACAAGTGAATAGATCCATAGGAAAAACAGTCAGTCATCTATGTGCTGTTCGTTTTTTAATTTATAGTGGGTAGGAGAAGCCAAGATTATTATTTTTTTGCATATAAGAAAAACAGATGCCACACTGATCTTAAAAATGGACACACGGACCAAAAATAGATGAATCTGATCCAGTACACTGATGTTAAACAGTCAATTTTTTTTCACATATGCAGAAAAAACGACCATTGTCTGAATGAGACCTAATGCATTCATAAAATTGTTTTTTTATGCAAATTTTAGAGCAGATCCAAATGCGCTTTAATTAAAAGGAATATGTCACCAGGTTTTTGCCACCTGATCTGAGAGCCGCATATTGTAGAGTCAGAGACCCTGATTCCAGTGATGCATCATATAGTTGGAAGTTTGCTGTAGTTTTGATAAAATCACAATATTATCAGCAGAAGAATATCACTAGAGGACTAGAAAACCTGCTGCCATTTAGTCCTCCGTACATATACATGAGCTCTCTATAACGCCATCTACATCACTGATTTGTAGTTTTCTGTTTATGCACTGTGTACACAAAAAGTCATGATGTGACTGTAGGAAAGTAAGGGAAAGGGGCTTCTATGCTGTCTCTCACACTAGGAGTCCCTAGGATATCCCTAACCTCAGGGTTACCCCTAATGGTGAAGATGTCTGAGTCCCATGCCTGGTTAAGCTCCTGACCAGAACTGATCTAATTCCACCCCCCTCCCACTAAGGAAGAAAGGACAGGAGACATGAAAACACAGATAAAGAAAAACAGGAGATAACCAAAACTTTGACACACTGCAAACACATGGAAACCAACGAGAGGCTCAGGAGAAAAGCAAGTGCAGGAAGGTAGAGACAAAATGACAACAAGGGTTAACTCCACAACGGCACACAGCAGCAAGTACTACAACCACCACTTACAATTCACATCACCTCACCAGACCAGCTAAGATCAGCTATAACTGGCACTAATGGCAGAATCCATCCAGCATATATAGGAGGGAAGGAGATGTGATTGGCTCCCCCACAACATGTGATCAAAGATGACTCACAAGCAGACCAGTGTAGATTAACTCTTGCCAGGCTGCCTACGAACTACAAATCTGTTGGTCAATGCCCGAGTCACCCTGCTCTGATTACAGACCTCAGATATCTTATAAGGCCTAAGCCACACAGCATGAAAATCGGTGCAAGTGGAATGCCATAAATAATCGCAATCCACTAGGACCAATATTAGCCTATGTGACAGCACCCATGAGCTATTATTTTCTCAACCCTAATCGGACCGAGAAAACAATCGCAGCATGCTGTGATTGTAATACGATCATTGTTTCTCTCTCACCCATTCAAGTCTATGAGGCGAGAGAAAAATCGCACTGCACTCACGGTACACCGGTGTACTGCGAGTGCAGTGCGAGAATTGCAATAGCCGGCTACGGAGGAGAGAGGGAGATAAATCCCTCCCCTCCCCTCCTCAGTGCTGGCCCGGCCCCCGCAGCTGAGGTCCGCTCGCACGATCGGACCTCAGTCACAGGGACACTCGCATGACACTTGGCTCTGCTGTGCTGCCAGCATGAGCCGAGTGTCATGTGAGGGGATCGCAGTAATCCCCATGTGGCCCCAGCCTAAAGTGAAGTGTCAGAATCTGTAGTCTGGAAAGATCTCGACAGCATCATGACAGTTGGCGATGTTTGTAAAAACCTCCATGTGACAGGAGAGCTCTGGATTCAGATTTACTGTGGATAAAACAGTGATTTTACCAAACCTATGGAAGCAGCCCAGTAAGAGACACATCACTAGAATCAGGGTCTCTACCCCTACATCATGCTGGTCTCAGCTGGGGTACCAAAAACCTGGTGACAAATTCCATTTAAGATTTTTTTTGTCTTAATGGAAAAAACATGCTTGTAGAAATGTTATTTTTTTCCACATAGAAAAAGAATCAACTTATTCATTCTTGACGAGTTTACTTTGCACTGACGAGGGGCAATCACCTCGAAACACCGTGTCTGCAAATTGGGATTCTGATCTGGCAATAAATCCTAGGTCATATGAAAAGGCTTGTTTAAGGGCCACTTTTGTCTTTTAGGATTGCTACTTCCAATAGGTGGCACTAGAGTTTGTCTCCTTTCCTGGAGAGACAATTTAAAATTCATTGAAACAGAAAAAAATCTATATAAAAATGTATCAAAAAACATTTCTCAAAATGATGAAGTGACAAAAAAAAATACTTTTTTAAAGATTTTTTTATGTAGGTTTTTTTCATGTAGATTTGTCAGACATACATAACATAATGTTATGTAGATCATGGAAATCTCATCACATCCAGCTGAAAAGTGGGGTTGCTGCATCAAACCTAATGGAAGATATAAGTATAGGACTCCAGCTCTGATTTAAGTAGCCGTCAAATACAAAAGTCCCCATTGTTTCAGGATGTTAAGGATCGGAGAATGCAGTGGTTTGTAAATTCACTAGATGTACAAGGTGATTACCATTTCAGTAGTCGCTCAGCATTAGTCAGTGGAGAACATCACCTCACAGGCATATTGTAAGTTCATTCTTCTGGTGACCTCTGGTATATCGGACCCTTGGGACGATTTCCAATTAGCTGCTATCGTACAGTGGGCAGTTATATAGAAATGACAAACCGTCAGCTGAGGATAGATTTGCAAGTCCAATGTTTAATAGAGGGATGCGGGTTATCGAAAAACTCATTATAGATGATCACATAAAATCAAGGAAAGCTTATTCCACCAAACCCAATATTGGAATATCGTACGGTGGGGAAGGTGGTGTGTGTCCTCCTAGGTCAGGTATAGCGTTCCAAAAACTAAAATATAGAAATTAACCTGATTCTAAAGAAATACTAATTATATTATAAATGATGATGAAGTTCTACTTTATATGACACAGTAAAATATGTCTACGTGGACTCTGAGCTAGGCCCGAAACCTCTCCTGTGATTGTCTGCTACACATGAACCCAATTGACTCTCCAAAAACAAAGAAATAATCGTTGACACCTCAGAGATTGGAAGTGGACAGATAAACTCATTGTCAAACTAGTGATTTACTACCATAGAAAACAAAGTAACAAGGGAGTAGAGACCGGGGAGCGTAGTCTTCTGATTAGTTGGAGCACGTCTTGACTTTTGCTGATCCTATTGTGCCACACATAAGTCTTCATCCCCTGTGGTACTTGCACTGATTCTTCTCATTATCATCCAGTCTTTGCTGCCACATTGCGCCGTGCTGAGATTATGATGATAGGGCATGTTTCAGACCATACAACAATACGCAGAGTTTATATCAATATAATGGAGGTTTTCTTATAGTTAATAGGACATATTTCCATAAACAATGCTGTCTGGAAGACCATCTATAAATCATATGTCTTCATCTCAATAGCAGACTATCAATCTTTGGGGAAAGTCATCCACATCCCCCTTTCCTTACTGTAATTCATTAGTAGGATATACACTAATAAATAAGCATCCATATTTGACCACTAGGGGTCATGTGTATTTTAGGTTTCGATTATGTTCATGTAATTAGTATAGTAATTTATTATTATGCCTTGTTATATAGTGCCCTCATATTCTGCAGCGTTTCACAGACAGTCGTAACTGTCCTCACGGGGGTTTATAATCTAAGTTCCCCATCGGTATATCTTTGTAATATAGAGATAATTCAACATTTTTGTGTATACTGTACCAATGGAAAATTGTATTTCTTGTTTTAGTGCTTTTTGGTTATTTGTGACTACTTTCTTAATATAGTCGCTATAAAAATCTATGCCCCTGTTAAAATTCCAATTTTTGTCAAGAAATTAAAAAAAATAACAAGAAGAATAATTTCAGAACTTATTCCACCGTTAAAGAGGTGGTTCACTACTCTGCAGTGGTGACCACATCCCTGTAAAATGGATAGGGAAGACTTTTTCTAAATACCTTGTTCAACCAATTCTGCCTGTGAGGGGCGCTACTGCGGTTCGCTCATCCCCATGAAATGACCCCCATGGCTACATGACCTCTGGGATCCACTGATGTCAGGTCAACTTCCAGTTGACCTGACATCACCACGGCCGTCCCCAGTTTTCTTGAGTGACTGGGCTGTGGGCACAGTTTCATTGGTCATCACAGCCAAGCATCGCTCCTGCTTGTGGCGCTCTGCAGTGAAGGAGAGAGTGCGTGACATGCTGCACTGTGACGCTGGGCTGTGATCAGCGGTGAAATACCACCCACAGCCCAGTCACTCAGGAAGACTTGGGCCGGCCGCAGTGATGTCGGGTCAACTGGAAGTTGATGTGACATCACCAGATCCCAGAGGTCACGGAGCCCGGGGGTCACTTCATTATGTTAGCAGTCTGCAATAGTGCCGCTTACAGGCAGAATTGGCTGATCAAGATATTTAGAAAAAGCCTTCCCTATCAGTTTTAGAGAGATGTGGCCACTATTGCAGAGTAATGAACCACCTCTTTAATGTCACGCATAATACTTTGAATGTATGACAACATTTAGGCATTAGCCTTTTTGTGAAGTAACCAGCGTGGCACATCTAGAATCTTTGCCCTTTCTTCCTTGCAGTAACGCTCCATATGTCACATTGTGAGGGCATCTGATGTGTACAGCGCCCTCTTCAGGTCAACTCACAGATTTCTAATTGGATGTAGGTCTGGGCTCTGGCTGGGACATTCCAAAACTTTAATCTTCTTCTGGCGCAGCCATTCCTTTGTTGATTTGGAGGTATCCTTAGGGTTGTTGTGCTGAAAGGTGAAAATCTTCATCTCCAGCATTTTAGCAGTTTCCTGAAGGTTTTGAGCAAAACTGACATATTTGGAACTTTTCATAATTCCCTGCACCTCAGCTAAAGCCCCAGTTTAGGCTGCTGAAAAATAGCCCTAAAGCATTATGCTACCAGCACCATACCTGGGTATGGGTCATCAAGGGCCTGCCATAGAACTCGAGAGATATATCTACTTCACCCTCAGTCACATTTCTATCTGCTCCTATCATGCATATACCCATATCACAAGGCCTAACTAAAAATTACTACAAAATTAGACCCAGCCATTTAGCCGTTATAGCTCCAAAGATTTCTATAGGGCTGCTAATATACTGCTACTACATACTATATGCTAATATATATATATATATATATATATATATATATATATATATATATATATATATGCTACTATACTGCTGTGTGCTCCTACATTTATATAGAGGCATATCACACTGATATAATAATGACATGCACCTTCAAATCCCCTATCACTTATATACTGTATAGTCCATGGGTCCCCAATTCCAGTCCTCAAGGGCTGCCAACAGTGCATGTTTTCAGGATTTCCTTAGTATTGCACATGTGATAATTTAATCACCTGCACAGTTGATGATTCCAACACCCATGCAATGCTAAGGAAATCCTGAAAACATGCACTGTTGGCGGCCCTCGAGGACTGGAGTTGGGGAACCCTGGTATAGTCTAATAGCCACATGTATATCTGGCTGGACATAGATTGTGTGCTACTGAGCAGTAGATGCTGTGTGCCATCAGACACAGAATCGTTTGTAAGGTCATTAGGCACCATGTGCGAGGCAACTGAGACATTTAGGAGCCATTGAAAAGTGAATGACAACTACAATCGAGCAAGGACATTTGTGATGTCCTTGTCTGGTCTTTTGTGGCAGCCTGATTAGGGCACTTCCTCACTTCTGTGGCTACATCCTCGCCCTGGCGTTTTGGACACTTCTGGCACTTACTAGACGCCATGATGTTGAATGAGTCATAGTCACATTTTGTTATGACATGCGTTGTGCTGCAAAGTCAAAAGTTGCTGGGCCTTGTAAGTGCAAGAGGTCCCCAGGATGCCGAGCAGAAGATGTCAGGCACAGAAGTGAAGACTGCCCTAGTTGGGCTGCCAAGAAGAACCAAACTCGATTTTGAAACAAGGCAATTCAAATCGTTTAGCTCAACTCTAATTAAAGCCCTTCAGAAATGTTGTGTTATTTTTTTTTTTTACAAAATTCAGAATAGTCACAAAAGACTACATATGAAATATGGTAAATCTTGAAATAGAAGCACAATTTCTTACTTGTAATGAAGGTTAAATTGTTGTTTGGCGTGTAATTCACCTTTAATAATTATCTGCTTATGTTGGTTGCCTTATTGGAAGTAGTTGGTGCCAGACACAGCTTTGTTGGGCAGGATAATGGTACTTCTTTTTCAGATTACACTGATTTATTTCCCTGTCAGCTTTGCTGGGGGTCTGTTCCCTGAAATGTAGACAAGCAGGAGTAATTGTACACCGTCACTACAAGTGAAGGCTCTGCTCAAGGAGCGAGCCCCAGCTGGCTGTCAAATCCCGGAGAGCAGCTACGTTGTGGCATATCACTTTTAAAATACATTTTAATTATCTTCTTTAGGTTTTGTTAACAAGCTTAATATGCAAATAGGAGCTGTAGATGGCTGTTTGAACAGTCACTCATCAGCCACTGGAACAGAGAGGCTGTAGTGGTCCCCTGCCCATCATGACAGAGTTGGGGTGGGAATTTAATGAGAAAAGGGGGAAGAAAGACAGTTAAGGGTTAATATAGAGGAGTTGACAATGGGGTGAAGTACGATGGGGCGGAGAAAATTTATAGGGTGTGTGCCATTGAGAGGGGGCAGCCATTTTAGGCAGCATTCAGCAAACAATCCCTTTTCACCTTTCAGGGATGTTGGCTGCAGAAAACAAGGCCTTCAGCATACCTGAGCTTAGCAGAAACTCGTTTGGTGCCTCATTAGGAGCCTCTACAGGACAGGTCACAGCTTGGACTACAGCCTTCTGTTGTTCCTGTCCTGAGAGGAATCCACTTGCACAATAAAGCACACAGCAGGGGGAGGAGTAAACTTTCCCTGTGTCAGTTGTGACACAAAAGATGTCGGGACCTGGAGCGGCGGGTCCTCAGGGCATGCAAGAACCAACCTGGTGAGGCACAGAGAGAGAAGGAAGGTGCAACTTTGGGGTTCACAGTGTGAGACACCCCAGCTGTTGGAAATGAGTGGGCAGCAGTCAGCTGGCCCCACCCCCAAAGCTAGATAATGGCTGCAGCCCTAGGGAGCACATTTAGGTTATGACACACCCACGGAGCCAAGGGTTGTACTCATCACCGGGCCGGCGGTGGTGGTTTGGGATGTCACAGCGGCCTTGCCCGGCTTCGTGGCTCCGAGGTGTCAATAAAAGATGGGGGATGGGGATATTGGGAGTAGTTGTCTTTCGTGACGCCACCTGTGGTATGCGGTTATGACTTGCCGCTGCTGCGGGATGTCGCTCACTTCTGGGGCTGATGGCATGACACAGGTAGAGCTTGCCCCAGGGAGGATGATGAGGGTGGTAGTCTATAGCGCCAAAGCACAGGGGCGCCGGCAATGGAAGGGACAACATAGGGTCTGTGGTTCAAGTTCTTTACTCACTGTCAGATTATCACCCTTGGAGTGCCAGTTTTCACCAAGATGGGCTCCAGCC
The DNA here is from genome assembly GCF_048569485.1 of Anomaloglossus baeobatrachus. NCBI lineage: Eukaryota > Metazoa > Chordata > Amphibia > Anura > Aromobatidae > Anomaloglossus > Anomaloglossus baeobatrachus. The sequence goes on along the minus strand of NC_134357.1, from coordinate 341,215,851 downwards.
AATCCCAGATAATTCTGAAGCCAGTGCCGGTGTTATGGGTGGTGGGCTCTTCCTCCTTGCCCGGTTTGTAATGGGTCCCCGTGGCCTGTAGCTACACAGGGTCCCTTCTCTGTAGTTTTAAGTCCCGACCCATCTAGCAGGCAGTGCGAGTCTTTTTATGGGTCTGGATCGTGGTCTCAACTCCGACTCTATGTGCTGCTGTGCCCCTGGCACTTGATGTGGGTGAAGGAAACTTGAAATCTCCTCACCTGGCAGAATTATTAAAAGGACTTGAAGTTGCCCAATCTAGGGCTCTGCACCCTATCTGTGCTGGTCATGGGGGAACTGACTCTGTATCCCCTCAGCAACTGTGTTCTCCAGTGTCCCACCAGATCCACCAGTGTTGCTGGTTTTCTGTGTGGAACTGCACTCTTTACAGCCTGTCTCTGTTGCAGGCCGTCTCCTCACCCTCTCTCCACCTGACTCCCCTCTTCTTCCTTTTTTCCCCCGGACATCACCCCTCCCCCCCCGGGTCCCTAGACTAGTGAGTGGGAAGGCCCTTACCATTAGGCGGCCATCCATGTGACCCGACCCTAGCTTGGTCCCCAGTTGAAAAAAAGTTTATTAGGCTGGATCGAGCACCGGATATATTGGTGCTACATATAGAGGGTAATGATTTAAGTAGCAGGTCATGTGAATTGATAAAAAGATATTACATTTGATTTTTTGTGGTTATGGGCAATGTTTCTCAGGGTAATCGCAGTTTGGTTAGATATCATTCTGAAGAAAGTGTGGAGCGGAGCTTGGTCTTTGGAGGGAATGAACAGAGCCAGAATAAAAGTTAACAGAGCCGTGGCTCGGTTTGTGGTTAGTAATGGAGTGGAGGCAGTGCATCATGTGTATCTTGAATTAGGTGCCAATGAATTTTGGAAATGTGAAGGGGTGCACCTCAATTCAGTGGGTTTAGATGTAAATAATAATTATTTAAATACTGGAAGAATGCTGCATGGTCTATAACTTTCCTTATACATACTGTAGATACAGTTGTGATCAAAAGTTTACATACCCCGGCAGCTTTTTGCTTTCTTGGCCTTTTTCAGAGAATATGAATGATAACACAAAATCTTTTTTCCAATTATGGTTAGTGGTTGGGTGAAGCCATTTATTGCTAAACTACTGTGTTTTCTCTTTTTAAATCGTAAGGACAACCAAAAACATCCAAATGATCCTGATGAAAAGTTCACATACTGTATCCTGGTGATTTTGGCCTGATAACATGCCCAGAAGATGACACAAATGGGTTTGAATGGCTAATAAATGTAACATCCTCACCTGTCACCTGTTTACATGTAATCAGTATGTGTGCATAAAAGCTGAGTGAGTTTCTAGGATTCAGACAGACTCTTGCATTTTTCATACAGCCACTGACGTTTCTGGATTGTGAATCATGGGAAAGCAAAAGAATTGTCAACGGATCTATGGGAAAAGATAGTTGAACTGTATTAAACAGGAAAGGGATACAAAAAGATAATCAAGGAATTGATAATGCAAGTCAGCAGTGTTCAAACTGTGATTACCAAATGGAAAATCAGTGGCTCTGTAAAAACCAAACCACGATCAGGTAGTCCAACAAAAATTTTGGTCACAACTGCCAGGAAAGTTATTCGGGATGCACAGAATAACCCACAAATAACATCAGCTGAAATACAGGACTCATTGAAAACTAGCAGTGTGGCTGTTTCAAGATGCACAATAAGGAGGCACTTATAAATAGGTTACATGGTCAAGTTGCCAGAAGAAAGCCATTACTGTGCAAATGCCACAAAGTATCTCACCTATAATACACCAAACAGCACAGAAACAAGCCTCCAAACTTCTGGAACAAGGTAATTTGGAGTGATGAGACCAAAATCGAACATTTTGGCCACAACCATAAACATACATTTGGAGAGGTGTCAACAAGGCCTATGATGAAAAGAACACCATTCCTACTGTAAAGCACAGAGGTGGATCACTGATGATGTGGGGATGTGTGAGCTACAAAGGCACAGAAAACTTGGTCAAAGTTGAAGGAAAGATGAATGCAGCACGTTATCAGCAAATACTAGAGGCAAATTTGCACTCATCAACATGGAAGCTGTGCATTGGATGTACTTAGATGTTCCAACATGACAACAATCCAAAACACAAGGCCAGGTCAACCTGTCATTGGCTACAGCAGAACAAAGTGAAGGTTCTAGAGTGGCCATCTCAGTCTCCTAACCTCAATATCATTGAGTCACTCTAGGGAGAACTCAAGCGCACAGTTCATGCGAGAAAGCACAGGAAATTACTGGAAGCTTTTGCCAAGAAGAATGGGCAGCTTTACCATCTGAAAAAATAAAGAGCCTCCTTCACAACTACCACAAAAGACTTCAAGCTGTGATTGATGTAAGAGGGGGAAATACACGGTATTAAGAACTGAGGCATGTGAAATTTTAATCAGGGTCATTTGGATGTTTTTGGTTGTCATTATGTTTTAAAAAGAGAAAACACAGTAGTTTGACAATAAATGGCTTCACCCAACCACTAACCATGAGTGGAAAAAAAGATTTTGTGTTATCATTCATATTCTCTGAAAAAAGGCCAAAAAAGCAAAACAAATCTGGGGTATTTAAACTTTTGAGCACAACTGAAGATAGATAGATAGATAGATAGATAGATAGGTAGATAGGTAGATAGTGTAGATAGTGTAGATAGGGTAGATAGGTGGATAAATGGATAGACAGAAAGATAGACATCGATGATAGATAGATAGATAGATAGATAGATAGATAGATAGATAGATAGATAGATAGATAGATAGACAATGTTATTAGATAGATAGATAGATAGATAGATAGATAGATAGATAGATAGATAGATAGATAGATAGATAGATAGATAGATCGATAGAAAGATAGGTTGATAGTGTAGATAGGTGGGTAAATGGATAGATAGATAGATAGATAGATAGACAGACAGACAGACAGACAGACAGACAGACAGACAGGTAGATAGGTAGATAGGTAGATAGTGTAGATAGGTGGATAAATGGATAGACAGAAAGATAGACATTGGAGAAATTCAGCTCCACATGGGCACTACCGATCAATCTAAAGAAAACCAACATCATGGTGTTCCAGAAGAGAAAAAGATTTGACCAGCATCCTTCATTTGTCCTAAACGGCTGCACTCTAACAGGAACAGACAAATACACCTACTTGGGCCTGGAAATTCACCAGTCAGGGAGCTTCAAACAAGCCATAGAGACCCTGAAAAACAAGGCCTGCAAAACCTTTTATGCCATCCGAAGGAAATTGTATCATCTGAAGCCACCAGTGAGGGTCTGGCTAAAAATCTTCGATTCCATCATTGCCCCAATCCTCCTGTATGGCAGCGAAGTCTGGGGCCCTCACACATACCCAGATTGGTCAAAGTGGGATTACAGCCCAACAGAAATATTCCACCTGGAATTCTGTAAGCACCTTCTCCAGGTCTATCGAAGCACCTCCAACAGTGCCTGTCGAGCTGAGCTGGGCAGATTCCCTCTACACCTAGCAGCTCTGAAGAGGTCACTATCATTTCAGGCTCACCTACAGAGTAGCAATCCAAGCTCCCATCACCACAAAGCTCTGATATATATACGTGGGCCAGATGAACCAGGACCCCTTGCACAGCTCTCCCAAACCCAATTTGGCAAAATAACCAATCACACCAGCCTGACAAGAACCAGAATCAGGAAGATGGTAGACGAGAGCCAGGAGAGGTATGTCAATGACTGGAGGACCGACATCAACACCTCACAGAAACTGACCACGTACCAGAGACTACAGAGAGACTACAGACTGGCCCCATATCTGGAGAAACTCCCGGATCCCAGAGAACGCAGGACCCTGAGCCGATATAGACTCAGTGCCCACAGTCTAGCCATCGAATCCGGCCGACACAAGCAGAGCTACAAGCCCAGGGAGGACAGACTGTGCCAACACTGTGACCTGGAGGCCCTGGAGGATGAAACCCACTTCCTGCTACACTGCACCAAGTACTCAGCAGTGAGGGACACTCACTTCAGGAGACTCTCCCATCTCTTCCCGGATTTCAGCTCCATGAAGGAGGAAGAGAAAACATATATCCTGCTGGGGGAAGAAGAGAGCGCAGTGGAGATAGCAGCGCGGTATGTGAGCGAATGCCATAGACTCCGAGAAAGAGAACTATGATAAGTCATGGACTTCCATAGCCCCCCATCCCAGATGTGGCCCCCCAATCCCCACCCTGGATATGCCCCATCCACCGTTACTACAGTCCCCACCCTGGATATGCCCCATCATAAGCCATGGACCGCCATAGCCCCCATCCTAGAAGTGCCCCCCACAGTCCCCACCCCGGATGTGCCCCATCCATCCTTCCTACAGTCCCCACCCACCATCCCCACAGCCCCAGTCCCTAATGTACACTTGCTTTGTCAAAACTAATTTGTATTTGGTCCTGCCAATAAAGCTTATTTGATTTGATTTGATTTGACATTGATGATAGATAGATAGTTAGATAGATAGACAGACAGACATTAATGGTATTAGATACAGTTAGGTCCAGAAATATTTGGACAGTGACACAAGTTTTGTTATTTTAGCTGTTTACAAAAACATGTTCAGAAATACAATTATATATATAATATGGGCTGAAAGTGCACACTCCCAGCTGCAATATGAGAGTTTTCACATCCAAATCGGAGAAAGGGTTTAGGAATCATAGCTCTGTAATGCATAGCCTCCTCTTTTTCAAGGCACCAAAAGTAATTGGACAAGGGACTCTAAGGGCTGCAATTAACTCTGAAGGCATCTCCCTCGTTAACCTGTAATCAATGAAGTAGTTAAAAGGTCTGGGGTTGATTACAGGTGTGTGGTTTTGCATTTGGAAGCTGTTGCTGTGACCAGACAACATGCGGTCTAAGGAACTCTCAATTGAGGTGAAGCAGAACATCCTGAGGCTGAAAAAAAAGAAAAAATCCATCAGAGAGATAGCAGACATGCTTGGAGTAGCAAAATCAACAGTCGGGTACATTCTGAGAAAAAAGGAATTGACTGGTGAGCTTGGGAACTCAAAAAGGCCTGGGCGTCCACGGATGACAACAGTGGTGGATGATCGCCGCATACTTTCTTTGGTGAAGAAGAACCCGTTCACAACATCAACTGAAGTCCAGAACACTCTCAGTGAAGTAGGTGTATCTGTCTCTAAGTCAACAGTAAAGAGAAGACTCCATGAAAGTAAATACAAAGGGTTCACATCTAGATGCAAACCATTCATCAATTCCAAAAATAGACAGGCCAGAGTTAAATTTGCTGAAAAACACCTCATGAAGCCAGCTCAGTTCTGGAAAAGTATTCTATGGACAGATGAGACAAAGATCAACCTGTACCAGAATGATGGGAAGAAAAAAGTTTGGAGAAGAAAGGGAACGGCACATTATCCAAGGCACACCACATCCTCTGTAAAACATGGTGGAGGCAACGTGATGGCATGGGCATGCTTGGCTTTCAATGGCACTGGGTCACTTGTGTTTATTGATGACATAACAGCAGACAAGAGTAGCCGCATGAATTCTGAAGTGTACCGGGATATACTTTCAGCCCAGATTCAGCCAAATGCCGCAAAGTTGATCGGACGGCGCTTCATAGTACAGATGGACAATGACCACAAGCATACAGCCAAAGCTACCCAGGAGTTCATGAGTGCAAAAAAGTGGAACATTCTGCAATGGCCAAGTCAATCACCAGATCTTAACCCAATTGAGCATGCATTTCACTTGCTCAAATCCAGACTTAAGACGGAAAGACCCACAAACAAGCAAGACCTGAAGGCTGAGGCTGTAAAGGCCTGGCAAAGCATTAAGAAGGAGGAAACCCAGCGTTTGGTGATGTCCATGGGTTCCAGACTTAAGGCAGTGATTGCCTCCAAAGGATTTGCAACAAAATACTGAAAATAAAAATATTTTTTTTGGGTTTGGCTTATTTGTCCAATTACTTTTGACCTCCTAAAATGTGGAGTGTTTGTAAAGAAATGTGTAGAATTCCTACAATTTCTATCAGATATTTTTGTTCAAACCTTCAAATTAAATGTTACAATCTGCACTTGAATTCTGTTGTAGAGGTTTCATTTCAAATCCAATGTGGTGGCATGCAGAGCCCAACTCGCGAAAATTGTGTCACTGTCCAAATATTTCTGGACCTAACTGTAGATAGATAGATAGATAGATAGATAGATAGATAGTGTAGATAAATAGCTATTGTAGAAGGATGAAAGATAGATAGATTTATAGAGAGAAAGATGCCCACAGCCTAGAGGTGGAAACAGGGCGGCACCGACAGACATACAAGCCGCGGGAGAACAGACTGTGCCAGCACTGCCAGCAGGGGGCTCTAGAGGACGAGGCACACTTCCTGCTGCACTGTGACAAATACTCAGCAGTGAGGGCCTCCTACTTCCAGAAACTTACCGTTCATACCCCGGACTTTCCAACCATGGACGAGGAGAGGAAACTCCGCATCCTACTGGGGGAAGAGGAATCAATGGTGGAGATCGCCGCCCAATATGTCTCCACTTGTCATAAGATGAGGGGTACTAAAGACCTCCAAATGGGCCATCACTCCCTAAATTGTGGCCCCAACACCCCATCCCCACAGCCCTAACCCACTCCCCTTTCACACTTCTTTTTTGCTTTGGCAATGCTAATAGTCTTTTGGTCCTGCCAATAAAGCCTATTTGATTTGATTTGATTTGATTTGATTTGATTTGATAAACATAGAGAGATAGATAGATAGACATTGATAATAGATAGATAGATTTATAGATAGATAGAAAGATAGACATAGATGGATAGATAGATAGATAGATAGATTGATAGATAAATAGATATACGTTGATAGTAGATAGATACTGTAGAAGGATGAAAGATAGATAGCTAGATAGATAGATAGGTAGATAGATAATGGATAGATAGATAATGGATAGATAGAAGGATAGATAATGGATAGATAGATAATGGATAGATAGATAGATAGATAGATAATGGATAGATAGATAGATAGATGGATAGATAATGGATAGATAGATGGATAGATAGATAGATGGATAGATAGATAATGGATAGATAGATAGAATGATAGATTGATAGATAGATAATGGATAGATAGATAGATAGATAATGGATAGATAGATAGATAGATAGATAGATAGATAGATAATGGATAGATAGAGGGATAGATAGATAGATGGATAGATAATGGATAGATAGTTAGAATGATAGATTGATAGATAGATAATGGATAGATAGATAGATAGAGGGATAGATAGATAATGGATAGATAGATAGATGGATAGATAGATAATGGATAGATAGATAGATGGATAGATAATACTGCATATTTCGCAATTACCTAACCGAATGTTCTGTGATTGGAGCAGTCAGGAATGCTTTATATTTACCTTGGTTGCTGAAAAGACCCAAATAGTTGTACATTACACAGACTCCTATTGAAGCAAATATTGTGCTGTACTCTAGTAACAGACTGGAAGAGAGTTACAGATCTCATGCAACCATGATTTATAATGTGAAGAACTCTCTATATTAGAGAACAGTCCCAAGAATTAAACTGGAAGATCTGGTAATGCTTAAAAATATAGTATCCAGCTAAAGTCCAAGGAGACAATAAAAACTTATCTCAAAATCATTTGCTTCTGAAAATTATTTGATCCTTACTAATCTCATCCACTACACAGACCATGAAAGTACACAGTGTGCAGCTCTGCTGCCGAAATGATTGATGAGTGCCATCACCATATACTAAACATATACATTCAGCCTGCTAGTGTGGATGGAGTAACACCACGAATATATATATATATATATATATATATATATATATATATATATATATATATATATATATATATATATATATATATATATATATATATATATATATATATATATATATATATATATATATATATATATATATATATATATATATATATATATATATATATATATATATATATATATATATATATATATATATATATATATATATATATATATATATATATATATATATATATATATATATATATATATATATATATATATATATATATATATATATATATATATATATATATATATATATATATATATATATGCGGCACGGTGGCTCAGTGGCTAGCACTGCAGTCTTGCAGCGCTGGGGTCCTGGGTTCAAATCCCACCAAGGACACCATCTGCAAGGAGTTTGTATGTTCTCCCCGTGTTTGCGTGGGTTTCCTCCGGGTACTCCGGTTTCCTCCCACATTCCAAAGACATACAGATAGGGACTCTAGATTGTGAGCCCCAATGGGGACAGTGTTGCCAATGTATGTAAAGTGCTATGGAATTAATAGCGCTATATAAATGAATAAAATTATTATTATTATTATTATTATATATATGCTATTCACAGGTGTTATGTTATATTCTCAATGTAGGTAAGATATATAATATTCGAAGTGTGTGTTTACTATATATATATATGTGTGTTTACGTGTGTAGATATACATATATATATATATATATATATATATATATATATATATATATATGTGGCATGTATATCTACACACATACACACACAATGTAATGCAATGTCTTTAATAATAAGGAAAGCTGTCTTTCCATGTATCATTGTCCATGTACTGTATTTCTTACAGGGAGGTTCTGAGAATCAGTGCATATCCAAAGTCTCTGAGCTCAGTTAATGAAGTCATTATATCTGTATCAAATGACAATTTATAGTATTTCTCAAGAGTCAGGATTAACTCTTAAACTACCTTGTAATACTAAACACATTCCCATTGCAGATCAGAAGGAATTAAGCGAGAGACTTAATTAGTTGATGACAAAGTCAGGGAAACACAGAAACTACAGGAAGATATTAATGAAGGCAATAATGTAGTTTCTAAATCAGCTATTTCTAGGCTTCAGAACACAATGTGGTGATGTAGCAGAGTCGGTTGTGCTTCCCTTATACGGGGCTGAGCTTTGTAAAACCACCGAGGACACAATGATGTCACCAGGAGTTGGGGCGAGTGACAAAGTCTGCCTAAGGCTCTGATAACTCAGCTCTGCTACATCAGTGTATATTTGTAGGATGAAGCTGCATATAGAGAATCAATGATTTACTTTGTCTAAAGCTATAACTTATGTGATGGAATTAATAAAGCAGTTCATTGCAACAAATCTGCAAATGCTGAATCCAGCTGATAAAATAATAGAGAAGGTAACCTACCAGTGTCATGCATCCCTCATAGCTCCTCTACATTCACCTTATTACCATCCTCTGCCTCCGTGCACCGAGAATCTGCTCTATTCTCCAGAAGACAGGGACATATTTCTGCATTTTACTTTAGCAGCAGGAAGAATAAAAAAACTGCAAGGTGTTAGGTTTTGTCTTAAGTAATTTTAAAAATCGTGGGATGCTGGAGTCATTAATGTGAAGGAGCAAACACAACACTTTTCATTCTGTAGCCTCTAGTAGTGGATAGATGATTAACTAGGATCAGTCCTCATAGAGACCACTCAGCACTATCTCCGGGTAGCAGGGACCTCCTAGAAGAAAATACCAAGCCTCAGAAAAATATCAGCTGGGAAGCACTTTATAATAAAACTCAAGAAAGGGAAAAAAGGAAAAAGAGAGAAAGAAAGAGAGAGAGAGAAAGAAAGAAAGAAAGAAAGAAAGAAAGAAGAGGAGGAAAGAGAAAGAAAGGAGGAAAGGGATGAGGAAAGAAAGGAGGAAAAGGATGAGGAAAAAAAGAAAGAAGAGGAGGAAAGAGAAAGAAAGGAGGAAAGAGATGAGGAAAGAAAGAAAGAAAGAAAGAAAGAAGGAAAGAAAGAAAGAAAGAAAAAAGAGGAAGAAAGAGAAAGAAAGGAGGAAAGAAAGAAAGAAAAAAAGAAGGAAAGAAAGAAAAGGAGGAAAGAGTGGAGGAAAGAGAAAGAAAGAAAGAAAGAAAGAAAGAAAGAAAGAAAAAGAGGAGGAAAGAGAAAGAAAGGAGGAAAGAGATGAGGAAAGAAAGAAAGAAAGAAAGAAGGTACAAAGGAAAAAAAAGAAAGAAGAAAAGAAAGAGAATTAAAGAATGCAGGAAGAAAGGAAAGAAAGAGAGGAAGAAAGAAAGAAAATGAACTAAAGAAGGAAGGAAAATAAAGAGATAGAAAAAGAAAGAGAAAGAAAAAGGAGAGAAAGAAAGGAACAAATATAATTGATAATAAATACAGTATATAGTTTTGAAAGAGATAGAAACAAGACAGACATAAAGGTAGATTGATGACTGATAGTTACTTAGATACTTAGACGAAATAGATATGATATAGATAAATAAGTAAATATATGGAAAGGACAGATCTATCATCAATCTATCTTTCTATCTATCATCTCAAATGTATCTATTTGTCGATCTATCTATTTATCAATCTATCATCTATCTATTATCTATCTATCATTCTATCTATTCATCTATCTATCTATCCCTCTATCTATCTATCTATCTATCTATTCATCTATCTATCTATCTATCCCTCTATCTATCTATCTATCTATCTATCTATCTATTCATCTATCTATCTATCCCTCTATCTATCTATCTATCTATTCATCTATCTATCGATCTATCTATCTATCTATCTATCTATTCATCTAGCTATCTATCATCTATCATCTATCTATCTATCTATCTATCTATCTATCATCTATCTATTTATCTCTATCTATCCATCTATCTATTTTCTTCTCTGCTACTTAAAAGAACATTCCTCTTCCATTGTAATGGAGGTCCTGCTATGTGTTCTCATTGTATAACTGCTTTTAAAATAACTAAATCCACATAGCAGTAATGGCATAATGGTATTTAATAATCAATAAGACGTCATATATTAGAATATAAATATTTCTTAATCTCCATTACCCTCAGCTCTGTGTTCTAGACTTTCTGCATTTTCTTTTAGGCAACCCATGTAGAGATATTTAAAACAGGGCACCAGGCGCAAGACTATTGTATCTGCTCCATTAGAGATGGGGAATAGTGGAATTCATTTACGCAGACGGCCCAGTAAATATTCCATTTAGAAAAATGTGATGTATTCATGCTTGGTATAAATACACACACTATAATAAGGTCCAGTGCAGAGAGGAGGCGTACAGTGGGCAGGAAGGCACAGTGGGCAGGGGAACACAGTGGGCAGGGGGGCACAGTGGGCAGGGGGGCACAGTGGGCAGGGGGGCACAGTGGGCAGGGGGGCACAGTGGGCAGGGGAACACAGTGGGCAAGGGGGCACAGTGGGCAAGGGGGAACAGTGGGCAGGGGGGCACAGTGGGCAGGGGAACACAGTGGGCAGGGGGGCACAGTGGGCAGGGGGGCACAGTGGGCAGGGGAATACAGTGGGCAGGGGGGCACAGTGGGCGGGGGGTACAGTGGGCAGGGGAACACAGTGGGCAGGGGGGCACAGTGGGCAGGGAGGCACAGTGGGCAGGGGAACACAGTGGGCAGGGGGGGCACAGTGGGTGGGGGGTACAGTGGGCAGGGGAACACAGTGGGCAGGGGGGCACAGTGGGCAGGGAGGCACAGTGAGCAGGGGAACATAGTGGGCAGGGGGCACAGTGGGCAGGGATGCACAGTGGGCAGGGGAACACAGTGGGCAGGGTAACATAGTAAGCAGAGGTGCACAGTGGGCAAGGGGACACAGTGGGCAGGGGGACACAATGGGCAGGGGAACACAGTGGGCAGGGGAACACAGTGGGCAGGGGGACACAATGGGCAGGGGAACACAGTGGGCAGGGGAACACAGTGGGCAGGGGGGCACAGTGGGCAGGGGGACACAATGGGCAGGGGGGACACAGTGGGCAGAGGCAGAGGGAGGCGCAGGGGGCAGGGGGCACAGTGGGCAGAGGCATCTTAGCCATCTGTAACCCCATCACTTGATATTTTACCTCCCGGTAAAGTATTTGGCCAATTCCCCCCTGTCCATGGATAATTGGCAGGAAGCCACTTTTGAGGAGAAACTGCTGAGCCAGTGTTCTTCTATTGTGTGTGAGCAGAAAGGGTTAAAGTTCTCACCCCCTGGCTGCACCCGCATTCAAATAGGAATCGATTAGGAATTTTTATCGAAGCTAAAGAATAGAAGAAACACTTAATATCCCCATCTACACAGCATCAGAGCCTGAGCAGGGAGTGGAGATCTGTATAAGTGTATGTATAGGTCTATGGGATAGATCTGTATAGGTCTATGGGATAGATCTGCATAGGTCTATGGGATAGATCTGTATAAGTCTATGGGATAGATCTGCATAGGTCTATGGAATAGATCTGTATAGGTCTATGGAGTAGATTAGTCTATGGGATAGATCTGTATAGGTCTATGGACTAGATCTGTATGGGTCTATGGAATAGATCTGTATAGGTCTATGGGATAGATCTGTATGGGTCTATGGGATAGGTCTGTGTAGGTCTATAGGATAGATCTGTATAGGTCTATGGAATAGATCTGTATAGGTCTATGGAATAGATCTGTATGGGTCTATGAGATAGATCCTTATAGGTCTATGGTATAGATCTGTATTGGTCTTTGGGATAGATCTGTATAGGTCTATAGGATAGATCTGTATAGGACTATGGAATAGATCTGTATAGGTCTATGGAATAGATCTGTATGGGTCTATGAGATAGATCCTTATAGGTCTATGGGATAGATCTGTATTGGTCTTTGGGATAGATCTGTATAGGTCTATGGAATAGATCTGTATAGGTCTATGGGATATATATGGGTCTATGGGATAGATCTATTTATATAGGTCTATGGGATATATCTATATAGATCTAAGGGATATATCTACATAGGTCTATGGGATATATCTATATAGGTCTATGGGATATATCTACATAGGTCTATGGGATATATCTACATAGGTCTATGGGATATATCTGCATAGGTCTATGGGATATATCTACATAGGTCTATGGGATATATCTATATAGGTCTATGAGATATATCTATATAGGTCTATGGGATATATCTATGTAGATCTATTGGATATATATCTATAGGTATATGGGACATATTTATTAAGGTATATGGGATATATCTATATATCTATACATATTAGTGTTCCCGAAACTACAGATATCTAGAAGTGACTTTTTCCTTCACGGTCCAATTTCTGATTATACTCTTGTCTATAAGAAGGTAGAGGGTAACATCTTTGCCCATCCGCATATGTTCTCACATAAGACATGAGCACAATCGTATCCTAAACTGCTGTTACTTATACCTATTTGTTGTAATAATCGGCATGATTTCTTTCTTTTGTTTCATCCCTCTATCTATCTATCTATCTATCTATCTATCTATCTATTTATCTATCTATCTGTCTGTCTGTCTGTCTATCCATCTATCTATCCCTCTATCTATCTATTATCTATCTATCTATCTATCTATCTATCTATCTATCTATCCCTCTATCTATCTATCTATCTATCCCTCTATCTATCTATCTATCCATCTATCTATCTATCTATCTATCTATCTATCTATCTATCTATCTATCCTTCTATCTATCTATCTATCTATCTATTTATCTATCTATCTGTCTGTCTGTCTGTCTATCCATCTATCTATCCCTCTATCTATCTATTATCTATCTATC